>NC_057837.1:40162500-40801818 GCF_910594005.1 Cervus elaphus | reverse complement strand
GTCCTTACATTCGAATCATCTGAGGAGTTTTTAAAAGTGACATCAACTGGAATTCCCTGGCGGTCCAGTGTTTACGACTCCGTGCTTCCACTGCAGGGGACCTGGGTCTGATCCTTGGTGGGGGAAATAAGATTTTGCAAGCCAGGAGTCATGACCAAAAAAGTTAAGCAATAAAATAAAATATAAAATTAAAGGATTTTGACTACCTGATGCGAAGACCCAACTCATTAGAAAAGACCCTGATGCCAGGAAAGATTGAAGGCAGAAGGAGAAGGGGATGATAGTGGATGAGATGGTTGGATGGCATCACCAACTCATGGGAGAAGGCGAAGGACAAGGAAGCCTGGTGTGCTACAGTTCATGGGGTTGCAAAGAGTTGGACACGACTGAGCACCTGAACAACAACAAAAAAATAAAAATGACATTAATGCTGCTGCCCCACTTGAGACCAGCTGATTCAGTTTTCCCAGGGTGGGGACAAGCACTAGTATTTCCTAGAAGCTCCCCAGAGTGATTGTGAAGCACCGCAAGAATGGAGAACTTTGGCTGCCATCGCCCAGTTAGTGCCTGGACCAGGGGCTTTCCACCTAGGTTCCCACCAAACCATCAGGGAAGCTTTAAAAAACACTGATGCCGGATTCCCAAGGCTAGAAGTTATGCTGTAATTGGTCTGGGATGCAATCAGAAGACTGAGATTTTTTTTAAGATTTCTCTAGCTGACTCTAATGCAGCCAAATTTGAGAACTATCCCCTCCACTCACTTTCATGAACCAAAAATGAACAGACCAGCCACATCAAGTTGGCCGTGTTAGAAAATTTAAATCTGTGACCCCACCTCAGACGACAGACTCTGAACCTCTGAGCTGGAGTCCAGGTTCTGGATTTTAAAACCCCCTCTAGGTAATAATTTTGCATGCTAAAGTTTGAGAACCTCTGTCCCCATTCTCACACAAACCTAAATTCATCTGAGTCACAACCTGGCTTGTTTAACTTTCCACAGATTTCTTGTTGAAGATTGCCAGTTAAAGATCTATTCTCTAGCCACTACTTTTCTTTTTAATATTTATTTATATATTTTTGGCTGCTCTGGGTCTTCGTTGCTGCACTCGGGCTTTCTCTAGTTGCAGCGAGTGGAAGCTACTCTCTTGTTGTGGGTCTAGAGTGAAGGCTCAGTAGTTGGTAGCACACAGGCTTAGTTGCTCTGCAGCATGTGGGATCTTCTTAGACCAGGGATCGAGCCCATGTTCCCTGCATTGGCAGGTGGATTTGTAACCACTGGCCCACCAGGAAAGTCCGCCACTGCTTTTTCACTTCCGTGAGTGCATGCTGAGTCACTTCAGTCGTGTCTGACTCTGCACCCCCATGGACTGTAGCCTGCCAGGCTCCTCTATCCGTGGGATTCTCCAGGCAAGAATACTGGAGTGGGTTGCCATGCCCTCCTCCAGGGCATCTTCCTGACCCAGGGATCGAACCCACAGCTCTTACGTCTACCTGCCTTGGCAGGTGGGTTTTTTACAGCTAGCACCATCTGGGAAGCCCTTCATTCACATACCAAACCCCATTTCCCATAAAATGAACCACACAGTGTGACCAAAGAGCTGCAGAAGGCAGAAAAATGAGGCATTGGTGTAAAGATTTCCAGGAGGATGGGAGGAATCCATGAGCCACGTGAGATACCGATTCCACAACCTCAGCTGCAACAGGAAGAAATGACCTGAGGTGGACAGATGACCTCAGGTCACCTGCGTTCAGCTTCCAGTTTCCCAGGGCTTCAGTGGGTGCTCTGTTTCCCTGCCCCTGCTTCCTGGTAATCCCAGCAGCAGCAGGAGGGGAATTTATGAGAGACAGGGGCAATGGCAACAGACATGGCCTTCTGCCCTTGTGAAAAAAAAATTGCCACCGAGGATCCCGGATAAAGAGAAGCAAGCTGTCTTCATTCCTTCCCTAAAGGAGATTGCCCTTACTTATGACTGCTCCAGGTTGGTCCCCAAAGAGCTCAATACTAGAGTCCAGTTGCTGCCGAGTGGACATAGCTGCTTCTGTTTACTCTTGCCCATCTGGCACCAAAGAGATGCTCAAAGGTGGTCCCAGAGATGTTGGCCTCATTTCACTTTAGCAGGGACAGGTCATGCACCTGTGGGAACAGCTCTGAACGCTTGTCCCAGCTGCACAGGGTGTCAAATCCAATTTTGCCTCCCATTGTATCCCCAGGACCCAGTCCCATGTTTGCCCACCAATGGGTGCTCCATAAATGCCTGAGTGGATAATTGAATTATTAGCATATGGTCATAAAAATCATTACCCTTTACTGGACACCTCCTGTGTATCTAGCTTAGGGCTCACTGCCTCACATACAGTTGTTTCATTTAACCCTCCTGACATCTTCAGGAGATACCTGTCAACAAACATGACAGGTAAGGAGAGCTCAGAGAAGTCAAGGACTAGCACAGGGCTGCACAGTCCGTCAGCAGGGCTGTGAGTCCCACTGGAGACAAGCTGCCTCCCAAATCTGCTTTAGCACAGGTTTTATAATGTAATTTTGTAGTTTACTGTGTAATTTTCGTGAAACTGTCACTTATGTGATTTGTATCTCATTGCAATTTTATGATTGTAAATTTGTATAATTATGTAATTGTAATTTTACATAATTGCAATTGTATAAATTCTAATGTAATCTGGGGGATGGCCTTTTCTATGCGAGGAGGTGCACATGTGTACTTTCTGCAAAACACTTATATGAGAAATAACTCCAATTTTTTAGAATCCCTTCTGGAAAATGGAAGTGGGTGTATACTTCCACTCATCTTCTGAGGCTGACACAGACTTGATACCAAAATTCAGAGTAGAAGGAAGAAAAATTACAGACCAATATTACACATGAAAGTACATGCAGAAATCCAAAACGAAAAAAAATTAGCAATCTGAATCCAGCAACATAAAACAGGACGATTTCTCATTACTAAATTTAACTTATCTCAAGTATGCTAAGTTGGTTTACTGTCACAAAATCAATGTAATTCATCACATTAAAAGGATAAAACAAAAAATTTGTTGTGGTTATTTCCTAGACGCAAAACATTGTTTGATAAAGATGTAACATTTATTTTGGGTTTCCCAGGTAGCTCAGTGGTAAAGAAACTGCCTGCAATGCAGAGATGCAGGACGCTAGGTTTCAGTCCCTGGTCCAGGAGGATCCCACATACCTCGAAGCAACTAAGCCCTTGGGCCACAACTACTGAGCCTGTGCTCTGGAGTCAGGGAGCCGCAACTACTGAAGCCCACACGCCTGTGCACCACAACTAGAGAGGAGCCCCCGCTCACTGCAACTGGAAAAAAGTCCAAGCAGAAACGAAAACCCAGCGCAGCCAAAAATAAATAAATAAAATTAAAAAAAAAAACTGACAGAGTCCAAACTACATAAAGAAGGCCTATATCATTAAGGAAGATGGAAAATCCCATAGAAAAATGAATCAAAAATCACCTTGAGTATACACTTCATGAATGGAATCCAAATTGCCAAAAGACATATGCAAGTTGACCACCCTACTAGTAATCAAAGAAATACAATTTAATATTATGCTCATATTAGCCAAAAACTGAAACAATCCAAGTGTCTATGAACTACAGAGTAAATAAATTGAGATACAGTCATGCAATAGAATACTATGCAAATAATAAAAATAAATGAGCTATAACTGCAACACAATAATATGAATGAATCTCAGGAGCATAATACTGAATAAAAAACAATGCAAAATAATACAATGTGTAGTTCCCTTTATAGAAAGATCAAAAGCAGGCAAAAGAAACTGCATATTCAGAAATTAATATTCAGTTGATGAAACTATGAGTAAAAGCCAAGAAATGATTACACAAGAGTCAGGTGAGTGGTTTCCTGGGGAGTGCTTTTCAGGAAGGTGAATGCAGGTTCTCCTGGGGGCTGACAATGTTCTCTGATGTTGTCTACTGAAGTACTATGATTACCTGCGCGTTTCACTTGTCTGTGTGCTAAATTTCCTAATAAAAATGTTTTTAAAGATAGAACAATACCATGATGAATATTCTCATGCCTGCCCCCCGGTATGGTATGCAAGAGCCTCTTTAGGGCATATACTGGGAGTGGAATTGCTGGGAAAATGCAGAGTTCCTGTCTCCAAGATGGTGCCGGATGATTTACCAAAGTGGCTGCATCTGTGTACACCCCCACCAAGCAGTGTTTGACTCATTATCAGCAAATCACGTCTTCACCAACATTTCGTGTCAGACTCACTTCACTGCTCCCAGGAATACAGAACAGTATCTTGTCATAGTCTAATGAGTTGTCATCTCATTGCATTTCACTGATTACAAATGACCTGGAGAATCTTCTCCTGATTTTCAGTTCAGTTCAGTTCAGTTCAGTCGCTCAGTCTTGTCTGACTCTTTGCGACCCCATGGACTGCAGCACACCAGGCCTCCCTGTCCATCACCAACTCCGCAGTTTACCCAGACTCATGTACATTGAGTCAGGGATGCCATCCAACCATCTCATCCTCTGTCTTCCCCTTCTCCTCCCCTTCGCCTCCTGATTTTCTTCACCTATAAATCTTTTCTCCCAGGGTTGGGACTACTTTTGTGTTACGTAAGAGAATCCTACTTACCCCGAGGTTAGACATCCTATAACTTTCTTGAAAAGTGTTTAACTGTTTTCATTTTTAAGTTCGAGTAGGTTCTGAGAAAGGGTTCAAATTTCTTTTCTTTCTTCTTCTTCTTCTTCTTTTTTTTTTTTTTTTTGTTATATGAACAAACAATTGCTACAGCACCATTAGTTGAATAATCCATACTCTTCCCAGAGATCTGGCCTATCTCCAGTTTCTACATTAGGGGGTCTGTTTCTGGACTCTGTTCTGTTGGTCTATGTCCTACTGCCAATAATCACACTGATAAATTACTGTAGTTTGGTGATAACAGTTGTTACCTGGTAGATCAAGTTTCCCAAATATTATTTTTTTTAGGAGCATCTATCTTCCTAATAGTAGGATTTTGTGGATCACGGGCAGCCCTTGAGGAAATGCTTCTGAATTCTTTTAGAAGTATCTGGAACGTCTCTGTCTTCTAGAGAACAAATTACAGCTACTTGAAGTCCTTCAGAGTTGACTTGATCCACATGACAGCCATGTGTCTGAGTCAGTGATACACCAAGGGCAGGGCTGGGGGCCTTGTCCGTGGAAAACTTCAAAGCACTGAGACTGACTAAGGGCCCTCTGCTTTGCATCATCACCACGGTCCAGCAGCTCTAAATAGCATCCAGAATAGATGACTCCTCTCTGACAACAAAAAGTCTCTATTAAACAAATAATTGTTGTTATTGATGAGCTTTAATTACCTATGTGTTAAAAAGCAGAGGCTTCACTTTGCCAACAAAGGTCCATCTAGTCAAGGCTATGGTTTTTCCAGTGGTCACATATGGATGTGAGAGTTGGACCATAAAGCAGGCTGAGTGCTGAAGAATTGATGCTTTCGAATTGTGGTGCTGTAGAAGACTCCTGCAGAGAAGGCAATGGCAGCCCACTCCAGTACTCTTGCCTGGAAAATCCCATGGATGGAGGAGCCTGGTAGACTGCAGTCCATGGGGTCGCTAAGGGTCGGACACAACTGAGCGACTTCACTTTCACTTTTCACTTTCATGCATTGGAGAAGGAAATGGCAACCCACTCCAGTGTTCTTGCCTGGAGAATCCCAGGGACAGGGGAGCCTGGTGGGCTTCCGTCTATGGGGTCGCACAGAGTCGGACACGACTGAAGTGACTTAGCAGCAGCAGCAGTAGCAGAAGACTCCTGAGAGTACCTTGGAGAGGAAGGAGATCAAACCAGTCAATCCTAAAGGAAATCAACCCTGAATATACACTGGAAGGACTGATGTTGAAGCTGAAGTTCCCATATTTTGGCCACCTGATGAGAAGAGCCTACTTATTGAAAAAGATCCTGATGCTGGGCAAGATGGAGGGCAGGAGGAGAAGGGGATGACAGAGGATGAGATGGTTGGATGGCATCACCAACTCAATGGACATGAGTTTGAGCATACTCCAGGAGATGATGAAGGACAGGGAAGCCTGGCATGCTGCAGTCCATGGGGTTGCAAAGAGTCCGACAGGACTGAGTGACTAAACAAGGAACAACAGGAACCATGTGTCTACAAGCTTCTGGGCTTCCCAGGTGGCACTAGAGGTAAAGAAAATGCCTGCCAATGCAGGAGACATAAGAGATGTGGGTTTGATCCCTGGGTTGGGACAATCCCCTGGAGGAGGGCATGGCAACCCACTCCAGTATTCTTGCCTGGAGAATCCCATGGACAGAGGAGCCTGGTTGACTACAGTCCATAGTGTCAAAAAGAGTCGGATTCGACTGAAGTGACTTCTCTCGAAAGCTCTGTAAGCTTTTAATTGGCCCATTTTTACTGCTTAAGAGCTAATAAACATTGCATTGTCCTCAGAAGCTGATCCAGAGAATTCTTGGTTACAGTATTGACCCCATCCCCCGTAGGTTCAGTTGCAGCTGTTCTGACATAGGAGTTGTTCAGCTCAGAGCAACTGGAGCTCACCATGCCTGAAGGCACATTCCAGCCTGCAGCACCTGGGGTACCTCAGATTCATATGTCAACAGTAGATTCTAGATAAGCCATCACTATCTCAGCACAGTGCTTAGAGAGGCAAAAAAGCAAAGCTCCTCATCCACGTGACCACTTGGAGTTTTTATTTATGTTTAAAATTGAAAATGATGAACAGAAAGCAAAATGTCAGGGACTTGACTTTGGTTTGAAAAGTTCGAGGTTGAGTTCATATCTGAAAAGCAGTACTAACATAATATCTTGAAAGTTAAAATTTGTTCTCATGCTTTAAATATTCATTTTAGGACTAAAGAAAAAAATCAAGAAAATAATGACTAGTTCTGGTTTTTCCTTGATGATCAGTGAGAGCAATCTTGTCTTTTAGAAAAACAGATGTCACAGCCTGATACAGCAAACACATCCAGGGGTGAACAGTGGCTGGAAGGTAATCATGCCTCCCATTTCCACAGGGGCATTCTGATGGGGAGAGGGGAAGACGCGGGGACCCCGGAGTCCTGGCCTGACCCACACACATTCCCAGGACCCTCCCAGGTCCTTGCAGTCCTTCCCGCTGCCCAAGCAGAGAGCCAGACTGGTACCCATGCCTAAGGTGTTGCCCAGCCCAGACCAGGGGCCTGGCCAGTGCCTGCCTCCCAAGCCAGTGTTTTGCTCCAGTGAACTCAGGGGGAAGTAACTTATCTAAACACTGACGGTGGCTAAAATGCCTCGGAGTGGGGACAGGAGGTCAGAGTCCAACAAGATTCAAGGTGAGATGCAGTCAGCTGGAAATCTATGTGCTGTTTCTGGTCCTCAGACCCTGTCTTTCCTCCACTGCATTATCCCCGATCGGTAGCAGTCACCGTCTCACGCTGCCCACATCCTCTGGGCTCTTGCCCAAGACCATGGCCTACACATCACAACGTATCACACTCTTGCTTCCAGGACCAACTTCCAGCCGGAATTGATTCAAATCTAAACTCCTCCTTCTGGATGCCATCAACTCACGCTCTGTCCTTCCCGTAGTTCAGTCCCCAGCAACTCACAACATCATTTCCTGCTTTCTTCATTATGAAGCCCCTCTTCCAAATACACTTTTGCAACTCTCCACAGAGTTTGGCCTTTCAGAAGCAATGGAGGGTCTGAAGCAATGGATAGTCTGCAATCCATCCTGTTACCCACTTGGCTTGGCTATTTTAGTGACTGTCTCCACCCCCATTCACGACCCTTGTAGCAGACCAGATCCATCTCTCTGTTTGGGATTTAAAGGAGAAAGGTCTGAGATTTTTCCCTTTATACAAAATAAGGAAACTAAGACTTAGAGAAAGCAGAGCTTCTCCAAGGCACCCCAGCACTGGATCTTCCACTCCAAGTGTCCAGGATCCAATCCAGTGTGCATACCACTTCATCAGGGACACCCAGGGGCACATAAATCATTTCTCAGGTTCCTAGAAGAAGTTTGTCTTGGCAGTTCTATCCTTATTTTAATGTGCATTAGAAAAGCAGCTCAACTGCCAAAAATTCGATCGGTGATTTTCAGGATCCTATTGTTCAAAACAGTAGTCTACGTGTAGCACCCTGCCCCCCACCACCCAGACACACATGGCCTGCCTGAGCACACCCACAGCCTCAGCATCACCCGGGAACTTGTTATAAATGCAAATTTTCAATCTCCAGAACCCTGCGAGTGAGGGGGAAGGGGGTGTCAGAAATCTGTGTCTTAACAAGACCCGCAGGTGACAGATACGCAGTTTGAGAACCACTGGCTATAGCGAAGTCAATAAGAAATTAAAGTCTATTAATGAAAAATACAAAGTAAGTGATTTTAAAAATAAAAATGGGTGATTTGTGAAAATAGCAGAAAGTTCATCAGTTGCACAGGAGTGACTGAATTTGAGGACAAGCCATCCTACGGCAAGAGCCTCCAGGAGTTTAAAGGTAGAAAGGCCTACCCCACCTCAAGCAGATTAACCCCATCCCAGGTCCTGCAGGAGTTCCCCAATACAGCAAGGTTGGTGGGTAGGAAGAGAGGGCTTTTATCACTTGTTTGTTTGGCTTAAAGTTTAAATGCTTAGACTCTGGTCACTTCCCAAGCCTTACTAGGAAAAGTTTGGAAGGGTCCTCTCTTTTATGATGGTCTATCCTTATCATTTGATATTGCCTATATGAGGAATCTAAAAAGAAATGATACAAATGAATTTCTTTACAAAACAGAAACAGACTCACAGACTTAGAGAATGAATTTATGGTTACCAGGGGAGAAGTGTGGGGAAAGGGATAGATTGGGAGTTAGGGATTGACATGTACACATTACTGTATTTAAAATGGGTAACCAACAAGGACCTACTATACAGCATGGGGAACTCTGCTCAATATTATATAAAGACCTAAATGGGAAAAGAGTTTGAAAAAGAATAGATACATGTATATGTGTAACTGAATCATTTTGCTGTACACCTAAAACGAATACAATATTGTTAATCAACTCTACTCCAACATAAAATAAAAAGTTAAAAAAAAAAGAAGACGGTCTATCCAGATGACTTTGGGCTTCCCCCTCATTATAGACAAAGAAACAGGCTTTGGTCCCAAAGATGTGAATACTTCCCAGCAGGGAACAGCGGCTGTTCACCTTGAGCACGCAAGGCCCGGTGATGGTCCCATGATCACGTGGGCAGGGTGGGCCTGAAAGGGCTTCACAATCACAGAGCATCCTTGCAACCTTGAACACTGATTCTTAAGGACGACCAGGGACCCACGTGGTTTCCTTGATAATGAGAAAGTGGATTTCAGGCGGGGCCCTCAGAATGCTGGGGGCTGGGACCCCACCGGGGCCTCGGGTCCTGGTGAAGTCTGACGCTTCCACTGACGACAACCTTGACCCACATCCATGAAAATCATTGTTGCCACCGTTGGGCCAACCTTCCCGCTGAATAGGTGATCCAAGTGCTTTGTTTCGACTCCCTTCCTTAAGGCACCGTCTATTTTTCAACCACGTCTATGTGGAATTCTCTGACATTCACAAGAGAGCAGACTTGCATTTACTGAAGGATGAGAGCGCATCACAGCTGTGTGCCCACCCCTAGTTCCAAATGCAAAAATGTCATGAGCATAAAAGCTCTCAAGAAACTTGGGTTGCTGGCAAGGGCCACGGAAAACCCTAAAGAAACTATCTCCAGATGGGGTTCATCTGCCTTAAGCCGCAAAGACACAGAGATGGTCTTAGGAGTCATTTCATATAGTGTATGAAATTGTGTGAAAACCATGAAAAGCATCAGCATTTCCCCCCTTCATAGTCTATTTCATTTTGTTGCTGTTATCTTACGTTATTTTTTTTAATTGTGGTAAAATACACAGAACATAAATTTACCGTCTTAATCATTTTTAGTGCAGTTCAATGGTACTGAGCACTTTCATATTGTTATGCAGCCATCCCCACCATCCATGGCCTCCTTTCATCTTGCATACCTGAGGCTCTGTCCCCATCAAGCTAACTCTCCAGGCCCCTCCCCTCAGCCCCTGGTAACCCCCATTCTACTGTCTGTCTCTATGAACTTGAGTCTGCTGGAGTGTGACATTCCCAAGACTCATTGCTGGGTAAATCCTGATAAAAGGACGAACGTGTCACCCACTCAGCAAGTGAGTTTGGAGTTAGTATGACCTGAAGGAAATTAACAAAAGAGGGCCACCAGTGGGGTTTTCTCCCCAGGTTTTTGCCCTCATTTTCTTTAAGATTTTTTTGTATGTGGATCATTTTTACTTATTTATCTATTTTTGGCCTTGCTGGGTTTTCATTGCTTTCGTGCAGGCTTTCTCTAGTTTCGATAAGTGGGGGCAATTCACAAGTTACGGCTCAAGGGCTCCTCATTGCAGTTGCTTCTCTTCCTACAGAGCACGGGCTCTAGGGTCCTTGGGCTTCAGTAGCTGCAACATGCAGATTCCATCATTGTGGGGCACAGGCTTAGTTGGTCCATGGCACGTGGAACCTTCCTGAGCAGGGATCGGACCAGCGTCCCTTGCATCAGCAGGTGGATGGATTTCTTATCCACTGCACCACCAGGGAAGGCCTATGCAGACCATTTTTAAACTCTCCGACATAAATCACAGCAAGATCCTCTATGACCCACCTCCCAGAATATTGGAAATAAAAGCAAAACTAAACAAATGGGACCTAATGAAACTTAAAAGCTTTTGCACTACAAAGGAAACTATATGTAAGGTGAAAAGACAGCCCTCAGATTGGGAGAAAATAATAGCAAATGAAGAAACAGACAAAGGATTAATCTCAAAAATATACAAGCAACTCCTGAAGCTCAATTCCAGAAAAATAAATGACCCAATCAAAAAATGGGCCAAAGAACTAAACAGACATTTCTCCAAAGAAGACATACAGATGGCTAACAAACACATGAAAAGATGCTCAACATCACTCATTATCAGAGAAATGCAAATCAAAACCACAATGAGGTACCATTACACGCCAGTCAGGATGGCTGCTATCCAAAAGTCTACAAGCAATAAATGCTGGAGAGGGTGTGGAGAAAAGGGAACCCTCTTACACTGTTGGTGGGAATGCAAGCTAGTACAGCCGCTATGGAAAACAGTGTGGAGATTTCTTAAAAAGCTGGAAATAGAACTGCCATATGACCCAGCAATCCCACTTCTGGGCATACACACTGAGGAAACCAGATCTGAAAGAGACACATGCACCCCAATGTTCATCGCAGCACTCTTTATAATAGCCAGGACATGGAAGCAACCTAGATGCCCATCAGCAGATGAATGGATAAGGAAGCTGTGGTACATATACACCATGGAATATTACTCAGCCATTAAAAAGAATTCATTTGAACCAGTCCTAATGAGATGGATGAAGCTGGAGCCCATTATACAGAGTGAAGTAAGCCAGAAAGATAAAGAACATTACAGCATACTAATACATATATATGGAATTTAGAAAGGTGATAACGATAACCCTATATGCAAAACAGAAAAAGAGACACAGAAATACAGAACAGACTTTTGAACTCTGTGGGAGAATGTGAGGGTGGGATATTTCAAAAGAACAGCATGTATACTATCTATGGTGAAACAGATCACCAGCCCAGGTGGGATGCATGAGACAAGTGCTCCGGCCTGGTGCACTGGGAAGACCCAGAGGAATCGGGTGGAGAGGGAGGTGGGAGGGGGGATCGGGATTGGGAATACATGTAAATCCATGGCTGATTCATATCAATGTATGACAAAACCCACTAGAAAAAAAAAAAAAAAAGACTTACTTGAATTTGTTACAATCTGTTCTATGTTTTGGGTTTTTGGCCAAGAGGCATGTGGGATCTTAACTCACCTACCAGGGATTGAACCCCCACCCGCTGCATTGGAAGGTGAAGTCTTAACCACTGGATCACTGGGGAAGTCCCACCCCCTCACTTTACTATTGGCATTTCCCTGGTATAGGGGCAGGGACATTAGATTTTGAATCAGATGTGGGGTTGAAAACCCAGTACTGTTACCTGGGAGATGCCGCATAATCTCTGTAAATCTCTTAAACTGGGTCCTATTTTTAAAAATCAAAAGATTTCATATAAAAAAAATCTCAATTTCCAATTCTCTTGAAAATGCCAAAGAACTGGCATCAAAACAAACACCTCAAGGTTTTTAAATGGGGAGTAGCTTTGAACAGACATTTACCAAACAGGACATGCCAACAGCCAATAACCCCTCCGAAACAGGGGCTCAGCGTCATTAGTCATGAGAAAAATGCAGAGTAAACCCATGGTGAGATCCCACTACACTTCCACTACAAGATGTGAAGTTAATAAAATCTATAATTCCTAGTGCTGGTGAGGGCTTCCCTGGAGGTTCAGATGATAAACAAACCTCCTGCCAAGCAGGAGACTTGGATTCCATCCCTGGGTCAGGAAGATCCCCTAGAGAAGGAAATGGTAACCGACTGCAGTCTTCTTGCCTGGAGAATCCCGTGGACAGAGGAGCCTGGCGGGCTAAAGTCCATGGGGTCACAAAAGTCAGATGTGACTGAGCATGCACATATACACAGAGCTGGTGAGGACCCAGAACACCTGGAATTTCATTCATAAACAGCTTGGCAGCTTCTTATCACATTAAACAAAAACTTATCATACGATCTGGGTTTCCCTTTTAGTATTTACAGGCGAGAAATGAAAAATTATGTTCACACGAAAACCCACACACAAATGTTCACTCTAGTTTTTACTCATAATTATCAGGGAACAACCCAAGTGTTCTGTAGGTGTTAGGAACAAACTGATCCCACCACACCGTGGAAAATGACTCAGCAATTAAAAGAATATGTTAGCCAAGCATTCAGCAACCTAAGTGAATCTCAGATGCCTGGGGCTAAGTGAGAGACTCCTCCGGCTCTGTACTATATGATTCCATTTCTGTGACATTCTGGAAAAGCCACCTGCAGATCAGAGGTCGCCAGAGGCTGGGGTGGTTGGTGTTTCACTGGAAATTGACATGAGGGAATTTTGGGGGGTGATAGGACTGCTCCATCGGAGAAGGCAATGGCACCCCACTCCAGTACTCTTGCCTGGAAAATGCCATGGATGGAGGAGCCTGGTAGGCTGTGGTCCATGGGGTCGCTAAGAGTCGGACATGACTGAACGACTTCACTTTTCACTTTCACACGTTGGAGAAGGAAATGGCAACCCACTCCAGTGTTCTTGCCTGGAGAATCCCAGGGACGGGGGAGCCTGCTGGGCTGCCGTCTATGGGATCACACAGAGTCGGACACGACTGAAGTGACTTAGTAGCAGCAGCAGCAGCAGGACTGCTCCGTATCTTGATTTTGGTGGTGGTTGCATAACTAATGTGTGTATTAGTCAGACATTCATTGAACTGTACACTAAAAAGAGTGAGTTGTGTTGTAAAAAAGTTATAATAAATGTGACCCAAAAATCTTAATAAAACTACAAGCATCTGGCACCCAGGACACACCATCTGCCTGGCCCTGGCTGACCTAGCAGGTAGATAGAATTGAGCCTGTGAGTTCACCTTCTGCACCTGTCTTCCTTTGGGTCCCCAAGCAGCTCCAGAGATCAGGACTTGGGTGCAAGCGGTTCACTTGGTAAGGGAGGCGGTCAGCTTGGCGCACGCACCCCACCCATTCCCACGTGGAGCTCTTACCTGGGCCCCCACACAGCTCAGTGAAGTGTGAGAACTCGGTCTTGATGAGATGAATCTTATTAACAAAATTATTTATAAACACAGGTAGGGAGGATGAGCTCTAGACCCCAAATTATTAAACTAGATTTATGGGTGTGGTTCCTCCTGAAGTCTTCTGAGACCTTGAGCAAGTCATTTCACCAACACGGATCTGGGTTTTCTCATGGGCAAAATGAAGAAAGACAGATAACATATATCTGGAGGTAAGCTCTCCAGGCCCTCCATCCCTAGAAAGCTGTCCCATCCTATCTCAAAGAGGGTCTCCCCTTGCAAAGCAGTCCATTTAGGAAACCTTACATTAGATCCATTCCTGAAGTTATCCAGAACCTTTCAAAGCTTGGAATGTGAGCTTTTGAGTATCTTCAGTGGTGAAGCGTCCTAGTCTAAAGGAGGGACTCAATCTTGGATTTGACTGTTTAGGAATCAAAGGGGAATTCGACTGAAAATAGCTGGATCCAAAACCAAGTATGAAGCACTGATTCCAAAACCCCCTGCGTCAGGTTGGCTGGGTAGCTCATTACAGAGCAAATGTGCAGAAGTGAGGGGAGAAACTGCAAAATAACTGGCCGGATCTGGGATTCAGTCACAGGCACATGCTCCCTTTCTTGAGCAAGGAGGTTGGGAGCTTATTGAGAAAGGACGCTGGGCTATGACATCGAGGGTTTGGATAACTTCTGCGCTGCCTGTAATGCAGTTTGACAACTTCAGACAGTGGGCCGAGGACCTTCGGGCCTGAGAGGCACTGGTGTGGCAGATACAAAGATGAGGACAGAATGTTTATACATCCTCAAGAGAGCTTGGAAAACCATGAGGCGGACATCTTAATGCCTGAGGAGGGGGCGACCGGGCTGAGGGGGCAGGAAGACATCACGTTTCCCCCAGGGGAAGGACTGGTCTCTGAGGGAGGTGGCATTCGAGATGGGCTTGGGGGATGGAGAAGGTTCTCGGGTCAAGGCCGCAGGTGATAGCAAAAGGCCAAGTTATGGCAGAAAGGAAGCTGAGAGTGTCCATGTCGGATCTAGGAGGCAGTGGAGGAGGAACCCAGAGCCGGGACTGGGGCCAAGCCCTGGGATCTTGCTGTTGGAATGAGAGCTTGTCACTGTGTTTGGGGGAGCAGAAAGGACTCTGGGAGGGGAGCAGCTACAGCAAGGCTGGGCTTCTAGAAAAGCATCTTCCGGGCTGCCTGAGAACTCCTTGCCTCAGTGTCCCCCCTCCTTCCTAGATCTCACCCCTCCACCACTTTGCTCACTTCCTGCTGGAACCCACTGGGCCTCCAGCCTTCAGTCCATCTTGCTCCCTCAAGTTTGAGGCCTCAGGAAATCTGTGAGCACCACCATGTCCCCAAAGAGAAAGGAGAGAAGGCAGAGGGCAGCTCTGGATGCCACTTGCTTAATGAGTCAAGAGCAGGAAGGACCAGCCAAGTGCAAAGAAAGGCTGCAGGGGTGAGAAACAGGGGAACACTCTGAACAGAGGGTGGCTTGTTCTTTGGGGTTGAAACCATGCAGTTTTCTGCAGGTCTATGTATGGATCAGCCCAAAGGTTTTGATTCTTTGAGGCAGAGAGAAGACCTTGGGTACCGTGTCTAAAGCCAGAAGCCATCTAGTTGGCACCAACTTTGGTCTCCAGGGACCAGGGATGCATAAATCAGAGGAGAGGAAGGTTTCTGTGATTTTTTCCCGTACTCAACTGCCCATCGAGTCTAAAGAGGGGCAGGAACTAACCTGACCAAGTCTCCCCCAAGCCCAGATGTCCTCTCCTTTCACTTCTGTCCCCTGCCCTCATCCCCATGACCCTTGGGAGAGCCGCCACTTCACACCCATCCTCGCAGCAGACTGCAAATCTCAGTTCAAGTTCAAAATCACTTGAGTCCTAAGTGACTCCATCTTGAAATCCCTTCCTCTAAGAGCAGGAACCCTGGGAGACAGAAAAGACCACCCAGATTCCCTCTAAGGCTCAGGTAGGGCTGCGTGTCTGCCCGGCACTGGGCCATCGGCAGAGCATCCAAGCAAGTACTTGGTATCAAAGAGCCAACAGACCACTGTTCAGGCTCACGGCTGCAACCCCTGCCTCTGCATCCTGTGAAAATGATTAGGATGTGAGTGTCAAAACCAGGCAGCATTTGGCCTGAGAGAAGAGAAGAGAAAAACAAATACGATGGTTCAATTTTATTTCATTCCGCATTCTCTCGATTTTAGAATACAGACACCGAGAAAGCCGGAAGGGAGAGGAGAAGCCATTCCGGGCACAGCTTAAACTTTCAAGATCACACTAGTCAAGAAACAGCCTTATTGGGGAGGAATAAATAAGGGTAAAACCAAGCCAGATGAACTTAATGCGAGTGAGATGCTTTTATGGAATCACAGGCATTTGCATTGTTTGGCCTGAATTGCCCATATTTTTGTATTCATCGCAGACAATGAGTTCCTGTGACATTCTGGCATACATTAGATGACGGGGGGGGGGGGGGGGGGAGAAAACCCAACCTGCATTATTTGTTCCATTTTCTGCTTTTAGACATAATGGAAATGTTAACATGCTTAACATCCGTGGCCTCTCATAGAGCCTCGCGTCACTTTTCTTAGTCATTCAGGGCATCGGTGAGGGTAGATTCTGCCTGTTAATGCAGGCTCTAAAGCCGGCCAGCTACAAATCCTTCGCCACGCCAACTCTCTCTGTTCATCCTTCTAAAGACTTGCACGCATATAGTCTCCATTATGATTAAAATTATCTCCACCGTCCTTCAGAAAAGAATGAATGGCTTTTGACTACGCGAACCAGTTCAAGGAAAATCTCCCTGGAGTCCAGGACAGGAAGATCATGTTGTTGAACCCCTTTTATCTGCATTCAATTCTCCCCCCAGGGGTTTCAAGCCGGCTCACTCCCCTTGTTGGATGGTTTTCTCTTACATTAATTGATAATGCTGTAAGTGTTTAATTTAAAGTTCACACCTAAGGTGAGAACTGGATAAATAAACTCATTCAGCTTCATGGGAGGAGGAAGCAGGAAAAATACTCTTATTTTTTTTTAAACCCTTTTCAGGACTAAGAATTTGCGAGAGAATGGCCATTCCATTTCAGGGGGCTTATTTATCTAAAGAGGTGTATGTGGATTTAAAAAAAAAATGTACTCAATCTCTACATTTAAAAAAGAAAAGGAATCCCCACTTCATAATAGATATTTTCCTTTATGGCTGCCCTTTGCTCCTCTCTTTATCATCTCAGTACTGTAACGAACCGCATTACCACCACCCCCAAAAAGACAGTGGCCCTGTTTACAGAAAAACCACACATGTTTGGCTTCTGAAAGGGTTCAGGGGACACCCAAGGGCACCTCTCAGCCCCCAGTCCTTCCCGATGACCTGAGAGAGGAGCTCTGGTCTCCCTTGGGGACCCAAGAGGCGCAGATGTGGAGAGGAGTGAGAAAGGTCCAACAGAGTGTGATGCTGCTGTGGGGCAGGTTGGGACCCTCAGGCCATGAGATTTCCCATAAATTCTGTCTGGGGTTGGGTGTCACACACACCCCAGTCATCTCCACCAACTTGCAAGGCCTCTGAGTCCCCAAAGGGGACGCGAAGAGTAAACAGGAATATTATCCAGCCTTAAAAAAAAAAAAAAGAAAAAGGGAAACTCTGTCACAGGCTGTAGCAGGGATGAACCTGGAGGACATTCTGCTGAGTGAAATAAGCCCGTCCCAAAAGGACAAATACTGTATGACTGCGCTAACATGAGGTGCCTAAAACAGGCAAACTCAGAGTCAGAAAGTAGAATGATGGATGCCAGGGCTTGGAGGGGGTGTGAGAAAAGGGAATTTGTTGTTTACCAGGTCCAGAGTACATTATTCTACACAGTAGAATAATGAAAAGGGTCTGGAGGAGGGTGGGGGTGAGAGGTATACACCAATGTGAATATAAAATTTATAATGTTAGATGGTGAATTTTATGTTCCATGCATTTTACCACAGTTAAGAGTAATTGTTTTTTTAAGAATAAACAGAAGTGGTAGCCAGCCATAAAAGGTCTTTTTAACAGTACTCATCATGGCATCTGAATTTCAAGTATGAATCTTTTCCCTTAGGATGACACACAGCTCCAGTCTCAGAGGGCATCTCAGACCTTGAAAATCAGCAGAGCTCAGCAAATGCCACCTGTAGGAATGTGGCTGGACCCCAGTGCCCCATCACCGTCTCTGTCTCATTCAGCCCGTGGACACTTGGCCCTTCACTTCCTGAGCGCGTCTTTGCTATGGACCCTCCAAAAGTCCAAGGCTTCTCTCTCATCAACTCACTAGAATTATTAAACATCCAGTAGACAAAAAAGATGGGACAGTATTCTTTTCTGTGTTTTTTTTTTTCCCCCCTGTAAGAGCTCTTTCCAAAAAGCAAATTTTTTCTTGTGGTATTAAGTTTTGTTTTGTTTTGTTTTTACTTAATGCTATGAACTGGAAGTCCTTCTCTTTCAGTACATAAAGAGTTTCCAGATTTTTTTTTTTCTAGCTTTTTTCATATAATTGATTTTTAAATTTATTTTTAGTGGGAGGATAATAGCTTTACGACGTTGCACTGATTTCTGCTGTGAAACCAGGTGAATCAACTACAAGTACACATATATCCCCTCCCTCTGAGGCCATCCTCTCACCCCCCAAAATACTAATTTTACATGATAAGGACAATAAAATATAGTAAGCACGTGTGATTCAGTGCATTAACAATAAATTAAGATGAAAATAACATACCAGGCTGGCAGAAACACTTTAAATCCTACTGTGCTCATGCTCAGCCACTTCAGTCATGTCCCCCTCTGTGTGACCCCATGGACTGTAGCCCACCAGGCTCCTCTGTCCATGGGATTCTCCAGGCAAGAGTAATGGAGAGGGTTGCCCTCTCCTCCTCCAGGGGATCTTCCCAACCCAGGGATCGAACTCGCATCTCCTGTACTGGCAAGTGTGCTCTTTACCACTAGCAACTAATCATGGTTTAAGCCTTTCTGGAGGGAAATTCGACAATATGTGTAAAAAAGCCTTAAAAATTGGCATACACTTTGACCCAACAACTTTTTAGAAATAACATGTAGGCATTGATAGTGGGAAAATCATCAGAGATTTTTGCAAGATTTATGTACAAGGGTGATTGTTCAAGTGCTATTTATAACTGGTAAAACAGAAATAGGTCAAAGATCCAAAGCAAGTGATTCAAAGTAAGTTAGAATAGGTCCAATGACTACTCTGAGAACACTCTATTGTGTGATATTGGCCAAATTAACCCCTAAGTTAGTATCATTACCATCATATTCTGAAAGAAAAAGAGGGAACTTTAAGATGGCTCTTGAACACTCAAATGCCAGAGGAGACATGATTTCTCCTAAGGAATGATGTGGAAGGCATGTCCTACTAGGTATCAGACCATGTGACAAAGTTACTATGATGGAAGTGTGTGCTCCCCTAGGAACACATACATGGTTCAATAAAACAGAACTCAGAAGAGGCTCCTCTGGGCAGGAGTCCATCATGGGACAAAAGGGATGGTGACCCTCGCTGAAATATTAGCCAAGCACAGTTCTGGCCTGTGGGGTGGAAATGGGAGTCAGCCAGGGCTGGCTGGGGAAACGCTGCTCTCCTGATGCAAACACAGCCCCTGACTCTTCCGTTTTCCTGACGTGAAACACATGAAGCTGAAGCTGTGCAACTTCTTGTCCCAGGAGGCAACAACAGCCGGACCAAAGATGCAGCCCCAACAGCTTCCCTCCCTGTGGAATGTGGAATCACTCCCGAGTGACACAATGGACCAGCCCACTGAGCCACCATGTATTCTGCTCTTCCATCGTTGAACATGTAGATCGTATCCAATCTTTATACTATAATTGTGGTTTGCACATCTTTGAGCATAAAGTATTGGGCACGTCTCTCATTAGAGTAAGTTCCTAGAAGTTGAAATCACTGAATGAAAGGAAAAAATTTTTCATTTAAGACAAGTGTCAAGATACCAATTTTTATATACAGCAGCTTATGAGAATGCTAAATTCACCACTTCCTTGCCAGCACTAGCTATTAACACACTTTTCTTTCCTCATGACCAATTTTATATGCACATTGGTCCCTGTTTCTTTATGTTTTTGAATAAGGTTATTTCTTTTATTCATTGGTCAAATGTATTTCTCCTTTTGCCCATTGGAAATATAAAACTTTTTCAATTTTCTTTTTTCTGTTGAAAAGCCTTACAAATCTTTTACTTGTAAAATCTGTTTCTATAGTAAGGCTCTTAAACCTTTGTCTACCATCTATTCATGTATTTACATGTTGCAACAGTTTCTCTGATGAGGCCAGTTGCTTTTTAATTCGTCATATGATGGTTTTATGTATCAGATCCTTTATTCAAACTTTTAAAATAAGGAAATCTGTCCTACTATGACGACTTTTGTCCATCCAGAGAAGAGTACAGCCATGATTTAAGAACCCAAGCTCTAGAGTTGGAAAATCCAGGCTCAATGACCTAGCTTGGTAATTTTCTGTGACTTCAACAACTTACTTCACCTTCATGGACCTTAAAGTCCTCATGAGTAAAGACAACAATGTTTGCCTCTAGAGTAAATGTGTTAAGTTAAATGAAGTAATGCTCCAAACATGCTTCTCATTCTGCTTGACACATTGTGGGTGCTCAAAGAACATGACTATGTTAGGATGCTCTCAAGTCACAGAAAGCCCAACTCGGCTCCAACAATAAAGAAAATACATGATCTCACGTAACAAAAGATAGGTCACTTCCAATGTTTGTTCCTTCAGTAATAAACAGGGTTTTTTCTTCTTTTTTTAAGAGAAAGGAAAATTTCCCTGCAAGGCACCCAGCCCTGCCCACATCTCACTGGCCCAAGCGAGGTCACCTGCTTGATTCTTAGTCATTCTCAGGCAAATGGGATCAGCTTACCATAATCAGAGTTTATTCCTGATCTACATTAGGGATTTTATACTCAAAGTCCACTGAATATTTTGCAGTTACATGTTAGTGTCCAGCCAAAGTGTTTCAGCTTTATCAGCAGTGGGGTATAAATATAGGCTGCCCTGTGGCTCAGCTGGTAAAGAATCTGCCTGCAATGCAGGAGACCTGGGTTCGATCCCTGGGTTGGGAAGATCCCCTGGAGAAGGGAACGGCTACCCACTCCAGTATTCTGGCCTGGAGAATTCCACGGACTGTATGGTCCATGGGGTCGCAAAGATTCGGACATGACTGAGAGATTTTCACTTTCAGTATAAATATGTATAAATATGGTCAATTTATTAATAGCTGAAAAGCCAAACGTATAAGGTGTCCACCAAGCCCCATCTGCATGGCTATAGAGTTCCCCTTCCCAAACATACCTGGAACAAACACATGCGCGCACACACACACACACACCCCCCGCCCCGCCCGGATCCCTGGTCATTCCCATGTGCTCACACATCCATTCTCCAATATAAACATCTTGCACTCAAATCTTCATTTTAGGATCTGCTTCCTGGATGCCTGTGAATGCCCTGTGAATTCACAAAAAGACTTACTTTACCACTTGAACCTTTAGTCCCATGTACATGAGTTGGACTGTGAAGAAAGCTGAGTGCCGAAAAATTGATGCTTTTGAACTATGGTGTTGGAGAAGACTCTTGAGAGTCCCTTGGACTGCAAGAAGATCCAACCAGTCCATCCTAAAGGAGATCAGTCCTGGGTGTTCATTGAAGGACTGATGCTGAAGCTGAAACTCCAGTACTTTGGCCACTTCATGCAAAGAGTTGACTCATTGGAAAAGACCTTGATGCTTGGAGGGATTGGGGGCAGGAGGAGAAGGGGATGACAGAGGATGACATGGTTGGATGGCATCATCGACTCAATGGACATGGGTTTGAGTAAACTCAGGGAGTTGGTGATGGACAGGGAGGCCTGGCGTGCTGCTATTCATGGGGTTGCAAAGAGTTGGACATGACTGAGCGACTGAACTGAACTGAACTGAACATGAATTACTACATAAGAGACTAGCAGACAGCAATAATAGGAATACTTTGTATACTTTACATAAAATATAACAACAAAATAAATTCTTTGTATTTAAAAAATCCATAGTTCTCAACATTATTTATGAACAGAAACCGGCAACATGGGTCATGATGCTATGAAAAAGCAGTATGAGAACTTTTCCTCACTGGTTTTCTTCTCCTGCACCAAGCTCAGTGCCCGGTACACAGAAGGTGCTCAATAAATGTGTATACAATGACAATTATTTAAAATAATGCATATACCATATACCTTTATTTTGTGTATATACAAAATTCACAACTTCTAATAGCTTGAAAATGGTTTGCAATGGAGGTACACCTAACCGCCTTTACTATTAGAGCAGATAGTACTTAACCAAAGTAAAGCATCACAGTTGTTGAAGCTGTTTCAAGGGCACACCTCCTTCACTCTTTGATGAGGATATTACCATCACATTTTACAAATGGGGAAACCAAGGCCTCAGAGAGATTTAGTGACTAGGGAAAAACATGTGAAACTGAAAGTGAAGTCGCTTAGTCGTGTCCGACTCTTTGCAACCTCATGGACTGTAGCCTAATAGGCTCCTCCATCCATGGGATTTTCCAGACAAGAATACTGGAGTGGGCTGCCATTTCCTTCTCCAGGAGATCTTCCCAATGAAGGGATTGAACCCGGGTCTCACACGTTATAGGCAGACGCTTTACCATCTGAGCCACCAGGAAAGTCCATGTGAAACTGAAGGGTCCTTAAAATGACTTGTTCATGCAGCCTAGCCAACCAGCTCTCCTGACAGCCTGGGTGCTGGGTCTCTGCTTCCTCCTAAGCAGCTCTAGCTCTTTCTAGATTAAACCAGCCAGAGCCTGGTTTCACTTTGGCCACCCCAATTGTCTGTCCCTGTTCAGTCTGGCTCACTGCAGTAGTAACTATTCCTTTGAATTCCCTTCCTTTCAGCGGCACAAGTTACTTGGCCTCCCTATTCTCCGTACTTAATTTGAGAATATTTGTTCAATTTGAGTATGTTTTTGACCTGCCAGGTATCTGTGAAACAAAATAGCTCCTACTGATAGCTTCTTATCAGAAGTAATTTAAAACATCCATCATCTACTGCTGAATGTCAAAATAAAGGTTGAGAGAAATTCCTGTTTCCTTAAATATGTTTTCTTTTCACTCTTGTCAGCATCATTGTCAATCCTGAAATTATAGTGTGCCATGGAAGACCTCGGAAATTGAGGCTTCAGAATGGTTACAATGAGAACATACAAATCAATTTGTGGTACAAAACTGCCCCAGCAGAGCAGCTGGGGGCCCACCGATGCCAAGCAGCTCTTAGGGTTGCTGAGGGTTCATTAGGATCCACCAGCACCCTGGGGAAGCAGCTGTCCCTCCTCCCAATCCTGGTTAGAAGTTTAGCCCTAAGTTAGTTATTCCAGGCTTTTGTCAACATCCAGACCATTCTCTGACCCTCCTGACAATGATTAAGCAGAATGAGAGAGAAAGGGACAAACACACACTAATAACCCCGGCTATTTAAACAGCCCTGCGAATGCAGAGGGCATCAGGTGAAAGGCAGAGCTTGTGTTTTTTTTTTGTTTTTTACTTCATTCTGTCACCAACTCAGCTACTGGGTACATCTGGGCGCACCTGCCGACACAGACCCAGCGAGAGATGGAGAGAGAGAGATGTGAGCACAAAGCATCGCCTCTGGAAGGAATTTCCATCAAGGTGATGCTCCTGTCTTGACCATGTTGAAGAAAAGGTAAATGTCCCTGTGTTCCAGCAACCGTTGTCCTGTTGCCTCTTCCCAATGACCAGCCCTGGAACAGCCTGAAATGATCTTCAGACAAGAGAGGAAAGAAATCCAATTATTCCTAAAAATCAACAAATACAAATCAAGCACAAACTAAATGCAAAGCCATGTTGTGCCTATGGGTAAATAAGTGAAAGTCACTCAGTCGTGTCTGACTCTTTGCGACCCCCTGGCCTTGTACAGTCCATGGAATTCTCCAGGCCAGAATACTGGAGTGGGTAGCCGTTCCCTTCTCCAGGGGATCTTCCCAACCCAGGGATCAAACCTAGGTCTCCCGCATTGCAGGCAGATTCTCTATCAGCTGAGCCAAGAGGGAAGCCTATGGGTAAAGAATGATATCCAAAATGTCCTCTGTCTTTAGGAGACAATTAAAGACAATGAGGGTAATTTTCAGAAGCAGGGCCTGGGAAGCAAATGGTAGATGCAGGCTGGCTTGGAGCAGCCCCACAAGCTTCCCTAATATCAGACAGAGCTCTGTCTCTGGTTGTGATTGTCTGGGAGACAGTGGTGTGCAGAGGGTGTCTGTTAGATGGATATAGACCACCTTGAGAAGGTAACTGACTATAGGGGACATGCAGATTGTGGGCCAGCCCACCCAGGATCCTCTCCTCCCAGCCGCTTTGCAGCTGGCAGGGTCAGAGGACTTGGCTCTGATGCTGGCCAGTGAGAGGTCTACTAGATGAGGCCTTCAGGAAAGTTGTACCTTCCTGATAAACACACTTTCTTTGCCCCTTGGTGAGTCTGCCTTTCTCCCTGCCTGGAAAGCAAATGTGAGGCCTGCAGAGGGGAGCAGCAGCCACTTTGCAACCATAAGGCAAGATGAATGAGTTCACAATCCAAAGGTTCGAGATATGGAAGAGGTCATGATTGCCAACACACTTTAGTTATTTATGCAACAATAGACAGAAAAGGAGGCCACTGAAGAAACATTCATTGTTTTCTTTGTGAGGTGACCTCCATAAGAAAATTCCCTATGTCTTCAGCTCTGGAAATTTGGGCCAAAGTAAGAGGCTTTGCAAATGCTCAGGGCAAAAATTGACAAAATGGTTGGCAACGGTAAGGTATTAATTTCATGGCCAGCAGGTGGCCCTGAAGGCTCTGAGCTCAGTGGACACCCACGCTGTAATAAGCTTGAACCAAAGCAAGTCCTCCAATCGCAGAGTGGCCCCTAACTGGAGGGCCCATCCAACCCTATAGGCTCTGTCTGGATGCCCTAAGATGGGAACCCTGCCTACTCTGGATATTGCCCACTCTCCTCTTTCAAAGGGTCTCCTGATGCCAGTCTCACCAAGAAGCAAGGCTCCCAGCGCTGAAGGCACAGAAGGAGTCCATGGTGTGAGCTGGGTTCTGCACAAGAGCTCTGAATGAGAGCTATGGGAAATTTTCACTCACCTCCTGCCGAACACAGCTGCAGACATGAGCCCAGGGAGACCAGCCAGGAAACTACCAGCCCACCCTCAGAAGCATGAGAAAAAACTTGCCGCCTAAGCTGCTATGTTCAAGGTGGTTTGTGATCCAGCCACAGTTAACTGGGGGGCTTCCCAGGTGGTGCTAGTGGTAAAGAACCCGCCTGCCCATGCAAAGAGCCACAGAAGACACGGATTCCATCCCTGGGTGGGGAAGGTCCCCTGGGAGAAGGGCACAGCAACCCACTCCACTATTCTTGCCTGGAGGATCCCATGGACAGAGGAGAGTTGGACATGACTGAGTGACAGCAGGCACACACACACAGTTAATTACACCTCTATGTGGTCACTAAATTCTCTTAGTGCCCAGCTGATATTTTTAAGTAAAGTTTGCTTTGTTGAGTAAACAGCAATGTCTATTTTACTTTTTCAAAAAAGGAAAAATGAACTCTAATCCTACCAAAAACTATTAACTATTACATTAATATGTCATCATATTTGTCATTAATATTTTGTCACTAGTATTCCTTTGTTCTATACATAATTTGTTTTCACTCAGTTGGGATCATATTACGTAAACCACTCAAGAATATTGTTTGTTTCTCAGGAACTAATATATTTGGTGCAGTTTGTTCAATCAACAGTATTTAGTGGGCATCTGCTAGTTTGAAGATTACACAGCAGGAACTTCCCTGGTGGTCTGGTGGTTAGGAATGTGCCTTGCAATTCAGGGGACATGGGTTCTATCCCTGGTTGGGAGCTAAGACCCCACACGCCACAGGGTAACTAAGTCCATGTGGCACAACTAGAGAATCTGTGCACCGCAACAGAAGATCCCACAGGACGCAAAGCAGACTGCACCGGACAAATAAATAAAGATTTTTTTAACCATCTATTTTTTAAAAAGATTAAAGGGAGTCTATTAAAAGCTTGGGATCAGACTCCACAAAATTCATTGATCCATTGTGCTTCCCAGAACTTGGGCAACTTACCTGGCTGATTCTGCTTCCTCATCTGTAAGAAAGGGACAGATAATACTACCTGACTTGCAGAATTGTTGAAATGATGAATGTGATCATGTAAGGAAAGTGCAGCATTTAGCAGCTAGAACAGAAAAAAAAAGAAAAACACATTTGATAAAGAATACCTTTTACAGCATGGAGAATCCTTCAGAGAAGAAAAGACAACCAAAGCACTTCACCCAGAGTTGAATTCTCCTGGTAACAGGGGGACTCATTGCCTACAAGGCACCTCTGAACAGCTGTTTCTGTTCAGAAGGGTTTCCTAATACAAAGCTAAATCTATCCTCCTCAAATTTTCAACTATTTATCACCATTATTTCAACCCTCGAATCTAAACAAAGCAAAGATGTGGGGGCGCTTCTTCTGTGATGGAGTCCTTCCGGGGCTGCTCAACAGAACTCCCTGTGTTGACAGCTCCATCCTGCATCTGTGTTGTCCAGTACAACAGCTGCTAGGCACTTATGGCCACAGACCACTGCAATGTGACTGGTACAATAAGAAACAGAATTTTTATTTTACTCAATTGTAATTAAGTTTATTTTAAATAGCGCCATGTGGCTAGTGGCTTTCATATTGGTCAACACAATTTGAAAGTGTTAGTCACTCAATCATGTCCGACTCTTTGCAACTCCCATGGACTGTAGCCCACCAGGCTCCTCTATCCGTGGGATTTCCCAAGTATACTGGAGTGGGTTGCCATGCCCTCCTGCAGGGGATCACAAACAGCTGGACGTGACTGAGCAACTTAGCATGCACGCACACAACCTAATTGTAGTTTCTGCCCCTCCCAGGATGGAATTTTCTTTCTTTCTTTCTTTTTTTTTTTTTTTTTTCTGGCTGCACCAGGTCTTAGTTGCCATATGCAAGATCTTTGGTTGTGGCATGCAAACTCTTAGTTGTAGCATGTGGGATCTAGTTCCCTGACCAGGGGTTGAACCTGGGCCTCCTGCATTGGGAGCATGGAGTCTTAACAACTGGATCACCAGGGAAGTCCCCAAAGTAAGGCTCTACATTAACTCTAGATATCCTTTTTGTTGATGTCCTGATGAAGGAGAGCTAGGGGGCTCCACACACATCAGGAGTCTCTTATCTGTCAGAAGTGACTCCCTTTCTGGCTGGGCTCATGACTTCAATGAACCGTTGTCCGTCTGGGGGAGAACTGCCCAGCAGGTTTGCCCACGAGTCTCCTGTCTGGGAGAAGGAAAAGTTATTCCTTCACTGAATGGACACCCGGGTTCTAAAGAGCTCAGCCTGGATCCCAGCCCCACCACCCAGCTCCACTGGCTTCATCTGCAAGTCCACCCAGTTACATCACACATGGCCCCCAGAACTCAATCTCCTAAAACAGCACTGCTCACACTATCTGACGGGGACCACCAGGGGTTTCTTTTTTCAACTTCCAATCAGCCTCAGACCAATATTTTTGTAAAATACAATAACAATGAATTATCAGAAAAATAAAATTTAAAAGACACACAAAATACAAGCCCAAATTTTATTTTTAGATTAATCAGAAAATGGCATTTCAGTAAATACAATCAAGACAAACATCATGGGAAGAATAAAAGAATTATACAAACTGGACATGTTCTTTGGAAAGGCTGTGTAGGCAATAGAAATAGAAAATTGCAACTGGACTCATGGGGTTTTGCCACCCAGCAGTTGGAATCATGGGACATTCCATCTGGGCCACACCTTCTTTGACACCCCGACCCCTGGCAGGTGGGACTGGGTCCCCAACCCCCAGAGTGTGAGTAGGCTCTGTGACCACACCGACCCACAGAATGTGGTGAAAGTAACACAGTGCCAGATTCAAGTCTGATCCTCAAGAGAGGGGAGAATTCTACTTCCTGCTTCTTGGAACACTCTTGGAACCCTAAGCTACCATGCAGGAAGTTCACCTGGCTGTTGAAAAGACCAGGGGGAAAGTTCCTGAGACACTGAAGGTCAGGCCAGTGTCCCAGCACACTCTCCAGGGCACCGGACATGTGAGTGACGAGTCTTGGACCTTCCAGCTCAGAGCAGCTGCTGGTTAAATAGCTCCCGGAAGTCCCAGTCAACGTCCAGGGAAAGCAGAAGTGCCCACATGAACCAGCCTGGCCCACCACATCTGTGCAAAGGGTGGGTACTTGGGGAGGTTTCATGTCCTCAGGTGTGACAGACACAGGAAAACTCCAGAACACAATGGCGATGCCCTGCCTCTATTTGCTGTGATGCTAGCTTTCTAAATTCTGTGTAATGAATTACCACAAATGTAGCTACTTAAATGAGACAAAGTTAAGCCAAGTACGGGTTGGCTGGGTCCCTCTGCTCGAGGACTCACCAGACTGAAGTCAAATGTGAACCTGGAGCTGAAATTCTCATTCAAGGTTCATAGTCTTCTTCTACAATCACTGGAAGAATTTAGTTCCTTGTGGTTGTAGGACTGATGTCTCTGGCCAGGGACCCAATGCAACTCCTAGAAACCACTCAAGGTTCCTGACCATTTGCCATTTGGCCCCTGGACAGTTTCCATCATGGCTGTTGATTTCCTTTCTGGCAACGATACTGGCCTGATTAGGTTAGGTCCACCATAATCTTCCCCATGAAAAACTCAAAATCAACTGAATAATAACCCATCCACAGGAGAGAGGTCTCACCATATTCTGCCCTACACTCAATGGCAGGAATCACAGAGGGGCATTCAGCAGGGGGACTGGCATCTTGGGGGCCACTTTAGAATTCTGCCTACATGACCACTGATGACAGAAGAAATTCAGCCCTGAATCCAGCTTTACCATATGGATGATTCTTGCCTGGAGAACCCCATGAACAGAGGAGCCTGGAGGGTACAGTCTATAGGGTCGCAAAGAGTCGGACATGACTGAAGCGATTTAGCATACTCATACATATGTGGATGGTTAAGAGAGGTTTAGAATTTATACCTGAAAACCTAAGTATTTTAAAATTCCTTAGGGAAAAAAAAATAGCAAAACTCCCATGGTAATTTATCCTAAGAACATAATTGAAAATATATACACTAAGGTAGATACAAAATAATGGCAGAAATGTTGATTATAAAAGTAGGAAATTGGAACTAACTAAATATCTGTCAGCAGGGAACTAGTGAAATAAATGAGGGAACATCATTTTTAATGCCAGATCTGTATTTACTGACATGGAAAGTCATCCTAGAGATCTAGTCAGATGGAAAAGCAGTTCATAGAACAGTAAATAGTGAACAACCCCATTTATTTTACTTATACATAGTGACTCGTATTTGTGCAGTTAAAATTGAGACATACATGTACCAAATTGTTAACAGTTCGCCTTTTACTTTATGGGTTAAATTACTTTCAACAAGTATTTAATTTTCTTATAATTAACAACAAAAAATTAAGCTATTTTCACCTTGAGAAAAAGAGTTGGGAATATTAGGGAAGATATCATTTTTTTCTTTCATCCTAAAAAATCCATCCTTTTCTCTCTCCATCTTCAACTTTTCATACTACCTTGTTGAGAATACTAAATTGAGTGGCTTTTAAGAAAAGGACATCTGATTTTCTTGCTGATGAGTGACAAGTTTCTTAAAAATACATCGCATGTGAGAAACTGTAGGACATGTGGAATAATCTGAACACAAAGGAAAAGAGCATAACATTTATTTCTAGAACAATATGGTGATAATCACAAGCTAAGTCAAAATCATTTATGTGCTACAAATGTATTCCTTGCTTATCAGTTTCTGATTCATTTACTTTTGAAATTTGCTTATTCCTTCTGTTAAAACCTTGCTCAAACCATCAGCCAGTTCATCTTTAAGAAAATGCACACTGACTCTTGTGTCATATTGATTTCTCAAAGTGTCATTACGGTTAAGTTATTCTACCCCAAACAATGCTAATACTCTGAAATAATAATAGATTTCAGCCTTGCTAGAGTATTAGCTTTCAACACGTGGCTGTCTTTGCATGTTAAGGATGAGTACAACCATCCAGGATCTTCTAGTCACCTTGCCTCAGAAGTTCTCACACACAGGCTGTGTGCTTGTCAATCAGACCTGTTTCAACTAAATAATTTTACAGAGTAGTCATAGTTTGGAAGTGGCAAATTAAGTATTGGGTTGGCCAAGAAGTTTTGTCAACTCTCTATATACGTATATATGTATTTATACATATATATATATATATATATATATATATATATATATATATATATATGCAGGATGGGGAAGCCTGGTGGGCTGCAGTCCATGGGATGGCAAAGAGTCAGACATGACTTAGCAACTGAACAACAACATATATATGGGCTTTCCAGGTAGCTCGGTGGTTAAGAATTTGCCTGCCCAGCAAGAGATGTGGGTTCAATCCCTGGGTCGGGAAGATCCCCTAGAAAAAGAAATGGCAACCCACTCCAGTATTCTTGTCTGGGAGCCTGGTAGGCTACAGTCCATGGGGTTGCAAAGAGTTGGACATGATTGAGTGACTAAACAACAACTATATATGTTTTTATATATCTATAATGTTCCTGCATGCAGATGGCGACTCTGGCTGCTGTAAGCAACAGAGGCCCAAGATCCCCGTGAGCAGCATCCATCGGTCCTCCAGGAGGCATGCTAACAGGAGGCATGAACAGTACCAGCCTGCAGGCAATGCCCTGGCTAATGCCCATTTGTGGTCATTATATAAAAAGTGCTTCTGAAAGATCTCAGCTGTCCTCACTTCCTCTATGAGGAGCCATCCTCGATTCCACCAACATGGTGGCGCCCCTTCCGAGGGGACACCATGCCCTGTTTAACCGCAGTAGTCTCCAAGCTGGTCCTGCCCGTTCAGCTTGCCATTCAGCCCGGCTGCAAAATAACAATAGCGCGAGGCACCATCTGCTGCATCCAGGTGTGTGTGCTCTGTGTGTGTGTATGAGGAGGGGGAGGGGAGTTAGTGTCTCAGCTCTTGTTGCGCTTCCATCGTCCCAAGTGCCTTCGGAGTGGTTGGGGAGTGGAGTTTGCTGCCAGGCACCCTGTGCCATCATGTGCCATTTGGGGAGATGGCGAGCAGCCTATCTGTACTTGTGCCTGGGACAAACACCACATTGCTACCTGAAATAACTCCATCCAGGTGAGTTCAGACCTGGCCGAGGGCTGGCTGTGTCCTCTTCGGGTGAAAGGAGCTCCGTGCCCAGAAAGTCCCAGACCCAGGCAAAATACCCTTTCCTTTAGCTTTGGTGCCTTCATGGACATTCCCACCTAGGCAACCAGAAGGGGTGAGGGTGAACATCTGGCCAACTGTAGAAACCATTCAAGACTCAACTGGTCTCCAAGGTTCTCAAGCTGGCTCTCTTCTCCCGATTTTCTTTAAAGAAATGTGTCTGAGCCAGCAGATGTTGCGTGGGGAGGAAGTATGAAATTCCATAAAACCTGCCTGGGTCTTTGTTTTTAAATGGCAAAGATAGGCATTCCATAGACTGTGTCATTTTTAAAGAAAGGAAGTCTAGATGCCCCACCAGACCATTTCAGATGGGAAAAAAATGATGAAAAACAGAGATTAAAGTACATAAAAATAAACTTTTTTTTAATCCCCCGCCCAAAAATAAACCTTTGGGCTTACTTGGTTAATATAGTTTGAGGCAACCAACAGCAGGTTCAAAATTTCCAAGACAGCTTATTAAAAAGTCACATGAATTTTGCCCTGCACTCCACAATAGATGCGTAGTTTTCGTATCAAAAAAAATTAATGTTACCAACATTTTAACACAAGGAGAAAGAGGAGCCTCCCTTACCTGTTTCTAACTGTGTAACTGGCAAGGTGTTCTACTTATATACATCTTTGGATTTTTGGGAACCTGGCCCCTGGTGCAGAAAACCAGCACGGCACCTGGGAGCTGTCATCCAGGCAATTTCTCTTCTCCGTTTGGGCACCGCTGTGTTTTGAGAATCCAGACTTATTCACAAATCTTGCATTAAAACAATTCTTCAGAAAAATGTATGTATGTGCGAGGACTCACTCACACACACACACACACACACACACACATCCCATACTGGGTGCTACAAATGATATCCGTGCCCAGGTAAAAAGCCTGCCAATAAATTATACTGGAGCAGCTTTTGAGTTAAGGATAAGTGAACTCAAACCAAACAGACCATATTGATCTTAGATCACACCTAATTACAGAATTGCCATCATCCTGTCTCCTGGTATTGTCACTGCCTTTACCTCTTGTCATTTTTTTTCTGGTGCCTTCTATTCAATCTGATTGCTCCTACAATACCATCTTCTAAGCCCTCTGCTTTCCAACAAACACCTCTCCCTTGGGTTCTTCACTGTTCCCAGCAACTCACACGTGAGCCTGGTCCTGTCTTCTCAGTCCCCAACCTCTCTCAGTTCCCCAGGGTCATGTCCCTCCTGCGCTCTCTTGGTCCAAGATTTCCCACGATTGGAGAACAGTCTCCTCACCGACTTAAGCCAGGTAGAATCTTGGCCCACTATCACCGTCTTCAGATAATCTTCCTATGGGGAGCATTTAAGAAATGACTTCGAAGGGGCAGTGAAAGTTCTTGCTGTCTTATACCCAACTAGCGAAAATACAGAAGGATTGGCTGTCACTGGGCAAGTGCCCAGAGGTGTAGAAAGCAGATAACAACTACCCTTTTCACTTGCAACGTACCCAGGGCTTTCCCTGTGGTTAATAAATGCTGGTCCAGGCAGTGAAGGGAGTGAAAGTGTTATAAAAAGGAAGGAAGAGAGTTCTTTTCAAATGCTATGAAGAGATGTTTAGACACTTGAAGATTTAATTATTCATCTCTCTTAAGACACACTTTCTCCAGGAACTATATTATTGACTGGCAGCTGGATGCCTATAAACAAATGCCTTAGATTGGCAGTATGGTTTAAAATGTTAAAGTAAGACTTTTAACGTGGAGATTATTCTTCTAGAACACTATTTTGAATGAATACTCTCCTCTTACTTCAAAGATTGAAAGTAATGGGAGAGTATTCACATTCAAAGATTTCCTTGTGCAGTATTTAATATAGTAAAAATCTGGAAACAACTTAATGTCCCTCATTTAGGAGATAAGTTAAATAAATTAGGATGCATTTATATTGTGGAATATTATGCAGTCATTAAGAAGAATGAAGGAGTTGAAGTAAACTAGACAAAGAAAGACAAATATAATATGATATCACTGACATGTGAAATCTTAAAAAAAAAGATACAAATCAGCTTATTTAGAAAACAGAACTAAACCAGCAGACATAGAAAACAAACTGACAGCTATGAAGGGGGGAAGCGGTAAATTAGGAGACTGGGATTAATACACACACTACCGTATGTAAAATGACCACCGACAAGGACCCTACAGCACAGAACTCTACTCAATATTTTCTAATAACCTGAAAACAATCTGAAAAAGAATATATATGTGTGTATAATGCATCATTGTGCTGTTCACACGAACTTAACAGGATCTTGTAAAGCAACTTTATTCAATAAAATAAAATAAAAAGACAACCCAGAAAAAAATCAGAGGGAGAGATATGCAAAAATCTTCAAGATATACTGGTAAGTGAAAAAGACAGAGAAATGCACATATATGATATGAGACATGAAATATTATACAGATAGGCTATATGTGAATATATGTACATTATATGTGTGTAAACATACATCCAGTGTTGTCTATATGGGGTTTTTTTGCAAACTAGAAAAGTCATCCTTCTTCAAAGTACTTTGCTTCCATTTATTAGAGAAAACATCATAATAAATTTTAAAATCTAAATAAAAAATGCATTTTCCTTTCAAGATCCTCTGGGAAGTGATATCAGAAATGAGGGTCATGTCTCCAGCAGAACTTAACTGAGCAGAGCTGAACCAACCAGAACCCCAGGTGGGTTTTTGGCTGCCATCTCTCAGATAAAGGTGACCGTCCATCAGAGGGATGGCCTGCTCTGTTGGCGGGATGAAGAATCCACTTCTCCCATTCCAAGGAGGGAGGCCCAGGGTGTCCCCTAGATCAGAACACAGTCTAACCACCAACTCTTTTCATCTCTAAAACTGCACAGAAACTCCAGAAATTGTAAGATCTTAGACTACATCTTAAAATGCTCAATTACCTTTAGAATACTAAAATCACTCTGGAAGAACTTGGACAAATACATTCTAGAAGACTTCCAATTACATTAAAACAAAACAAAAAAATCATATTAGTTCTATATTAAATCAAAAGCATTGTAACCATAAACACCTCATTCCTCAAGCATGTATTGTGATTTAAAAGTTTACTCTTAAAGGGATGTAAGTTAGAAAAAAATAAACATTGGTCCCAAATCCCACTAATTGCTTCTAGTCTGGGTTAAAAAAGGGAAAAAAGATGCCTTTGTTTTTAAAGTTCTGAACATTTCAAAAAGTAGTTCATGTGGTTGAGCTTCACACCATCTTTCCTTAGGAAAGTCACCTCATAGGTTTTAAAGACTCATAATTCATAAACCATCTCACAGCGTGTTCATTTTCTCCCTCCTCTCACACGGCATCTGAGATCGCTTGCCAAACCAGTATTCATTAACTGCCCTTAAGAAAAAGGCCATGGGGACACGTTTCAATATTTATCAGCCTTTGCTGTTGGAACATCTCGTCATCCCGTGTCCTTCATGCTGGCCGCAAACAGATTTTCTCTCCTTCTGGCCTCACCAGAGTTGCAAAGCAAGAGCCCTATTCTTCCTGTGGGTGGTCTTTCATATACTACTTGAAAATTGCTTCTAAGTTCCCCGTGGCCCTCCTCCTAGGAAAGGAAACCCTCCATTATAAAAGAGAACGTGGATCTAGGTTAAGTTTTCTGAGTATCCTCAAAAGGCAAAGACAGAAAGAGTAACCTATCTCCACCCTGCATGACACGAAGAAGCAGCGTCTGTCGTGTCCAACTGGATGGACAGAACTGCATGTTCTCCTGGACACACTGTCCCTGTACATCCCGGGGGACGTTCTACATATGCATCCCTTGGGGTCTATCAATATTGATGCTGTGTTTATGAAACGAGGCATCATCGCCCAAAGCCTCTCTCTTCCCCCTAGTCTGCCAGGCTTAAATGCTTCTGTGTGGAGTTCTCAGAAACCAGTGTGTCTAACACTCTCCTTGCACTCGGCAGGTGTCCATTCCTGCCACGCAGAGGCCTGCAGGAGGTAAAAGACCGCCATCAGGCCTTTTCCACACAAAAACCTTGCCCCTCCCCACCTAAATGACCTTCTGGTTCTGCAGACGTGGGCCCAGAGAAAGGCGTGTTCAACATCTGGGTACAAACAACCCCACTGCTCGGACAATGAAGTGGTATTTCCCCCAGGATGGAAGCACGTGCTCCGGAGAATAAACAGACCTCTGAATGCTATCTGTAACAGCTCCATCTGCTGGTTCCCAGATAATGTTACAGATCTGACAGGTGGACATCGATCACATTGATCCAATAATAAACAGTGCATTATAATAGGAGTCTTGTCGTTTTTCTTCTGAATTCATCCAGAACTGCTCCTGCCCCAGACACCAGCCCGTGTACACATGGGATGCTAAAACAGAGCAGGACTGCTTTGGTAGACAATCTAGCTGGACAGAGAACTCTCCAGAACAATGGAGACGACAAAGGGACAGGGAAGGGCTTCATGGTGTCAAACAGCAGGTCCTCCTAGTCTCTTCCTCAGATTTTCCTCCCTCTAGATGGAAACACTGAGACCTGCAAGTCAGGTCCAAGTGATGGTAAGAGGATTAGAGTAACGAGGTTGTGCTTGGTAAGCTGTGAGCTCCTAAAAGTCATAAGTCATATAAAGATCAAGGCATTGTAATTACATCTTAATTTTCACTGGCAGTTATTAGAAATGTCTAAAACCTCCCATTAATTCAGTGAGAATTAAATGTCTATCAGAGACACACAGTTAGGTGCTGTGATATTTTAAAAAATTGTAAGGATGAGGAAAAAAAGATGACACAGTGCAAGTAGGCAGAAATCAAATAAAATCTACCAGCACATACATGCCCATTTTCCCAATGGGATTGCTATTTCACATATTTACTTTCATCCATTTCCAAGTCATATGCTTTGAATGCCCACCACACCCAACTCCACACTCCTTATACTCAGAGGCAGGTGCTAGATCTAAACTCCGGCATCACTTGAGCAATGTTTGGAGCTTTGGGAATTCCGAGAGCCTCAGCAATCCCACCCTAAACCCATCCAAAGTGTTAGTTAAATCCTGGCTTTTCCCAAAATTATATATATATACACATGGTGAAATCCTAGCCCCTGGTACTCCAAATTTGACCATATTTGGGTCCCATAGGGTCTTCACAGAGGTAATCAAGCTAAAATGAGGTCATTAGGGGGGTCCTAATCCAATGTGATTGGTGTTCTTATAAGAGGGGGGAAACTGGGAAACAGGGACAGACACACACAGAGGGAACACAATGAGAAGAGACACAAGGAGAAGACATCCACTCACAAGCGAAGGAGGGAGGCCGAGGTCAGGTCGTTGCCTCTCGGGTCTCACTTGGAACCAGTTCTGCCGACACCTTGATTTTAGTCTTCTGGTCTCCAGACTGTGAGACAACAAATGTCTACTGTTCAAGTTTCTCAGTTTGCTGTACTTGTGCCTGCAGCCCTAGCTAACTAATGCACGAAGAAATCACACAGTCTAAGTAAAAACAAGGAGCTTGTTAATTGATGGATTGATTGATTAGCTGATTGAATAACTTTAAAAGAAATGAAGTTTCTGCCCCCTCCAAAGGGCGGCATGGTCATGTCATTTCCTCTGAAGTGAAAACCTCACGATGTAAAAAGAGCATATGCAAACAATTTTAAACCTTAAGCCCAACAAGATTTATAAATTCTCAGATGATCTTCAATTGACAAGAGAAAAGAGGAAAACTTTTCCCTCATTGCCAAGTCCTTTATCAAATTCACTCCCATGATGCCGCCCATTGAAATTGAAAACTGTCAAAGAATCATAGATTTATGATGAGTTGCTTCTTTCCTCAACAGCAGCATCAGCACCGGTTAAAATTTGACAGCTGTGATCTAGATGACAATGTTGTGATGGGGTCTGAATGTAATTTGTTCTCCCTCCACGGCTGTAATTGCTCAGACCTTATCGCTTACTTTATGGTGATATCAGCCATGATACCTTTTGTCCCCAAAAGATCACCCAAAGAGCGAAACTCACCAGGGTCAGATAAGCATTAACTTCTCCAAGAAAACCCTAGAGGGCTCAAAAGGAAACTTGTGATTCAGCCAACGGATTGCCCATCACCTATGGAAAGATGCTCAGGATGGGGAAGGTGTCACCTAGCATGATTTTCCATCTTCCTTCTCCCATTCCTACCATGTTAACACGTCAGGGAGCCGGTGACCACGAATCCAGAATAATTTGGGGAAATGCCAATTCAGTCACTCTGTGTATCCAGTTCCAGGTGGTTTGCTCCCAATACTGCAGTGAGGCCAGATGCCTTCTAGGGAAACCAAAGCCAGTAGGTTTTTCTGTTTTATAAGCCCAAGCAATGTGCCCTCCCTTAACCTTTCCTTCCATAGTAGAGACCTCTCAGAATCCCTGGGAGGGATACAGGAGAAAGGAGGGCATCAGGGCATTGCAGGGAAATGAGAGTTAACCTGGGCGTCCCAGGTGGTGCTAGTGCTAAAGAACCCACCTGTCAATGCAGAAGATATAAGAGACATGGGTTCGATCCCTGGGTCGGGAAGATCCCCTGGCGGAGGATCTGGCTACCCACACCAGTATTCTTGCCTAGAGAAGCCCATGGACATAGGAGCCTGGTGGACTACAATCCATAGGGTCGCAAAGAGTCAGATACAACTGGAGTGACTTAGCATGCACAAAGAGTTAACCCAAAAAGCACCCACTGTGATGAGGGCCAACCACCATACCTACCAGCCTGGCCCCTCCTAACCACAGGACTCAACCCAGATCTTCCACTGTCTAGTGGAAGAGAGAGAGATCCCAGGAGACAAACCCTCCAACCAGAAACCAAAGAATTAGACTTAACTCATATTTAAAATGCAATACCTCCCTAAACCAAGGTTATTTGAAAGTGACATGATTTTCCATGTTACTTTCAGAGTCTTTGCTACAACCTTTTCAGTTCAGTTCAGTTCAGTTCAGTCCCTCATTCGTATCTGACTCTTTGTGATCCCATGAACTGCAGCATGCCAGGCCTCCCTGTCCATCACCAACTCCCAGATTTTACTCAAATTCATGTCCATTAAGTGGATGATGCCATCCAACCATCTCATCCTCTATCGTCCCCTTCTCCTCCTGCCTTCAATCTTCCCCAGAATCGGTGTCTTTACAAATGAGTCAGCTCTTCTCATCAGGTGGCCAAAATATTGGAGTTTCAGCTTCAACATCAGTCCTTCCAATGAACACCCAGGACTGATCTCCTTTAGGATGGACTGGTTGGATCTCCTTGCAGTCCAAGGGACTCTCAACAGTCTTCTCCAACACCACAGTTCAAAAGCATCAATTCTTCAGTGCTCAGCTTTCTTTATAGTCCAATTCTCACATCCATACATGACTACTGGAAAAACTATAGCCTTGACCAGACGGACCTTTGTTGCTTTTTAATATGCTGTCTAGGTTGGTCATAACTTTCCTTCCAAGGAGTAAGTGTCTTTTAATTTCATGGCTGCAGTCACCATCTGTAGTGATTTTGGAGTCAAGAAAAATAAAGTCAGCCACTGTTTCCCCATCTATTTGCCATGAAGTGATGGGACTGGATGCCATGATCTTAGTTTTCTGAATGTTGAGCTTTAAGCCAATTTTTTCACTCTCCTCTTTCACTTTCATCAAGAGGCTCTCTAGCTCTTCTTCACTTTCTGCCATAAGGGTGGAGTCTTCTGCATATCTGAGGTTACTGACATTTCTCCTGGCAATCTTGATTCCAGCTTGTGCTTCATCCAGCCCAGCGTTTCTCACCTTTTACTGGAAAGCAATTGAACCCATGGGTGTCCATTGTTTATTTAGTCCCGAATGCCACCAATAGAATGGGCCAAGAATCAAAGAGAAAGAAAACATACAAGGGGGGGGGGAATAAATGAAAAGGGAACAAGGAAGAAGAGAAATAAGAAACTTCCCTTTTGGGTAGGGAAATGCTCTATGGAGTTTCCACAGCTTTCACTTGGTAACAAAATGTGTGTCATGACCTGATGGTCAAGAACATGGCCTCTGGGGTCAGATAGACCTGGAGTGGAATCTCAAATATTCTATAACCAGAGCAAATTATAATGATGGTAACGGAAGCAAGAAGGTACCAGGCGTCTACCAACACACCGGGCACTAGCAGATCCTCTTTACACTCACGGGGTCTCAGCTCATCCTCACGACAAACTCAGAATACTTCTATTATGAGCTCCATTTTACATGGCCAGGAGATGAGGCTCCAATAGGCTGAGTAATCTGTGGAGGTCATAAGAAAGAGGGGAGATTCAGGCCAGGCACTCTGACTCCAGGGTCTGTGTGTTTCCAGCCTCCTTAAACATCGGTTTCCTTATATTTAAAATTAAGGTAAAAAGTGGTGCTCCCTAACTGACATGGTTAGTTTGAGAATTAAATCAAACAATACACATAAAGGACCTTAGCACACTGCCAGGGACATAGCAAATGTTCAATAAAATATATGCTGTTAGGATCCAAACCCCTACACTAGTCAGACATTAAATAGTTAACTATTCACAATGACCCAAAATTAACAGTAGATTTCTACTTCATAGTTCTCATCATTCTCTTTTAAGGATTAACCCACTCTTAAGAATTGCTTTCTGTGAAGTAATTAGCCTCCAACTAATAAAAAAAAAAAGAAGAAGAAGAAAAAAAAATAAAGACAAGGTGAGAGAAGGGGTTAAAAAAAAAAAAAAAGAATTGCTTTCCCCAAATTTGCATGGCTCTTGGCATCCAATATCATTGGGAAAGCAGGCAATCAGGTGGTCTTAAAAATGCCCCCTGGCCTCCTAATTCGATCAGAAGATCGATACAGAGATCAACATTGTTCCAAAGTACACGGAAAGGCTAGGTTTATTCTAGGATGATGATAGAATTAGAGACCTGTGTAGTCAGTCCTCACAGGCCCTCCAAATTCAAATCAAGTTCCTGGATCTTCCTCCCACCTACAAACAACTGGATAATTTTATGGGCTTCAAACAGGTGTATACTGGTCACATGTATTTCTCTTATTAGAAGTGCATCTGATGTCCAGTTCAAAAGTCCAAGCTATAACAATGAGTATTTACCAAGAGCACCAAAGAATTGATGCTTTTGAACTGTGGTGCTGGAGAAAACTCTTGAAAGTCCCTTTGGACTACAAGGAGGTCAAACTAGTCAATCCCGAAGGAAATCAGTCCTGAATATGCACTGGAAGGACTGATGCTGAAGCTGAAACTCCAATACTTTGGTCACCTGATGTGAAGAGCCGACTCATTGGAAAAGACCCTGATGCTGGGAAAAATTAAGGGCAGGAGGAGAAGGGGATGACAGAGGATGAGATGGTTGGATGGCATCACTGATTCAATGGACATAAGTTTGAGAAAGCTCCAGGAGATGGTGAAGAACAGGGAAGCATGGCATGCTGCAGTCCATGGGGTCGCAAAGAGTCACACATGACTTAGCATCTGAACAACAATAACATTTACCAGGAATGCCACAGTGAGAGGTCAGGTTGTTGCTAGGAAACAGGAAGGGCAAGATTTGTAGAGGAGGACACAGCATTGTGTGGCATCACGTGGCTGCAGCTGCTCAGAAGCTGAGCTCAAGATTTTTCACAAACACTCCTGGATCTTGGGGAGCAACTGCCAACATCAGTTAATCAGAGGATACGATGGGTGATTTTATGTGTCCACTTGACCGGGCCATGAAATCCAGATATGTGGCCAAACATCATTCTGGATGTTTCTGGGAGGGTGCTTTTGAATGAGATGAACACTAAAACAGCAGAATCTGGGTAAAGCAAATTGCTCTCCATAGCATGGGTGGGCCTCATCTAATTAGTTGAAGGTCTGAACAGAATGAAAGCTGTGTCTCCCCCCATTAAACAAGAAGGACTTCTCCAGCCTGACAGTCCTCAGACTTGAACTTCAGCATCAGCTCTTCCTAGATCAACACCGGCCAGCCCACCCTGCCAGCCTCTATAACCCCATGAGGAATTTTCCTTAAAAATCAATCTCTTTCCTTTTGTCGTGTTTTAATGGTGATACATTTAATTGAGGTACATTCAATATATTAGTTGCTTTTACTATGTGACATGTTTGGACTTCCTGGAAATGTAGAATTAGAGTTTTTTTTTTTTTGTTGGTGATGAACCATTCATTGTTAGTCAGAAATATACACAGACGTCTTCCATGATAACTTGGGTTGCCCAAAGGTTCATAATCTCCTCCAAGTTTCTCAGGGTTTTCTCTGTCTGATTTTTCCCTCAGATTTTTCTAGTGCATCACTCTGCACTGTACAATCTGGATAACTTGAACGTCAAAAGAATAGTGCTAATTGCTTATAACATATTAAAATGTTAACGCCAAGAGTCCATAATGGGGGCTGAGGGAAAGGAAACTCTTCTTTACAGGAAAATGCCAACAAGTACACATAGAAGGAGAAATAGAATTCATGCAACAGATGGTAAAAACCACTGGATGAAAAGTTATTGAGGATTATGGGGAATGTTTACACAGTGACAAAGAGTTTTGAAACAATGACAAAGTATCACTCACCACTGATTACTTACTAATCACTTGCTAATTCACATGGGACAACATAGTGATCACCTCCTTAACCAAGTGATCAAACTCAGTTTCACTAATATAGGGACATAATTTGCTTCGTAGTGAGATGCAATGTGACATACTACCCACACGGCATCCCCAACCATAAATGTGAATCGTGGACCTAATCCAGACTCTAGATCTAACATCCAGTTTGTGGCTGTTCAAGGGACAGAGGAACAAAGGAAGGGAAACCAGGAGAAAATAGTCTGACAAATCCAGGATGGGGGAGGGGGATTCTACAAGTCATCTGGGCTCTCAAAAGTCAAAACTGGAATGGAGGGAAAGAAGGGCAACAATGAAGATTGCTGTAAATTAAAAGAATGAGAATATAAAAAACTAAAATTACAAATATCAAATGCAGCATGTGAACTTTAAATAGGTCCTGGTTCTGGGGGGATAAAATGAACTGGCTATAAAAATACACTTTGAAAAACAAAATAAAAATACACTTTGTTTTAGGTGAAATTTGAATAAGGAATAAATATCAGATAAATTATGGAATCATTGCTAATTTTCTAAAGCCCAGTAATGATATTGTGATTATGTTGAAGAATGTCTTTTCTTACAAGATGTATACTGAAATGTCTAGTGGAGAAGTATCGTGGTATCTACAACCTTCATTCCAAATAGTTCTACAAGAAGAAAATGCATTTATATAGAGTGATGAGCCTAAGTGGCAAAATGTAAATTATTGTTGAATCCAAGTAGAGGGTATACAAAGGTTCACTCTGTTATCCTTTCAATGTCTGTGTGTGTGTGTGTGTGAAAACACTCAGAATAAAAGTTGGGAAAGTTAAAAAAGAACAACTCTGAGGATCACTGGTCTTGAGCAGATTCCATCCTCTCCTACCTTCTTGCCCCAATGGAAAAGGAGACACATTTCATTTTTTGAATGACTTTTTTGAGATGTAGTTTCACACACCACACAATTCAGCCAATTTAATGTGCACAATTCAATGATTTCTAGTTATATTCACTGAACTGTCTGACCAACATCCCCATCACTCATTACCACTCCCCCCAAGAACCCACCCCTTATCCATCACTCGCCAGTCTCCTCTTGCCGCCCCACCCCAGCCTTAGGCAACCACTAGTTTAGCTTCTATCTAGACCAATTTGACTCTTACTTTTTGAGGATCTGACACATGGTATCCAACATCTTGGCTGCTTCCAGTGCTTTAACACAATGGTCTATATCCACTGTGTTTGCTCCTGCTTGGTTCTGTGTAGGACATGATGGGGAGTTGGTATCATTTTCAGCCTCTGATGGCCCAGGAACCTCATCAGACCATGACTTCTGGCTCTACAGAGGGATGTTCTTGAGGGAAAGAAGTGGGTCTGCTTTCAGATAAAGGGGACTGGGATTTCATATCAGATGAACTCAGTTGACGCTTTCTCTGACTGAGGATCCATCTGTAGTCTCCTGCATACCTGATTTTGCACAATGATGGTATCTGCAGAGGCACCAAGCTTCCTGACAGCCCCCCATTGTCAGGGGTGGTGGGCATGGACTTTCCTCCGAGTCCATCTCAGCTCTCACCTTCATGGAGCTACTCTGCTCACCAGGCAGGATGCCGACATAAGGTACAAACAAGACACCTGCCTTCCTAGACTGTCTAGACTTCCTAGCAGATGAAGCAGCTGTAAGGGACAAGGAACTCTCTCTGAGGGAGCTACTGTGTAGTTCTTCTCAAGACAATGCAATTATATCCTTCCTGGCTGGGTTCAAAGCAGTATAAGGTTTTTGCTTTGGTTGATTTTTACTTGTAAGCACCAGAAACTGCTCATTCCCAGAGCATCATCTTGCAGCTGATGATGCCTTTGGGGAACACTGTAGAGGAAGGTTTTTTCCTGTGAATAAGTCCATGAATTCTGAGTCCATGGGTAGAACAGGAATGTCTCTGAAGTAGTAACAACATAAAAACACAATGGAACTAAGAAAAGACACTGCATGAAATCTGTTTAGGTATGAGGGCAATTGAGTGTGCCAAGTTCAGCACTGGGTTGCTAGTTAAGCCCAAGGAGAGAATGCATGGGTTTACCTCAACAGTTGTATTTTATTTCAACCCTGCTCCCCACTGCATTTCCTTTGTAATGGATTTTTTATTATCAATTGCCTAGTTCATGCCCCAGTGCATGTGCTATTTTTAATGAGTTTTTCCCCAAAAGGGAATCATATAAAGACTGATGTGATGTACCCTTTGCTTCATGTCTCTCAGTTTTCCACCCAAGGCCACCAAACACTGGCTTTCCAAGTTCATTGTCTGTGTCCCTGTTCACTACATAGCGGTTATCAGGAAAAAGGACAGGGAAAAAACACACAAGCCTCTTGTTAAACAAAGATGCCCCTCCTGTGAAGACTACAGATATGAAGGTCTGTCTTCAAACCCTCTCATCCAGTTTCAGGTGTGAAGCAGTATTTTCACCCAAAGAAGTGATTTCCCAGGATCACAGAGTTTACACTGGGAGGTGACGTAAACCCAAAAATACACTCTAGATTTTGTTTTGAACCATAAAGACTTAAAATCCAAGAAAAAAAAAAGAAATGGAACAGTAATTTTCCCAGATTAACAACTCCTGCAGGCTTGAGTGAAGCCCCAGAGTTCTCTGCAGTAACTAAAGGATTCTGGGAGCTCACTGTAAGGCCCAGAAGAGCCAGTGTGGAGAGGCTTTGTGGTGCTCAGTACTGAAGGTTAAGAGGTTCATTTCATAGCTCTTCTTTGCACCTGTTGCATGGGTTCCTCCCGCTCCTTCACCCCATATCGCTTCTCCCCTTCTCTCCCACCCCTGTCAACAGCATCATTTTTCTACCCTTAACTGCCACTAAGGACAGTTATCCAGTGAACGCGGACCCAGGGTAACTTGTAATAGTGAAGTCAAATGCTTATGTTTTTCCCTGCAGTAGGGCAACATTTTTCATCTCTGATTTTCCTTGGCCAGATGGAGGATGTCATTCAGGGAACCCCAGGTGTTTTGAAGATGAAAAGGAAGGTAGGGGGCCCAGCGCAGTGCTTATTAACCACAGAGAGAATTTGGTTCCCTTCAAGAAATAGCAAAGTAATGGCACAGGAGAGATGATGACTCTTAATGAATTCATGTGAGTAAAGTGTGAGGTGACCAGTTTGGGGATGTGCAGTCCAGAGGCCACCTTCTGGAGGAGAAAAACGAAACAATTGTTTTCTATTACTGCACCGTATTGACCTCCCTTTCCGGAATCACACAGGGCCACTCTGATTTCATGTCCAATGCAGAATTGCCTCTGTCTGAGTGCTTCGGCTGCCATTTAATTTAAATAAGGTGGCTGACATGTGACACTGCCGTCCACGGTCAGGCTTGAGGCAGGACTCATCTCAGGCGCTCCTTCAGTCGGTGGACTGTTCCACTTCCACCTCTGCCTCCTCTCCAAAAACATTCTGCCTAGGGGGTCAGGAGACCCCCCCCCCACCCCCAGATTCCACCGACCTGCAGGGCCTCGCACATCTTCAGCTTTCAAACACCACCTCTCCTGTTCAGACTAAAGCCCCACCGGAGGTATCAACCGTCTGGAAAATAAAACAGCTTCCCCGGGCCAGATGAAAAAAAAAAAAAAGGAGCTGAAAAGCTACAGAAATCACCTCCAGAGGCGGCGTCTAACCCTGGACAGGTGGCACCTTGGCACCGATGCATTGCAATCACTTTCTTCCTGGGCGGCAGGGCTGAACCCCTCTCCCAGAAAGACCTACACCCCTCAATCTGGAGCGGGGAGTGCGCTGGGGGGAAGAGCCAGGAGCCTGGGGCTAGAGGTCTGTGACCTCCCGCCGAGCCGTGCTATCGGCCTTGAATCGGCTATCTAGTGTAAACGCGGTTTCACACATAAATAACGTGCCACATCTGGCCCTACGGTTTTATGGCGTCTTAGCGACCGAGCAATTTATAGATGGCGACCTTGTTAGGCAGCAGCGCCCGGGCTCGCCGGGAGCTGAGGGGTCCGAGACCACGCTGGGGACGGAGGAAGGGCGAGGGAGAGGGGAGGCCTGGGGTCTCAGGTTTCCGGCTCCGAGGGGCGGCTCCGGAGAGGGACCACCCGCCTGTTTGGGGATGGGGGGTCGCAGCAAGGTGGCAGCCCCCCTCCTTCCAAGCTGGCCATGTGGCAGCTGAAAGAGCCATCGAAGCCCAAGTGTGTTTGCGCTCATACCCAATTTATTACCGCTGAACATATGGCCAATATTTTGACTCACGTCAGTCGGGCAAGGAAAACAAACAGAGCGCGCGGCGCGGGGGAGCGGCCCCCTCCGCTGGGGCTGCGCTGCGGCCGCGGGGCCGGAGCCCGGAGGGTGGGGCCGCCGGGCCGGGAGCCGGAGCCGGGAGGGGGAGCGCTCGCCGCGCCAGTGCCCGTGCGCCCGCTGCTCTGCAGCCGCCCGCGGCTCGGGATAAAGAGCGGCCGGGGATCCGCATGCTCGCGGGCCGGGGCTCCGGGCGCAGCTCCAGGTGAGCCTTCCGCTAGCGCGTGGCCGGGGGTGGTCGGGATCTCCGGGTGCGCTGCTGCGCTAGAAGCCGTACCGGAGCCCCGCGTCGTCCCCCCACCGCCCACCCCGGCTGTCGCGCCAGCAGCCCACGCGGGCCTCCGCCGCCGCCGGGGACCCGAACGCCTCGGGGCCGGGACCCTGCCGCGCGGGCCCGGGGGTGAGAGGGGTCTCGGGGTCCCACGCGCGACTGCCTGAGCGGCCCCCTCTCGCGGTTCTCGCCTCGGCTCGGGGGTGGGGGGTGTCGGAAGCAGCAGGTGGCCAAGTGCCGGGCGTCTCGGGTCCTCCGCCGGCACCGCGGGTCACGAGGGGGGCGCTCGGGAAGAGACCGAGCCCCGCCCGCCGCGCCCCCCAGGAGGGAAAAGTTTTACCTGCCGCCGAGGCCAGGTGCTCCGGCCGCGGCGCACTTTCCAGCCCGCCGGGGAGCGGGACCTCCGGAGGCCCGCAGGTGCGGGCGCCAGGGAACGCGGGGAGGAGCGGCGCGGCGGGGCTCAGAGCCCCGCCCGGGAGGGCGCGACGGGGGAGGGGCGCCGAGGAGGGGGGTCCCGGGTAGGTGGTGGGGGACTAGATAAAGGCGCGCCTGGAGATTCGGCCGGGCTGTCGCCACAGCGCCGAGAGTGGGAGGCGGAGCGGGCGCGCCGCCGCCTCGGGCCCCTCCCCATCGCCGGCTCGAGAGGTTCCCGGGCCGCCCCAGCCCCAGCCGGGAACTGCACGCCTCTGCCCTACCTCCTCGGGTAAGTCTCCCCCGTGCGCGTCGGGCCGGGGCTGCTGGCGGAGGCGATGTCCCCCAGGCAATTTGGAGATGGCGCCTCTCGGAGAAAGAGGTGCTCTTCGGGTGGAACTGGACCACGAGGTGGGGTGGGGGGTGAGGAGGAAGAGGGTGAGGGGCGGGAGTCACCGGCAGGAAGGACCAGCGCTGGGGGGCCGAGTAGGGGTCAGGGGGGGTTCTTTGGGGAGGCGGCTCCAGCCAGGACTTTGAGGGGTCGCGCAGGCGCCAGACAGTTCTCGTTTGTGTCAGTAGAGATCGCCAGAGGATCAGAAATGCGCCTCAGTGGGCTCTGCTGAGGCCCTGGTCTCCGAGGGGGCGCCCCCACTGCGCCCCCCTCCCCAAACACACACACACTGCGAGGAGGCCCTTCGGCGCGCCTCTAGCACCTTCTCGATCTCGGTGGCGCTGGGGGATGGAGAGGGGGCGTTGCGTTCAGCGGAGGTCTGTGGACCTCGGGGGCTCAGACTGGTGAAATGAGAGAGCCCCAGGAACCCCCTCTCTCTGGTGCCGGAGGGCCCTCGAGAGTTGGTTCCCCGCGTTCCAGGCCGAGCTCGCAGGCTCCGCGCTGGCTGGAAGCGAGGCGTCCCCGCGCCGGCGAGGGCAACGAGGCGCCGAACCTTCAGCCGAGCTCCAAGTGCTGAGTACTAACCCGTTTGGAGAGGCCGCTGGCTTTTCGAAGTCTTGTGGGAATGATTTTGTCACGTGTTGAGAAGTAAATTCAGATAAGAACGTGCTTTCGGCGTCGTGTTTTCTAGAGAAACCCAAATCTCCTGCATTGAAATCACCCTTATGGGGGCGGGGGGGAGGTCGAGCTTGGCTGGAAGAACGTTCCTGAAGGCAACACTGACGCTGCGTAATCTCATTGTAACATATTTAATCATTAGAGAAGAGCGAACGAATAGAGCAAAGGGGTGAGCCCGGGGGGACGTGGCGTTTGGTTCCCCCAATAAACCGGTGACAATGGATTGGCTGAGATGGGCTCATTTGGCCTAAAGGGGGCTTAGAGCTACGTTTTTAAAGAAAATATTGGAGGAAGGCCCGTTCCATTTTGCAGCGCGCCCGGAGCCACATTTCGTGTTCAATTTAACATCCATGAAAGTTAAACGGATTTTCTCGCCTTTTATTTTATTGGATGCATTTTCAAAGATCTCATTAAAGCACATTTATCAAAGTCCTAACATATGTCCGCCGGGTCTTTCGCCCACACAATGAGGCTGATTAATAGAAAGAGAAATCCTAATTTCTATTACAGTTTATGTCCTCGGGAAATGTTTTGTTGGTTTTTTTTTTTTTTTTTTCTGAGGAAGATAATTGGGAAAGTGATGTGTCTTTCACCTTGTAGAAGGCGGGGGGAAGGGGTCAGCTCCAGCAGATACCTGCACCCTGCACCCACGATTAATTGCAGGAGGGACTCCAGGCTCTAGGTCCCAAGATCAGCTCTCTCCGAGGTTTTATAGAGTTCCTGGGGCTCCAGGAAGAGGTAGGGAGGGGGGTTCAGATATAGAATCTGAGCCCTGTCTCTGGGTCTAGAAATTTTCTCTGGCCAACATCTTCTAGATGACTTGACTTCCCTGGAAGGTGCCCTCATTCTTCCCCTCCTGTGGTAAGAGTTAACACAATATAGATCAAAGAAAGAAAAAAACTTCACCTTTGACTTGAACCCAAAGTGGACTCAGATTTCCTTTCCTTCACACTAGTCCCTGCTTATCTGGTCCCTCTGTCTGATGACTGTGGGTCTCTCCTGCCAGAGATTTGCACTTGTCCTGATCTGGCCTCACTGACAGGGCTCTAGTGCCCCCCAATCTCCCACCCCACCCCCATCCCACACCCCCACCCCACACCCCCACAACCCCACAACCATCCCACACCCCCACCTCCGCCCACACCCACCACCTCCACCCACACCCCACACCCCACGCCTACCCCTACCCCCCACCCCTACCTTCACCCCCATCGCCCCACCCCCGCAGGCTGCAGGGACTTCCAAGGACCTGTTTCCTTCTCCAGAGGCAGAAGGTGAAGCCGATTGGTGCTAGGACCCAATGCAGATGAGCCTACTTTTCAGTTTTCTGGTTGGGAAAGGTCCCGCTTGGGGTTGGTACCCTGGGACCTCACTCCTGGACTTCCTTCCTCTGGCGGCCAGAGCTGACAGCCCTGCTCTCTGCGGCGTCCCCCCCTCCCCGGCCCCCATTCCCCCACCTGGAGTGGAAGCCGCCACGAGCCACTTTGGAGGAATGCATCTTAAAGGTGGGCATCTTGGTCGCCGGGCTTGGGAACCAGGTTGGAAGATATTTTCCGTCCCCGCTGATTTCGAGTGCACACCACGCTCTGAGTCTCCAACCCGAGCTAAAATAAACCTCACCCCTCCCACAAAACCTTTGTGTCCGCGCTGCTAATCCTGCGAGGGGGGGAAGGAAGGTGCCTCTGCGCTTTGTCTCTGGAGTGAAGGAAGACAAACGCTTAGCACCTTGGCGCTAACCAGACAATAAACTAATCCACTTGAAAGCTGTTATCTGAGATGGGATGTGCCGGGTGCCGGAGAGATCAGCCACGTACTGTACCAGAGAAAGAGTTTCTTTCAACCTCTTTTCATTCCAAAAAAAGTCAAATTAGTATTTTCAAATAATGGGAAAGATCTTGTATTTTTAATGACTGGACGGGCTTTTGTGGACGGGGGAGGGCGAGGGGTGCAGCCTGGAGCTTCAAGGCTTGGGATCCTCAAAGGACTTCAAGGTACCCCCAACCCCGGACTTTTTCTGCCCTGAACTCCTCTGGAGGAGGCACCTACCCAACAAGCTCTCACCAGCCTGAAAAGGGTAGGAGGAGCGCGGAGCACCTCTCAAGAGACCTTCAAGCCAAGAGGCCTTCGGCCAGAGGGAAGCGCGCGGAGTGGGGGCGCTGGGTGCTGCCCCGCTGCACTCCTCCAGGCACCCCAAGCCAAGCTCCCACGCGTGGGTGTGACCGGGTCTCGCCTCACTTTCCCAAAGGACCTTCCCGTCTTGGATTGCGGCTGTTCAGAGCGCACCCCTCCCCCAACAGGGGGCGTCCAGCCGCGCACAGTGCAGGCGCAAGGCTCTGGGGGCCAGGGCGCGCCAGGGCGGCCCCCCGCGCTCCGCAGCTCAGAAAAGGCGCTCGTGTTTGAGCTACCTGGGAAAGTAAACAGGTAAACACTGGGCCGACTTGGAGGACCACTTGTCCTGGAGTGGGGACACTTAGCCTGTGTACATTCGCCTCCCTCCCGGGCCTCCGACGGTGGTTCAGCTCCCCGCGCGCCCTCTGCAGCGCCTGCGCCTACATCCCTCCGGCACCGGCACCGGAGCTGAGCGGCCTGAGAAGTCTAAGAAGATGCCTTTCAGCCTCCAGGGAGAAAGAGCCTCTCCGTCCGCTCCCCCTATCTCCCCCTGGGGCCCGTGACACCCTCTGAGCTGTCCCCAACAGGAGAAAAGGGGAGGTAGAACTCGAGATGTGTAAGGAAGTTGGAGCCCCAACGCCGGAGCCTAATGACCCAGGGTGGGGGCCTTTGGCTGCTCAGGTGACCCTGCAGGGGTCAGAGGTGGTGGTCGCACACCAGAGAGCTAAGCCCTTCTGGCCCAGGACAGCTGCCATGAATCTCCTGGCGCCTCTCAGTTTCTCCCCAAGTTCGCAGCAGAAGGCCCAAGGCTGAACAGCTCAGGAGCTTCCCGGGAAGCGTGGCAGAACCCAGAGCCCAAACCCAAACAAGAGGGGACCCAGGACATGGTCCTCTCCTGGGTGGGTGCGACAGACACCCGGAAAGAAGGTACTCAAGAATCCCGGGATGGGGAGACCAGCACATCTAAGCAGAGCTGGTTAACCAGAGGACCCAGGGCGTTCAGAGCCAACTCGGTGGGGAGATGGGGGCGTTCGTTAAGGACTCTGAAAGGGCCAGGGGCGCCGGGCTCAGCCTGCTGCATGGGCCGTATCCCACCAGGCAGGAGACCCCTGGCTCAAAAAGTCCAGGCTGTGCTGCTCCCAGCAAGACCCCTTGGGTAACCCTTCGGATGCAATCACCTGTCTACTTTCTGTGCAGAGGTGAGGTTTAGTGCCTTGCCCCGCTCTCTCTTCGGGCCGCACGAGATCCGAGAGACCCTGGACATCAGACCTGTCCCCCGGCCGCCAGCTGCTCCCCTGCCGGCCTCCCAGCGTCCGCAGGCCACTCCTGGGGGACTTGAATTTTATGATCTTCCTCTAACTAGCCGAGTTTCTCCCCTTCAATTACGGGCCTCCCAGCGGTCTCCCTGGGCCTTTTCAATTGCAAATGTCAGCGCTTTGGAAGCGGACGCGGGAACCGCACGGGCAATAGAGCGCTGGGCAAAATGGATTCGCGAGGTCCCAGGAGGGAGACAGCGCAGCGGATGGGGCAGGAAAAACTACCAAGGGTGAGGGTGGACAGGGGAGCAGAGACCCAGGCAGCAGCCTGTGCAGGCGGGGGTGTGGGCCCCCCCAACCCCCGCAAGAGCTGCAGAAAGAGGCCCCTGAGACCCTAGGTGTGGGAGAACTCTGGCCTGTTGAGGCTGAGGGGCCTGGGCTGGGGGGCCCCTGTCTCCATGAACTGGTCCCGGGGTGGGGGTGAGGGGGCCTGTTTCTCAGAGCGCTTCCCCTCAGTGCTCCCTCTCCAGGATCAATTTCCAGGAAGGTGGTCTCCCAGGTGCTGTGCTCCATGCAGATGGGGGGGGCAGGGAGGGGATGTGATCCACAGTGGCAGCGCTGATGGGATCCTGGGAGAGGCCACCTTGAGGACAGAAGGGAGAAGTTAGGAGCGAAGTGGAACTAGGTGGTTCCCAGGTGAGGGACTGAGCAGGCTGGCTGTGGGGGGTGGAGGGGGTGTCTGGGGGCACCCCTCCCAAAGATGGTTCAGGACAGAAGCCAAAGGGACACACTTCTTGCCAAAAGGGACATTTCTCACCCAACCCAGCAATTGGCCTGGTCCACCCAGACTCATTTCTGACCTTCCTGGCGCTTACCCTGGTCCCCAAGAGACGCCCCCTCCCTTGGGACACAGGAAGCCAGGGAAGGGCCAGGACGATTTTTTTTCTGCAAAGCTTGGGTTGAGGAACTTTCCTCGCCAGTTATTTATTTAGCAGCTGAGTAACAATGGCTGGGGCAGGCCCAGGAGCCCTTGTTTCCAAACTCTGGGCCTCCCCGACGCCTGCAGACCCAACTTCCCTCCTCCGACTGGACGGGGCAGAGAGCTCCCGAGTGAGGGGGAGGGGAGGCAAGGCCGGAGCAGGGGGGGTTGAGGGGGGAGGCTGGGAAAGGCAGACTGGAGAGAGAAAGGGGGAAAAAGGCACGAAAAGTAATGGGTTCGAGGAACAGGATTCAAACCAGTTTCTAATTCTTGCCCGGGGAGGCGGGGCGGGCAAGGGGGTAAGAAAGGAGAAAGGGAAAAGTAGGAGGAAAAAGAGAGGAATGAGGAGCGTCGACATGAAGGGGTTTCCTTAATATTGTGGACGGATTCAGAAATGAATGAAGAGATAGTCCATTGAAAAGGGTTGAATGCCATGACAACTAGGAACAACCTTAGATTTATTCCAAACAGTTAGGACACATTGAAAGAGAGCGTCAATCATGTATTATTTCGCCACTGAAATAAATGCAAAAACCGAGCCGGGACAAAGGCTTCCAACGGGAGCGGGACATTTGTCTACATTTCGCTCATTGTCCGCAGCTTAGCAATCGGTTTGTATTTGTGTTTGCCCGGGTCCGACCACCCAGGACGCGCCGACGAGGGGCTCGCTCTAACCTGGGGCATTGTCACCCACGTCACATACTGGGGGCGAGGCAGCGAGGGCTGCAGAAAGCCGCCGAGCGGCTCGGGGAGAGGCGCCCTCGTCGGGCGCTGGCAACTCGGGGGCGGCCCGGGCGCGGAGGCCGCAGCTGCGCGCGGGGAGGCCCGGCGCCCGCCTGCGCTCGCGGCTAGGAGGCGGCCAGACCCCAGCCGCGGCCTTCTCCGTTCCCCGCCCCCCCGGGCAAACCACAGTTCAGACGCTCATCTGGGGTGGACGAGCATCAGGTAGCAAACCTGCGCCTCCCCCCCCAAAAAAATTTAAACCAAACTGGAAGGAGGGGCGGGGGTGCGGCGCGGACTTTTCCTCGCCGGCCCCGAGCAGAAGGTGCCTTCCCAGGAAAGTTCAGTTCCAACCTCACACAAGCTGAGAGCCTGCTCGCAACACGCCCCTGAGGCATCCGAAAGGACTCTCTGCTGAGAAGAAAACTCCAGAGAGAAGTCAGCAGCACCTCCTGCCCTGCGACCCCCTCTCCCGCCGTTTTGGGGTCCTCACCCCCGCTGGAGCCCGTACCCACGCCCCGCCACCCCTCCCCTCTCTCCGCCCCCGCCGGAGGCTGCCGAGGGAGGCATAATAGGGGGCAGGGAGGGCGCGGGGCCGTTTGCCCTTCCCTCCACCCGGAGGGCGCGGCCCGCGGGCCCGGAGGTGGTGGGGCCGGGGCCGATCGAGGCTCGGGGGAGCCTTCCCCACTCCCCCCTCTCCCCTCCCCTCCCCTCCCTGGGCGCCCGCACAGCCCCGAGTGAACGGTGCGGTCCTGCTCGGCCGGCCGCACGGAGCTGGAGGGGGAGAGGGGAGGCGGGGAGACGGAAATAAATGTCTTTAGCAAATAAAGAGTGGCGGGCCGGGGTGGGAGGGGGGTGGTGTGCGGGTGTCGCTGGGTGGTGGCTCCGGCCGGCTTCGAGCCGATCCCTCTCCTGGGTTTCGGGCTCTTTCGGCGTTAACTAGAATCAATTACTTGCCTTGTCATTTCTGGTACTCATCCTTAAGCCTCAACCAAAATATTGACCTAGGAGGCTTACAGAAGTTGGGCTCTTGCCATTTGAACCGGATCTTGTTTAGGGAACCGCCAGCGATGGGAAGGAGAGATTTCCGCGACTCAGCCTGCGCCCCCTCCCCCTTTTCCAAAGGCGCCACAAATCGCCAATTTTCCGGCTTGCTGGGGGCGGGCGCGCGGGGGCGGGGAGGCAGGAACCCGTGAATGTTAAGGAGGACTTTTTTTTTCTTTTCCCTCCTCCTCCTCCGGCTTTCTGTTTTGTTTTCTTTCCTCCTCCCTTGCTTTTTTTTTTTTTGAAGATGCAATTTGTTAAAACGGCCCTTTCAAGTGTGTGGACTCGCGAGCGACGCGGTGGTCCTTTGTATGTAAATACTGGGTTTAAAAAAAAAGGCTCGCCCAGTCTTTGCAATTAATTGACACGTTACACCTCTCATCTTGCTCTAGAGGGCTGTTGGCTGGGAGCGCGGAGCTCCCCAAAACCCACAATTTCACATCTGCAAATACAGTCTTCATCCACTTGACTTCCAAGACCCGCCCACACGTGTCCAACCTTTGCGTTTTAATGTCTCCCCCCTCCTTTTTTTTCCACTCTTCTCTCGCTCCCTCTCTCGCTCCCCCTCCCTCCCTCTGTCTCTCTTTCCCTCCCTCTCTTTCTCCCCCTCTCCCCCCCCCCCCCCTCCCCAGGTTCGTGAGTGGAGCCCAGCCTTATATGGACTGATCGCTCGGGCAATGGCCCATTTTTTCCTCGCCACCAGCCGCCACCGCGCGCCGAGCGGCCGCCGGAGCTGACGCCGCCTTGGCACCCCTCCTGGAGTTACAAACTCGGGCCCGGCCCGCGGCGCTGGCGCGCAGGCCGCCCGGCACCCCGCGTCCATTTCCGCGTGCCTGTAGAGAAGACACCGGCAACTCCTGGGGCTTTTTTTCCCCCCCTCCCCTCTCCGAGAGTTTCTTTCTCTTTCTTAAACAAAATAATCTCTCTAATTAAAGCCCATCCCCCCTCCCCTCCCCCAACCCCTCTCCCCGTACCCCCTCCCCTGCCCCTACTGGGAGCACCACGAATTGACCAAGTGAAGCTACAACTTTGCGGCATAAATTGCGGGGTGCGGGCCATGTCGCTGACCAACACAAAGACGGGGTTTTCGGTCAAGGACATCTTGGACCTGCCGGACACCAACGATGAGGAGGGCTCGGTGGCCGAAGGGCCGGAGGAGGAGAACGAAGGCCCGGAGCCCGCCAAGAGGGCCGGGCCGCTGGGGCAGGGCGCCCTGGACACAGTGCAGACCCTGCCCCTGAAGAACCCCTTCTACGACAGCAGCGACAACCCGTACACGCGCTGGCTGGCCAGCACCGAGGGCCTTCAGTACTCGCGTAAGTAGCGCAGCTGGGCTGCAGCGGCTGGTGACCGCAGCCCGGGAGAGGAAGGGGAAGGGGCCCTGTGAGCCGGATCCCTCACCCTGCGCCCCCGGAAAGATGCCTAACGCTTGTTTGGGATGCCCTGTTCTCTTCCCGCCTCGCCAGACGTCCCTGGGCTGGGGATGGGGGGGGCCACTTGGTCTCACGTTCTTTCCGAAGAGAAATTAGGAGGGAGAGGGGGAGGGGGGTACCTCCCAAGGGCCGGTTACAGACGTCAACCGGGACGGACGGCTCGGGCCAGGGCCCCCTCCCCCATTCCGACTGCCGGGAGTGACCGGCCTGCAGCAAGCTAGCCTGCCTCGGGGTACGGGGAGAGAGTGGCCCGGGTATAAATAGCTCACCCTACCCCCTCCCCGTTTCATAGAGGCCGCTTTGTGCGGTGCGGAGGGTGTCCAGAAAGTCGGAAAGCAGAAACGAAAGCCCCCAAAAACCTGCCTTAAATGGCCGACCCGATCAATGCCGGGATTGTGGGTTTTTTCTTTTAAAAATCTGCCCACGTCTCTCCGGAGAGGAAACTGCTTAAGGGGGCCGGAGCCCATAACCCGCGGTGATCTCCTCTGCGCGCCACTCCTCCCGCCCCCCCCAAATACGCACCCACCCTGGGCGAACCCCTAGAAACCAGAGCCCCGAGCCCCTACTCCTGCCTCTTCTCTTTCCCCCGGGGAAGGGGGGAGACGCCGACAGTTCCATCCGGCGTGGAGCGGGGCGAGGGTCTGGGCGAAGGCAGCCGGGCCGGCCAGCGGGGCGCACGGGGCAGAGGGCGCGCGGAAGATCCGGGGCGCACGGGGCCTACAGGCGCCTGACAGACCTCCCTCTCTTCCAGTGCACGGGCTGGCGGCCGGCGCGGCGCCCCAAGACTCGAGTTCCAAGTCCCCGGAGCCATCGGCCGACGAGTCACCGGACAATGACAAGGAGACCCCAGGCGGCGGAGGGGACGCCGGCAAGAAGCGGAAGCGGCGGGTGCTGTTCTCCAAAGCGCAGACCTACGAGCTGGAGCGGCGCTTCCGGCAGCAGCGGTACCTGTCGGCGCCGGAGCGCGAGCACCTGGCCAGCCTTATCCGCTTGACGCCCACGCAGGTGAAGATCTGGTTCCAGAACCACCGCTACAAGATGAAGCGCGCCCGGGCCGAGAAAGGTATGGAGGTGACGCCCCTGCCCTCACCGCGCCGGGTGGCCGTGCCGGTTTTGGTCAGGGACGGCAAGCCCTGCCACGCGCTCAAAGCCCAGGACCTGGCAGCAGCCACCTTCCAGGCGGGCATCCCCTTTTCGGCCTACAGCGCGCAGTCTCTGCAACACATGCAGTACAACGCCCAGTACAGCTCGGCCGGCGCCCCCCAGTACCCGACAGCACACCCCCTGGTCCAGGCCCAGCAGTGGACTTGGTGAGCGCCCGCCCCTCCCAGACTCGAGGCCCCAGGCCCAGGCCCCACCCCGGCGGCGGAGGCGCGGAGGACTCTCGGCCCGAACGGTGGTTATTATATTATTATAATTATTATTATGGAGTCGAGTTGACTCTCGGCTTCGTCGGAGAGGCGCCAAGAGTTGGCCTGCACCTCCTTGGAGAGGCAGTTCCACCCACTCAGCTCCGCCTCACCCCTCTCTCCGTTTGAACCATTGGAGATGGCTGAACCCTAAGCCGTGTTTACAGAATGTTTGCGCAGCTTCGCTTCTCTGCTTCTCCCCGGGGACCTAATGGTCCCAGTGTTAACGTCCTCACTCGAGAAGGAGAAAAAGAACCCCCCGCCTCGCGCCCTGCTTTTGTGAATTTTGTAAAATACGTTTGTGTGAGTAGCGATATTATTGTCAGCGTCTTCTTCTAAAGCAAGTGGAAAACACTTTAAAAATAGAGGATTTTTTTTCTTTTTTTTTTATAAGAAAATGCTAAATATTTATGGCCATGTAAACGTTCTGACAACTGGTGGCAGATTTCGCTTTTCGTTGTAAATATCAGTGGTGATTGTTGCCAAAATGACCTTCAGGAAGGGCCTGTACCCCTCCGGGCCCAACTCCTTTCTTTGTGATTTGTTTTGGTTTGCTTATGTTTGGTTACTCCTGCTTTCTTTTCTTTATATATTTTAAAATTTTGTTCAGTGCAAACATTTCTCAAATATGACAAAAGGAAAAAATAATGTAGGCGAGCGAGAAGCCCCCCTGCCCCGTCCTCCGGGGCCTGAGCCCCGGAATTTGGAGCTCAGCGGTTCCCCAAGAGCGCCGGGCGCTGAAAGCTTTCAATTTTTTAAAATAAGAATTTTAATAAAAATCCTGTGTTTGAAAAAAACCAAGCCCTGCCCTCCCGTTCTGTCATACTTTGTCGCCCCGCGCCGGGCCTGAGGCCTCGGGCAAGGAGCCGGGCCAGGCCGCGGGCCGCGCGCCCACCAGCATCCTTTGGAGGCCGGGGCATCCGGGGCGCGGCAGAGGTCCCGGGAACAGGCCTCACCCGGGCGGGCGGGTCAGACTCCGCGCCTCGGCCCTGGGACACCGGACCTCAGGCGGGAGCGCCGGGCCTCGGGCCTGTGAGCAGCAGAGCGGCCGCCCGGGGTCGCCCGGCCTCTTTCGGCCTCGCCCCTGGTCTGCCTCTGAGCGGCTGCGTCCTGGCGCCGGAGGAAGAATGACTTTGGAAACCGCGAAGGCGAGAAGAGCAAACCTTACTCGCTTGCCCAAATCTACGACTGGCTCCTTCAGCCTGGGGAGCTGTTGATGCCACTACATTCGTGACTTTCATTTTGTTGCATTTGATTTAGCTCGTGCGAAGAAGGGGGGTCGCTGAGGTTGAGACCGGTCGTCTTCTCTCCAATCCACAACCCCCTTGTCCGCGTCCGGGAAGTGGCCTAAGAGGAGGCTCCCAGACCTGGGCGCGGAGGCCGGGGACGGGTTTCAGGGCGCTCCAGGCTTCGGCTACAAGGAGGGGCGCGGGAGACGGGTGTGCGGTGGCCTTGCCAGGCTTCTCGGCCGGGGAGGGCCAGGCAGCGGGAGCCGAAGGCGATCCCTGCTAACCGAAGCCTTCCTTGCATCCCCGCTCTCTGCGTCTCCTGCCTGTCTCCCCGGACTGGATGCTGGGCCTCATCCCTTCCTAGCATTCGGCTGCGCGCGGTACCCCCAGACCAGCTCTCTGGCGTGAAGCTGAGCAAATTGCTCGCTAGAAAGTAGGGGTCTCGGTGGGGTGGTGCGCCCACCTCCTGGGCTGCCGTGAGGGGAGCGGGAGGTGACCACACAGCCCAAGTTCGCCCGGGGGAGGGCGCCTCGGTACTTCCCTAGTTAGAGGTCCGATTCCATCCTATCCTTGTCGCCGGGAGAGCTCCCTGAAGGACGCCGGTGCACACCCGGGGAGCGTCGCAGAGGCCCCGCCGACTCAGGGGCAGGGCCGCCTATCTCCTGTTATCTCGCTGATTTCCGAAAACACCCGGGACTCCGAAGCTCAGAGCCCAGCCGGCGCTGGGAGACGCCTCGGGATATGGGAAGTCAGCCCTGTGCGGAAACTGAATCTGGGTTGTTTTTTTTTCTCGAGCTCCACCTTCGTGGCTGGGGGCGGGGGGCGAGGAGGCAGAGCAAAGGGAGCCGGTCCCAGCTGACTTACTCGCTGCCTCTAGTTGATGATCAGATTTAATTCAATATCTAAAGCAAACATGATTATCCGTGTGACCAAATCGGCGCATCAATAGCACTCAACGCCACCCGCCCGGGACGTGATTACACGCTTTTCCCGCGTTGCGCAGCCACCCCTGGATAATTGAGGGCGCTGGAGTCTTGCGAATATCCTCCTAAATGTCCTTTCTCCTCTCTAGGTTCGACTGGGTTCTTCCAGGTCTTCCTCAATGCTGGAAAGTCTACCTTTGTTCCCCACCCTAGTGTGGAAACGTTTGGAGTTTTATAATTTGCTCTTTGCAAAAGCTAGGAGAATTCCCAAATCGTGTGTGCCCAATGCCCAGCTTGCCCAGATACCAACCACTCAACATTCCTCTAGTAACCTCCCTATAACCCCATCTGCCCGCCGGGAAAGTGAGAGTTCTCAGCCTGTTGGAGTGGGGTTGTCAGGAGACCCGAGGCACAGCCCCAAGACTTGGCTGGTTTTGACTGTTTCAGGACCCAAACTTATGGGAGCCAAAAATGATCGTAGGCCACCCCCACCCCCGCCCCCGCCAGGCCTCCAGCGAGGAAGGAGGCAGCGTGGAAGGGCCAAGTTCTCGCAGGCTTCCATGTGTGCGCTTTGAGGGCACATTTGGGGCGGTGGCCAGGCCCCGGGCCTGGTGTCTGGGTGTGCGCTCCAGCGGCCCGAAGACCAGGAGGTGGGCCCGACGCCCGCCTCTCTCTGTCCTCAGGTCCCCACGGAGTCAATAAAAGCGCCCGCAGAGCCTGTGTGGCCCTAACCCCAGCGCCCTGGGAGCGCACCCGACGCCGGGTCCGCTTCAGCAGTCTATCTTCGCCCAATCTACAGCAGGGCCGCACAAAACGGCACAATGGGAGAGCTGGGAGCTGGGGATGTTAGAGGCGTGCATATTAAAAAGGGACAGAGAAAGGCTCGCAGGGGACAGAGAGGGGAAGAGGGAGAAGGGGCCCACCCTCCGCCCCTCCACCCCGCACCATTCAGCGCGCTTATCGCGGGCAGTGAATCCCAGAGTCAGGCAGAAGTCTCCTTGGGGTTTTGTTGGGCCCGTCACTGGGTCCCTTTGTCATCCGCGGGCTCCATGCTGGATTCCATATGGCCAGCTGGGCCAAGGGAGCGCGAGGAGGGACCCGCACAAAACCCAAATTGTGTCCGGCTTTCAAACCCTGTATTGTTGTCTGTGAAAGGAAGACGCATTAAAAATTCGTGCTATATCTATTGGGGAGGAGGTTGGAGGAGGGGGAAACAGCCACCCCTGTCTTTGATGGCCTCAGAGGGCGCTTGCCCCGCCCAGGCCCCGTGACACTGTGAGCTGGAGGTCTCTCTCTGTCTCTGCCTCGGTCTCTCTAGCAATACTGGCTCTAAGCTGGGGCTCGGGTCTGCGTGTGTCCGCGTTCCGGGTCGGGGCTCCTTGCGCGCTTTGCGGGCTTCAGGGAGCGCAGCTAGCGGCTAGGCCTCTCCTGTCTAGGAGCCTGGAGTAGAGGCCAGTGAACCGTGCCAGGCGCAGGAGGACACCGAGGTGCCCAGCGCCGGAGGAAGCGCAGAGGCCACCGGCTTCGCGGCTCTAGGATAGACGAAGAGCCAGGTCTCTTGTTCCTGAATTGGACGCGTCCTGACGCCTGGGCGCATGGAGCCAGCCCTCCTCGCAATGCAGGAGAGGGTCAGGGACGCCAAGGGACCCTTTAGGCCTGGATTTCTGCTGCAGCCGGCCTGAGCCAGCTTTCACCCTGCAGGACCCCTCAGTGACCAACCCCCTGTCATTCAAATTATGCACCCAACCCTCCTGGCAACTCGGTGCCACCACGGGAAACCAGTTTAGAAACTTCTTTCACGACCAGTACCTCCGTGCTGGAGGAGAAAGGGACTTCCTCTTTAATTCTCAATGTCTCCTGCATCGTTGCCTTTGGAAAACAGGAAGGCAGAGAGGGACTCCCAAAGAATTTGCCCAGTTTTGCCTCACCTAAGCACTCCGAAGTTAGTGGGGCAGTCAGAGAGCTGTTGGGTCATACCTTGTCCCTAGAGCCAAGTCAGAAATTCTCGAAAGGAGTCCCCAAACAGAAAATGTGTTAGACAAAACGAATTCTTGCTGAGGCTGTGCGCTGTATGGAAATAGAAATAGAATCCATCAAGGATTCCAGGTGGAAGTTCCAGCTCATCCAAATTTCAGGCGACCACCCCCTTTGTTTTTCTATTTTCCACAACTGCTGTCATGTTTAGTAGAATCATCTAACTTGATAAAGAGTAGGAGCCCCCATCTCCACGCTCCCCACCCCAGCCAAGGAAACAGTCTTTTCCTTACCTATTGACTGTTGGGCTTAGTCGAGACCTGGTGTGGATTTCTCCAGCCTTTTCAAGAGCCTGGTCATTGAAAAGCTAATCCAATATTTACCGAGCATAAGGACAGTTCTCAGACGTATTTATTAAGGCCCTACACTAAGTGATACTTGGCCTGAAGACAAAGACTAGGGGAGGGGGCGTCCGGGCGCACCCGATCCAGCCCGGGTGGGGTCTCCAGCGCCCAGAACTCTGCAAGGAGGCGCGAACTTTGGAGATGCCGAAGTTCCCCTTCTGTGCTTAAGTGGCGTGTGGATTAGATATTATGTTGGCCGGTATTTCAGGAAATATGTACTTGTGGCTTCCTGAGAGGCCGGGCGCAATGACACTCTAAACCGTGTCGATATATCATCTTTTATCCAGGATCTGCAAATAAACCCCTGATCCCCCAGCGCATTATAGCCACCGCTATCTCTCCAAGGAAGCGATCTCAGTTTTATTGCTTTCACCAACGCCCCAATTTTCTCTCTCTCTCTCACACACACACGCACACACACTTTCCTCTCCCATCCATCCTGTCTGGTTTTTAAGGACTCAATTTTTTACCCCCCTTCCTCCCGGGGCATCACTATGAATAAAGAGACGAGTAGGCCTCGGCGCCGCCACCCGAGCAAGTCAAGAAATGCAGGCCCGCCGGCCACCAGCCGCGCAGGGAACCCGTAGACGCACGGGCCGGGGTAGGGGGCAGGAGACCCCCGTGTGGCCCGCGCGCCGCCGCCAGGAGGCGCTCCAGCCCCCCGGCGCGCCCAGCCTCGCCCCCCGCCCCGGGAGAGCGCCGGGAGGCAGCCGCGCCCCTCCTCGAGGTCCCCGACAGCCTTTCCACCAAGGCGCGGCCAGGCCCAGTGAGGAGTCGGCGGCTCCGAACCCGAATTAGAGTGTGTAAGTCGGCGGCGGGCTCGGCATGTGCCGCGCGTCGATGGGAGCACCTGCGTTTGCGGACCACTCGTTTACTCGATTGTAATTTTCCCTCCATCCTTCTCCCTCCAAGGACGTGCCAGTCCCTGCCCCAGTCTGCATTACATTTGGGCATAAACAGCAAAGCCGTCCTGCGGTCCAGGCGTGCGCTGGCCATGGGGAGGGCTCCGCGACGGGTCTCAGGGAGTGGGGTCCACCACCCCGAGACGACCCCTCGCACGTGTCGGTCCCTGTAAGGGCGGGCGAATGGTGGCCCAAGTGGTTCAGGGAATAAAAGAGCGATGCTGAAAGGGAATTCCGATTTGGATGGAGGACTGGAGGGCTGGAGAGCTGGGCTTGGCGGCGGGGGGGGGAGCGGGGGGGGGGGGTTGGTGTCCTAGGAAGGAGAAACCCTCACCTGTCGCTCACCACCGAGTCGGGGGCTGCAGCCACTGCCGCTGGTCCTCGATCCCAATCCGGTGCAGGTGCCGGCAGGCCGCTCCGGGGGGCGCACCGTGGGCGGTGAGCCCTCCGAGCCGCTGGCCGCTCCGGGGGACGCAAGGTGGGCGATGCAGCCGCGCCGTCCAGCCACCAGAGGGAGACGCCGCGCCGACGCCGGACGCTGGGGTCCGAGCGAGGGAGGCAGGACGGCGCCCCCCACCCCGGCTCAGAGCCCCCCCGCCCCGGCGCTGAAGCCCCGTGGGAGCTCCGGATTCTCTGAGGGTAGGAAGGACGCCGGCCCGTGGGTGCCTCCTGAGAAGCTGGGTGCGGGGGGTGCAGCGGGCTGGGGGCTGGACGGGTTCAATGCGGCCACGTCCGCCCGCCGAGCTCAGGGCCCGCAGCTGCAGCGCGTTTGGTTGATTGTCCCGGGAATGCCCGACGTGAAACTGCCTCCCGTCCTAGGCGCGGGAGTCTCCCACACGTGCGTGCCTTTACTTTCTGAAACCCCCCGCCTTCCACACCCGCGGCGGGGGAGCGGGGGATGGCAAGTCGGGGAGGCGGCAGTGCCCAGGGTGTCCGCGGGGTGGCGCGATTGGATAAGAAAAGACCGGCGGCGGGCGCCGTCCAGACTGTCCGGGCAGTGGCGCTCGGACACCCGCGGACAAGAGCTGGGTGGGTGAAGCGTCCTCTACACTAGGGCTGGGGCGTGCGGGTGGGTGTGTCCGCTTATCTGAGAGAAGGCAGGAAAGATTGCTCAGGCTTAATTCCAGAAACTTTAAAACTTTCTGCCCTTGATTCCAGAGAAGTTAAAGCTCTCTGCCCTTGAACTCGGCGCCTGGAGCTGTGATAGAAGAGTCTAAAGGTATATCCACCCAGCCCAAGCACTTCTTCCCTCCTCCGGGCTGCTGACGCCATCCCGGTGTCACCGCCACCCCACAATCAGGACGCAGAACATTTCCATCACCCGCAAAGTGTTCCCTCCTGCTGGGATGTTTCTTGAAAGACTTAGGTGAAAGCAAGCACTACCCCTTCCTTTGCTGCTGTTTCACCTTGTAGGGGGAATGGTGGGAAACCCAGTTCTCTGCCCTCAGCCCCATACCAGGAGGTCGTGGCAACCACCGTTCACTGAGTATCCGCTGCTGCCTACGTCATCTTATGCTTCTTATGCTGCTCTTCCTTCATCATCTTACCTCATCATCACCCCTAACCTGTGCTCCTGGAGATGAGGTAACTAGGTCTCCAAGAAGTACTTACCCCCTAGGAACCAGGCAGTGTCCTGGCAAAGAAGCGGTCCAGAGGGTGGAAGGAGGTTTAGCAGGAGCTCTGTGCTACTTCAGGAGAGAAGGGGCGAGGTGGGGGCGCCCGGAGGCTCCCTCCTGTTCTGCAGAAGACGGCTGGTTGGCAGGCTCCTCCACAGAGCAGTTTGGGGTTTCCAGCCCGCAGCCAGCACTCAGGTCCCAGCCCCTTGACTCCCTCAGAGAAGCCAGCACTGCAGCTCCCTCCCTGGGGCTATCCTGGGCCAGCAAGTGTGCCCCAAGAACTGAGGAAGAACAGGCCGGGGGTCTTCCCTCTGAGTCTGTCCTCCGCTTCAGGCCCGTGGCCTGCCGTCTCCCCAGTTCTGGTGACACAGCTCCCCTCTGCACACTGCCCCCGCCCCCCAGAATGATGAAGGGTACACATTGATTTTCAATTGCCGAAGGATCTTCTTTGGGCTTCTCTGATAGCCCAGTTGGTAAAGAATCCGCCTGTAATGCAGGAGACCCCGGTTTGATTCCTGGGTCAGGAAAATCCCCTGGAGAAGGGATAGGCTCCCCACTCCAGTGTTCTTGGGCTTCCCTTGTGGCTCAGCTAGTAAAGAATCCGCCTGCAATGGGGGAGACCTGGGTTCGATCCCTGGGTTGGGAAGATCCCCAGAGAAGAGAATAGCTACCCACTCCAGTATTCTGGCCTGGAGAATTCCATGGACTGTATAGTCCATGTGGTTGCAAAGAGTCAGGCAGGACTGAACAACTTTCACTTTCATATTTGTATCTTTAAATGATTATCCATCTTTTACCTGATGTGTGAGAAAAGGAAAATAAGTTATGTTCTGTCAGTTCTGGTGCTGGTCTCCTTAACCTGAGATATTTACAAGAACTATTAAAGGCATTTTACTTAAGTGTTTACTTCCAGACTTCTCCATGTTTCTTTAGCTCTGCAAGCTGCAACATAAAGGAATGGCCTTGGCATATACCAACATTAAAAAGTTGGGAGGATGGGGTAAATATACAAGGCAAACCCCAAGGAATCAGATTTTTGTTTCAGACACCGGATCATCCGACTGTGAAAGCACCTTTCAGAAATGGCCAGCCCTTCTCCAGCAGTACATATGGCCAGCTCCTTCCAGCCTGAAATGCCACAGTTGAAGGTCCCACTCTGGTGGGTCTGGATGGAGGGAGTGACTCCAGGGACTGCTGCAGGTGCCAGCACCACAGGTCACGTGGCAGGAGGAGCAGGAGGATGCTAGAGCCTGGGATGCCGGCCAGGCCTGGGGTCACCAGCTGCCTGTGGTGGTGGTCTACTCAAGAAACCAGCTCAACTGGTTTCTTCCCTTCCATCTCCCCCGCCACTTCCTGATGGTCCTCCCAGGGCCCTCTCCCTTATTAACTATTTGCACATTAATCTTTGTCTAAGGGTCTAATTTAGGGGACCCCACACTGCGCTACCCTGCTCAGAGGGTAAAGCATCTGCCTGCAATTTGGGAGACCCGGGTTCAGTCCCTGGGTCGGGAAGATCCCCTGGAGAAGGAAATGGAAACCCACTCTGGTACTCTTGCCTGGAAAATCCCATGGATGGAGAAGCCTGGTAGGCTATAGTCCATGGGGTCACAAAGAGTCAGACATGACTGAGCGACTTCACTTTCACTTTCACACTGCCCTGCACTTCCTTGAGCTCTCAGGGTACCTTCATCCTGGAACTGGCATTGGCCTCTGGGGACTACCCTTGACTTCCGACTCACCCCAGTGGCCTCTTCCTCGGGGTGACTGCCAGTAGTGCATCTTTCCATCCTAACTAGATGTTAGGATGCCACCCCTAGAGTTTGGGATGGCAAGAAAACTGTGAGCCAGGCAACTGTGTAATGAGGGACCTAGAGACTAGATACCAGCTGCCCAGTCACTCTGGCTCCTCAAGGCCAAGCCCAGGGCAGCTGAGCAGAATGACGGCGCTTGTCCCCCTTAGGACCCATCCTCAAGACCAGCGATTTGGTCTCACCCATCAGAAAGCCTGACTCCCAGCATCTCTGAGCTCAACCCACATTTCTGCCCCCCTGAGAGGGGTCAGGGAGGTGCCCTGTGCTGTGCAGGGCACCCACTGGACAGGTTCTGGGGCCAAAACACCCGAGAGGCAGTTGGCTTCCAGCCTTCATGGTGACTTTTGGTCCAGGGGCGCAGGACACAGGATGTCCACATGTGGCAGAAGCCACTCATGATTCACAAGAGGCTGTGCAGACGGCGTTTATGGACCAGATAGTGTCCCCAGATTCACACATCGCGGTCACAACCCCCAGGGCCTCAGAGCATGACTGCTTAGAGACTGGGTCTTAAAGAGAGCATTTTGAAAATGAGATTGTTGGGGTGGGTCCTCATTCAATATGACTGCTGTCTTTAAAGGAAGAGGAAACTGGGACTCAGACATGTGCAGAGGGACAACCATGAGAAGGATGTGAGCGAGGGCGGCAAGCAGACACAGAGGTCTCAGAAGAAACCAGCCTTGTGGACCCCTTGATCTCAGAGCTTTAGCCTCCAGGACTGAGAAGATAACTTCTGTTTTTCAACACACACGTCTGTGGGACGTTGTCACGGGGGCCTGAGTGGATGATCCGTGGAGACAGAGTCTCAGCCTTGTCATCTTTCACTTTGAACTTCACTCTGCCTTCATTAGACATTTTTATCTTGACTGCCAGCTGGTCGTGTCTTCTCGGCTAAAATAGCCACTTCCAGAGGTTCTAATCTGATGGACTACAACTGTCCATTCTTTTTACCCACACGTGGGAGACAGTGGGTCTCTCTAGGTCTCTGGAGGGCCCCAGGGGTGGCGTCCCCTCAGGCCATTCAGTGCCTGACAGCCACGTTGCCCAGTATCCACCTGATTCCTGTGTATTCCACAGACCCAATTTCTGTTCCCAACTTCACAGGCATCGCAGAGCCCAGGGTACGCACGGGAAGGCCGCCCCACCAGAGAGCTTCCACGGCAGCGTTAATGAGATGGAAGAACGGGGCTGGGGGTGGATCCCAGAGCCCCAAGTGCTCTCTGTACAAGTGCTCACGTTTTGGGGCTGGATGATGTAGGATGTAGGATGGCGTGGACTCTTGCATAGGGATGGACTCAGACCCCAAGGGAGCCCCCGACCCGCTCCCCAGAGGGGAACTGGGAGGGTTTGACAAGCTCCCTGTATCCACTTCGTCCCCTGGAGACAGGTTTCTGTTGAGCTGCATTTGTCCTTATCCCAGGCGTGGATGAGAGTTCTGCAGACTTTGAGAAAACCAATCCCCTGAGACTTTGGAGAATTGCAGCTTCTGACTCGGCAGGTGGGCAGGCTCTGGGGGGTGGGAGACGAGCTGCTGCTCTAGGAAGTCCTGGATGGGAGGCCTGGATGACAAGCCCAAGTGTGTGACCAGGTGAAAAGTGAAAAAGTCCCTCAGTCGTGTCCGACTCTTTGTGACCCCATGGACTATACAGTCCATAGAATTCTCCAGGCCAGAATACTGGAGTAGGTACCCTTTCCTTTCTCCAGGGGATCTTTCCAACCCAGGGATCGAACCCAGGTCTCCCGCATTGCAGGCAGATTCTTTAACAACCGAGCTATCAGGAAAGCCCAAAGCCCCTATGAATTATCCATTATCCATTTATTATCCATCATCCAGTTATTCCATTATCAATATGGTGCCCACTGGATGGGGGGCCACCCCAAATAAGAGGGCAGGAAATCTTAAAATAGTCTTTGAATCATTTGAGAGAAGAGTAAAAAGTAATCCATGAGTAAAAAGTTAATCCAACGTTTCTGTGGGCCACGTGGAAGAAATGTTAGCCTCATTTCGTAGCAATTCCCTCCCTGGAGTTTCCAGATGAGAAGCCGAGGCCCAAGGAGGGAAGCAGTCTGCGCCTGTCACACAGCCGGGGGGCGGCGCCCACACACTTCCCACCTGGATCCACACGGCCCTCGGGGCGGGGGGGGCTCCCTGTCTTTCAAACCAGGACTGTGTGACTGTGACGCATACAGACTGTGAGGAGCCTGGACCCAAAATCAGGAGATGGCGGTGTCTGCATGCAACTTCGAACATATTGGTTATTCTCTCGGGCCTGTTTCCCCCCTGATTACGGCTGACCTGCCCTTCTGAATCCAAAGGGCATCACAAGGAGGCCGTGAGGGTCACGTCATTTGAAAACGGTGGAGCTGGACACCGTGTGGGAACCATCGCACACAGCTCTTCATGCAAAGGACTTCAGCGAGGTGCGGGGGGGAGGGCCAAACACGCAGAGGAGTGAGGACGGAGGAGTTTGGAGAGAAGAGGACGAAATAGACGGACAGGCCTGGGCTGGGCTCCGGATGGGCAGTGAGCAGGGAAGATTCAGGCCCTCTGTCCGGGGGGCTACGTGGCAGCAAGGGCAGCGCCCCCTCGTCTGGCCCTCCAGTGTGGTCGTCACTGGCCACATGTTGGCTGTCAAGCCCTGGGAGTGAAGCTAGTGAGTCTGCGGAACTGGGTTTTCCATTTTATTTAATTTTCACTAATTTAAGTTTAATCCCATGTGGCCAGAGGCTCCATACAGGACCGGGAATATCTGAACCACACCGATCTTCTGTTAGGAGGGAGCTGTACAGAGAAAAAACATTTACCCCTCGATAAAACGCTCATTAACACCTCTGCTCTCCTGAAACCTTCCGCTTGCTCTGAAATGAATGGCCATGGCAGCAAGGGATGGGGAAGGGGTGAGGAAGGGGTGGGCATGGAGTGGGAGTGAGGATGTGTGTTTATCCTTTCACACACTTTCTGCCCTCAGTCACAAACGCTACAGACTAGGTAAAATTCCATTAAAGAAAATAGAGGTTTTAAAAATATATATACTAGGACAGTCTTGGTTGATTCCTGACTACATACCTGGGTGGGGTGGGGTGCGATGGGACAGGACAGGGCACTCATAAGCCCCCATTCTTGCTTGGCTGGAGGGTGGGCTGGAGCCCCCACCCACAGGTTCCTGACCTCGTGTGGACCAAAGGCCCTTTGGACAGGTTTCAGAATCCTGTAGAACCCTTCTCAGAAGAATGAATTTAGATTGTAAAGGAAGTTAGATTGGAATACAGTTCTATGTCTCAGGGATGAGGAACTGCACATGAAGAGCACCTTAATTTAAGCCCTTTTCTTAGCCACCCCTTCTCTCCTACCAGCTTCCCCCTTCATCACCTCAGGGGGAATCAGGACGAGACTAGTCAGGATTTGCCTTCTTCCCTGGAAGGTGCATCTGGTGACAGTGAGGGACAGCCCAGTCCCTGGCAGAATGGACGTGTGGGAGGGTGAGGGGCTCAGGGACGGGCTGCAGACGGGGCTCCCTTGTCAGCCCCTCCCGACTCCAGGTCACTCCCTCAGGGAACATGATGTCCTGTGCTGAAATGAGGTATGAGATCAGCCACAGGAGGGAATAACAAGGCAACCTGAAAGAGCACTCTTGATGCAAACATCCTTGCAAAGTTTACCACCCTGATCCCAGGCAATTAGATTAGGAACACTGTTGTCAAGTGCCCCCAGCCTGGCCAGCGAAGTGAAAGCTCTAATGGAGACTTGGGCAATGGGGCTGGGGGCCCAAACCAAGGCGGAAGCTGGGTTAATTAATCCAGTGAGGAAATGGGATAAACATTCATCTTGCAACGGTAACCTAAAGTGTCAGAAGCAGAGGATGCAAAATACACAAGGCAACCCTTTCTCCTCGGAATCCTTACTCCTAATGACTTGAGTTGGAGGAAGAGACCCTGACGGAGTTCAACCCCGCGACTGAGAAGCAGGAGGCGGCAGTGCTAATGCTACTTTCGTGATGATCCCAGAATAATAAACAGGGAACGTGACATCCAACAGGAATTTTTCCATTCTTTGGGTTTTTTTTTTTTTCTTTTTGTTCCCCCAGCATTTATACTATGCACATTGATGCCACAGTATAACCTTCATGGATTCTGATAAAGCTGGTCTTAAACGCAAATTTATTTCTTTAAACATTCTAACGCCACATCAATTTCAAAGGTGCTTCAGATTTTACAAGGCATGAAAGTTATTCAAATAGAATTTACATGAGTACTTTAATGTCTGTTTAGCAATGGTCGCGATGAAGCTGTTCATGGTTGGGTCAGGTGCTAAAAACCTACTTTTACCCTAAATATCCGCGTTGTAGAGCATTCTGCTGCAATTTTGATAAAGTCTGATCCTAAAAGCTATGATGGGTCAATTACGCTTAGTAAAACAATACAATATGCCATGTCATTTGTACACAGTTCAACTTTTTTTTAAAAGCTTCACAATATGTACCCTTTCTAAGGAAATAAAGAGTTTTGATGTGGAACCAAAATCAGAGAGGGTCAAAAGTGGCAGCTTTGAGGAGTAGGACCAGGATATTTCAGCTTTTCTTTGCTCTCATCCCACCTTCAGCCAGGGTGGTGGTGACCCCAGGCAGGAGCCAGGGCCGCAAAGGCCCTCCACAGTCTCCGGCTGCTGCTGAAATAAAATGAGAAAGTGTTGTGAAACCCACGCAGCAGCATGGGAATTGAAGGTGTTCATTTAATGTCACTCTTAACACAGATCTTTAGCCATTGTCGTGATGAAAGACCTCTGAGGTATGTTGACAATAAATCCAGGATTCTTGCGGGTGACCCAGACTTCTTCCTGCATTGGTTTTATCACCTAACGGGTCTCACGTGTCTGTGAGAGCTCTGGTTTTTCTATGAACCTGAGGAAGAGACTGTGCTCAGCTCTCCTGCAGGAATCACTAGGGGTGAAAAGTGCGATCTTACAAAAATCTCTGGACCAACTTTGTAAAAAACAAAATAGTTTCATGGAAGCAACCTCAATGTCCCTGGACAGATAAATGAATAAAGAAGATGTGGTACATGTATACAATGGAATATTACTCAACCGTTAAAAGGAACAAAGTTGAATCATCTGTAGAGATGTGGATGGAACTAGAGTCTGTCATACGGAATTAAGTGAGTCAGAAAGAGAAAAAGAAATATCATATGTTAACACATATATGTGCAATCTATTAATAGGAAAGTGGTACAGATGAGCCTGTTTAGAGGGTAGGAATAGGGATGCAGAGGCAGAAAAAGGACTGTGGGCATGGAGGGCAAGGAGAGGGTAGGACAAACTGAGAAAGTAGCATTGACATAAGTACACTGCCATGCATGAAGTAGATCGCTCATGGGAAGCTGCCATATTTGTAGCACAGGTAGCTCAGCTCAGCGCTCTGTGATGACCTCAAAGGGGCGAGAGGGGAGGGATGCTCGAGAGCGAGGGGATACACGTATCCTTACAGCTGATTCACAGAGCTATACAGCAGAAACTGACATAGCACTGTAAAGCAACTATACTCCAATAAGGAAAAATGCACACGTTTGCCCGTGTCCCTCCACGTCAGTACCCCAGTGGGTGTTCAAGCTGGGGATGAGCCTTTGCTCATCTTGTTTTCCGGAGTGAAGACAGCTTTAATGGAAGAAAACACTGCTGGGTTCCCCACAATGCTTTCCAAAGTCGAGATTTGGGATATTCTGTGACAAGACGTCTGTCGAATACAAAGTTCTTTCCTGCACTGCTGTGATGCACTTGACAATATGCTCGTCTGTGATACGTCCACCAATCAAACGATGACACATTTTGTCATCAGGAAAGGCCTTACTTTCAGGGAGAGTTTGGGAGCGTTTCTATTTGCGCCCGACCCAGATTCCCCCGAGGCAAACCTATCCCACGACCACAGGGTGAGCAGCACCACCAGGAGATGAACGTCGGAACCAGACGCCCAACTGCAGACTTTGCTTGGATTTCGCCACTTTTCCCACTAACATCCTTTTTCTGGCCCCAGACCCACTCCAGGATCCCACTTTCCGTGTAGGTGTCACATCTCCAATCTGAGCAGCTGCTCAGCCTCTGTCTTTCATGACTTTGAAACTTTAATTAAGAGTACTGGTCAGGGACTTCGCTGGTGGTCCAGGTTAAGAATCTGCTTTGTTATGCAGGGCTTGTGGGTTTGATCCCTTTGTGTTAGTCTTACTCACTCATCGTGTCAGACTCTTTGTGGCCCCGTGGACTGTAGCCTGTCAGGCTCCTCTGTCCATGGGATTTCCCAGGCAAGAGTACTGGAGTGTGTTGCCACTTCCTTCTCCAGAGGATCTTCCAAACCCAGGTATCAAATCCAGGTCTCCCGCATTGTAGACAGATTCTTTACCATCTGAGCCACCGGGGAAGCATCAGGGAACTAAGATCCCACATGTCACAGGGCAACTGAGCCTGCATGCCACTGCTAGAGAATTTAATTAAAAAAAAAAAAGAGTACTTGTCATTTGCCTATGAGTGTCTTCCGGTTTGGGTTTATCTGATGTCTTCTCCTGAGACTGAACTTGTGCCCTTTGGGAAGCAGAAGTGGAGTTGGGTTCCCCTCGGTTCAGCATGTCAGGTCAGGGGGACATAGAGTCGATGTGTCTCATCACTGATGATGACCATCTGTGTGAAGTGGGGTCCTCCTGGTGTCTCCATGGCCAGGTTACCATCTTTCCATTTGTAATGAACAAGCATCTTATTGGGAGAGGGGTATGTAAATATTGCAGATATCCTCCTCAAGCTTTTGCCAGCAGATTTTGTCCTCCAGTGAAGGATCTTGCCTATGAAGATTTTTACTGCAATGCTGGCCTAGTGGTGATTTCGTATTTCTCTCATTCACCCTGGACCCCTTTGCATAGATATTCAGATATCTCAGAACAGAGATCATGCACTTGGAGACAGAGTTCGGGGTGATCTCCAAAATTACCTCCAGCGTCAGCTCTGGGTATCCCTCCCCCTCCTCTCACCTGTGATCTCTCACAGTGGCAGTTTGGTCTTGATAACCAAACATTAAAGGCTACCCCAAAGATGAAAGGCTACAAGAGTGACGTGATGGCGGTGAGAGGGGCTGGAAGGAAGCAGAAAGCTGGGTGCTGGGTCAACCCCAGAATGCTCATCCCTCCTCCCCCAGCTTTCAAATGTTTTTGGGATGCGAATGAGATGAGATAGATAAATTTAAAATATGTTGTTTGTATCTTCATTTGTGGGTGTTTATCTTTGTGTTTATTGACTGGAAATTTATTTCAAAGGATATAGCAGCTGGTCCTCAAAACAGCTAAGAATGTGCCAAAGGTGGCCACTGACTTCTACTCTGCCCAGGTTCCAGGATGGCTCCGAATACTCACGTTCAAGGAGAAGACTTTAGTCTCTGGTTTCCCAGCAGAAACGTGGCCAAGGGGTGAGGGTCATTTCTTGAGACACAGGGGATAAGTAAGCTTCCACCTGGAAATAACAAAACTTTATAAGAAAGAATCCAAGTTACTCAAAACCCACAGGGAGAGTAAAGGTGATTTTGATCATCATGAGCTGTTATTTGGAAATGAAGCAGATTGAGACAAGATTCACAACATGATCTGCCCAGGTCAGCTGAAATCCAAAGTCCTGATTTTGAAGTATCCTGTTGTTTCAGAGGGGTCCTCACCTTGGCAAGGTGAGTTCTTGATACTGAAGAAGAGAAGTGATATGGGTGCTGATTTAAGCTTCTACATTGTGCAGGGGGCTGTCTGTTACTGTGTTTGTAAAGAAGGCTGGTGAGGTCACAAGTCAATTTTAGATGACAACTGTTCATCATTCTTTGAAAAAAAAGAATTTTAATAATCGCACGGCACATTTGTTTAGTATTTCCTATGTTCAGACACTGTTCCAAGTGGTTAATAGGTATTAACTCATTTACTCCTTCCTATATCCCTATGTGGGCTTCCCAGGTGGTGCTAGTGGTAAAGAACCCGCCTGCTAATGCAGAAGAGATGCAGGTTCGATCCCTGGGTCAGAAAGACCCCTGGGAGGAGGGCATGGCAACCCACTCCAGTATTCTTGCCTGGAGAATCCCATGGACAGAGGAACCTGGCAGACTACAGTCCATAGGGTCTCAAAGAGTTGGACACGACTGAAGCGACGTAGCACACACACACACGTACATCCCTATGTGGCTGGTACCAGTTAGTGCACCCAGTTTACAGATGGGAAAACCATATCATGGGAATGTTTAAAGTACTCACCTAAAATTGCATAGTAAATGGCAGATGTCAGTTTCAAATCTAAGAGCTGGTATCGTAGTCTTCCTGCTCTACTAGCCACAAAAGAAGTGGCTCATCAGGTCGTATCAAATAAAAGGTAAATATTATGTTTTATAATATGAAGTGTCACAGAGGGATGCTCAGAAAAACCCACCACCAGCACCATCTATCAATCAAAAGTCCAACCTAAGTTGTTACAACTGAACATCACGCATGCCTCTTGGTGGGCTTCCCTGGTGCCTCAGATGGTAAAGAATCTGCCTGGAACGAGGGAGACCTGGGATCAATCCCTGGGTCAGGAAGATCCCCCTGGAGAAGGACATGGCAACCCACTCCAGTATTCTTACCTGGAGAATTCCATGGACAGAGGAGACTGGTGGGCTACAGTCCCTGAGGTCACAAAGAGTCGGACACGACTGAGCAACTAACACTCACTTTTCATGCCTCTGTGGACGGCTCCTCTGGGTCACATGAAGCAAACGTGCATTTCATACCTTCGTGCCAGCTCACCTGAAACACGACTCCATCTGCCCCCCCCCCCGCCCCCACTGCCTTCCATGGAGGAGGGGGCGTGGGGACCAGAAAAGATCCATTTGTCATCAGCAGCTCAGTGTCCTGATTGGCTCCAGACAAAACCAATCTAAGCTAACACAAGGGCCCTTCTAATGAAAGCACACCTCAAAGCAGGCAAAAGTTCTTTTAATGCAATTATTCTGGAGGCTAGTTGTGGATAAGGGTGGGTTCAAGAGATGCTGGAGAAGTCAATGGCACCCCACTCCAGTACTCTTGCCTGGAAAATCCCATGGATGGAGGAGCCTGGTAGGCTGCGGTCCATGGGGTTGATAAGAGTTGGACACGACTGAACGACTTCACTTTCACTTTTCACTTTCATGCATTGGAGAAGGAAATGGCCACCCACTCCAGTGTTCTTGCCTGGAGAATCCCAGGGACCGGGGAGCCTGGCAGGCTGCCATCTATGGGGTTGCACAGAGTCAGACACGACTGAAGTGACTTAGCAGCAGCAGCAGCAGCAAAGTGATACTACCAGAAGGAACATGCATTCTTTACATGAGTCTGGAGTCTCTGGGAGGAATTTAATCGGCCCTGGCTGTGGCTAAGTAGGTTTTCCTGCAGGTAAATTCTGGAGAGCAGCTGCAGCATTGCTGTCAGGGAGTCAGAACGGGAGGGGCCGTGTCCAAGGCAGGCTCCCAGCCCCGGAACCACCACCTGAGGGGCCCTCACCCTCTGGATCAGCAGAGCCCAGGCAGGGAAAACCCCACGAACACCTGCTGAAGAAGGAACCACTAGAGTTTGCAAGGCACGGAAGTCTGGGACTCAGTGTCCTAGAGGATGAGGCAGGAGGGAAATGACAATGGAGAGGCAGATAGAGGAGGAAAGCAGGTGGGGGGAGAGGTTGCCTGCCACCTCCTTCACAGGGTCCAACAAACATCAACTAGATTTCCACTCGTCGTCCTCTAAAATGTTTTATTTCCCCCAGAGTAGCAGCTCTGTCAGGAAGAAAGCAGTATCATTGAATTAATTCATATCATGGACAGAACATCCACCACTGAGAGGACCCCTGTTTTCTCAAGACCCTGCCGTAGGCTGGCACCCCAGCCCCTGAGTTCCTACTTCTCTTCACAGGCTTCTTTCCACCCTATCAGCCCAGATTTCACTCTATGTGGACTATAAAAAACAAACAGGGACTTCCCTGGTGGTCCAGTGGCTAAGAGTCCATGCTCTGAATGCAAGGGGCCTAGGTTCAATCCCTGGTCAGGGAACTAAATCCCACATGCCACAACTAAGACTCGGCATGGCCAAATAAATAAACAAATATTTTACAAACCAAGCCAAACAAAAACAAATATTTAGGTACAGAGTATAGAGCAGTGGTCCCCAGGGCGGGGGGGGAGGGGGTAGACGTGGGGGAGGGTGAGATGAATAGAGGGGGTCAATTGCATGGCGATGGCCAGAAACTAAAATTTTAATAGAGAGTACCTTAAAATGTATTGTTGTTGTTGCTCTTTAGCCACTAAGTTGTGTTGGACTCTTTTGCAACCCCATGGACTGTAGCCTGCCAGGCTCCTCTGTCCATGGGATTTCCCAGGCAAGAATACTGGAGTGGGTTGCCATTCCTTTCTCCAGGGGATCTTCCTGACCCAGGGATTGAAACTGCATCTATAGAAGCACAAATATATGTATATGTTATATACATATGTATATATTATATTAAAAAGGCACATGGGTTTCCTCAACAATAAAAAAGACACATGGTAAGTATATGATTTGATGAATTTCTATGAGGTGAACACATCAATGAAACCAGTATCCAATCAACAAAGGGAACATTCCCAGCATCCCTGCAAGCTCCCTGGGCCCTCTCAGTCACTACCCACCCAAGGGTGCCCACTATCTTGACATCTAACAGCAAAGATTAGTCTTGCCCAGTTTTGTACTTCATATAAATAGACTAATACAGTGTGTTTTTCCTGTGTCTGGCTTCTTCCACTCAAGATTATAACTGTGGGGGGTTCCCTGATGGCCCAGTGTTTAGGACTCCATGCTTTCACTGCAGGGGGCACAGGTTTGATTTAAAAAAAAAAAAAGATTGTAACTGTGATCTTCATCTGCATAGTTACATGTGGTTGTGGTCCGTCAGTTCCACTCAGCTCCAGACATTCACCCAGCAGATGATACTACCACCTCCCTTCTAAATGCAACACCTGTGTAAGACTGTTCTCAGCAGCAGTGGTGTTAAGAACAATCACGGTGCTCACCAGCAGGACCCTAGACAGCTCCTCAAAATGGACTATTACACTGCTTTAAAAAATAAGAATGAAGAGGCTCCCTGTGAATTAACATGGGAAATCTGTAGGACACACAATGAAGTGTAAAAATGCAAGTTGAAGGACACCACAGAAGGAAGATGTAATATGTGTTTGAATTTATATATCAGGTCATCACTAATGCAATGGACATGAGTTTGAGCAAATGCCGGGAGATGGTGAGGGGCAGGGAAGCCTGGCATGCTGCAGTCCATGGGGTCACAAAGAGGTGGACACAACTGAATATATATTTGTTGAACAACAAATATATCAGGTCCACATAAGACACGGATAAGAGTACTGGGCTGTGGGGAGGAAAATGTGGGGACTGGGAAAGGGGAGATGAGTGGAGAATGTTCACTAAATATTCCTTTTGGTAAATTACCCCCTTTGATTTATGAGGGGCAATGTTTATGAGGTAGGTGATATTTTCTGTTAAGAAAATAAAGTCCCCATTTTCCCAACAAGATTACATTTCACACAAATAAACACTTCTGCTCCAGAAAGGAAAGAAGGAATGGAGAAAGAAAGAGAGATGGAGAAAGCAGGGCAGGGACAGGGTAGGGGCAAAGGAGTCAGAGGGAGAGACGAAGGAGGGAGAAAGGATGAAAGGAAAAATGAAAGAGCAAGACCCAGAAATGAGTCCTTGCTCAGCCTCTGGAGTGGCCATCCACATCCTGAGTACAGACTGAGTTCTTGAAACAAGGACTACTTTGAAGACTGATAAAGCTACTATGAAACCTGTGCTTTTTTTTTTTTTTTTTTTTTTTTGCATGCTTAGTCACTCCGTCATGTCCAAGTCTTTGCAACCCTCTGGACTGTAACCCGCCAGGTTCCTCTGCCCTTGGGATTTTTCAGCCAAGAATACTGGAGTCTGTTGCCATTTTCCTCCTCTAGGGACTCTTCCCAACCCAGGGATCGAACCTGAATCTACTGTGCCTCTTGCACTGCATGCAGATTCTTTACCCGCTGAGCCATCGGGGAAGCCCCCTAGGAAAACACTGGCCTCACAAACCCCTCCATTGGTAATGGCAGGGCAAACACAGCAATGCCATTTGCCAAGTGGCCAAAAAGGAAAAAGAAAAGGAATTTTCATTCATACTCCCTACCCCACCATCTGAAATTTATCCTTGCAGTCTCTGAGTGTAAGTCATATTGGCTCTGAGGTGACGGTGCTCTCTAATGCTGCCTGAGCCCAAAAGAGGTGCTTTGAAAGTATTTGTTGCTGCTGCTTCAGAGGCTCAGAAGCAATATGGAAACATAACAACCAAAAGTAGGTTTGTCTGGGAAGGACAGAAAATTCCAAATGACAGTAGCTTATATCAGATACAGATTTCTTTTTCTCCCTCATGAAATAAATCTGGAGGCAGATAGTACTTGATGGCAGGGCTGCTCTGCACAGTCCTTGGGAGTCCAGGCTCTTTGGAGTTCTCTGTCCTTCTGTCCCTATAATGACCCTAGACCTCATGATCCAAGATAGCTGCTGGAAGGCCATCTATCACATCCATGTTCTAGGCCCACTGAAAAAGCAAGGAAGAGAAAGACATGCCTCTGCTCTTGAAGAGACCTCACACAACACTCTTACTTTCAACTCACTGGCCCAAACAAAGTCATATGGCCATGCCCATCTGGGAAGCTGAAAAACATCACCTTTCAGCAGATCACTTGTTTGTCCTAAGTAAAACTGAGCTTCTATTATAAAGGGGGAAGGAAAGAAGAGGTCAGTGGTAGGTAAACAGCAGCCGTCTGCAGAAGTCAACATGTATGAAGAGTTTACAACAATTTTATCCTCAACACATATTTATCAATATTAATAGAATTATATTTTTTTTTAAAGAAAAACCTCTTTATGACAGCTCTGTTTGGAAAAGATGCTCATAATTGTTTTGCTCTTAAACTGAGTCTGTAGAGTTGAAGCTAGGGAATTGTCTTCATAACAGTACTGATAACAGTGAAGCTCAGAATCAGCAAAACCCTTATATCCCTTTACTGTCAAAGGTTCATGCAGGGAAATGTAGCTTTGATATTAAGATAATATTGCTACACATGGACATCACCAGATGGTCAACACTGAAATCAGATTGATTATATTCTTTGCAGCCAAAGATGGAGAAGCTCTATACAGTCAGCAAAAACAAGATCGGGACCTGACTGTGGCTCAGATCATGAACTCCTTATTGCCAAATTCAGACTTAAACTGAAGAAAGTAGGGAAAACCACTAGACCATTCAGGTATGACCTAAATCAAATCCCTTATGACTATACAGTGGAAGTGATAAATAGATTTAAGGGACTAGATCTGATAGACAGAGTGCCTGATGAGCTATGGACGAAGGTTCGTGACATTGTACAGGAGACAGGAATCAAGACCATCCCCATGGAAAAGAAATGCAAAAAGGCAAAATGGTTGTCTAAGGAGGCATTACAAATAGCTGTGAAAAGAAGATAAGTGAAAAGCAAAGGAGAAAAGGAAAGATACTCCCATTTGAATGCAGAGTTCCAAAGAATAGCCAGGTGAGATAAGAAAGCCTTCCTCAGCGATCAATGAAAAGAAATAGAGGAAAACAACAGAATGGGAAAGACTAGAGATCTCTTCAAGAAAATTAGAGATACCAAGGGAACATTTCATGCAAAGATGGGTTTGATAAAGGACAGAAATGGGATGGACCTAAAAGAAGCAGAAGATATTAAGAAGAGGTGGCAAGAATACACAGAAGAACTGTACAAAAAAGATCTTCATAACCCAGATAATCACGATGGTGTGATCACTCACCTAGAGCCAGACATCCTGGAATGTGAAGTCAAGTGGGCCCTAGAGCATTACTACGAACAAAGCTAGTGGATGTGATGGAATTCCAGTTGAGCTATTTCAAATCCTGAAAGATGATGCTGTGAAAGTGCTGCACTCAATATGCCAGCAAATTTGGAAAACTCAGCAGTGGCCACAGGACTGGAAAAGGTCAGTTTTCATTCCAATCCCTAAGAAAGACAATGCCAAAGAATGCTCAAACTACCGCACAGTTGCACTCATCTCACATGCTAGTAAAGTAATGCTCAAAATTCTCCAAGTCAGGCTTCAGCAATACGTGAACTGTGAACTTCCAGATGTTCAAGCTGGATTTAGAAAAGGCAGAGGAACCAGAGGTCAAATTGCCAATATCTGGTGGATCATCGAAAAAGCAAGAGAGTTCCAGAAAAACATCTATTTCTGCTTTATTGACTATGCCAAAGCCTTTGACTGTGTGGATCACAATAAACTGTGGAAAATTCTGAAAGAGATGGGAATACCAGACCACCTGACCTGCCTCTTGAGAAACCTGTATGCAAGTCAGGAAGCAACAGTTAGAACTGGACATGGAACAACAGACTGGTTCCAAATAGGAAAAGGAGTATGTCAAGGCTGTATATTGTCACCCTGCTTATTTAACTTACATGCAGAGTACATCATGAGAGACACTGGGCTGGAGGAAGCACAAGCTGGAATCAAGATTGCCGGGAGAAATATCAAAAACCTCAGATATGCAGAAGACACCACCCTTATGGCAGAAAGTGAAGAGGAACTAAAAAGCCTCTTGATGAAAGTGAAAGATGAGAGTTAAAAAGTTGGCTTAAAGCTTAACTTTCAGAAAACTAAGATCATGGCATCTGGTCCCATCACCTCATGGGAAATAGATGGGGAGACAAGTGGAAACAGTGTCAGACTTTACTTTTTGGGGCTCCAAAATCACTGCAGATGGTGACTGCAGCCGTGAAATTAAAAGACGCTTACTCCTTGGAAGGAAAGTTATGACCAACCTAGATAGCACATTAAAAAGCAGAGACATTACTTTGTCAACAAAGGTCCATCTGGTCAAGGCTGTGGTTTTTCCAGTGGTCATGTATGGATGTGAGAGTTGGACTGTGAAGAAAGTTGAGTGCCAAAGAATTGATGGTTTTGAACTGTGGTGTTGGAGAAGACTGTTGAGAGTCCCTTGGACTGCAAGGAGATCCAACCAGTCCATCCTAAAGGAGATCAGTCCTGAATATACATTGGAAGGACTGATGCTGAAGCTGAAACTCCAGTATTTTGGCCACCTCATGTGAAGAGTTGACTCATTGGAAAAGACCCTGATGCTGGGAGGGATTGGGGGCAGGAGAAGAAGGGGACAACAGAGGATGAGATGGCTGGATGGCATCAGCAACTCGATGGGCATGGGTTTGGGTAGACTCTGGGAGTTGGTAATGGACAGGGAGGCCTGGCGTGCTGCAATTCATGGGGTCGCAAAGAGTTGGACATGACTGAGCGACTGAACTGAACTGAACTGAATATTGCTTTGGTCATGACTATGGCTTTATCTGGTGGCACTAGTGGTAAAGTGGCACTCTTGGTAAAGAACCCGCTTGCTAACTCAGGAGACATAAGAGACAGAGGTTCAATCCCTGGGTTGGGAAGACCCCCTGGAGGAGGGCATGACAACCCACTGCAGTATTCTTGCCTGGAGAATCCCATGGACAGAAGAACCTGGCGGGCTGCAGTCCATAGTTACACAGAGTCAGACAAGACTGAAGTGACTCAGCATGCACCCAGGCATGACTTTAACTAGAACCCATTTTATCCTTGTTACTCATATGGTAGTTGAACAAAAGCCTAAATCAAGAGTTTCTGATGCTTTTCTCTGGAAGGCAGCCCTTGGTTAGAGTTAGCTGTAGTTTACTTTCCAGTAGCAGTTACTTATGATTCTTCTGTTATTCCTCTTCTAAACTCTACTATTTAAGCAAATTTACTTTCAACTCTCAACTGAGTTCACCAAAGACAAGTAATCCTTCTGCAACTGGCAGGGCTGAAGATTAAGCCACCCTGGGCAATTAAGCATATCCCAAGGTTCAGCTGGTATGCTGCATTTTACATTAATGACAGGCATTTAGCAAGGTTCTGCAGCTTACACCCCTCTCGGAAGGGGGATTTGTAGCCTTCATTAGCATCCTATACCCGGCTAGGAAGCTGTGGCAGACGCCGCCGCCAGGCTGTGTCACAGTATTATGAGATTAGGGCTGCAAACTTCGCCCTTCTGCCACCAGTGGAACCCTCTAGTACTTGGCCTCTGAGAGCAGCTGTGCCAGTTTTTGAAAGCAAAGCCAGAGAGGGTGCCAGGAAGGAAGCGCAAACAACCAGAGTTGATTAACACGGTTATGAAATTTGAAAATGGGTTTTGAATCAGGACCCCAAATGGGTACAAATGAACATGACTTTCAGGATGTCCAATCTGGTGTTTCTAAAAGGAGACTGCAAGTATGGTGGCAATATCAGTTAACTCTTACTGTGTAATAAATGTTCTCAGGGAAGTCTCAGTGGCATAAATAAGCACTCATTTAGCTCACAGATCTGCATCAACCAGTCTAGCCTGGGTGTGGCTAGATGACTCAGCTTCCTACAGGTCTCTCTTTCTCTCCCTGGGGACTGGCATGTTAGCCCACGCAGTTCCTTCTCCTGATGATGGCGGATGCAAAAGAGCAAGAGCTCACGAGTGCTGTCCACGAGCTTGCTTGTATCGGGTCTCCTGACATCCCATTGGCCAAAGCAAGTCACCTGACCAGAGCCGAGCTATACAGAAGTACGTCCTGCCCTGCAGAGTTACATGGTGAAGAACAGGGAAACAAAGAGGATAAAGAAAGGAATATAATGTACCAGAGAGGACAAAAAGACTGGAAAAGACACACCTGATTAATGACAAAGAAAGGAAATGAAAAGCGAAGTCCCACATTTTTTAAAAAATTACTGATAGAAGACTGGCAGCTATATTTAGGACTTAGAAGGTCATGTAATATACAGCTGGAACTCCATTAATTTAGGGTCATCTAAACCAGTGGTTCTTTGCATTCTTTGGGTCTGGATTCTTCTTACACATGTGTAAAAACATATAACCCTTTGTAAGCCTTCTGGGGACTATATGAAAACCATCTGTAAGCCCCTGGACATCCATAAGCCTTGGTTAAAATTGCATTTTAAACCAGATCAAACCAGTCAACCTAAAGGAAATCAGTCCTGAATATTCATTGGAAGGACTGATGCTGAAGCTGAAACTTCAATATACTTTGACCACCTGATGCGAAGAACCGACTCATTGGAAAAGACCCTGATGCCGGCAAAGACTGAAGGCAGGAGGAGAAAGGGACAACAGAGGATGAGATGGTTGGATGGCATCACCAACTCAATGGACATGAGTTTGAGTAAACTCTGAGAGTTGGTGATGGACGGGGAGGCCTGGCATGCTGCAGTCCATGGGGTCACAAAGAATCAGACACGACTGAGGGACTGAATTGAACTGATTCAAAATTTCATTTTAAGTCATTTGTTAAGGAAACCTCTTGTGACAGGTGGGCAAACTGAGTTACATTATGATTTCTTTATGCTTCAGAGAGATCTTTCAGCTGGTATAAAATAGGTGCAATTGTTTGAATTTGCTTTAAAGCCTCCGGGGTGTTCCTTCACAGGGTGTGAAATCCCACCCATCCCTGTGGGCCTCAGGGCCTCCCAGAGCTGATAGGTGCCCACCTCACAGCCTTACCTTCATCTCCGGTCCTCCCTACAACCAGCCACACAGCCTTCCATCCTATCTCCTGCACCCGCCAAGTCTGAGGCCTGTGCAGTTGACGTTCCCTCTGCCTGGATCATGTGTTTCCTGCAGATCCACACTAAATGAAGCACTCCCCTGCTTCATTTAAGATGCTGAAGAGAGTCTGTCTCTAAATGCTTCATTTAAAGTGCCATCTCTCAATCACTCCTGCCTTATTTATAAGTCTAGTCATTTGTTGTTTCTCTCTCCATCTGGGGGTCAGACGACCAGAGGGCAGAGCCTTTATCCTGTTCCCCATGCATTCTTGGCATCCAGCAACAAGCCTGAGATAGCAAGCACCCAGTCGGCATTAAATGAGTAATTTGATGTATTACCCTGTAAGTTACACATCCACAGAGAAACCAAGAGAAAACATACCGGAATACATTCCACAACCAAATTGTAAGAGAGAGCATTAATAGAACTCATTTTTATGAAGAAAGTGGAACCCTCTCTACTAGTCTTCTGGATGGTTTTCCTTTAAGAATTTCAATGTTTAATATCAAAGAAAATAAGGACAATTCATTAAATCAAACTATTAGCTGCAGCTGACTAGCCCTCTCAAGGATTCTGCAAGGTTTTTATTGAGTGATAGACTTTCTGGTACCAATGGGAATGTTATCTGAATAAAGGTTTAGGGTATCAACTTGTAACTGACAGACCAAGGGGCGTGTTGACCCCTTTATCTGAATCCATACCTCCATTTCGCGTATGGATTTCTTCTGGATTATCAATTTGAAATTTGGAGCAAATCATAAAACACCAAATGGACACGATGAGTTGGCTGTGAGGAGGTTAGAAGCTGTCCTCAGCAGTGATTTATGGAAGCTCCGACTTCAGAGGTTAACAAAGATTTGCTTTGGGTTTATGTGCCATTTTCCAAAGTCATTCTGAGCTGAGAGATGAATATGTAGCCCTCTTTCCTGGCGCCTTTTATGGGTCGGTGCAGCTGGGTGAAAATCAGCTACAAAGGAGATCCTGGTGTTATCATTAATGGTGACTTTGTGTAACAGATGTTGTCTACATATTAGAGGAGGCTGCTTAATTTGTCTCTTGCAAACATGAAGCCTCTTAAAACTATTATGTACTAAACATTGTTGGGAAAATTCCATTCTTTTGTAACACAGTCCTCCTTCAGGAAGAGCAGCAGTTGAGAATTAAAAGAATAAAAGCGAGACTCAAATGAAGGAATACTATGACCATTACATTTGTGTTCGTCGTGATTAGGGCAGAGAGAGACCAACGGGGGAAGAAAGGCATTAGTAGCATTGCCAAGGGAGTATACATGTATTAAAAACAAAAGTCTAAAAGAATAGGTCCCGGGCAAATGATGACAAATTAGAGCGGAAATGGGGTTTTGCCTCCTGCCATTTGCAGGGAGGCATCGCCATTGACTTCACTAGCTAAGGACAGAGTCATGACAAATACCCAGAAATCTTGCGCACAATGGCAGGAAAGTGACTTCATCTCACTCACCATCTGGTCAGCTGAGCCTGTTTTTCAGGCAGAAGAGTACCCTCTTGTTAGGTACATTAAGCCCCAACTCTCCACACTGCCCGCCATGCACGCACGTATGTGGACACTGTTGTGATGTCCACTTTTTCTTTTGTTGTGAAGTCCACCAAACTTCTCCACCTTTTCTTCTCTCTACAGATATGTACAAATTCCATTTTTATTTGGGGGCTTCTCTGGGGGACGTATCATGCATATCATCAAACAAGTTGCTTTCACTCTTTTCTCAGTAAATAAAAGGAGACTTTCATGAAACCAGCAAAAGGTTGTAGATGGTAGACTTATATACTTTGGAAAGAAATTTGGCAATTTTATCAAGAACCAAAAAGACTTCAGTTTTTAAAGCTATTGAACCACTGTCATATACCTGAAACTAATATAATATTGTAAATCACTATACTTCAGTAAAAAAAAAACAAAAAGACTTCAAACATTGTGCCCCAAAACTTCACTTCTGGGAATCTAATTTTAAATAATTTAAAATAATAAAAAGACATATCACAAAAATACATTTTTACCACAGCAAAAGTGGCATTTTTATAATATTAAAATTGGAAGCAAGTCCAAATCCTTACATTAGGTTATATTTAATAAATTACACTAAATTACCCAACAAAATATTTTACATCAATTACAATTATGGACATCAAAATTAATAACATGAAAATATTTATGCCAGATGTTAAATTAATTAAAAATGAAAAATTGTATATATATGATCATTGACAGCCTTGTAAAATGTGAATACAAAAAAAGACTCTAGGGAAATATACCATTAAGATAAACATTCTTGTAAAACCAAGAAAAATGTAGAAAGGAAGCAGGGTGCAATCTTAAGAGTAATTATTGTCCTCAGTAAGCACCAGCTAGTATCCATCTTAGAAACAGTTTTCTGCATATTAAACTACTTTATTGTCATTCCTGGCAAGACTTCTCCCAGTGGCCATATTTTCAGATTGTTTGTTAGATCATAAGTGTAAACAAAGGAGTAAATGTTTATATTAGCACTAATTTCAGCACTAAAAACAGCACATTTGTTTCTTCTCTTGACTTGGAGGGGAGCATGTAGAAATCCCTCCATCCTACTCCCAAGGAAAACATCCAAGAGTCTCAGAATAAAGGCTTCCCTGATGGCTCATCAGTAAAAAATCTGTCTGCAATGCAGCAGACACATGTTTGATCCCTGGGTCGGGAAGATGCCCTGAAGGAGGGCATGGAAACCTCCAGTATTCTTGCCAGGAAAATCCCATGGACTGAGGAGCCTGGAAGGCTACAGTCCACAGGGTTGCAAAGAGTCAGACACCACTGAGGGACTGAGCACACAGGAGAGCTGAGGCACTAAGCTGTCTTGCACGGTTTCATCTAATTTATTCCTCAGCATAATGATTTCAAGGTGTGTAATTGCACTCTCTACTCAATATTAAGGACCTTTCCACCTTGCAATCCTTTTCAGCATTCTAAATAGAGAGGTTGGTTGATTGAAGAGATTAATAAGACTTCCAGGGGATTTCCCTGGCAGCACAGTGGATAAGAATCTGCCTACCAATGCAGGAGACACGGGTTCAATCCCTGGTCCAAGAAGATCCCACATGCCTCAGAGCCACGAAGCCCATTAGCCATAGCTGCTGGGTCTGCACTCGAAAGCCCATGCAACAGGGGAAGCCCCGCAAGGAGGGGCCCATGCACCACAGGGAGAGTGGCCCCCGCTCACGGCAACTAGAGGAAGGCTGAGCATGAAGACCGGCACAGCCAAAAATAAATAAATGCATAATTTAAAAGAGGGGGTAAAAAGGCCTCCAGACTGCTCACCCTTAGAGCGTCAATACAAAAACGCCTGACACCCATCAGCCCTAACCGTTATCATGGCTGCAAGGAGCGCCAGTGGCAGAATATCTGTGGGCTCAGAGATGACAAGACTCCGAGTCAAACATAATCTTCTAAAATTATAAAGTAGCTTACTTCTTGTTGTTGTTGCCAGTGTCAGGTACTGTAAATAGTTTAGCTGAAAGATGTATTTGTTTTATAATAACCTTCCCCACCTCAGAAATCAGACCCTAGTTTAAAACAAACATACAAAACCTGCATCAGCAACAGACTAAGTAGAAATTAAATACAGCCCAGAAAGTAGGTAGGCAGAACCCAGCTGGAGAATCTCTCCTCCAGAAAGCACACATCTAAAGGTCCTCTTCTGTGTCCAGCACAGAACTGGCCTCTGGCTGCTTCAAAAGCATTAGGATCACTCCCTGCCCTCAAGCACCTTAAAATCTGGTGGAGGGGTGTGATACATGAGTCATTGACAATGAAGTCGTCCCTACTCGTAGGTCATGGAGAGAAATTGTTTTTTCTCCACCCTCTGCTTCCAACCAGGCTGCATCAGATGCCCCTATTCTGGTCCTTAATGTCTTCAGTCCATCACAAAACCCCCCTAGTCCAGCCACCATGGAAAACAGTATGAAGGTTCTTCAAAGAATTGAAAATAGAACTACCATTCGATCCGAAGTCTCACTCTGGGCATATATCCAAGGGAAATGATAACGGGATATAGAAAAGATATCTGCATTTCCATGTTTACTGCCGCTTTATTCACAACAGCCAAGATATGGAAATGACTGAAGTGTCTGTCAACAGACGAACAAAGAAGATGAATAAAACAGATGAATAAAGAAGACGAGATACACATGTGTGTGTGCGTGCTAGGTCGCTTCAGTGGTGTCCGACTCTTTGTGACCCAGTAGACTGTAGCCCACAAGGCTTTTTTGTCCATGGACTTCTCCAGGCAAGACACTGGAGAGGGTTGCCATGCCCTCCTCCAGGGGATCTTCCCAACCCAGGGATCAAGCCTGAGTCTCTGATGTCTCCTGCATTGGCAGGCAGGTTCTTTACCACCAGCGCCACCTGGGAAGTTCCGATACATATGTACACAATGGAAAATAATAGGCTGCCATTTGCAAAAACATGGATGCATGTTGAGGGCATTATGTTAAGTGAGTTAAGTCAGACTGAGAAGACAAATACTGTATGATCTCCCTTATATGTGGAGATCTTAACAAGATCTAAATTTTTGGAGTCTAAAAAAGCCAAACTTATAGAAACAGAGTAGAGAAGGTGGTGTGGGGGAATTGAGGAGATGTGGTTCAAAGACACAAACTTCCAAATATAAGAGGAATAACTTCTGGGACACAGTATTATAATTACCAGTTCAGTTCAGTTCAGTTCAGTTGCTCAGTCATGTCCGACTCTTTGCGACCCAGGGACTGTAGCACCCCAGGCCTCCCTGTCCATTACCAGCTCCCAGAGTTTACTCAAACTCATGTCCATCAAGTTGGTGATGCCATCCAACCATCTAATCCTCTGTCATCCGCTTCTTCTCCTGCCTTCAGTCTTTCCCAGCATCAGGGTCCTTTCCAATGAGTCAGCATTCTTCAGAGCTGCTAAGAAGCTAGATCTTAAATGCTAGATCTTAAATGGAGATGTTAAAAAACTAGATCTCTCCCGCCAAAAATGATAATTATGTAATGTGATGGAGATGTTTAGTTGAAGCTACAGTGGCAATCATGTTACAATATATAAATGGATGAAATCAACGCATCATGCACCTTAAATTTACACAACATTCTATGTCAATTATATCTCAATTGGAAAAAACCTTTCCCAATTGCTTCTGGTTATTGAATTCAGTACATATAATTCTATTGAAATTTCATTGTCCATGACAATTTCAGTTTTTTTACATTTGGCATTTGATAAAATGCAAATATAATGTGCTGTATTTCTAATAAACCAAATCATGACTCTTGCTGCTATGACAACAATAATGATAATAATGCAGTGAACAACCCTGTATTTCTGGCTGAATTTTTGGATAATTTGTCAGTAATCCTACTCTGGGTTTACATTGCCAAATCCTTTTCCAGATTATTTGTACCAATTCACACTCCCACCAGCCATTATGAAAGTCCCAATCTTAAGTGAAGCTGCTCAGTCATGTGAGACTCTTTGCAATCCCATGGACTGTAGCTTACCAGGCTCTTCCATCCATGGAATTTTCCAGATAAGTGTACTGGAGTGGGTTGCCATTTCCTTCTCCAGGGGAACGTTCTGACCCGGGGATCGAATCTGGGTCTCCCACATGGCAGGCAGACGTTTTACCCTCTGAGCCACCAGGGAAGCCCCAATCTTAACACAGCCTCAATAACATCATTGATTTTCAATCTTTCATAATTTCATCAGCAAAATGGTATCTCATAGATGTTTTGATGGACATTTCATTACAGATGAGTCTGAATTTTTTCACAAATTCATTTTTTACTTTTATTTTTCAATATTATCTATTCTTGTTCTTTAGCCATGAATTTGTTGAGATTCTAGTGGATGAACTTTTTATAATTTAAAGTCATCATATTTGAAAGTCATATTTTTTCATACATTTTGCTTACTTTTAGTATTTTATCATTTCTTAAGCATAGAGATAAAAATTTATAAACTCAAAAATACTGATATTTTCCCTTGTGATTTTTCATTATGTTTAGCAAATGGTCTTTTCTTCTAGAGATCAATTACATATTTATCGATTTTTTCAAATACTATTACTTTTCTTATATATTTAATTCTAAATTTATCTGAAATTTATACATAAAGTTTTGGCAGAGAAGGAGAATCTGTATTTTCCTTTGCTATTTCTGCAAATAGCTTGTCAACTTTTTCAAACCACTTATTGAATTATTCTTCTTATACCTATTGATCCATGATGCTTCTCTTATCAAATGTTGTTTTCATGTACAATTACAATCATGCAGCTAGCTTTCTGCTACACTCATCTATTTGAATGCCTTAACCACTCTGTTTCAAATAGCATAGCTTTAACACACGCTTTTATATGGAATCTCCAATCACTGGCTTGACAATATCTGCCTTTTTATCTCTTTCAGATAAACTGTAGTGTTACTTCCTCAAGATCCTGAAAAACAGACCTTAAATCACCTTAAATAAAAGATCTAATTTGAGAAGAATTAAGTTTCATTACTCATGGCCATTAGCCATCCTTCTCAGAAACAGTGTCTTCATTTATTTGAAGCTTTTTTTATATTTCCTTTTCATTACTGAGATTTCTTGTTAAGATTAGAGATTTATTTTTAAAATTAAGTACACTAATCCCATTATCTGCAATATTTTCAAATTAGATGTTATGTAAATAGGCTTGAAGCTTTAAAGGGCAAAATGATTTTTTCCTGGTTGGCTTGCATGTGTGTGCTTCCATATTAATTTCAATAATGTAAACCTCTAATCATCTCTTTTGGGTTCTATCTATACAAGCAAAATATAGTAAAGAAGCAAATTGAAAACCAAAAGAAAATTTGCATGGATATTTCAGATAAAAGGGAAAGAAAGAGAGTGCAGCTTGTTTCAACTGGGTCATTGGTACAGGTCTTGACTTAACTTTCCATACATAGACAAAGCTTATTCAAAGATACAGTACTGGAATTCCTCCAGGGTTCAGTGGTTAAGACTCCAGGCTTTTATTGCCATGGCCTGCATTCAATCCCTGTTCAGGGAACTAAGATCCTGCAAGGCAAGCCGTGTGGCAAAAAATAGGAAAAAAAGATAGACTATTTAACTTTGCAGTGATTTTTCTAGCTTAATATTCATGCGTCTGTGTAGAATGTCATTTAATACAAAGTTAAATGTTCCAAGTACTTGTTGAACGTAACTTTTCTTCTGATGGCTTTAGGTTCCTGGAAATAATTCCTATACCACAAAGTTTCAAAAATCATTTGGGTTTTGCCTTATTTGAGCTGACTGAGACAAGTCTGAGTTAACTGGACTTTCTAATATTAAAGCCACTGAAGAACACATTTCTTCCAAAATGCAAGGGTCCATGTGGAAATATAACATTGTATTATATGCTTGCCATTACTACACTGTATTCTTAGTCCCCCCCCCCAAATAATTTTGCTTCAGGGAAGCAAATCCCCACCCAGGGAAGCCCCTCAAACATTTTTTAACTCGAGAGAATATAATAATGTTTTTTTATATATCAGAAAACTTCCATTCTTTAGATAGAAGAAACTGCTTTCCAAACGCAGAACACTTTCCATTTTGCTAAAGATGATGGCACATAAGAGAAAGTGTTTTATAGATAACACTGGTTTTTCATTCCACATGTTCATAAGTTTGTGTAACTCAATATACATGGAGTTTAACTGCTGCAGGACCATGCTCCCACGCGTCTCTTAATCTGCACTTGAATTTTCTACCTCGAGTTGCAGCGATTGCAACTCTTTCTTCAGTGCTTGATTGTGGGGAGTGACTTTTGAAGTTTTTTAACAGTTTACTTAAGTTTCCACTTCAGACACACCTCGAAAGACGTCTGTATCAACTCTCCCCACTTCCCTGAAATGTTTTCTGAAGGACACTCACAAGGCTCGATCACATCTCTGCTCCAGAGATGGCTGAACATCAAGGTCATTGACCCAAGCTCAGGAGATCTGGATGCTGCCCCATAGGGGTGAGTCCAATGATAGTACTTTTTATCCAGAAGGCTAAGCAATTCTCTCAAAGAATTTTAGAGTCCAAGACACAAAGGTCTTCTTGTGGAGGCAGCTTTCCAGCCACACTGAAATTCCAAGTCATCTTTCTACATTGGTCATACTGCTAATATCGTTTTGAGTATCTGTGACTAGTTCTCTTGTTGAAAATCTATTAGTTCATTTTCTTCCACTGCACCATCACCTTAGAGTCTGCAGCAACCACCCCCTCTAGAAAAATTTCTTTCCAATAAATATTAGTGTTTGGTAGATGGCCAGGGCAAGTTCCATGCATGAAGCAGGGCTCCCAAAGCCGGTGCTCTGGGACAACCCAAAGGGATAGGGTGGGGAGGGAAGTGAGAGGAGGGTTCAGGGTTGGGTGGGACACATGTATACCTGTGGCCAATTCATGCTGATGGATGAAAAAACCATCACAATATTGTAAAGTAATTATCCTCCAATTAAAATATTTTTTAAAGTACACATAATAGACAAGGGTATAGAGTATGCATGCTATCTTAAGGCCAGGAAACAGTTCTCTAATAATAGCATCTTCCTGATAGGATAATAGCCTGGCTTAAACGGATTGATTCATATATCAATACTAACCACAGGGCCTGATATGTCTTGAAGAATATTAACAGGTTTTTGTTTTATTCTACATAAATGTTTTTGAAGAAGCTGGGACTATTAAATAGTCAAAAGTCATTTCCTCAAATGACCTTATAACTACAAGTCAATCTATATACAATTCCAGAATGAAAACATCTTTTGAGATCTCTTTTTCACTCAATGTCTTCATCATCAAAACCATCAACAAGACTCACAGACATCTGTGGTATGTTTTCTATGTGTCAGGCCCTATGGTTAGTATTTATATGGATTAACTCATTTAAGCCACACTATTATCCTTTCAGGAAGATGCTATTATTATTTCCATTTTGCAGATGGGAGAAAGGTTGAGCTCTTGGCTGCATTTCTGACAGGTAGGAAGCTGGAGGTGGGACACAGGTCCAGGTGGGTGAATACCTGAGTCCTCAGTCTTCATCACACATACACTGGCCAACTTTCTGTCCTTGAGGTTCAGCCATCAGCCAAGCTTTGAATCTCCCTTTCCTCCATCCCCTCTCCTCAATTACTCAAGGCCAATGGAGTCTAACCTGGCTCTCAAATCTCCATCCTCCCCTTGCTGGACTCACCCTAGCTCTCAACAAATCTCTTGCACAGCTGCTACTGCCTCCTGCCTCAGTGTCCCCTGACTTGAGTTAATCCTCTGCATGGGCACAAAGCAAGGACGCAGGCAGCCCAGGTTCCGCTTAACAAAGGCAGAGATGTGACGTGTCACTCCCCACTGACGACAGAATCAGGTTTCAGACCCTGAGGATGCCCTTTGGAGCTGTGTGTTCAGGTTCCAACCCACCTTTCCTGTTGGATTTTCTGCCACTCCTCCTGCCAGCCTCAGGTCTAGTGACCCGAAATTACCAATAATCACCCAGACGGGCCAGGGACTTCCCTGACTCCGTGCTTTTGCTTAAATCCGTCCCTCTGTTTGGAATGTCCTTTTCCTCTCTCCTACCTCTAATCCCCAGTTTCTGCTAATCAAAGCCTATACCTTCCTCAAGGCCCCACTCAGGTGCAGAGCCAGCCTTGACTCCTTGAGTTGGGAGGATTTGCTCTCACAGAACTGTTTACATAGGTGCCCCCTACCATTCCTTTATTCACAGTTCAGAAATGTAAAATACTTTGAAAACCCCAAACTTCTTTTGATAACTTCCATGCAGACTTTTTTTGGTGGCCTCACCTAATCTGAGCGGACATGAGACTGTCATTTATAGTCAGTGTGAAATGTTACCTTTCTCTTTAGAAATGTTGGCTTCACTTTAGGAATAGAAACGGGGGTGATTACCACGTGCTGCCCCAGATTCTGCTGGGAGAGTTCCACAAGACATGGTATATGCACCATGCTGCCCTGCGTTCTGAACTCCATAGCACCTCTGGCCTCAGCGATTTCAGATGATGGATTGCGGACCTGTACCTCGTGCTCGCCACAGTGTTTGGGATTAACAGTAGTTGTTACCACTCATCCTGCCAGCCACCTGCGGTTCCTCTTAACAGAACCAGGGACATGTGTGGCTGACGTCACCACATCCCTCATGTCCCCAGTGAGGGGCATCAGGAATGAGTCCCTGAACTTCCTGACGCAGCACCCCCCCCCCACCTTTTCTTCCCTTCTGGTTTCACACTGCTGAGTTCCCACACCTGTCTAGGACCAGCTTCTTCAATCTGCATCTTCATCCCACTCCTTCTTCAGACTCGATGGCTTAAATTACCCCCTGTTATTCCCTATGTTACCTATTGGGTCTTTTCATTCCATCTCTAAGAAAATTCATGTCTGCCCACCTTCTTTTTAAAAACCTTCTTTATCCACACTGATATAAATAAATTAATAGGAGCTCTTCTTTATAGTAATAAACCAACCAATAAATGCAGAAGGAATTTTTTTTAGGAAAAAAAATCACATTTTATAACCATCATAGTAATAACTGATACAGGCAAAAGTCATCAATGAGGGGCTTCTCTGGTGGTCCAGTGGCAAAGAATCCCCCTGTCAATGCTGGGGACATGGATTCCATTCTTGGTCCAGGATGCTTCCACATGGAGAGGGCCAGCTACTGAGCCCATGCCCCAGAGCCTGTGCTCACAACCAGAGAACAGCAATAAGCGGCCCACATGCGGCAACAAAGATTAAGCCCCGCTCACTGCAACTAGAGAAAGCCCCGGCACAGCAAGGAAGACCCAGCACAGCCAAAAATAAATAAATAAATAGTTCTTAAAAATATCATCAGCTCTGTTCAGTTCAGTCGCCCAGTCATGTCCAACTCTTTGTGACCCCAAGAACCACAGCACGCCAGGCCTCCCTGTCCATCACCAACTCCCGGATTTTACCCAAACTCATGTCCATTGAGTCGGTGATGCCAACCAACCATCTCATCCTCTGTCATCCCCTTCTCCTCCTGCCTTCAACCTTTCCCAACCTCAGGGTCTTTTCAAATGGGTCAGCTCTTCGCAACAGGTGGCCAAAATATTTGAATTTCAGCTTCAACATCAGTCCTTCCAATGAACACCCAGGACTGATTTCCTTTAGGATGAACTGGTTGGATCTCCTTGCAGTCCAAGGGACTCTCAACAGTCTTCTCCAACACCAAGTTCAAAAGCATCAACTCTTTGGTGCTCAGCTTTCTTTATAGTCCAACTCTCACATCCATACATGACTACTGGAAAAACCATAGTCTTGACTAGATAGACTTTTGTTGACAAAGTAATGTCTCTGCTTTTTAATATGCTGTCTAAGTTGGTCATAACTTTCCTTCCAAGGAGTAAACATCTTTTAATTTCATGGCTGCAATCATCATCTGCAGTGATTTTGGAGCTCAAAAAAATAAAGTCAGCCACTGTTTCCACTGTTTCCCCATGTATTTGCCATGAAGTGATGGGACCGGATGCCATGATCCTAATTTTCTGATGTGGAGCTTCAAGCCAACTTTTTCACCCTCCTCTTTCATTTTCATCAAGAGGCTCTTTAGTTCTTCACTTTCTGCCATAAGGGTGGTGCCATCTGCATATCTGAGGTTATTGATATTTCTCCTGGCAATCTTGATTCCAGTTTGTGCTTCATACAGCCCAGCATTTCTCATGATGTACTCTGCATATAAGTTAAATAAGCAGGGTGACAATATACAGCCTTCATGTACTCCTTTTCCTATTTGAAACCAGTCTGCTGTTCTAACTGTTGCTTCCTGACCTGCATACAGGTTTCTCAAGAGGCAGGTCAGGTGGTCTGGTATTCCCATCTCCTTAAGAATTTTCCACAGTTTATTATGATCCACACAGTCAAAGGCTTTGGCATAGACAATAAAGCAGATGTTTTTCTGGAACTGTCTTGCTTTTTTGATGATCCAGTGAATGTTGGCAATTTGACCTCTGGTTCCTCTGCCTTTTCTAAAACCAGCTTGAACATCTGGAAGTTCACAGTTCATGCGTTGCTGAAGCCTGGCTTGGAGAATTTTGAGCATTACTTTACTAGCATGTGAGATGAGTGCAATTGTGTGGTAGTTTGAGCATTCTTTGGCATTGCCTTTCTTTGGGATTGGAATGAAAACTGACCTTTTCCAGTCCTGGGGCCACTGCTGAGTTTTCCAAACTTGCTGACATATTGAGTGCAGCACTTTCATAGCATCATCTTTCAGGATTTGAAATAGCTCAACTGGAATTCCATCATCTCCACTAGCTTTGTTCATAGTGATACTTCCTAAGGCCCACTTGACTTCACATTCCAGGATGTCTGGCTCTAGGTGAGTGATCACACCATCGTGATTATCTCGGTCGTGAAGATCTTTTTTGCATAGTTCTTCTTGTATTCTTGCCACCTCTTCTTAATATCTTCAGCTTCTGTTAGGCCCCTACCATTTCTGTCCTTTATTGAGCCCATTTCAGTGAATACTAAACACTAATGGTAGGTGATTGTCTAATGAGGAGTAGGATATTTACATAGTCTCAAAGTATCTTTTCATAAATTACTGATTTTAAAAGGAAAATAGCTACTTCACAGGGGAGAAACGTGGCAGACACCGCATTATCAAGTGATCAGAGATTCTGTCCCTGATAAGGGAATAAGACAACGTCATGTGCCTCCTGACAGGATGTCATGAGAAAGACACATCGCTTCTGGGGCCATCCTAAAAAAATTAGAAAGCTTAATCATGTCTTGAGGAAGCATAATCAAATCCACACTGAATGGCATTCTATACAATAACCAGTCCGTACTCTTCAAAAACTGTTAATGTCATGCAAGATAAGGAAAGGCTTAAGAACTGTTTTATCTCAAGGAAACCAAAGAGACAAGACAACTCAATGAAATACATAATCCCGGCTTGGATCCAAATGAAGAAAAAATAACTACAATAGGACTTCTTAGATAGTTACTGAAATTTGAATATGGAGTGTATGAAATTCTTAGTCACTTTACTATTGTAATGGAAAGTAATGTCCTTATTCATAAGAAATCTACATTGAAATGTCATCTACTCCCACTGCCTCCTCCTAAGCAGTTAATCCAGCCCTGGCTCTCTCCCAAATTTCAGAACCACGTTATCAATGGACCATGAGCTTCTCATGGATGTTCCAGACTTCACCAAATTGAATTTATTCTCTCTCTCTTCAAACCTTCTTCTGCAGCCCATGTCTCAGTCACTAACATTCCTAAGCACTTCGTCTCACTTGAACGGCAAGGTGGCTGTAACTTCTCTTTCCCTTCCTCCCTTGGGTCCCTCATTCGCTCCTCTCCTGTGGCCACTTACAGCAGCTGAGTTTGGCCACCTAGATGCCTGATGGAGCAGCTGGTTGTGGCCCAGATCCCTTAGCATGAGAGTCAAAGCACTTCCCAGCTCAGGTCAGCCTCTCTTCCAGCTTCACCCGCTCCCACCTCTACAGCCCTCCTTCTCCAGCTACACTCGGCCTCTCACTGGAACCAGACACATCACATTGTCTCGTTCCTTCACCCCTCTTCTCATGCCAATTTTTCTTCTCTTCCCTAAGCTTCCATCTGAGGATCATACTCACCTGCCAAGGAAAGGCCAGTTTCAATACCAGCTCCATTACAAAGCCTTCCTCTATCCCTCCCAGTTTGGTTGAACCAGATTTAATTCTCTGAGCTCCCACAGCACTTGATTAGACGCTTGCTTCAGTGCCACCTGCAAACTAAAGTATTGCTGATTGGTGGTACACGTATCTGTCCATGCACATTCTAAACTCCCAGGAGACCAGGCCACGTGTAATTCACTTTTGGTTTCCAGGAACTCCCAAGCACACGGTAGGCCCCCCACCAGTGTTGACATGGACTCTCATGCCTGCTTGCTGAGATGATGGTAGCTGCCCTGAGAATGTTTCTAACAAACATCCGTGGATCTTACTTTGAAGCGCCTTTGTTGGGAGCCTGTTAGTCAATTAACTATGGCTCCTCACTCCTTTCTCTGCTGCTCATTTTGGCTCCAGGCGTAATCCTTGGCTTCTACTCTCGCTCCTGCCCCTGCCCTGAATATCAGTCAGACTGATGGCCCACATGCCCTGATGTCGCATCTCCCTCTTTCCTACCCTCTTCTCTGGAACCTGAGCTTCTGGAAGAGGTGGGGTTATAATTTGACCTGGAAGGATGCACAGAAGTAACCATGCAATTCTCTTCAGAGGCTTTCACTGTATTCTTTTGTCCCCATAACCCAGCCCCTGACAGGTGAGCTGTGTTCTGCTTTGGGTCACTCCGGGTTAAACAGACATCGACTTTAAGCTCCCAGCGAGACCTCACGGAGCATCTGGTAGAAGCCCTTCAACATGCAGATAAGGAAATTGAGACTCAGAAACAGACTCGGCTAAGGGCATCTAGGCAGTTGGCAGCAGTCTTTTGAGGGCACAGCTTTCCCCAGTTTGCATCTGGGAAGAGGTTTACCTACCATCACTTGTGATTATGAAACAGTCTTCCCATAAAAAGCCATTTCACAGCCCTGGCTCATCTATTTAATACCAGGCAATCATGTTCCAGTGTTTGATTGCTGAATATATTATATTTCTCTATGTTTGCTAAGTAGGTTTTCATGTATTGTAAATAACGTGGATGGACAATGTCTCTCAGATAACTGACTAAATATTGGTCCTTATTTTGCCAGATAATTGTAAAATAATAACCACCTGGGAAAAAAAATCAGATATAGTTTTCTATGCCATATTGTCTTCAATAACACTGGACTTGATTAACATGGGAAAAAAACCAAAGCTGAAATGAGAAAAATAAAGAGGGTTATTTACATCCTGCTTTGTTTGTGTGTCCTCAAAGAAGCTTTAATGCAGCACAATTTCAATGATTGTCAGAAAATTGGTAGTTCTCAGCAGCACCTAAGATTCTCCATTGACCTGATTGTTCCTGGGATTCATTATAAAAGAAAGATAAGGATAATTTTCCTGGAATTGTTGTCAAGCGTCTGATTGTATAAGCAACTACAATTTTCAGGTGTTTTCTGAGCCTAAAAGTACAACAAACAGAAAGCAGTGATTAAGAAGAAATCCACAAAACCATGTTATATTCACAGCCCCTTGTATATATCTGTATTTGTCTTCTTTAGAATTCAAAAATCAAAGAAGGCAGAAACTATTTTCAGTTTCACTGATATTTAATACTCTTTCCTGTAGCTTACATAAATATCTTTTGTACTTGGCATGTACTGACTGCTTTTATCAAAAATGAAAATCTTCTAAACAATGCCTGAACCATTTCCAAACTAAAATGTCTTTGCCAGCACTTGAGTACATTCAATTACAAATAGGAGTTTAATGATGCCCAGTATGAGTTTAATTACCCAACTGTTGGTGTGACTTGTCTTCCTCACTCTCCAGTAAGTGCCATTAAGTATCAATATTAACAAACATTTTTGTTTGGGTTCCTCCAGAAAGGGAAGTCCTGAACTGAGGATTTTAGCACAAGTAGTTTATTGGGGGGTGATCCCCAGAAGCACCTCTGGGAGTGGGAAAGTGATAGAGAAAAGAAGGAAGTAAAAAGAGGGTGTACTACTGAGTAGGTCATCACTACGGGCCTCTGGGTTCAGCGCTGCTGGGGACGTCTGGGATGCAATGTGGAATGTGCCTCACCCTTGTTCCCCCTTGGAGATTTTCATACTAACCACCCCTATCTGGGTAGCTTGAGGGCAGCTGGGGTGGGGAGGCATTAACTTTGCAGTATTTGTGTCCTGTGCTAAGTTGATTCAGTCATGTTTGACTCTTTGTGACCACATATTCTGTAGCCCTCCAGGCTCCTCTGTCCATGGGATTCTCCAAGCAAGAATACTGGAGTGGGTTGCCATGCCCTCCTGCAGGGGACCTTCCTGACCCAGGGATGGAATCTGCATCTTTTATGTCTCCAGGATTGGCAAGCAGGTTCTTTACCACTAGCACCACCTGGGAAGCCCCATTTATTTTGTCCGGAGGCCAAATAAAACCTTCAGCAAAGAAGTCAAGATGCTGGTGTTTGGAAGCCATAGTGTCAACATACACAGGGATGGTACAAGTGCAAAGGACATCTGGGCAGGGCACCCACAGCTGAGCTGTAATAGTTTATGCCTATTAACGAAATCAATGGATGTATATTGAATAGGTAACACACACATGGTTAAACTTTTTTTTAACCATAATCATTTGTTTTTCTTGAAGTATAGCTGATTTACAATATTGTGTTAGTTTCAGGGGTACAGCATAGTGATTTGCCTTTTTGTTTTGGAGGTTATATTCCATTATAGGTTATTACAAGATATTGGGTATAATTCCCTGTGCTATACAGTAAATCTTTATTGCTTATCTACCCTATGCCTGTTTTTCATCATCACTGCATCACCTACCAGACAGTGCGCCATGTGGTAGGTGCTCAATGTGAGAGAAAGACAGGATGGAAGGAAGGAAGGAAGGAAAAAGAGGGAGGGACGGAGGAATAAACTGCCCTGCTAAATACATATCCAATCTAAGTGTCACAGTGAAATTGAATAATTGATGGATAGGCTGGAAAATCCCATGGACAGAGGGGCCTGGTGGGCTACAGTCCATGGGGTTGCAAAGAGTTGGACACGATTGAATGACTAACACTTTTTCTTTCCTCAGCTGGAATGCTCATGGATGAGGCCACATCCTTCTCAGGGTATCACATTGGAGGCAAACAGTGTTGATTTGTCCCTTATTGGTGGCAGATGGCCAAGGCACTACCTGATTTCTCCGTTTTCCTTCACCGAAATAAACTTGGATTTGCTTTTCACCTTGTAAGTGATAAGCAATCTATGGGGCGATACGTTAAGATCCTACAAACATACTCCTCCTCATCAAAATTTCCCCTAGAATTGGTACCCTTTGGTGATTCTTGTCTGACCCTATGTTTACTGTTAACAGTTGAAAAATGATGAGGCTGGCAGTGGTGAGTGGCAACCGGAAGGGGAGCTCCCAGGAGAGTCAGGCAGAGTCTCAGTAACAGGACTTCTAGGAGTCGGGGCTTCTGTTTCTCTACATCCATCCATTCAGAGTCCTAGAGGACCAAGGGCTGTGGGACAAAGCCACACCACTCCCCTGGAGCGCAGGGCACTGGAGAACGCTGCCACAGCCCCGCCACAGTCTGAGAGCTGTGCACGCCCGTCTGCCACTTCCCCTGGGCTGGGTCTCAGGAGGAGGACAGAGGCCAAGCTATGGCAAGCATCCCCCACTGTCTGCTCCAGGACATTGAACTGGAACACAGCTGACCTTGTCCAAACATAAGTAAAGGATACACAAACCCACGTGGAGCTTATGAAGAAATACCATGAATAGAGGGAAAGAAAACTGCTTCTAAAAAATCCACAGGAAGATTCTTTCTCTGGGAATGACATAATTCAGTATACAGGGAAAAAAAGGGGGGCTTTTAGTAATATTTTGTTACTATGCAAGAAGGTATTACCTGTAGAGATGGTAGCAGAAATCTGTAAGGAAATAATAGGCTGAAATAAAAAGGCAACAGAAAGAGATGAAAAGACAGTGAAATAAAGTTTTAATAATGGCTGTCATTTATAAAGTATTTATTGTATGCCAGGCACAGTGTATACATTATCTGACTACTCCTAAAAAATAATCTCTACTCTAAAAGAGAGTAGAGTTGGATAAGTGAAGTGACTTGCTCAAGATCAAGCAGTTGTAAATATCAGAGTAGTGATCTGAACCCAGGTTTGTCTGTCTGACTCTAATGCTATGATATATAGGCTAACCAAAGGATCACTGCAAATAAATTATTAGAATTAATATATTCAGCAAATTTGTTGGATTTCTATACAGCTATATTTCCATAATGAACAATCACTAGAAAATAAAAATTTTTGAATACTCCTTCAGTTCAGTTGCTCAGTCATGTCCGACTCTTTGCGACCCCATGAATTGCAGCACGCCAGGCCTCCCTGTCCATCACCAACTCCCGGAGTTTACTCAAACTCATGCCCATCGAGTCGGTGATGCCATCCAGCCATCTCATCCTCTGTCGTCCCCTCCTCCTCCTGCCCCCAATCCTTCCAAGCATCAGGGTCTTTTCCAATGAGTCAACACTTCGCATGAGGTGGCCAAAATACTGGAGTTTCAGCTTCAGCATCAGTCCTTCCAATGAACACCCAGGACTGATCTCCTTTAGGATGGACTGGTCGGATCTCCTTGCAGTCCAAGGGACTCTCAAGAGTCTTCTCCAACACCACAGTTCAAAAGCATCAACTCTTTGGTGCTCAGCTTTCTTTATAGTCCAACTCTCACATCCATACATGACCACTGGAAAAACCATAGCCTTGACCAGATGGACCTTTGTTGGCAAAGTAATGTCTCTGCTTTTTAATATGCTATCTAGGTTGGTCATAACTTTCCTTCCAAGGAGTAAACGTCTTTTAATTTCATGGCCGCAATCACCATCTGCAGTGATTTTGGAGCCCAAAAAAATAAAGTCTGACACTGTTTCCACTGTTTCCCCATCTATTTCCCATGAGGTGATGGGACCAGATGCCATGATCTTAGTTTTCTGAATGTTAAGCTTTAAGCCAACTTTTTCACTCTCCTCTCTCACTTTCATCAACAGGCTTTTTAGTTCCTCTTCACTCTCTGCCATAAGGGTGGTGTCATCTGCATATCTGAGGTTATTGATATTTCTCCCGGCAATCTTGATTCCAGCTTGTGCTTCTTCCAGCCCAGCGTTTCTCATGATGTACTCCGTATATAAGTTAAATAAGTAGGGTGACAATATACAGCCTTGATGTACTCCTTTTTCTATTTGGAACCAGTCTGTTGTTCCATGTCCAGTTCTAACTGTTGCTTCCTGACCTGCATATGAATACTCCTTAAGTAATACATTAAAAAATCATTTTTCAAGAAATAAACCTAACAAAATATGTGCAAAAATCTTTACAAAATAAACTATTAAACATTGAGAAACCTAAACAAATGGAGAGATATGTTTATGAACTGGAAAACTTATCATAAATAAGTCAAGCTGTCTCTCCATTTAGTAGGCTGTCTTTTCTTTTTGTTTATGATATCCTTTGCTATGCAAAAGTGTTTTATTCTGATGTAGTTCCACTTGTTTATTTTTTATTTTGTTGCATTTGCTTTTGGAACCAGGTCTAAAATAGTATCACCGAAACCAATGTCAAGGAGTTTATTGCCTGTGTGTTTTCTTCTTGAGGTCTTTTATATTTTAGATTATTTATTTTAAATTTACCAGTTTTAACAGAGTCTCCAGAGGGAAAGAACCATTGGGATATATAGAGAGAGGATACACACACACACACACATACATACACACACACACACCTATATATATATATATATAGAGAGAGAGAGAGAGAGAGAGAAGTTTATTCTAAGGAATTGGCTCACAAGTTTGTGAGGTTGGCAAGTTTGAAATCTGTGGAGCAGGCAGCAGGCAGGCTGCAGACCCAGGGAAGAGTTGATGTTGCAGCCCTGAGCTGGAGTGCAGTCTGGAGGCAATATTTTTCTTCTGATGACTTCAGTCTTTTCTCCTAAGGCTTTCGATTGACTGAAAGAGGCTCACCCACATTAAAAAGAGTAAAATGCTTAATAAAAATCTACTGATTTAAATGCTAATCATATCTATTAAATAAAAAAATACCCTCTCCACAGGTATTTGACTGCAGTTTGACCAAACGATTGGGCACAATGGCTTCACCAAGTTGACACATGAAATTAACCATCACACAGTGGAGTTTTCGAACTTTAGAATAGAAGAGAATTAGTATGGATTCCATATACTAGAAACATACAAACATCGTGGTACTCCTAATTCCAGCCTCTCCAAGTGCTTTACTAAGCCATGCAATCACAAACTGAAATCTGATTCACTGATCAAGAGAAATATGTTATTATTTACTAATATAGCAGTCCCTGAACAAGACTCCATGATTTATTAAGAACTCTTAAAAGGCAATAGAAACATTCTAATGGTGAGTGAGATAATATTAAATATTGCTATAGTACCTTATGAATTTAGGCATAAACTAAAACTTCAAATAGTAATATTTGAAGATTATTATATTGTATTAAAGTTTAACATTTTAGACACCTTTTCTTGGAAGGTATTTCTGATTACACCTTTACAGCATTATTTCATTATCATATTAGTAGTATGCCTATTTTCATAGGGAACAAGACATAGTTATCCTTCAATAATTGATGTGTAGTTATGCTGAATGTAATTTTCAGGGAAGATTATAATGGTTACGTTAGTCATATTATAGTGTAACTGCTGTAAGGATTGTATTGTACTTGCTCAAATTTTTCTGAGTTCAGAGCTTAGTGATTTAATTCCATTTGACTAAAGAAACAAATCTAATCCATGTTAATGTTGACAGCACAATCTCTTTGTATTTTACTATCAAGTTTCTGGTTTACTGGGAGCAAACATCACTCTTTTGACTGGAAGATTTTTGTTCCATTTTAAGGGAAAATATACTCAACATTTTCCAGGAAAACTGGACCAAGGACCCTTCCTATTTTTAGTTTTTGAGGTTTCTATACTAACACTTTCCATATTTGTCAAATATGCCTAGTAAAAAATCCCTCACCTCAGATCTAAGTGTGAAATTCCTGTTGATCTCTCATAAATCTCCAGAATTCCAACAAGCAGAAATATGGAATTTACAGGACTTATGCAGTGAAAGGCACTTGAGTGATAACCTCAAAAAAAAGCAAACTATTTGTATATACAATAAAAACCTAAGTTGAAAGCATGGATCAAAGGATTAAAGAAGATACAGTAGTATAAAAACAAAAGAAGATACAAACTCTAAAAACAAATAACTGCAAATGGAATTCATGACAAGCTTTCACAGAAGGCAAAAATTAATTACACAGCATAGCGTTAAATAGTGAAAAAAAAAGAGTAATATTTGGTTTTTCAGTTTTCCCAACCAATCATGTGGGCCTTGAAAATTAGTATTGGACATAAAGCCCAATTTACCTCAGAACTAAATGTTCACAAACATATACACAACTAATCAAAATCAAAGAACCACTGAAATCAAATGGCCACTTATACTCTCAACAGAAGCAAGAGTATCTAAGAAATAGATAATCCATGATGCCAGTGTGTATTGCTGAAAGTGCTTACCAAGAAAGCAGAAAATCTAAAAAACAAGTCGTCAAGGGCAGTAACGGCTGTCTAAAGAGAGAGAATGAAATTACTGACAATGATGAAGTGTTTCAGGAGGAAATGAGAAAATCACATATCAACAAATAGAATTTTTACAAAAGAAAGTAGTTTATCCAAGCTTTGATACTCAGCATACTAGAAATAAATGCATTGCTGATATCTGATTCATAGGATATTAGTAACTAAATCACCAAGTAATGGAAAAACTCAGGGCTGAGGCATTATCATCAGAGGAGTAGAAGGTCATGTACATCAGTGTGGCTGAGGAAGTCATTTATTAATAAAATCTGTTTCAACATGAATGTCTGGGCCATCAAGGAACCTGAGGTTAGATGTGATGAACACCCGCAACGTGATTATCTGGAGTTCCAGACACGTATTTTTAGCTTTCTAAAGGTGTTTGGCTTGTTGGCTATCTCCAGCTATCAGTAACTACAGAAAACACCTGAATATGAACTAGAATTTTGTAGGGGTGAACTTTTGAATACACAAAGGTGCTCCCATCTTTCAGCACTTCCAGGAACCTAAGGATATGTAAATATAACTGTTCAGAGATAGGTGGTTACAATAAGGAGTGTGTCTTCTATCAGCTTTTAAGCCACTCCCCTCCCTCTGCTGAGGCTTAAATCACTGCAGATGGTGACTGCAGCCATGAAATTAAAAGATGCTTGATCCTTGGAAGAAAAGCAATGACAAACCTAAACAGCATATTAAAAAGTAGAGACATTACTACGCCTACAAAGGTCCATATAGTCGAAGTTATGGTTTTTCCAGTAGTCATGTATGGATTGAGAGCTGGACAATAAAGCAAGCTGAACACCAAAGAATCGATGACTTCAAACTGTGGTGTTGGAGAAAACTCTTGAGAGTCCCTTGGACTTCAAGGAGATCAAACCAGTCAACCTTAAAGGAAATAGACCTAATTGGAAGGACTGATGCTGAAGCTGAAGCTCCAATACTTTGGCCACCTGATGAGAAGAGTTGACTCATTGGAAAAGACCTTGATGCTGGGAAAGATTGAAGGCAGGAGGAGAAGGGGATGACAGTGGATGAGACGGTTGGATGGCATCACCGACTCAAAGGACATGAGTTTGAGCAAACTCCAGGAGACAGTGAAGAACAGGGAAGCCTGGCGTGCTGCAGTCCATGGGGGCACAAAGAGTAGGGAATGAACAAAAACAACCTCCCTCTGTTGACACAGAGAAAGGCTCGAATAAGGCAAGGCCCTGCCCACATGTGGGAACCCTCCTCCCAGCCCCACCCCAGCCATGATAAACATGTGTCTCCTTTCTTTATGCTCTGGAGCCATTCTGGACCTCCTTGACTACCTGGGCCTTGCTCTCCCTAGAGACCTCCTATTAAGGACATAATTAAACTTTTCATACCCTCTTCACGTGTGTGTGCCACCAACAGTCTTAACAGTGCCACCAACAGTCTTAATTTTGAGAGAGTGTCCATTCTGTTTCTCAGAGTGGCTGCAATGGTGTTGTTCAGTTGCTCAGTCATATCCGACTCTTTGCGACCCCATGGACTATAGCATGCCAGGCTTGCCTGTCCTTCACCATCTCCTGGAGTTTGCTCAAACTCATGTCCATTGAGTTGGTGATACCATCCAACCATCTTATCTGACAGGGTGAGAGGGGGACAATAGAGGATGAAACGGTTGGTAGCAACAGTAATTAATAACACATTGCTTAGCCAGGTTTCTTTCCCCTTATACAGAAAACTCTAGGCCAACTGGTTAGTGGTCTAAAATTATAAAGGTAGTACATATTTGGTCAAGGCTGGAAACAAAACATTTCTTCAACTTAATAACAAGAGAATCATAGGTTCTACCTTTCACTTACTTATGAAGCATTTGGGACGCTTGTATTAACTTTTAGACACAATCAGTGTCATCAAACTGGGCTCTTGGTTCTACTCAACTTCTCTGGAGCTCATGAGAGTCTATTTCACCAGACCTGTCAAGAAGTGACATTACACTCCCCTTCTCCATTCAGCCTAGGAAATCATGCTACAATATTCTTTCCTTTAACAAAACAGCTTCTCCATGCTTAAAAGATTTTTTAAAAATATTAATGGCAATGCATGCATGAATGCTAAGTCACTTCAGTCTCGTCCGACTCTTTCAACCCTATGGACAATAGCCCGCCGGGCTCCTCTGTCCATGGGACTCTCCTGGCAAAAATACTGGAGAGGGTTCTTATGCCCTCCTCCAGGAGATCTTCTGACCCAGGGATCAAATCTGAGTCCCTTAAGTCTCCTGCATTGACAGGCAAGGTTTCTACCACTAGCACCACCTGGGAAGCACCACTAATGGCAATAAATACAATTACATATTTTATAATCTTTGCATAGGAAATGAGTGAAAAATGAGAAGCCACACAGGAAAATACTGACACAGTTGGCTGTATACAAATTTAAAGTCCATTTAGCAAAAGACACTAGAATCAAAATTAAAAGACAAACAAACTGGGGGAAATAACTGCAATATATACACAAGACAAAGAGTTAATACCTTTACCACATAAAGAACTCTTATAAATCAAAACAAAGAAGATGAACACTCTAGTAGAAAAAAACACTTGTTGTTTAGTGGCTTAGTCGTGACCGACTCTTTGTGACCCTGGCTCCCCATCCATGGGATTTCCCAGGCAAGAATACTGGAGTGGATTGCCATTTCCTTCTCTGGGATGAAAAAAAGATATAAACAGGCAATTGACTATTACATATATGAAATGATAACCAACCCCATTAATAAGCAAAGACATGCAAACTGAAACAATAAAATACTCTGTTTGCCCTAGTATAGGTATGGTCTGAGACAGATGAAAAAGAATGATGAAGCTCAATACTGGGAACGGTGACCCTTATGTACTGCTGGGGACAGCATCAGTGCTGCTGTTTCTAAAGAGTGGTGTGTATCCACATATAAATGTTATTAGCTCCACCTCTAAGGATACACCCTAAGTCAGTCATCGTCCAGGGGCACTGACGTGTACATACAGGGATGTTCAAGGGAGTGTTGTTCACAATATCTGAAAATTGGGTCAATGTGAACATCGGTCACTGAGGCTCTGGAGAGGCAAAACATGCTGTAATTACAGACTGGCATTCCATGCAGCCTACAACATGAAAAATGCCATACACACAGGGGTGAATAAAGAAGACTGCAGTCTGTAAGGTATCTATCACCCCACGTTTGTTTTTTTTTTTTTAACGCATAACAGAATCTAGAAGACTACACAGTACATTTTAAAATGTCTGACTCTGGGGGTCATGTCCTGGAAAGGACAAGAGGTGGCATGACTGAGGCCCTGGGATAATTTTCACACAGGGGCCTTCCTGGAAGACTGAAGTTTGAAAAGCAAAACGGAGTGATGAAGGCTGCAGATAAAAATCAGTTGCTTCTCCTCCAGTCCTGGAAGACTGCTGCTCCAAGTTCTGAGCCATTAGGGAAGAGGAAGTACTGTTCACCAACAGCAGCCCAGCAAACAAGGAACCAGGAGCAAGGGAAGGGTGGGCAGCTGAGTCAGGAGGCTTAGCTGCATTTTCACTGACCACCACCCAGCTAGTTATTCCTGGCTATGCTGCCCTCAAGAAAAGGGAGATGAATGGGTCTGTTGTAACTCTGGGGGGTACGGGGCTGGGAGCTGGGGGTGCTGCAAAGTGCTAAGGAGCACTGTGAACGGCCCGAGGCTGGCTTAATCAGCGGGCTCTGATCTCGGCAGAGGGGATGGTGAGGAAGACTACCCACTTTATCAGGGAAGGGGGAAATGACGTCGAGAAAAGGGCAATGGCTTGTTTCTGGGAACATGTCCGGGCAGAGTCCCTTTGGAGGCTCGCTCTGTGAACTGCCGACTGGAAGGGAGAGAGACAGGCTTTGGCAAGCAGGAAGCAGCACAGTTTAGTGGAGGCGACCGAGTGCCACTCACAGAAGGGGCAGTGAATGTCATTATCTGCAAGCCTAACTGCAACATTCTGGAACCTGGTGTTCAGCCATGTGCATGGAGCCGAGCGGGAGGCCCCTACAGTCTGTGAGGGACCTTGCTCGTCCAGTGTCAAGGCAGAGGGGCATGTTTGCAAAGTTACAGAAAGCCCACTCAACGGCAATTATAGAATGAGAGCCATTGAGGAAAACCCTTCCCCTCTCATTCCTCTCTTCAATAGACATGGGGTCCCAGGAGTGAGGACGAACTTAGACCCAAGACCCGGGAGGTGTACGGAGCATGGCTTTGAGTGGCTGGTGCTCTATCCTTTGCTTCTGCACCCACACCACCCCCAACATCAGAGATAAAATCTACCTACAGCTAAATATGGACTTGGAGAGAGAATACTTCAGAAACAAAACACCTGATGAAATACAGCTCTTGTCAAGAAACCAAAGAAGTCTTGCTTTGAATGTAGGCAGGGGAGAAGCTGGGGCCCTCACATCTTGATGCAGTCCAAACTCAGGCCAGAAAGACGGAGTGAGACAAAAACAGAGACTGGAGTTCAAAGAAAGAAATAGTTCTACCCTCTTTGTAATGTTTTACTCTTGAATACTTTTAATATTGAAACAGATTTTCTAGAAACTAGAAAGTAATCATGGAACCAAAGACATATCTTAACCACATTAATGAATTTTAAAACTTTGAGATTTATACTCACATAGATCAATAAAACAGGCGTAAGAGCTCAGAAATTTTAGATATATACATACGTGGTGAATTACTTTTCAACAAAAACAGAAGGGCCATTCAACAAATGGTCTTCAAATAACTGGATATCCGCTTGTGAAAGAAAGGAACAGAGAAAGGAAGGAGGGAGGGAGGAAGGAGAGACAGGAAGAAAGGGGGAGGAAGAAGGAAATAAATAATTAGATCCACACATCCTCATATTCTCACAAAAGTATCACAGACCTAAAAGTAAAACCTAAATCTTTATAAGGCCACAGTTGATCTTTTTTTTGGTTGATGGAAATATTCAAAATTTTTATTGTAGTGGTGATTACATGACTATGTGACTACATGCATTTGTCAAACCTCAAAGAATTAAACACTAAAAAGGATGAATTTTAAGGCATCTTAATTATGCCTTAACTAAAAAATTTTTAGAATTATGACTGCTAAGAGAGGATCACTTTATGTAATATCAACTCTGCCACTAAATATCAAAAGTGACTTGGGCAAAGCCCTAAATTTTCTGGGCTCAACTCTTCAGGAAATACAATATCTGGGGTTGATTAGAGGAGGAAAAAACATGAACTGTATAGAATTTAGAGATCATAGTGAGTGAAGTGAAGTCGCTCAGTCATGTCCAACTCTTTCCAACCCCGTGGACTGTAGCCTACCAGGCTCCTCTGTCCATGGGATCCTCCAGGCAAGAATACTGGAGTGGGTTACCATTTCCTTCTCCAGGGGATCTTCCTAACCCAGGGATCTCCCGCATTGGAGGCAGATGCTTTAACCTCTGAGCCACCAGGGAAGCCCTAGAGATCATAAATTATACAAAATTCAGAAACATCATAATTTCAAAATGATCTTTCTCAGCCCTTGAAAACAACATTTAAAAGATTTGCTTTATTTTTCAACATTTGGGAACATGATTGTTTCTTCAAAATAAAACAGTAAGTAGTAAAACAACCAACCAAGGTCTTTCTCTCTTTTGTCATTAACAATAAAGCTTTTAGTGCAAAGGCAACACACAATAGCTATATTGCACATAAGCTCTGCATTTTCAGCAAGCTTGCTACACGCAGCAGTTTACAAGCAATGGAGATCACCTTTAAGACATCCTGAGCCTCTCTCTTCCCTGCACACAACCTCCTGCAAAAGGGCAAAGTCACTTCATAACAGCTCACGCACAGTGCATTTTCTCTGTCCTCTGCCTCACAGGCAACATGAGCAATGTCACCACAGCCCAGCACAGCTGGGTTCCATGTCCAACCCTTAGCAGCAAAGCTGGAGTGGGGTTTAGGGCACTGAACATCGGCATCCTCTACGCCATCACCATTAAACGTGTGTAAACGGACTGAAACTCTAGTTAGACAAAACTCGAAGAGAAGTGGACTTCTCCCCTTTTAAAGGACAGAGTGTCTGAGAGACACAGAATCTCCCCATTGGAAGTTACATAGCGCCCCCTCTCATCCAAGATAGTTTATCTTTTATCATCAGCACCTGAAGAGTTGTCATTTAACTTCTGCTTTTACCTACTCACCTGGGGGAACAGAAAAAATTCAGTGGCATCCCCAAATCAATTCACAATTAGGAATGGATTTTAAAATTAATAAACTGCCACCTATATGCCCAACATTGTTGAATAATTTTCCCAGAATTTTCTTATGTTGAATTAAGATCTGCCTACACACATAAAATTTCCACCAATAGATCTTAAAACTTTTTTTAATTGAAGTATAGTTGATTAGCAATATCACATTAACCAAATAGATCTTCTGATGCTACTGATAACAAATCCAATCTCCCTTTTATAACTCTCTAAGTATTTTAAGACAGCTTTAATTTTATACTAAGCTTTTTTAATGTAAGCTGGTAATTTTCAGAACAACAAAAAATAAAATTTTTAAACAAATACACAAAATCATACTGTCTGATAAACTGTTCATTTAGTGGCTACTAAGTGCTCAGCATATTTCACCTCTAAATGTAAAGAGCTTAGAAGTCATCATTCTCTTCTTTACAACAAGCAAAATCTGGACAAACTGAAATATCAGTGGCTTTTCTTAGACCCAACTGAAGATGCAAGGCTATCTGCTATCTTGAAATCTGGCAAGATGGGAGAGCCCTGGGAGTCACAGCTGAGATCTGTCAAACTGGAGTAGAAGTGCAAGAGCCTTAAGCCGATAGGGGCACACAAATGGCAAATGTGATGAATCGCTGGAGGCTGAGGGTAGAATAACGTAAGAGTGAGAATCTCGTGGGGTGCTTAGCCTTAGAGGGGTCCACACTTCTGTGGGTTTTACCTCCAAGAACCCCAGGTTCTGATGGTAAAAAGCCAAGAAAGATCCCCCAGGGTTATGGTAGGGGGAGGGGAAAAGTAACCATTGTGAAATGCACCCAGAGCGTTGCCCTACAAATGCCTGTTCTCCAAGGGCAAGGACTTTACTGGAGACTTCTCTGACCTGGGGGAAGGGCCTTTCTCCAGCCCCAGCCCTCTCTAGCTTTTTTTGCCTCTCTACAGGCAGGGGAGAACTAAAACGCACTTGTGAAGGTCACATCCAGGGACACAGTGCCACTGAAAGATGGAGATTTAATCATAAGATTATAGAACACTCCCCCCGCCCCATGACTGACCACCACATCGTAACTATTATGGTACAATAACAGTGGGATTGCAGCTGAAAAGAGCTTTGAGACACAGGCTCTATTTAAGAAAGTCCTTAATAAGGCCCCAAAACAACAGGAGGGACAATAAGTAAGGACACTGGAGAATCGTGTCCTACAACTGCAGAAAACATTAAACACAGCACAACTCCTAGCCAGATTATCATTAAAACGGAAACAGAAGAAAAAGCCAGGGTAGCAACGTTTGTATCACACAAAATAGACCAAGAAGAAGATATAACAATTGTAAATATATATGCACCCAACATAGGAGCACCTAAATACATAAAGCAAATATTAACAGATATAAAGGGAAGAATTGACAGTAGCAGAATATTAGTACAGGACTTTAACACTTCATTTACATCCATGGACAGATCATTCAAACCGAAATCAATAAGGAAATACTGGCCTTAATGACATATTAGACTGTATGGACTTAAAAGATATATATAGAAAATTCCATCTAAATGCAGCAGAATACAAATTGTTTTCAAGTGTTCATGGAACATTCTCTAGGATAGATGACATGCTAGACCACCAAACAAGTCTCAATAAATGTGAAAAACTGAAATCACATCAAGCATATTTTCAACCACAACACTATGAGACGAGAAATCAAGGACAAGAAAAAAATGTAAAAAACACAAATATGTGGAGGCTAAACAATAGGCTATTAAACAACCAATGTATCACTGAATAAATCAAAGGGAAAATTTTTTAAAATGTGAAATAAATGAAAACACAATGATCCCAAAATCTATGGTAAACACCAAAAGAAGTTCTAAGAGATTAATTTTTAGTGACTACTTCACAAAATAAGAAAAATCTCAAACAAACAATCTAACTGTACACCTAAAGGAAGTCTACTTCAGGAAATAAGAAAAATCTCAAACAATCTAACTGTACACCTAAAGAAACTAGAAAAAAAAAACAAAACCCAAAGTTAGCAGGAGGAAAGAACTCAAGAAAATAAAGCAGAAATAAATAGAGACTAAAAAATAATAGAAAAGATCAGCAAAATTAAGCTGGGTCTTCAAAAAGATAAAACAAACTTGATAAATCTTTAGCCAGATATATCAAGAAGAAAACAGAGAGGGTGCAAATCAATAAAGTGAGAAATGAGAAAGGAGAAGTTACAACTGATAGCACATAAATAACAACAAATCATCAGATATTATTAAAGGACAGCCATAAGTCAACAGAATGGACAACCTAAAACAAGTGGACGAATTCCTACAAATGTACAATTCCCCAGGACTGAACCAGCAAGAAACAGAAAGTAAGCACCTATCCTTCTCAAACTAATCCCAAAAATTTCAGGGGAAAGAATGCTTGCTAACTAATCCTGTGAGACCAGCATCACCTTGACACCAAAAACCAGACAAAGATACTGCACACATAAAAAAATGACAGGCTAATATCACTGGTAAGTACACTGTGCAAAAATCCTCAACAAAATGTTAACAAACTGAATCCAACAACACATTAAGATTATGAACACAAAGATCAATGGAACAGAATCAGTTCAGTTCAGTCGCTCAGTTGTGTCCAACTCTTTGCGACCCCATGGACTGCAGCACGCCAGGCCTCCCTGTCCATTACCAACTCCCAGAGTTTACTCAAACTCATGTCTATTGAGTTGGTGATGCCATCCAACCATCTCATCCTCAGTCATCCCCTTCTCCTCCCACCTTCAATCTTCCCAGCATCAGGGTCTTTTCCAATGAGTCAGCTCTTTGCATCAGGTGGCCAAAACATTGGAGTTTCAGCTTCAACATCAGCCCTTCCAATGAACACCCAGGACTGATCTCCTTTAGGATGGACTGGTTGGATCTCCTTGCAGTCCAAGGGACTCTCAACAGTCTTCTCCAACACCACAGTTCAAAACCATCAATTCTTTGGCACTCAGCTTTCTTCACAGTTCAACTCTCACATCCATACATGACTACTGGAAAAACCATAGCCTTGACCAGATGGACCTTTGTTGGCAAAGTAATGTCTCTGCTTTTTAATATGCTATCTAGGTTGGTCATAACTTTCCTTCCAAGGAGCAAGCGTCTTTTAATTTCATGGCTGCAATCACCATCTGCAGTGATTTTGGAGCTCAAAAAAATAAAGTCAGCCACTGTTTCCCCATGTATTTGCCATGAAGTGATGGGACTGGATGCCATGATCTTAGTTTTCTGAATGTTGAGCTTTAAGCCAACTTTTTCACTCTCCTCTTTCACTTTCATCAAGGGGCTCTTTAGTTCTTCTTCACTTTCTGCCATAAGGGTGGTGTCATCTGCATATCTGAGGTTATTGATATTTTTCCCGGCAATCTTGATTCCAGCTTATGCTTCCTCCAGCCCAGCGTTTCTCTTGATGTACTCTGCATATAAGTTAAATAAGAGGGTGACAATATACAGCCTTGATGTACTCCTTTTTCTATTTGGAACCAGTCTGTTGTTCCATGTCCAGTTCTAACTATTGCTTCCTGACCTGCATGCAGGTTTCTCAACAGGCAGGTCAGGTGGTCTGGTATTCCCATCTCTTTCAGAATTTTCCACAGTTTACTGTGATCCACACAGTCAAAGGCTTTGGCATAGTCAATAAATCAGATGTTTTTCTGGAACTCTGTTGCTTTTTCCATGATCCAGCGGATGTTGGCAATTTGATCTCTGGTTCCCCTGCCGTTTCTAAAACCATACTCATCCATAGAAACAAATGAAATAATGCTATTTGCAGCAACATGGATGGACCTAGAGGGTATCAAGCTAACTGAAGTAAGCCAGAGAACAAGAAATACCATATGATATCACCTATATGCAGAATCTTTTTAAAAAATTATACAAATGAACTTATATACAGAACAGAAATAGACACAGACCTAGCAAATAAACTTGTTACTAAAGGGGAAAGGTGGGGGAGGGATAAATTAGGAGTTTGGGATTAACATGTATACATTACTATACATAACACAGATAACCAACAAGGACCTACTCTATAGCACAGGAAACTATATAAATATTTTATAATAGCCTATAAGGGAAAAGAACCTGAAAAAAACATACCTATGTCTGTATAACTGAATTACTTTAACTTCTGAAACTAACATAACATTGTAAATGAACAATACTTCAATAAAAAAAAATTTAAGTACTTTCTTTATGCCCGAGGAGTCATGCTTTCTCTAAAGGGGGGGGGGGATAATGTTATTCAACATTTTGGCTGTAGGATGTCATGGGACAAGAGAAGAACTGAAGGAGAGATGTCAGGAGATGGTGAGAATACTCAGCCCTTAAAGGCATAAATCTCTCCACAAGCCCGTATCTGTTATTATACCAATATTACTTCTCATCTAACTCCTTTGACATATCGTGGATTGCCAACCTCTGCAATACTACATGGTATTTTAGGAAATATGTCTTTCTGTTGTTCTCAGAAAGAAAGTAGTGAGTGAGAGTAAAATAAAGGAAGCAAGAAATAAAGCAAATATTCTAGGCAACAGCTATGATCAGTGATTTCATCTACTATTTAAACCTATTTAAGCTAACCTTCACATTTTTACAGCTGGGAAAAAACTGAGTTCAGAAAGTTTTAGTAAAATTTGCCATCAAATTTTACAGTTCAGTAGAGTAGGAATCAACTGAAGTCTAATTCTAAAGCATGATTGCTTTTTACTATGCCATATTCCTCTCATAGAAAACTAACAAGAATGAAAATACGAATATACCAGAGCCCTAAGCTAAAATTTCTAGCTTGAATATTTATTTAAGAGTGGTTATTTCTGAATGTTATTTCAAATGACTTTCCCTTTGCACTTTATATATGTCTTGGTTAATTTTCTTTCCTTATTTTGGTTTTTTAAATGAGCAATAGTAACTTAGGAAGTAGAAGACTATTAAGGAAATACTAAGTTATGTATGTAAAACTGAACTAGACAGATTAAAAAACACACTTTTAAATAATTATCCAGTGTTGGTGAGAGATAAAGCGACAAAAGGTTACATCACACATCGCTGACATGTAAACTGATACAGGTTTTTGGGAGGGTAATTTGGCAACTTCTCCCAAAATGTATAATAAACTTATCCTTCGATCCAATTTTACATCTGGAAATCCATCCTGAGGAATTATTTGTACCAGTACACACAGATCTGCACGTATTCATCACAGCACTGTTTGTAACAGAAAGAAACAGGTGAAAGGGGAGAGGGAGGGACAGAGAGAAGAGGAAGAAAGTATACTCGTTAACATGGGACCCATGAAATAAAATACAGTAAAACTCTCATGGAATATTAATAATTAGAAAGAGAACATCTACACACACTGCCTTTAAAGCACATATTTGTACTGATGAGGAACGTATGTAAAAGTACTGATTTGCAAGCTGATATAAAAATACAGTTAAGTGAAGAAATCAGTATATGTAATGATGCCATTATATTTCTTAAGTGTGAATGCATAAGTTATACATACATAAAGAAATAGAACTAGAGAATATATGTGTATTCATACACAGCTAGAAAAACATACCCAGAAAACCCTCCATAGTGATTACTTCTGGAGATAGTTGTGGGACTGCATATTTGGAAAAACAACTTTCACTTTCACCTTGGCTGAGGTTGACCAACATTTTCTGTAAAAGCACCAGCAAGTAAATATTTTAGACTCATGGGCCATATGGTCTCTGTTGCAACTACTGTACTCAACTCTGCCACTGATAAAGGTGTGTGGCTCTGTTCAATAAAATTTTATTTATAAACACTGAAATTTAAACTATATATAATTTTGAGTTTCAAGGCAGCTTTTTCACTCTCCTCTTTCATCCTCATCAAGAAGCTCTTTAGTTCTGCTTCACTTTCCACCATTACAGTCACATCATCTGCATATCGAAGTTGTTGATGTTTCTCCTGGCAATCTTGACTCCAGCTTGTGTTTCATCCACCCCAGCATTTTGCATGATCTTCTCTACATATAGTAATAATATTAAATAAGCAGAGTAACAATATATAGCCTTGTTATACTCCTTTCGCAATTTGGAACCAGTCCATTGTTCCATGTCCAGTTCTAATTGTTGCTTCTTGACCAGCATACAGGTTTCTCAGGAGACAGGTAAGGTGGTCTGGTATTCCCATCTCTTTTAAGAATTTCCAACGGTTTGTTGTGATCCACAGAGTCAAAGGCTTTAGCATAGTCAACGAAGCAGAAGTTTTTCTGGAACTCCCTTGCTTTCTCTATGATCCAAATGCTGGCAATTTGGTTTCTGGTTCCTCTGCTTCTTCAAAACGCAGCTTGTATACCTGGAAGTTCTCGGTTCATGTACTACTGAAGCCTAGCTTGAAGGATTTTGAGCATAACCTTGCTAACATGTGAAATGAGCACAATTATATGGTAGTTTGAACATTCTTTGGCATTGCCCTCTTTTGGGATTGGAGTGAAAACTGACTTTTTCCAGTCCTGTGACCACTGCTGAGCTTTTCAAATTTGTTGACATACTGAGTGCAGCACTTTAACAGCATCATCATTTAGGATTTTAAATAGTTCAGCTGGAATTCTGTCACCTCCACTAGCTTTGTTCATACTAGAGGGTAATATGCTCAGTGAAATAAGTCAGAAAAAGACAAGTACTGTATGAGCATTTACATTTATTCATTTATACATGGAATCTAAAAAAAAAAAAAAAAGAATCAATACAACCAAATATATAAACAGAGAACAAACAGATGTTTCCCAGAGTTAAGAGGAGTAATGGCAGGAAAAGAAATAGGTGAGGGAGACTAAGAGGTATAAACTTCCAACTGCAAAATAAGTGAGTCATGAATATGAAATGTACAATGTGGAGAATATAGTCAATAACTATGTAATGTCTTTGTGTGTATTAAATAATATATCAAAGCTAGACTTATTAATAAGCTTGAAATGTATAAAAGTATCAAATCACTATGTCATGTAACAGGAACTAACATAGTGATGTAGGTAAATTATACTTCAAAAACAAACTCAGAAAAAGAGATTGGATTTGTGCTTTGGCCTGGTGGCTCAGAGGCTAAAGCGTCTGCCTGCAATGTGGGAGACCTGGGTTTGATCCCTGGGTTGGGCAGGTCCCCTGGAGAAGGAAATGGCAACCCACTCCAGTATTCCTGCCTGGAGAATCCCATGGAGGGAGGAGCCTGGTGGGCTACAGTCCACAGGACAGCAGAGTCGGACACGACTGAGCTACTTCACTTTCTTGTATACTTTAAACGTATACAGTGCTGTGTGCCAATTATATCTCTACACAGCTGGAAGAAAAAGAGTATTTTTTTCACTTGAATCACTGTCAGTGTTGATCACATTTTAAGCTCCCTTCTACTGTAACTATCAAATGAGATAAGCACCTGGAGTTCATGCATGTAAAGCACGTTAGTAAGATGATTGTTAGTGGGTTTTAGGATTTTAGCCTTATCTCCACCTTACAAGGCTTCCCTGATAGCTCAGTTGGTAAAGAATCCACCAGCAACTAGTAGAATATGTTCTAAAGAGTTCATTACTAAGTCAGTTGTTCAGAACCTGGCATGTATACATGTGTGTATACACATATATGTATACATAAGCATATGTTCATACATATATAAAACTTAAAATGAAACATAAAGTAATACACATATATGTACATATAATTTAAAAGTGCCACACGATGGGAAAAGGTCAGTTTTCATTCCAATCCCAAAGAAAGGCAATGCCAAAGAATGCTCAAACTACCTCACCTCACAATTGCACTCATCTCACACGCTAGCAAAGTAATGCTCAAAATTCTCCAAGCCAGGCTTCAGCAATACGTGAACCAAGAACTTCCAGATGTTCAAGCTGGTTTTAGAAAAGGCAGAGGAACCAGAGATCAAATTGTTAACATTCGCTGGATATCGAAAAAGCAAGAGAGTTCTAGAAAAACATCTATTTCTGCTTTATTGACTATGCCAAAGCCTTTGATTGTGTAGATCACAATAAACTGTGGAAAATTCTGAAAGAGATGGGAATACCAGACCACCTGACCTGCCTCTTGAGAAATCTGTATGCAGGTCAGGAAGCAATAGTTAGCACTGGACATGGAACAACAGACTGGTTCCAAATAGGAAAAGGAGTATGTCTAGGCTGCATATTGTCACCCTGCTTATTTAACTTATATGCAGAGTACATCATAAGAAACACTGGGCTGGGGGAAGCATAAGCTGGAATCAAGACTGCCAGGAGAAATATCAATAACCTGAGATATGCAGGTGACACCACCCTTATGGCAGAAAGTGAAGAAGAACTAAAGAGCCCCTTGATGAAAGTGAAAGAGGAGAGTGAAAAAGTTGGCTTAAAGCTCAACATTCAGAAAACTAAGATCATGGCATCCAGTCCCATCACTTCATGGCAAATAGATGGGGAAACAGTGGAAACAGTGGCTGACTTTATTTTTTTGAGCTCCAAAATCACTGCAGATGGTGACTGCAGCCATGAAATTAAAACACACTTGCTCCTTGGAAGGAAAGTCATGACCAACCTAGACAGCATATTAAAAAGCAGAGACATTACTTTGTCAACAAAGGTCCGTCTGGTCAAGGCTATGGTTTTTCCAGTGGTCATGTATGGATGTGAGAGTTGGACTGTGAAGAAAGCTGAGCGCCAAAGAATTGATGGTTTTGAACTGTGGTGTTGGAGAAGACTGTTGAGAGTCCCTTGGACTGCAAGGAGATCCAACCAGTCCATCCTAAAGGAGATCAGTCCTGGGTGTTCATTGGAAGGACTGATGTTGAAGCTGAAACTCCAATGTTTTGGCCACCTGATGCGAAGAGCTGATTCATTTGAAAAGACCCTGATGTTGGGGAAGATTGAAGGCAGAAGGATAAGGGGACGACAGAGGATGAGATGGTTGGATGGCATTAGTGACTCAATGGACATGAGTTTGGGTAGACTCCAGGAGCTGGTGATAAGACAGGGAGGCCTGGCATTTGCGGTTCATGGGGTCGCAAAGAGTCAGACACGACTGAGCGACTGAACTGAACAGAACCATTTCAAGATCAGGATAAGGATGACAAAAATAAGCTTCCTCTTTCTGATACCAGACAGGTTCCCTTTCCAATTTTCTAAAGCACTCTGGGCACTCTTGATAATCACTTGATAAATTCTTGGGTAATAACTGTGTATGTTCATTATAGATGTTTTTGTTCTGGGGAATTTTTTTGTGAAAAGGAGAGACATAGTATGATAATATCATTAATATAATACCTTCTTATATTTAGAGGTCTTTAAGGGAGGAAACCAAACTTACAATTTGGCATCAAAGTATTGAACTGGACTGATACCTGCAAGTTAGAGGGTCATAGCCTCAGTATAAGAACTTTGTAATAGCAAAAGCATAACAATGTTGTGGTTTTTATGAAGTCTTCTTTAAAAGGTGTGGAGTTCATTCCTTGGCCATCAGAAGGCTACATATCTGGACCAGGCTGCTTACTTTGATCCCACATCTTGGAGTTACCTTAGTTGAGCTGGTGTTGAGGTCTCAAATTGTTGAGGAATGGCCACTATAACAAGCTAACTTCAGGAAATAACTCCGTCTGCTAGAGAACTATTAATAATTTTATATTCAGTGTTTCCTATGTGAAGCCCCCATGAGGAATTTCTTTCAGAGCACACTATTAGGAAGTCCTTCTTTTCCTGAGGAATCAGAGGAGGGGGGTTGCTCCCCACACCCCCGCCCCACAAAAAAGTTTAACTGGCTTTTCAGCTGACCACTAGGAAGCTTACAACCAAGACTGAGGCTCAACTATAGGAATTCAGGAGGCTTTATGACCCATAGAGTTGATGCTTCTTTTAGCCACATCTTAGCTTCTTACTTTCCTGAGTATTTATCCATATTCATTTATTGCCTATGTACTTAAATGCAAGTACATATGGAATACTAAATAGGTAAAAGATTCTCCATTTGTTCTTTTGAAACAGGTATAGAACAGACACTCTGATTTGATCATTTAGATCCATGACCAATTCATCTCTTTACGCCACATAAATATTTTTTTTCAAGAGCTGAGCACGTAAACAACACTTGTACCTACTAAACCTGGGTTTTATGTGAAAATGATTTCAGAAGGCACTGGAAACCCCAGGTTTCTTTTCGATCCTCTGGTGTCTTTAGAAAGCAATTCCTAAAGCACCATTTCCATCACCCTTTTAATCTCTGCAAATTGTTCATAAGAGCTGCATCAGGCAGACTGTCATCAATTATGTTCATAGTGACAGCTCAATCATATATGCACTACCACAGATTATTCTAAAGAAACACTGCATTTAAGAGAATTAACTCCAGAAGAAATCTTCATATATACCATATATATCTTCATATATTTACAGAAAACTAAAACTTCATATGTGAAATTGTTCTCTTTCAGATCTTTGAGAGTATTTTATATGTTTATAATGGTAAGTACATAAAACACAAAACAAAACAATTACCATGCATTCCATCATCTAACTCCTAGAACGACTTATGCACAACACTCAAGCATAAACTACCCTTCACAGGTTAACATTTATTTATCCCATTAAAAAGTGAACTTTAAACAATTAAAAATTCTCTTTGTAATTTTAAAAAATCTTTCACTCACTAAAATTTGCCATTTTCCTATAATTAAGATAGTTTTACTAGCTTTTTAAACTATTTTGCATGTACACATATACTTTTTATTTTGGAAGAGATGATTTACTCCAAATTTTACTTATTTCTCATGTGAGAGAATTATTTAAAGACTTGTTGTATACCAATGTTGCTTTCATTCAAGCTGTACTGATTTTCTCTAGTAATTCTTATGTGGCGTTTTTGGCCAAATTCCAATAGCTCTTGTCTGGTGATACTAGTTTCCAGTATTACCCCTGTAATTCCCTACACAGTTACAAGATCAAATTTAGGACTTAATTTTCAAATACTTAATAAACACTAGTTTTACTGAAGAGTCACCTCATTGTTAGTTTACTTTACAAACTGGATATTTTGAGTCAATATTTAGTAATTATCAAGTTCATCTGACAGGTTTATTATAATTTAAGACTCATTTCACTAGATTTTTTTTTTTAAGAAAACCTTACAAGCAACTTTTATCAATTAGTTCTCTTCACTCCACTCATTGTCTATATAAAGCACATTAATAAAAAGTATTTCATATCAAGCTTTGTAAATTATTGAACCAGAAACTAAATTGCTTAAAAAGTACCAAAACTGATTTTGATTTATGACATGAACACCAGCCTATTGCATCAAGCACAATTCTCAACCTAGAATGCAGAGACCTCCACAACATTTGTAGTACACAGAACAAACACAACAAAGTTGGGCAACATTTTCTACTTATATTATTGCCATAGTTGTTTCTTCTAAAATATACATCTTGTTGTTGTTTAGTCGCTCAGTCCTGTCCGACTCTTTACAACCCCATGAACTGCAGCACGCCAGGCTTCCCTGTCCTTCACTATCTACCAGAGGCTGCTCAAATTCAATTCATGTCTAAAAAATATACATATTAAAACTTTGTTAATAAATGCAACAAACAGTTTATCAAAATTCCCCAAACTGGAGTTTCTTTTTCAAGTAAGCGACAATAACAAATAACCCCAGGACCTGACTCTGGTGGAAAAATAGATATGTTCCTTGATAATCACAAATTAATTTGTAAACATAAGAAGATACATCTTTAATGGGACTTGTAGGAGAGAAAGAGACTTTACAGTAAATTCAATTAACCTCTTAGATTTGGAAAAATTGAGTGCACATGAGAATAAAAGTTATAAAATTGTATTTTTAAAAAAGTTGTATGTAATCACTCAGGTTATGTGTACAGATATAGCGCAAACTTAGACTAGCTTCTCACACAAAATAATAAATAGAAATACAATTTTGCTTAAAATTCAAAGAATTCTTTCTTCCTATAAAAGAACAATTCAATTACATTCCAAGACATGTAAAAACGTCAGATAATGTTCAATAGAAATGCTATTTTAAAGTTTAAACATTCTGTGTAAGCAAAATATACAAGTAAACTTGTTGCCTCAATAAACAGTATAATTCCATATTGCCTGCCCTTGTTTCCCATATCATGTATTTAATACTTTAAAAATAATTTTTAAAACACAGAAAAATTTAAATTTCTAGCCAAAGTTTGTAATCCTAGGGTAGGAGAGTTGTGCCCTAGTGGTCAATTTTCATATTTTTGAAAACTGACCAATATTTTTACAGCTCTGATGTAGCATAACCTTATCTTCTACCTAGACTGTAAAAGTTAGTATTACAATTCGACACTAGAAGGCAAGACTTCGTTTTTGTGTTTTTTTTTTTTTAGGAATCATTTAATTGATCTCATTATTAGGATTCCAAACAATCACATCTTTAACACCTACTATTCTTTCTCACATTGTACTAATAACCACTTCAATTTAAAATATATTCATTGATCAGAAGAATATTTTCAATCTAAAAATCTGATGATCAGGAAATAGTGACTCAAAATTTTTTAAACAGAGGAGTTAAACTGTAAGAAATTTGCATTTGTGAAGAAATTATGAAAGAATGAGGTGGGGGGAGGGTGGTTCAAGTTCTCTAACTTCTTCCTTTTATCCTCCCAAGGAGAGTCTTGGCCCTGGGTCCTAGCTGCATTTCAGGGCATCAGGGAGAGCAGAACTGAGGGTTAAGAGAAGGAACCCTGGTCGGAAGCACGAGGGTTGGGGGTGGGGTAGAAATAACAGTCATTCTGTTAATAACAAAGGGTAAAATTAACACAAGAGACTCATAATAATTGAAATGAACATTTAAAACAAAGAGTCTTTTAGGAGGAATAAAAGGAGACCAAATTTCAGAAATTGGTGAAATTCATAAACATTTTCAATTTTTTAAAACTCTGTGTTTCATATCTATAGCAATTTTGTTTGCTCTTTATAATCTCAATTTTGTTACAAAATATTAGTATCCTGATATATTCTTTTTGTTCCTTCCCTACTGCAAAGACAATATTTTAAAGGCACTTCCAAAGAGTAAGAATTTCATTAACAACTATTTTAAACTAATCACTAATGTGGCAAGTGTCTCATTTCTAAAAGGCATGGACCTTGAATGTCAAGCAGAAAGTTGTATTTTCAAACATTATTTTCCTTTATAAGTAAATTCAGGACACACTAGAAATCTACTTGCTACCCTAGAAAAACAACATTGCCCTTTAAGTAACTGACTGGTTTTGCAAGGTCTCTCAGGCCTCTTTCTCTGAGCTTCTGTTTGACAACAGCAAATCCTCTATTTGGGTAAAGCTCCTACCTCAGGACTGTTTTGCCAAATCATTTTGACCCTAAGGTTAACTAATACATGAGAAATTTTCAATGAATACCACATTTTTGTCAGAAAGCCAAGAGATTCTATTGAATCTTTTTGTTTACGTAATTTTTCTGTCTGCCACAGTCCAATTATTAAGTTTTCAGTGGTGTGGTATACAAATGTACAAAAACCTAAGCTGTGAAAAAACCAAGGTATCAAACCACATGCCACCTCCTGTGTGTAAAAAGGCAGTATGTTTCAAGATGTACAGACTCACCCAGAAGAATCAGGTAACCGTGCCTCTGAGAGGGGAAAGAGGAAGGCTGGAGGATGGGAAGGCAGGGCCATCTCTTTTCACTGTGTTCTCTTTGGTAGTCTTTTTTTCTTTTTTCTTTTTTTTGCTGAGTGCCAGCATTGTTTTTAAGAAAAGAAAAGAATCAACAGGAAAGCATTTCTCAGAAATATATTTCCTGTGAAATCCAGTTTGGTCAACAGTATTTAACAATCTACTGAGTATTAACTTCCATACATAATTTAGACAGACAATAATATGATGAAATGAATTTGATAAAAACCTTTAATGGAGTATCAATTGGATTATTCTAATTTGCATCTGTATATACACATCCTCCAGAATACATGTTTTCAGAATCATCTGCACACATCCAGTGTTTTCAGCACGAAGATATGCAATTTCTGAAATGAGACCCAAACAACTGAGACGAAGAACTGTTAAAGATTGTGGATATTTTTCATAACTGTTTACCTCTAGTAAAGGAGTACTAATTAGGGTATCAAGTTCCCAAGCAGCCAGAAAGTGACAATCGGCAGAGAGCCTCCAGACATGATAAGGTGCTTTCTTTATTCAAAGGTGTGAGCTTTCCAGATGTCATCGGACTTGTAGCAGGAACCACTACAGTTGAAAAACAAAATAAGCAACAACTTGTAGTTCAACCACTCAAGTGAACTGTTATCCTAAAGTTTATAAAAATATTACATGAGATGAAATGTATAGCCTGAAAACGGAGCAAATAATAACTGTCTGGAAAAAACTAATGATATGCACTTTTGCAGCTTGGATAACTAATCAATACAAAGATTATGATAATAGGGTTCATTTTTGAAACATGTTTGAACTTTAAAAGTAAAACATAATGGTTCACAAATGACTTTTTCTGTCCATGGATGTTAAAACAACTATTTTTACTTACCCTGTTACCTTTGAGGAAAGTTTGAAATGAAAGACTGTCTACTATTTTTTATTTAAGTGGATCAAGTAAACAATACATTTTGAATTAAACCAAAACTTAAAAACCAAAGTGCAGTTTTCAAGATTCCAGCAACTACTTAAATACATACATAAATGCTTCTCTGTAATTCATCAAATAAAAAAAAATGAAGTAGGCAATACAACTGCAGGTAAGGATGAAGACCTAGCCCAAATGTTTCAAGCTCAGGAAAGACCTATAAAAGTGGCATGGTGTTAAAATTGTAGCAATACTATTATTGCTAAGTAAATAACTGACATCTGCAAATAATCACAGTACCTTGTCTTTTGTTCTTTCATTGTTTTAAAATACTAATACTCTACACACTTGCCTGGTTGATACTTTCTTCCCATAGGTAAATGTGGGTCCCTTTTGCCCCATCCCCCCACCCCTAGATTCTTTGCAAAACTCACTGAAATGAACAAAACAATGATTAAAACAATAAAAGCAAAACCATGGAAAACATTCCAATCAAAGTACGGAAACCAAACAAGAAAAGGAATAGGTAACTGTTCTTACCTTCAAGACGTGCACTATTAGATTTTATGTTCTAATAGGTTAAACTGGAATTGCTTTCTTACATCCTGTTCTTCTTCTGTTTTAAACAATAAAATCTTGCTTAAGAAAGCACTCTCCCTGTTTTTCTTTCTCCTACCCCAGTCTCCAGGAAACCTTAAAAACTGCATCTTCGTTTCTCTGGCAGTTTTAAGTGAAGCACTGTTTTCAAATTTTAGTCAATATGCTTCACAGACTTCTTTTGTCATATTCTTTGTCATGTTCAGCATTCACAGGAGAGTTCACAATGTCTAAGTTCTTCTATGCTATGCAGGTAAATTTACAAATCAAAGGATGACAAAGTTTTTTTAAAAAATCATTTATCTACAGTTGCGTATCTTTGAAGGGAAAGTACCATTTTCACCTGATGTCTGTACCCATTTCACATTTTTAAGTAGATTATATTTTTTGAACAATAAAAAGACCCATTTCGAACAGCTAGAAATTTTGGACTTTGGGGGTGTGTTCTTTCTTTTTTTTTTTTTTTTTTTTTTGATTACTGTAGTGATAGGCCAGTAAACCCAAAGTTGGATATTTTCACTCGGGGGAGGGGGGGGTGCAGGAGGAAAACAAAAGGGAAAGAAACCTGTACAGAACTTTACAGGTGCGAGCTGAACAAGAAACATCAGAACACAGGAAAACCTAACCTCTTTCCCTTATCTAACCTCTATCCCCACAGAGCAGAAACAGAATACTTACAAATTAGCATCCGTGTATTTGTGTCTCTGTGTGTTTTCTCTTCTTTGGATTTGGATACTTTGAGCTAATTTGAAAGTGCCCGGTTGGTTGCCCACAAAATGATGCTTGAGAGTCTAAAGACGCATAAATTAGAAACCCTACAAAGGGAGAGGACGGTCATTGTACCTCATCTCTTTATGCGCTCTTACGGTGGGACCCAAGAGCTTTTTTTTTTTTTTTTTTTTAACACTTTAGTTGATGGAGCAAGTGAGAGGCTGATAGCTGCAGAGGACTAAGCGAAACCGCCATCCGCTCTCAACTTAGCACCATTCAGTCCACCGCCCCACCCCCCCATCTCCGAACACCCTAGACTTTCCTACTAAGTCACTTTAGGAAACTGGGGTCTGACGGGCAGAGGCGTGGAGTCCTTCACATCCAGCCTCGACGCCAGCCTGAGTTTCTGTTTCTGATGCTCCAGGGCTAGGGTGACAGGAAGTCTGGATGGAAGCAGGAAGGATGGAGAAAGCGAAGCGGGTGATCCTTTCAAGAAACATCCAACTGCCCCCTTTACCTTTTTTGCCTCCTCTATGGGGAATGGGGGTGGGGTGGGGGTGTTGGTGAGAGAAAAAAGATGTCAAGGACCATTGTTTGCTCGTTTGGGATGTTGCTCCGCCCCCCGAGTCTGTCGTAAACCCGGCGCCAGACTAAAATAAACCCCAGATCCCGCAGCTCGGGGGGCTCGCCGCGCCGCCGACTCCTGGTCACAGGCGCAGCCGCCGCGGCCGAGGTGGCGGCGACCCGCGCGCGCCCCGGGCCCCCCTACCTGGCCGCCCGCCGAGCCATGTCGTTGAGCCCCAAGCACACGACGCCCTTCTCCGTGTCCGACATCCTGAGCCCCATCGAGGAGACCTACAAGAAGTTCGGCGGCGCCATGGACGGCACGCCGCCCGGCCTGGGGACACCCCTGGGTGCCGCCTACCGCGCGCCGCCGCCCGGGCCCTCCTCGCAGGCGGCTGCGGCGGGCATGCAGCCCCCGCACGCCATGGCGGGTCACAACGCGGCGGCGGCGGCAGCGGCGGCGGCAGCAGCGGCGGCAGCCGCCACCTACCACATGCCGCCCGGCGTCTCGCAGTTCTCGCACGGTGCCGTGGGCGGCTACTGCAACGGCGGCCTGGGCAACGTGGGCGAGCTGCCCGCCTACACAGACGGCGTGCGGGGCGGCGCAGCCGCTGCGGCCAGCGGCTGGTACGGCGCCAACCCGGACCCGCGCTACTCGTCAAGTGAGCGGGGCGAGGAGCGCGGGACGGAGGGCTGCGGACGGCGCGGGCGTTCCCCGCCGCAGCCCGGGGCGCAGGGAGCGCTTGGGGGACCCCGAGACACTGAGCGCGCGGGGCGTCCTGGGACCCTGGGACCCCGAGCGCGCAGGGCGTCCTGGGATCCTGGGACCTGAGCGCGCGGGGCGTCCTGGGACCCTGGGACCCTGAGCGCGCGGGGCGTCCTGGGATCCTGGGACCTGAGCGCGCGGGGCCTCCTGGGATCCTGGGACCCTGAGCGCACACCATGGGGCCCTGAGCGCGCGGGGCGTCCTGGGATCCTGGGGCCCTGAGCGCGCGGGGCGTCCTGGGACCCTGAGACCCTGAGCGCGCGGAACGTCCTTGGACCCTGGGACCCCGAGCGCGCGGGGCGTCCTGGGACCCATCCGGCCCCGCCGGCGTCGCGGCCGCCGCGGTGTGAAGAGAGCAGGGCGGCGGCGGCTGACCGGTCTTCCCCTTGGGCCCCTCCCCAGTCTCCAGGTTCATGGGGCCGTCGGCGGGCGTGAACGTGGCCGGCATGGGGTCGCTGACCGGCATCGCGGACGCGGCCAAGTCGCTGGCGCCCCTGCACGCTGCGGCGGCGCCGCGGAGGAAGCGCCGCGTGCTGTTCTCGCAGGCGCAAGTGTACGAGCTGGAGCGGCGCTTCAAGCAGCAGAAGTACCTGTCGGCGCCCGAGCGCGAGCACCTGGCCAGCATGATCCACCTGACGCCCACGCAGGTGAAGATCTGGTTCCAGAACCACCGCTACAAGATGAAGCGCCAGGCCAAGGACAAGGCGGCGCAGCAGCTGCAGCAGGAGGCCAGCCTGGGCCCGCCGCCGCCGCCGCCGCCGTCACCGCGCCGCGTGGCCGTGCCCGTGCTGGTCAAGGACGGCAAGCCCTGCCAGAACGGCGCGGCCACGCCGACGCCCCAGGCCGGCCCGCAGCCGCCCGCGCCGACGCCGGAGCTGGAGGAGCTGTCGCCCAGCCCACCCGCGCTGCACGGCGCGGGGGCAGGCCTGGCGGGGCTGGACGCGGCGGCGGCGGGGGACTACGGCGGCGGCGCGCTGGGAGCCAACCTGCTCTACGGCCGGACGTGGTGACGGCGCGGCTGGCCGGGGGTCCCTCCGCCTCCCGAGGGTCTGCGCGCGCCGACGGCGGGGCCGCCGCTCACGAGCGGACGGACGGATCGCGGAGAGGGGCGGGCGCCGGGCCTCCGCTGCGGGTGGGGACGCGACAAGCCCCGGGATCGAACCCTGAGATCGTGCCGGCCAGGAAGCTTTGAGGTGATTTTCTCCTTCGGGAGGTTCCTAAATTGTGTAAAAAGCCGGCCGAGTCCACATCCACCACCACGTTCCTAACCAAAGCTCTCGGAGTTTTAACGTTGGAGACTTAGGTGGTGGTTGTAGCTCTAAAAATCAACCCAGCTTTAACAAGGTTTTCTTCTTGAAGTGGAACTTACCTTGGGAGATTAATTTTCGACCCCCCCCTCCACCGCTTCCCCCGCCCCCGCTTAAGTGCAATTTCATTAATGTTTGATGGAAAGTGAACTGTAGCTCAAGGTGGATCATGCACATAGCAACATTACTGCAGAGGAGTTATTGCCATTTAGAGAAATGGAATAAACGTAATCAAAATATTATACGAATTGATATAGCTTTTTAAACTTAATGCTGTTTTTTAAATGTTTCGATCATGATTTGGCAATGAGTGTTTGTATATTATTCTAAAAGAGGCTTTTCCTCCTAAGATGCAGCTCATCAAAAGAAAGGATTGTAAGCTACTTTTTATATGGAAACTGGTCTCCCAAAATCAACGGACAAAATAAATTATACCCTATTCTACAGACATGTTATTTACTCTTTCTAAGGTATTTGATTATCTGAATTAAAGTACCTTGATAAAACACTAGAACAAGCAAGCAAAATTGCTAAAACAGACATCAATTAATCTATTTTTCAAGCATGTCAAGAAGGAAGAAAATAAGGTGACCTATTGAATGGTAATCAGTGTGTAAAGAATCAGTAAAATATTGATTATTTTCTCATATTTAGAAGTTAATAGGGATTACACACCGATTTTGTTGGTATTTTCTTGTACAAATAATGTATTTACTCTTTAATATGCTGATTTATATTTCCTATGTTTCAAAGGGATATTTAAATATAACTTAAAAGAATTTAAGTACTTTTTTTTTGGTAAATTTCAAATGATCATTTCCTTTTCACTAAGTTGTATGGGCTTTTTTTTTTTTAACACTAGTTGGCATGATGTGACAACACAGCTCAGTTTATTCATGGTTTAAAGAATTGGTAGTAGATTAAAAATGCTAAAAGAAGACTGGAGAAAGTGAGTTCATAAAATGAAGAAAAATTAAAGACATAATATGGATAATGCATGTTTTACAAATGACCAAAACATTTCCCAGAGACCCTAAACCTCTTATACATTTGATATTTTAGAATTATAGTTTGAAATGAAACATTTTATTTCATTTCATTGCTTGGGTATTTTTCTGAACTGTGCAAAGTGTTTTTAAAAGTTGCACTTTCTCTAAATATATTTTCTACAGTAAACAGTAATAATAATTAAAAACTCCAGTTCCTTTCACAAAGAGAAAAAAATCACTAAAGAAGCAAGTGACTCAATCTTTATCAAGGGGCTGTGAATGCATTTTGCAAAATGATAACTGATTTTTAACACATTTTACATAAAATTTGAGCAGAAAAAATATGAAAATGATGCAGTACACTTTCAGAAAATTCTCCCAGTTTGAGTTTTTGCATGCTAATAAAATTGATTTTCAAAAGCTAGCCAGGCTAGCATAACTATTACTAATGTGCCAGATTTAAAAATGCTTCTTTATATTGATTACTTCAAATTCTGAAATTCTACTTCTAGAAAACATGTTATGAAATTTCACATGGTTTGTAAATTTTTTTTTTTTTACAGCCCAATACTTAACAAAAACAGTAGCTTATGGACTAAGGGTTCCGTGTAACATATTTAAAGAAAATAAATCTTCATGCACAGTTTTTCCCTTGATAATTTTTGGAACAAAAAAATCCCTTAGACTAACTGAACTATCAATCAAAAAGACCATTAAGAAGAAACAGCCTTCTTTATGCAATATTTTCTGAAAGTGTATTTGGTACAGCCATCTTTTTCCTTTCAGTGTTCCTTTAAATAGTAAGGGACTCAAGCCAGAGTTAATTGCTGCGGAGAGCTTAACATTCTACACCCAGAAATGTACTGAGTTTATGTGTGCACATCCAGAAATTAAGATAAGGTTTGTTTTTGAAACATTAAAATAGAAAATGTTTATACTGTAGAATTCCACATTCTGATTAATGCGGAACAAAAGCTTTTTTTCCTTCTTTTGCAATTAGTGCTTTGCAGATCTTTTATAAAAACACAAACGGCCAGACTAGGTGAAACTCATTAACTGAAGAGGAGGATAAGTGTCTTCACAACCAAGAGGGAGGTTGACGCAGAGTCTAAGTGGGAACAAAGCCCCTCCAAAGTTTAGCAGAGGCCACAGCAAAACTCGGTTTGAGAAATGCTAACTGCCGATGTCACAGTTTCCTAAAGGTTTTTGGGGTTTTACAGCATTCTAACCTATTTCTTCCCAGTTGAGGCACAGAAACCAAAATCCAGAATCCAAGTGGCAGAGAGGAACGGCGGAGATTGCAGGTACTTTTCTGAAATGTGTTGGGATTTAAATTGAAGTGGGGTGTGTGTGTGTGCGTGCGTGCGTGCAGGTACTTTTCTGAAATGTGTTGGGATTTAAATTGAAGTGGGGTGGGTGGGTGTGGGTGGGTGTGTGTGTGTGTGTGTGCAGGTACTTTTCTGAAATCTGTGTTGGGATTTAAATTGAAGTGGGGTGTATGTGTGTGTGTGTGTGTGTGTGTGTACACGTGCACCCAATGTTGAAAGATACAGGAAGGGAGTTTTGTACATGGAAGAGGGGGTGTAACCCAGTTGTCTTCTGTTTGAGGCTTTGCTTAGAACTAAAACCTAACAGTCAGAACAAGTAAGTCAATCAGACTTTTATCAACACAGATGTTGTGTCCAAACTCCATTCTGCTATGGACTGTTTACTTTCAATTTAAAGCAAATCAGAGACACAATCCTGTCCACTAAATGCAAGCACCTTCCAAAGACTTGCTTTGTTAGCTGCATTTCATAATGATGACTTTTAGAAAGACTTAAATTTGTGAACCATAATCACATAAATACCCATGACTAGATTTTTAGATAAGAATTTGTGCGTAAGATAATGCAGTGTAGTGGTGATAAAAGTTTCAGATGTAGTTGAGAATATGAATGATACCGCACAGCTATTTAACATTAATATGTGGATAAAACTGTATGTTAATTACTCAAGTCCAGTTTTTAAAAATACTGCTACTTGCCATGCTCAAATCCAATGAGACAGGGCACTAAGATACATTTTATTAAAAATGAATTAAATAAGTAGACTTTTGCTGCTAGTGAAAATTGGTGAGCATCTGGAGAAGATTCAAAGAAGACTTGAAGTCAGGAGTCGCTCCTGTAAGTATTGAGATCACTTTGTGATTTTAGGATCACTTTTATGTCATTATATTTTGAGCAGGGAGGTTTGGAAGCTTCTGAGAGAGGTGTATTGGTTTCTTTTGTTTTTGCTTTAGAATGTTGGCATGAAGTGCCTTTTGTTTCAGTTTCTAAATTTCCATGTAACCTCTTTCAGTAGTTGCTTAGGTGATTTCTAATAAAAGTTTAATCACAAATGTTGCCTAAGTTTAAGTTGTACAAACTGTTTTGTGGTAGTAAGTGGTTCCATTCCCATTTCCCACACACTAATTAAAGCCTCTTACCTCTGGCCCTCGTGCCATATATGCGGTATCAGTTAACTAGCAATGCAGACGTTCACCTCACCCTGAGTGGAGAAGAAATCCGCCGAAAATGGGCCGACGAGCCGGATGCAAGCCACGCCCGGGACCGCGCCGCCTGCGCACCCGGCTTCCAGGTTACGTCGGAGAACGACTACATTCTGATTTCCAAGCCAAGCGAAATTCACTTACCCTCAGGCTTAGAATTGAAAAAACAGCTGCCTCGGAGAAGACCCTTTCCGTTGTCTCCTTCCAGGGCCGATGATCGCATCCGTGCGGGGAGCCGAGGCGACGCTGGCCGGCGGCGAAGCTGCGGCGCGCGACCCAGGGAACCCGGGTGTTGATGCCGCCGACGCGCGCCCCCCTGAGCCGCCCGCCCGGCCCTGGCTCGGGGTCAGCCTGCAGGTCACCTCCCCACGGGCTTCCCCGACGCCGCGCGGCCGGACAGCGCTCCGGGATGGACGGATGACCGTGTGCTGCCCTCGAACTCACCCTGAAGACAGACGCTCACCACCGGCTCTCAGCGACGCGATAAAGTCGGGCCGTTCCCAGGTTCTTAAATGCTTAAAAACCTTGAAAAACTTGGCCCTACTCAAGCATAGCACGATGGAGGACAGTTAACTACACAAAACCGACCCGTTGCGTTTATTTACTCCTGAGTGTGGAGGGGGCTAGTTATAGCTTTAAACGCGCCATTGAAAGTTCTAAAAAGCCTTTGTTGAAATAATGGGGACTTTTTCTGGAAGATTCAAACGTGGGGGTATAAGTTGGAAAGAGATGTCAGAGTGAGGAGAGAGAAGGAAGCCAGGGCTTGCCACCTGCTAGAGGAAAGCTCGGGGCTTAATTTTCCATCAGGCTTTTTTGCTTAGATGTCTTCAAAACACTTAAAAACATTTTCAAACTTAATGTGTTTTGATCAGTTACGTGCAATGGTGCAAAAAACCAAGTCAAAAACTATTTCAGATATGCTCATGAAAACTTAAAAAACTAGACCAAAATTAAAGATCTGAGAAAGTCTAGGTCCTATAGAAGCATGGCTCTAGGGTACTTAGGAAGCTGTATACCCCAAGACATGTGCATGGGCTCCTTTGGAATATGCAATACTTGATTCAGGTGTTACACATTTTCAATATTCAGAAGATAAACAGCATTATTCCTTCACTGTATTGTGATGGTAATATATAATGGTTAATTCAGAGACTCTCTATCTCAACAAAAAAGAACACTGCTCTACTCACCCATCATCAGCAATGAACTCAATAGCTTCAAAATACCTTCCTATCCAAGGTTAAGGTGGGATTTTTCCTGAATAGATTTAAGATTAACAAGTTGCCTTTGTTGAATATTAAAGCAAAAATGTCGAAAGTCAGAAACATTTTACAATCTGAGGCTAGAATGGAAAAGTGGACAAGTCTTCATATGTGTGTCTAAATTTGTTGGGGAAAATGAAAAACATATCAAAGTGCTTGTGTATGACCTGCAAGCATAAATTTAAGGAATTAGTGTACTTAGTAGCAAGGAAAAAATGGGTACAAATTGGAATCTATTGTGAAATAATGCAAAAATATACCAAGGAGCATACACAATTCACCTAGCAATTAAACTTTTCAGGTTTTCTTTTTTAAATCCTTTCTTTATTCACTTCTGGCTGTGCTGGGTCTTCTTTGCTGTGCTCTGGGTGTCTCCAGCTGTGTGCGGGTTTTCCTTGTTGAGCACAGGCTCTAGGGCAAGTGGGCTTCAGTAGTTGCAGTGCTGGGGCTTAGTCACCCCCGTGCCATGTGGAATCTTCTCGGACTGGGAATTGCATTGGCTGGCAGATACTTAATCACTGGACCACTAAGGAAGTCCAAAACTTTTCAAGTTTTCTTCTCTTTCTGCTCTTCCATTGTGTTTTTTTTTTTTCAACTAAAGTATAACTGACCTACCACACTGCGTTAGTTCCAGGAGCAGACTGATTCCAGATTTCTGTACGTTACAAATGATCAGCACAGTAACTCTAGTTACCACCTGTCACCATACAGAAACAGCATTATTGATTATATTCTCCATGCTGTAAATTTCATCCTGTGACTCATTTATTTTGTAACTGGAAGTTTATTTATACCACAATCTTCCTCACGTCTCACGCATCACCACCCCCCTGAACTTTTCTCAAAGATTTTTCTCAAACTTGGAGAATTCTCAAAGATTTAAAACAAATCCTTAAAACTGCAGCACAAATATGCCTGAAATTTGTAAAATGTAGATCATCTCACGAAGATTTTATAATTCGCCAAATTAGTAGTGGAAAGGCAGACATGAGTCGGTTGGGTTGTCTTTCTGACCATATCCTCTTAAAATCTACTTCTTCATTGATTTTTTTTTTTTTTGGACATCTAATTGTAGAAAATTCTGATATATTGATAAAAAAACCCCACACAGTTGGCCAAGATTTTCAAAGTTTAAATACTGTAAAAGAAAAACAACAAGAGAGACCAGAGTTCTAAGTTTTGCATTGTTTTTTACTAAAGTCCAGAAATTTCCATATGACAAGTACATCAATGAAATGTTCCCAAAGAAATACTGAACAATATACACTCTAGTTAGCTGAGGGTTCCAGCTTAAGAGTTCATACCTAATTCTTGTGCATTAAAAATCAGCATGGATCTTAGATGATCTAGAATACACTGTGTTTTGAAATCCACAGCTGGTTTGCTTTTTAACCATAATGAAAAACCAGTATTCCTATTCCATCAAATGTGTTTTACAAGCAATAATAAATTCAGATCCACTGTATTATGCAACACACATCTTTGGAAAGCAACATAAAACAGTGAGATCGAATCAGTAGAAATATACAGTTAAAAGAAATACACAAAGTACTGTAGTTTTATTAAAAACTACTACTTGAGAAAGAAATCTTTCCACAAATAGCATAAAACTGTAGAATGATGAAAGGATCTGGGAAAGCTTTACAAAAGCCTAATTCCAACTGTATCTTCCTGAGGGTGGTGGCAAAGGGTATTTCCTTCCTTCTCTGGGATATCCCTGAAGAGGAGAAAAAAAAAAAAGCAAAAGTTTACTTTGTGGATTAACACTCGTGCAAAGAAATTAACCTTACTTCTCGATGGAAAAACACACCAAAAAGGGAATATTTCTTATAGGTATATCACATGGATAGTCTCCATAAATACCTGTGTTTGGTTTTCAGCCTTTTCCAAGCTGCATGTGAGTGGAAATTAGCATAAATGCTATCACTGACAACTAACCAAATCAGCCTTAACAAGCGCCTAAGAAACTGCTTAAAATGTACACAAATGAAGGACAGTTAAGTGTCTTATGTAAAACACTTGTCGGTCTCGCCTACCACCAGCCCCTCCCCCAGCCCCCATGGTATTTCAGGCCACATTGTGGGAAGGTGCCCACGTTACCCTCAGATATATTAGACTAGGAAAGCCATTTTGCTTAACCAAGGCAGGAGCTTGCTGCTCTGCTGAAGCCTAATGAACTATTAATTTTAGGTGTTTTTGTTTGTTTAGCTATAAATAATAGTGGGCCACATTAGGTTATTACTTAATCAATTACTGGGAACTTTCATAACATCTCCGAGTATGCTTCCAAACACCATTTCGGTATAACCTAAAGATAAATGTGATGTGTCTGCCTCACAACTTCTAGTTTCTAGGGAGGATTCTGAAATGGACCCCTTTCCCCATACTGTCACTCAGAGCACTTTACTAGTTCTCCACTAAAAATATACTGAAAGTATAATTTTACTGGTTTTAACAGTGAACTTCTACAATTTAATAGTGCTTCAAAATTCTAATTAAAAAAGAAATCTCTGCAGAAAAAAGGCTGAAAAAGACATGTATTTCCAAAAGGTCCTAAAGAATTATAATGTGCTAAACGACTTAGATCTCCTGAGTGAATAACAATTATACCTCCTGAAACAGCAGAATGCTCCTCTAAACAGTGGGTCTCCCCTAAAGGAGGCAGGAGAGCCACTGAACTGGGGTCAGAAGTTAACAGGTGCCCCTAGCTCTGCTGCTCAACAGCAGGAGATTTGAGGTTTCAACTCCTGACTTGGAAAATGAGGGGAGTGGACTCAACTTTCTCCAGAGCTACTTAGTTGCAGGTACACCTTCCTTTCAATAATATTCAGTTTAGGTTGCCTGGTGTCACCTTGACTCTAGCAACATAAAGTCTCAATCTAGAGAACCTGCTGATATCTGTAGAGATTCTGGGCAGATAGTATGTATGCAAAGTAATATTATACGTCTAAAGAACTGTTACAAAATTCTCTCAAAGGACAACTAAGATGGTTATTTTCTTGTAAAGTGAACTGAGACTTTTAAGAGTACACCAAAAAAAGTGTGAAGAAAAGATTTTTCTTAGCTGGCAGGAGATTCTTCTTAGTTGTCAAAACAAAGGGACACACGGCAAGAAACTGAGTTAGAAAATTAACATTCGAAGCACTGCAAAAGGCGGAGGTAACAAAAGGTGAGCAATTTAAAACCCACTTCACATCACCGCAGGTGCCAGCTCCACGAACACTACACACTCTGAATCACTGCTTTCAGACCCTGCTCTCTGGCAAGCACTGGATTAAAGAGCATGTAAATACTGGCCAGGGTGTCAAATGGCTGAGGGACAGACTGAGGCAAACAGACCTCAGGCTTAAATGTTGCTACAACTGGATGTTATAAAGAGAAAAAAATAAAGCTTCCTCGTAATGAATTTGTCTAGGAATTACTATACTCATTCAATATATAGCTGGTTTAAATTTAGTTTAAAATAAAAAAGTGGGAAATTAGGAGTGATTTCATCCCATGAAGATACAACAGATAAATCAAGACACAAAACTCCTAAGTGGAATAAAGGTAACAGCTGAAAAGGTGAGAGATTACTTTCAGCTTCTAGAAAATTACCATTCATTTTGAGAGATCTAGTTTCTAATAAAACAAAAAGCAACATCATAAGGCAAAACAATGTTTTGGTGTTATTTGTGCTAAATATTGGACTGCTGTGATTAAAGAGGCTTTTGGTCTGAAAATTCTTCAGCATCTTCAAAGTACAACCTATTTAATGAGGCACTCACCCCATAAACATTTTTAATGAGAGATCCAAGGGCAACCGAGCTACTCTTAACAGTACTTACAGAGATGTTTTAAAACAATCAACCAACCCTTGAGTCTCAAGACGTACGTTCAGTACAAAGTGAGCAGTAAGCTTTCCACCCCAAAGCCCACACCACATCCATCACCTGTCTCCCTCCACGATCGTCACGTCTGGGTGGATACCCGCCCGGCCCAGCTAGCATCTGGTACTGGTTTGGCTGGAAGGCTGCATTTTGGGTTTGGAGCATCCGGTTCCATGGTAGCAAAGGTTCGGCCCCAACACCTCTGTGGAAAAGCATCACATTTACATTAAAGGTCAAAATCTTGCAGGTGTCATTTCCAAATTTTGGGACAATCCAATGTGCCTGGATTTGTCCTAAGGGATATATAGGATCAGAGTAGCCTTTAGGTCCCTCACAGCAAGTGTAGTGTAACATATTTCATGAAATATCAGCATTTGTTTAAAACTCAAGTTGAATCAGAAAGATCTGACTTTAAAAAAAAATTTGTTAAAAAAAAGATTTTGTTCATCTTCAATTGTAAAGTTTCCTTTTTAGTCACTAAAGTTTTGGACCCTAGATCACCAAGTTGGCTACATTTTAAGATGCTATCCAAAGAGTAAACATGCACGAGACAAGAGAATGAGGCTTTATTTTTAAAAATGTCCAGGCTCGTTCCTGGAGTCCATTCTTTCTAGTTAATTGCACGCTGCAAATGAATTCTTACTGCTGAGTATTTTGAATCTAGGGTAGGGGACTTGGCTGTTTTTTCCCATCCATTATTCTGCTCAATATGTCAGAAGGTCTGATCGGGAGGAAACCTTTTCAAGTTCTATTGATGCGGCTTTGAATTGACCATGGTGACCTAGCAACATGAGCACTAATTGGCAAGGACTGACTGGCAACTGGTGTACAGTTTACATGGGAACACAGATTCAACAGCTATTATAACCCAGTTTGCTGGCCCGGATTACTGGTCAAAAGAAATGTTTTAATTGTTTTCAAGTGCTTATTTTAACTCTGCAGATACAAAACAACAGGTATGAAGTATTAAATCATAACAATTTAAAGCTGTCACATAAACAGTGTAGCAAAGATTTACCCTCTAAAGGCAATCACCCTGTATGACACAGCTTTCTTGAGGCATTTTCCTCAACTTCCATTTTATTCAACAGTCACTACCAAGAATAAACAGTAGCAAAATTCCCCAGTGTATTTCAGCAGTAGAAGCTTTGGGGGCTGTTACAGACAGTGGGAGGAATTATAAGAAAACCTGAAATTTGCTAAATTACTGAGCTGGTATTAGCTATGACCACATCAGCATATGAATCTCACTGCCTAGGTCTTAGTGGGGGAAGCCCAAAGCTGGGCTCACCGGGTAATGCATTCTTCTCACAGCTATTCAAGCCTGAATCCATCCTCTCCACCCCCACTCTCCTTCCTTCACTTGGACCTTGCCCTTTAAAAAAAAAAAACAAAAACAAACTAAACCAGCAAAGATAACTATTTTTGTGTGAGGTCTCCAAGAACTGCTCTCTAAAGAATTCTAGAAAGGCCAGTGCTATTCTTCACAGTTAGTGGTGGGACCAGAACTCTAACAGTATAATGTACTGTGAGTCGAAATAAAATGAAATATCTGTACCTCAGAAAGAATATGCGTATATTTAGGGCTTTTAATTATTTTTGAATTCACTAATACAAATATATTTCAGCGAGAATGGCTCAACTGTCAAGCAGGAACAGCTCTGTATGCAGAGAAGACACAGTCTCTTCCGGTCTCTGCAGGACTGAGCGGTTAAGATTCGTGCTGTGACCAAGGAGGCTGGTGAAAATCGGGCCATTAATGCAAAATCCGCTTGTTTCACGTGCAGCTCACACACTGTAGGAGCTGTGACCATGTTTTCTCCACAGTTTTACAACAGTAAAACTCAGTCAACTGAGTTTCAGGAAAATCAGCTGGCATGGCTAAAATACATTATAAGTGCACTTCTACATTATTTTATGACCTAAAGACAGGAACAAGGCTACAATGTGGAAGCACAAAGTTCTCCTTTTGGTTTAAAATGATTACCTGAAATGTTTTTTGACAAAAATGTTTATAAAAATAATAATTTAATTAAATAGTTACAAAAATAATTAAATGGAAAGAGCCATGTAAGAGGGACATGTACGAACTACCCTCTTCTGCTTGGTAGTGACAGAAAGGCCTTTATTTTACATAAGTTTATCATATTTCTATACTAATTATATCAGTTTGCAAATACTTTTTACAAACTGAAATCTGCCCTGGAAAATACATTCTAAACCTGAAATGCAAGTGCTGAGGCTGACACATTTTAATTTTTTTAAATGAGTAGCTATCAACTGAGGCAACTTATTTGAGGCATTCTGCACCGTGGATGACAACAATATTCTGAAGTTTCTAAATTACTGTTTTGGAAAGTAGCTGGCAGTATGACATAACTATATACTACTCATTGGGATATTTTTAATTTATAAACACACACACACACACATATATGTATATGACAAATCAGCTTTTAAAAATCTACAACTGAGCTTAGCACCCATTAAGTTAAAAAACGAAATGGCCACATTGGAAAAGATATGGCCAGAAAAGAGACTCCCCCACTGGCAAGGACACAGACAACAGGGCAGCACCCAGGGAGGAGGCATGAGCTGGACCTCGATCACCATCATGATGATGGCTGGGCCGTCCTTTTGAGGGAGGCGAAGGCGGGAGCGGGGTGCTCCTGTTGTAATTTAAGTGAAATGAACATATGAATTATAAATACTATCTCAAAGTAGGAATTAATTCAAGAAACAGTGTAGTTTATGTAAAAAAAAAAAAAAGTACACTTAAAAAATTTTCTTCTCTAATAGGGTTCTCAACCAAACACTTAACAGTGCAGTGGGAAAGTACTGAACTAATAATCAGTGAAACCTGGTTCTAGCAAGAATTCTACTTACCAGTTGTGACATCTCAGCAAAGTCAGTTTGTGTTTTCTCCTCTGTGTCATGTAAGGTCAGAAAAGTGACTGACACAGGCTACAGAAATGAGTGATGTATCTGCTGAAAGGCTGGCTACTGGAAAGTTTAGGAGGCTAAATTCAAACTTTGTTTTCTTTAAACAGTGTGTTTCTTAAACAGCCACGTTCTAAGACATAAGAAATTCTATTAAGCTCACACGTAACTTCTGCCTTATGGCACAGTTTTAGTTTCTGACTGAAAGTAAACCAAAACTCCTACAGAACACACATCAAATCTGTTGGGTTCACAGAGTCAATCGGGAAGATACCAACTTGACTAGGACACAGATCATAGATCAAAGAAAAACCCACGGATGTCAGGACATAAGTGGTGATCTTAGGGAAGCTTAATGTGGAGAGGGAAGGAAAGCTGTAGGACTGAATAAAGGGTGCCTCAGAAGGGGAAGGACTTCTCTGAAGTCCCTGTGGCTTCATGGGACAGAATGCTCAGAGCCAGTTTTCTGATGAGTTTTGCTCGGGTGAAAAGTTTCTTGGTAAAAGAACGGTATAGAAGTTCAGATAAGCTGAACTGTGGGCTTCAGTTTCCTCATCTGTAAAAGTAAAAACATCTACTTCAAAGGGGCAACAGGAGGAATAAATGAATTCATGTTTCTAAAAGCATGTTATCAGCACAGTGCTGGCACTTTGGTGATTATTTAATAACATGGCAAAAAAGCAAGCAACAAAGTGGGGAAACCAAATCTTAAACATCAAACGTGACAATCGTTCTGCAGAAGACAGTCATCTAAGGTAAGATCAGTGTGAATGTGATAATATGTATTTTAGAAAAAGTTCACCCCTCACTCATTTAGTGTGACAATGGTGCTTCTCTGAGGATGCTGAAGTGGCACATACCATGAGCCCTGAGCACTTACAATGAAAACAGAACATAAACACAGGCAAGAGCAGTTGTTCTAAATTAACATGCAGCTTGCACTAAGTAGCTGATACTATTAATAAACAATTGAATAACATAATTTCTTTTATCTTCTTGAAGAAAATAATGAAATGAGGTTTTGGAGTCTCTAAAGAAAGAACTTTCTTAAAGGGGGTAGAGGTTATAACCCTGTTCAAATAACAACACTTCATTCATTTCAGATGTGAACAGATCAGACTGCTAAAACGGCAGAGAGGCGAACAAAACAGATCAGGACTGAGAAGGCAAAGAAGGAAGCCGTGCTAGGAGGGGGCTTAAACTCGTCTCAGCATTTACCAATGCGGGCAAGACCAGCATGAGACGACAGACTTTAAAGCTGCCCTTAAAAATTATTCTTCAGATGTTAATATAATTATTCATAACACGCCTGGCTGCCTTGTCGTGCAGAGACCACCTGACTTAGGCGAGCACAACTTATCAATGAAAGAACACATGTCAAACATCCCTTGTTATTAAACCATGTCACATTCTTCCTCGTCCGTGGTACTTATTAGACTGCAGATCCCATAATCCTCTTCTGAGTCCCTTCTGCGTTTAATTCAGTTCAGTCTTAAGTAGTTGAAGAAACTGTTTTCAGTGGCAACTAATAACTACTGACCTACAGCGACACTGCACTACAATGAGCTTGTCAGCCCTGAAAAAGTTGTACCAAAGAAGCTGATTAGGACTTCAAGAGGTCTGCAGCAAGAATCAATGGTTGGTCTGTACTGACACTGTGTTGCCGCAAAGAAATGATAAAAGTGGAACCCCATTAGTTATGCCTCATTAAGCTGCACAACTCTTCTAAAAAGAAATTTGTTTAGCCTGACCAAAACCTAATGCAATTTTAAGGTCTCTGTGTTGCATTTTTCAGGGCACCTCAAAAGCATCAATAAAGTAAAGGCCAGGAACCAAGAAAAGCAGGAAACTATATAAATATGAATCTTTTACTTCAACGTGTTAACCATGTATTTTCCTAAAGAACAGGCCCAAGAGAAACTCTTTAGAGGGGAGACAGTACATTTCATAGTACAGCGAAAGCTCAAACCTCAAATGCTGGTGTGAAAAATTACTAAAAACTCATGTCTGCTTTAGTATTACCTGTCAAATCTTTGCTGCTGGAAAAGGGGAGGGGGACCTCGCCAGGAGTCCTGGGGCCTCATATCTGGAAGATAAACAGGAAAGGATTAAAGAGGAGACTTAATTATTATTCAGCTACCCACATATAATATAATTAACAATTCTTGGGAAAAATTGAGACTGAATATAATAACGAGCATAATTACACACTGTGGAAATGTGAAAAGATGTGAAATCAACAAGGTCAACAAATTTGTCTGTAAAATTATTTCTCCTTTGATAAGAAAACATAGCTTTTAGTGAAGCCTTTCTCATTAAACTCACGTTTCTCTCACCCTTGCTATGTGTGTGTGTGTATATGCAAAGACATATGTATGTATTTTACATTCATATTTTAAATGTTGTGCAAAACGATGGTATTTTGGCTTTATCCATAAACAGAAACTGAACAAATAGTAACTTTGATAGAAAGCCTAAAATCTGCCCCTTAAACACGTCAACCGGAAAGCACCCTGACTTTCTGAGCTGTGTCGACAGGACACAGCAAAGTCTCTCCAAAACAGGCCAGAGGATGTGCTCACAAAGGGATCGCCTATTTCCCTGCTGTTTTCTGACAGTCAAACCTCTTCCCCTAACATGAAGCGAAGAGGGGAACACTGAACGAATGACAAGGAACAGTTAAGTGACTGCCGGCCCTCTGTGTAAATGGGGTGCAAGGCACCCCCCGCGCGGCCCACAGTTGGTATCAACTGTCCGCCGCTCAGGCCCCCAGTCTCGGTCACCTCAGCCACCTTCTGGCAGGGTCTGAGTGTGACCAGCTGTTCCAGGAGTTGTCTAATGAGGTCTCCGTGTGAGGACAGTAAGACCTCCAGACTCCCAAGGCCCAAGGACAACAAGGCTTACCATAATGTATTCAAGCTCACATTTTAATGGAAACACAAACTAGAAACATGCTTTTCAAAATTACTTTCTTAAAGGAAAGAAGAAATGAAAGCTTATCTCTGGTTAGCAACCAAAAAGATGCAATCTGGGTTTACTTGAGGAGAAAAAGAAAAGTAGAACATTGCTTTAAAACCCCCTGCTAAGGAGAATCAGGAACAAGTAAAGGCACCTGGCTGCTCACAAGGGTTCCAGCAGGAAACACCTGGCTGTTTCCACTTTGGAAGCAACATGGCCAAGGTGCTGGCCCAAAGAAAGCCTCCAAAGTGGACAAACCAGCCTAGGGGAGTCACCCGGTCCTGGGCCAATGGCACGTGCATGCGTGAGGCCTTCACCTCCATCACTCCCAAGCAGAATGCCATTCCAAACTGAAAGAGAGATGGCATTTCCAGTCAATGTGAATTACACCTCCCTGTCATCTCTTTAAAACCAAACTATTGTTTAGTTGCTCAGTTGTGGCCAACTCTTTGTGACCCCATGAACTGTAGCCTACCAGCTCCTCTTGTCCATGGGATTCTCCAGGTAAGAACAATGGAGTGGGTTGCCATTTCCTTCTCCAGGGTATCTTCCCAACCCAGGGATTGAACCTGCATCTCCTGCACTGGCAGGGGGATTCTTTACCACTGAGCCACCTGGGAAGCCCTAAAAACCAAATTAGTAGCAGTCAAACCTAGAACAATGCTGATGATGTTTCTCTGTGATCATTAGATATTTAGACCTGAATGGAAACTCAGGAAGCTCATCACCACACAATTCACAGGAAGTAGGGCCAGGAACCTAGTCAGGGCCTGGAGTAATGTCCGAATCACTATGTACCATCAGGAAATCTAAATCAGAGGAGGTAAAACCAGAACTTCTTACAAGACAGCAATCATTTCACCTGTGTGGTTTATTTCTATAGAGAAACCTAAAATACACATACCCCAAAACACTCTATGATTTTCAATGAATCATGAGAAAGGAATCTACCAACAGTAAAACCAACACTTGGGCGGCTTTTTCTGATCGTTACTTTGTTAACCTTGCAGTCCATTACTATTCAGATATTATACCAAACTTAAGTTTGTGAAAACTGGTAAAATGTTCCCAGAGGCATTATAGTTTAGCGTCTTATTTAAACAAAGTTAGCTAATATAAGAAACATCACCATGGAACAACTAAGCCCATGGGCCACAACTATAAGCCTGTGCTTGAGAGCCTGGGAACCACAGCTACTGAAGCTCACCTGTGCTCTGCAATAAGAGAAGCCACCACAGTGAGAAGCCCACACAGCAAGGAAGAATCAGTACAACCAAAAAATGAATTAATAATAATAATTTTAAAAATCAAAAGAAATACAGGAAATTTCATTCGGACCCCTGTCTAACTCTGTATTTCACATGTTCCAAAATCACTGTGGTCAGCCCGGAAACAGGCCTCCTTTTTAACAGACTTAATTCTGCGATTCGAGTTGCATGGTGTCTCTTTATATATGGTGTCATCACAGAGTATGCACTCTCCATGGGACTGAGAGAAGCTTCCACATAGACCCCCAATACGAGGAGAATCTAACGAAGATAATTAAAAAATACACTCACATTAAGAAAAGCCTTCAGAAATGTTTATCCTAAGGTTTTATGAAAAGTAAAGGCAGGAAAAAAAGCAGTGTTCCTCCCAGCAACACTGTAAGTGGAGGGAAAGTCCTCAACATTCTAGAATATTCACTACATCCAAATATGCCACATTGTTAAGCACACCAATATTTCTAAGGAGAACTGGAATGTAAACTTCACTGTGCACAAATGTTTTCTTTGGAGAGGCAGAGCCTTTCTCAGTAGTCTAACTGTATCCCGATAAGCGCCCAGGAAAGCGGCCGGAGTTCCTACTCCACCAACTCTGGTATGCCAGGTGCTTTCCTCTCTGCTTCTCATTCACTATTTCTTACCACCTAGACAATGTTCTTTCCAAATTCAGCACATGCAAAAACTATCGTTTTTTGTTAAAAACCTAAGCAAATTTTATAAGACTTTAAAAATTCGGTCAAATGACTATTAAAATACCTCTTGCTCTCAATCAAAGAAAAAAACTAAAGAGGATCGACAAACGTCAAAGCTACCTTTAAACAAATCTCTTCATGTGGCTCAAACAATATATATGGCCCTTAAGTGTTCATAAGGCGGAAATACTTCCTGGCGGAGAAGTAATGAAGTAGAATGTAAAACAAACTTATTATCATTCATTTGTATGGCTCTAACAGAAGATCCATTAGAGAGGGAGAAAAAAAATTCTGAGATACTGAATTGCACTTCAGAAAGGTAGCAGCACAAGAGAGAAAAAAATGAGAGCTCATTTTTTCGCGTGGTCTTTAAAAACACATCCGTTTTCTAGAGCTCTACGGCCACAGAAACCAAGGCTTCACCAACAGCTCCTCAAGTGACAATTTACCTAATCAGCGTGGCAATCACAGAAAAGATTCCATGTTTACTGATTGCCACTAATCAAAAATCACTTTTCAAATGCAGATAATTGACAAGTTTATGGACTGAAATGAAGAGAGGTGACATGCCATGTTCTCCAGGTTGCAGAAGCGAATGCTTTATTCATGCCGAGCACTCAGGGCTGCACTTGACTCCAACAGTCCCTGGACAATCACCCATCAGCCAAAACCTGACACATCAAAGATAAATCAAAGACTGACAGAGACGCCTGCAGCAGACACTTGACAGAAACTGGCCCGTGACCAGTGGCTCTCCTTGATGGAGCTCAGCACCACATGAAGAAACAGTTATGATACAACAAATATTTTCAAAGACTGAATAACCAGTTCAGATCTCAGTTTTACTAAAACTATTTCTAACCAAAACTTAAAGTTCAAAATTCTATAAAGAGGAACGATATATAGAGGATCATTTATCACTTAGTACTTTCATAGCACATACTCTGTGCCAGGTACTATTTCAAGTACTTAAAAACTCATTTACCATGGAATTTTGTGAGATGGGTGTTCTCTGTACCATTTCAGAAAAGAAGAAATGCTGAGTACTGATCAAAGCCTGCCTGAGGTCACAGGCTATCGAGGGGTGGAGGGGAAGCCAGGACCACCCCCAGCACACCATGTCACTCCACAGTCCACATGCACTTGCGCTGTGGGCCGAGGTGAGTCTCGTGTTATTTTATGTCAGAAGCACCAGGAGAGCCGCCTCCTCAACCAAAGACTCAGAAGTTCAGGATCTCCAGGAGGCTAGACTGGGGATCTGCACACTACTTTCAGTATTTTCAAAGTTTAGAATACACACATCTAATTAAGACAGGAGGGCAAACAAGGATACTTCACACATGCACTCTGGGAGTGAGCATCTTGGCAACACAGACTCGTGGGGAGAAAATGAAAAAAGATCTTATCACTGTTGTTCTTAAAAGAGTATCACCACCCTAAAACACGGTATTCAAAAAAGATATGGAAATGTAAAGGTAAAGGATCGGATACAAATCAGACACAAAATATAGAGAGAGATACAGATGGATGGATGGATGACGGACAGACTGGTTGGCATATATGCAGGGATTAGGTCTGTCTGCATAAATAGAAACTGAGAGGTCACAAGAGGCCATGAGATAAATATGCCATAAAAATCTTAATGACAGTAAACTTAAAAAAAAGAGAAAGAAGAAAAGCCAAAAAAAAAAAACAACAACAAAAAAAAAAGAAAAGCCAAATCTTTGGAGCTGTGTGTGAAGAGTATTGGGGAAAACTTCACAGGACATGGAATTTCCTTTCTTGACAGCTGGCAGCGTTTGTCTGGGCTTATCGTACAAGTGTGACCACAGATAAGTGCAGACTTTCGTCTCTCTCCCTAACCAGAACCACCATCAAGCCTTTCCACAACTGAGCTGTGGTTCTAGAAATGAGATGTAACTGTGCACTTTTCTCCTTTAAGAAGCTTTTAAAAAACTCTTGCAAAAAAAGAGACTCATACAAACCACTGAATTCTTCGAAGGATTAAGACATGACAACAATCTCACAGTAACCCTTACTACAGAAATAAAAATGTAGGAAACACTTGTTTTATGAGCCCAGAATGTGTGAAGCTGTAAACTCATCTCTCAAATCACAGACATGAATCAATATCCTACAAAATGCTAATACACACAAAAAAATGGATAAATCAACATTAGGCTTGCTCCAGTAAGGCCAGGTTAGTGTAACAGTCAAAAATCAGTCTGTGTCATTCACCATGTAACAGAAGGAGAAAAAAAACAAAGAAACAAACATTACTACCTCAAGAAATGGAGGAAAAGCAGTTGATAAAATCCAATACCCACTAGAAACAAGGAATATAAGGAAACTCCTGCGACCTAACAAAGGTTATCTTGTTCTTGCCTGGAGAATCCCAGGGATGGGGAAGCCTGGTGGGCTGCCGTCTATGGGGTCGCACAGTCAGACACGACTGAAGCGACTTAGCAGCAGCAGCAGCAGCAATATTATATTTAATGGTGAAATATTACAAGTCTTCCCCTGAAGACTGGCAATGAAACAAAGATGCCCAGCATCACCACTTACGTTCAATCACACTAGAGATCCTAGGTAGTACAAAAAAGCAAAAAAGACCAAAGGCATTAAGATCAGAAAACGAATATATAAAACTGTCACTACTCACAAATGACATGAATGAAAAGGGCAAAATCCAAAAGAACATACAGACAAGACTTCAGAGTAAATGAATTTTAGTGACACTGTCAGTCAATATTCAAAAGTCAACTCTTTATATATATATATACACAAGCAAGCAACTGGAAAATGATGTTTACAAGTCACCAGACAGGGAGGGCCACGTGTTTCTTACTCAGAGTGAATCCCTACTCTACAAAGCCTATTTCCTATTTTTAATTTTTATTTTAAAAATTTTATTTATCTTATTTTGGCTGCACCAGGTCTTAGCTGCAGCACGTGGGATCTTCCATCTTAGTTGGGGTATGTGGGATGTTTAGTTGCAATATATAAGATCTAGTTCCCTAACCAGGAACTGAACCAGGCCCACTTATATAGATTCTCATTTGCGTCTGTGATGCCCTGATAAGAACTACTAATCTGGCTAATACTTCCCAAGTGTGTTGCATATCACAGGTGATATAGAAGATGGTTTTCTGGAGGTCCATGAAAAAGCTTGTTATCTTTGTGGTTGTATTCACTTTGATGTATATTTGAAAAAAATACATCAAGCACATCAAACCCGGAATGCACTGACTGATGATGGGAGGAAGCTGCTTTACACGGAGCCCATGCTTGCTTTCACCTGTGCTACTCAAACTTGTCTTCTCAAACCTCAGAGATCTACTCGACACAGTAACCTCTGAAATTCCCCACAACCGTGGTCTTGAGAATGACTGACTAAACCAAGACACAGAGATAGATGGATTACACCTGGGTCTAGTATCTGCATCTTATTTCGTTCTCCTCTTGGGAAGCCATGATACCAGCACAAACAGAAAAGAGCCACAGGAGAAAGGCACTGACGAGGACTGTGTAAGTGAAGAGCAGGCTTTAACTGCCTGCCGGAGGTGCCCTCACCCAGGGTGAGCTCTCGGGGCACAGACAGCTCTTTCAAAGTGGTTAGATGCTTCAGTTGTATGTGGTCCATCCTGATACATACTCCACACACAGATATAAATGGAAATACCAAGAAACACTATTTGCTCAGTTTTGGGGGGAAGTAGCTAAAGAAACTACTGTACCAAGCAGCTCGCCACAGCCTATTAAACTCCATGCCCCCTGTGCTTCACTGAACAGAACAGAACCACTCAAGTCCACAGACTTTACGATGGAGGCAACAACGCTCCATTTACTATCATTAAGACGCGCAGAGAGACAGACAGACAGACAGAACACAGTGAAAACAGAAGCCTGAGAGCAGGAGACTGTCAGAACTCCTTTCTTAGAGCTTCAGGTTAAAAATGCTTTCGTGAGTAAATCAGCATGAACTAATACTAAATACATGGCATAAATATTTCCCAACAATCATCGCTTTAATCTGGGTCTTTCTTTGACAGGTGTAGTTGATTTTAACAGAGTTCTAAGGGTTCTCTGCAATAGAGTAGCCCCTCCTGCTTTTTCTAAATTTAATTTTTATGAACTCTCTGAAACATTCAGAAGAAAACTTAAATGATATGACACTTGGACTTAAATGTCAGCATCTTGCCACATTGCCTCTTCCCCCACCACCCGGGGGGGCTGACTGGTTGGAAGCAAGCAGACAACCAGGAATGAAGATGCAAAGGCTTCATGAAGAAAACTGGCTTTGAGAACTTGGTACATAACCTGTATTTTCTAGAAAATGAGCACAGCCACAGAGCGCAAATGTAACATTAAATGGACATATGAATTAAAATGAATGCAATTACGCTGTTAGGTCCACCCTTTTAGCAATGCAGATCAGAGACCACCCTTTGTCACAGTATTTAAGCTAGTAGGTAGAACCCATTACTGAAAACATACTTGACATGAGCTTTGGAATCTGGGCTTGTCCTCGCAAAAGTGGCCGGTACATGTTCCCCTGGAAAGCTGTGGGCGGCGGTGCAGCATTGCTGTAGACACCCGTTCCGGAGGAGCCTCTCGGCATAACGTGGCTATGAAAGGAACCCCCCCAGCCAAAAAAAAAGTTAGACAAAGACATACCCATCACTATTATGATAAACAAATGCCGGTAGCCATCTTGTCACTACTAGATCTGACCAAGACAATGCGAAGTTTAAATTAAAATGAACAAAGTTCAAAATGTTACCTGATAATGGAGACAGCAAATGTTCATTTGTCACACCAGAGCTTCCTGATAATCATGTAAATATTTAGTACTTTATTAAAAAAAAATCATTTCAGTCTATTTCTCTTTTTCTGCATTATATTGAGTTTTGCCCTTGAAGACCTATGCTGTTGCTATCACTATACAGTTGACCCTTGAACAGCACAGGTCCACTTATACCTGCAGTGTTTTCAACAGTAAATACTGGAGTCCTGCACAATCCACGGCTGCAGATTTTCAGTGGGTGAATGTCCCTAATCCCACAGTTGTTCAGGGTTCACCTGTATATAATACTACTCTATATTTTACTATTTTCAGTTTATTGCATCAAACATTTCCCTATAACTTTTCATAGTCTTCCCAAGTGTAATGTGTATTAAGTATTACAGAATACTTACATATTAGTGTCTCATACTTTACTAGACCTGTCCACTCATTTAGTACTAGTTAGTACTAGTAGTATAGACAGCAATGCCTAGAGATATGGTTGTATAACTAGGCTCCTCTATTTTCTCAGGATAAATTCCAAGAAGTAGGAATCTGGATCAAAAGTTCAGAGGATCCTCAGACCTTAACACTCTACTTAAGAGATACTTCTATGTTGCTTTCCAAAGTGGCTGAAATAATGCAAAAAAGAAATCTAGAGAGTATTTTAGATTTGCTTTTTTTTTTTAACTATTAAATGAAGACTTCCAAGCAACCTGCCGAAAACCTCACATTTACACAGTGGCTTAGAAACTATCCCAAGAAGTTAATCCCCACAACTTCACGAGGCTGAAGTTCCATTTCACACACAGGAAACGGAGGCAGAGGAGGTTCTGTAACTTTAACAAAAAATATCCAGTGGTAGACAAGGTGTCTGATCCAGACACTCAGGACTCAAAGCCCATGATGCCACTGGCCCTTACTAGTCACTGCATAAAGTGCATGCTACTAATGGTAACCTACTGCCTAAAGCCCATTTTGAATCTTAAAGCTTTCATATGAATTGGAAATATTTATTTATGAGTTACCAATATCAATTCACAGATGATAACTCATTAATACATGCCCTAGTACTTTACTCTTTTTATCCCAGCTTTATGTCTTTCTGCTTCAAAGCTCCCTCTTTTACAGTCAGGAAAAAAGAAAATTTGAAGCTAATGAAGGCGAAGGATAAAAAGCAAAATTCACAGCAGAGGAGATACAAAAGGCCAGCAGACACTTTGAGAGGCTTGACCTTACTAACAGGCCAGGAGACACATTCAGGCATCACGGAGGCCTCAACACACAGGCACGAGCCCAGGGGCTGGCAGCTCCTCGTAGAGGGACTGTGACACCCAGAGATTAACTCAGTCACAACTCTCTTGAGGGTAAACAGCATGTTTCATTCTTTTGAAATAACGGTCAGAGACAGCAAAATCTCTTGAGAGAAAATAATGGAATTCTCAGGCAACACAAAGCAATAGATAAACCAGAGACACAGAATTGAATTTTAAAAAAGAAGAAAAGCAGAAAAGAATCAAAGTCATTAAAACAGCTGCAGAATAGTTGTATTTAATAATCTCGAACATCTGTGGTGTAAGTGCTGATTTAATGCTCCATGGAAGATTCTGAACAACCAAAATACACAGAAAAACCTACCACTCACCCCAAAGCCCTGAAGGCCGCGGGATCCAGGTGGACAGGCCGCCGGTCCCGGTTGAAGCCGAGCTGGGGTTTCCACTGCCGTCCGTTGCTGGATTTTTCCCAGTCGCTAGGTTTTAGGACCGGTGCAGGTTTTCTAACCATTTGAAAATACAGTATTTAGTTACAGGGGTGGACTTCACTTACACAAAATAAACTTGAAAAGTTTATATTTTCTAATTTGTTCAGTTGTTACCTTGCTCCCGGAAGCATGACAGCTTTAAAAATGTAATCTTCAGCAAACTGTGGGTCTTTAAAATTGATACTAGAAGAGAACAAGAAACAATTTAGTGATTTCACTGGATTAGTCTGCTTGACTTCTACCTGTAAATTCAGGTACTTGTGACCTTCATTTTATTTTTAAGGTTTTTTTTCTTTTTTTGGCTGTTCTGCATGGCTTGCAGATCTCCGTTCCCCAGCCAGGGACCGAACTGCAGCCATGGCAGTGAAAGCCTGGAATCCTAACCACTATACCACCAGGGAACTAGATGCTGTGGATCTTTAAACAGAATGACTACAATTCAAAAGTCTTCTCCCAAAATTATCTTAGTCCGCAGATTCTGCCAAACTGCCAAATGGCTGTACATCTTTCTCACCAAACTGCCACTAATCCCCAGGATGGCCTCGTGTAACTTTATGTGCAAAGTCATGCTCCACCTAATTGTAGGTGATCGCAGAGAAAGAACAGACACTGCCAGCCCAACTCTTGAGAAATTCCAGTATGATACCAGACACCGGTACAAGAGGTTTGCAACAACAAAAATAAAAACCACCTTTCATTTTGTTCAGTCCATGGCAAAGACCCTCCCTCGAACATCTTCAAGAAGATCAGCGCTTGTTGCAAGAAACAGTAGAAACATTTGCAAAATCAAAAACAATGAACAGATAATCCACAGGGGAAAAAACACAAAGCCTCCCTGTTGGAAGTCCCATATCCTGCTCGACTAATGTGTTTCTGTGAGAATGTAAACAGTCACAACTTGAAATGATGTGATGGCTGTATATTCAGACTCAGACTTTTAACAAGCTGGGCCAAACTGCCTTTTTGAGTGTATATGTGTGTGTGTGTGCACGCGCGCGGGGGTGGGGGGGGGGGGTGTGTGTGTGTCTCACCCAAAGCACACAAGTCTTCCTTCTGACACAGCAATGTCTCTTCTAGGACTCTGGATATGCACCTAGTTTATATCTAAGGATGCTCATAATATCAGGATTCATAATACTGAAAAACTGTAAAACCTAAGTGTATAGGCAAATAGTGGACTGGTTAAAGAAACTATGGTTCTTTCTAAAAATGGTATCCTCGGAGACTTCCCTGGTGGTCCAGCGGTTAAGAATCCGTCTGCCAGTGCTGGGGACGTGGGTTCCATCCCTGGTCCAGAAGACCCCACATGCCAGAGGCAACCAAGCCTGTGCACACCTGCTGAGCCCACACTTCCTAAGGCCTGTGTTCTGCAGCAAGAGAAGCCTCCTCAGTGAGATGCCTGTGCAGCGAAACCAGAGAGCAGCCGCTCTCAGCACAACTAGAGAAAGCCCACATGCAGCAAGGAAGACCCAGGGCAGCCAAAAATAAATTTTCCATTTTTTTTTTATAATAAATAAACAGAAGTGGTTTATTTCTGAAAATGTAGTAACAAAATACTTAATGACAAGATGGAAATACAGGCAACAGACTAGACACACGTTCACCAGAAGGTTATTTGTACACGCAACCATTTCCTTTCCTTCTCTGTGCTTTTTCATATTCTCCAAAGATCCTCTGAAGTTTACAGATTACAGTTGCAATCAGTGAGAAAGGGTTTTATTGAACTGGCTGACATTTTAGATAGCTAACTTTATTCTCTTCAAATAATGCCACTTAAAATAATTAGGGCCCATCTGTTATAGAGAGATTTTTGTTAACTGTATATTTTAAGTACATAAAAATGGTTCCATTTATAATAAAGATGCTACAAGCTCAAGAACAGCTGAACAGCACTTCATTGACTCAATCTGTTCCTCTTAGAAACTCACTCTTCACCATGACTGTTTTTATCTCAGATGTTCTCTACTCCAGGCGGCTCAGGGCAGGGCCAGGCACAACAGGCAGTGTGAAAGGTTTCAGAAGGTGAGAGACAAGGTGGTAGGTAGGTACGTGGATTTGTTGGGGCTTTCTAGACACAAAGCCAACAGAGGAAACTGGTAATAAAGCATGGCCTGCAACTAAAGTATCTCAGAGCAGTTCTCTTGGGGTCAGCAGGCCTTTTTGGCAGTTTACCAAACAAATTTTCAGCATGCCTACTGTGTACATGGTCTCATGGTGGGAGCAGAGGCACAAACAGTGCCCAACCATGGGGCCTGCCTCCTCTTCTAATAGGGGAGATAGACTGGAAAAGTTTAACAGTATAGTAAGGAAGAAAGTGGAAAAGGCCACAGCAGGCACAAGAAAGATGCTCATCAAAGCCTGTCACTTGCCTTCCACATGGGACCTTGTGAGTGTGGGCTAAATGCACACGTATGTGAGGGAGAGGGTCTTCACAGAGGGACCAGCCTGGAGAGCAAGGAGGAGGCGTCCCTGCGGAGCTGTGGGGACCCAGATACAGAGCACGGCTCTACCAAACTATGGCAGGAACCAGAGGTCTCCGAGGAGTGGCAGTGGTTAAGAAAGACGAGAGAAGATTCAGTGGGAAGGTAGGTGGGATTTCAAAAAAAAAAAATCAGCTGGGAGAGCCCTACAGTAATTCAGGAGACGAGAATACATACAGGCTCACTGGGAAAAGCCAGATAAGAGAAATAAGTGGAAAGAAAGACGGTTCCAGAGCAGTGGTATCAGTACACGGAGTCACGTGCCATGAGAAGCTGAAGTTCCTAAGTCTGGGCAAGGGGGCAACAGGAGGTGAGGGAAAGATGGAGAGATGGGCAAGGAGGTGTGTGTGGGTGCAGGACACAGCGGCCAGTGTGGACACGGAGTCCGGGTGACACGGAGGGTGTCACCTGCTCCTCCAGATGGGAAGAAAACTGAGAATCAAACAGAGGTTTTATATCTGTAAAGTCAGCAAAACTATAAAAAGCAAGTTACAATGGTGGAAGAAGAGAAGGACAAGAGACATTCAGGGAGATGGCTCAGTTCTACTCACAGTTAAACTACTACTATGTGGAAAGATTTACGGGATCAGAATTGAAAAAAAAAAAATTCCTAGGTCACAGTTGATTGTATTCTCTGAGTCCTTCCATCAATTTAAGACACTTCAATAACTTCTAAAATATATTTCCTCAACAACACAGGTAAGACCTAATGTGATGGGAACACGAGGTGAGGGAAAGTCCACTAAAGTGGACTCAAGGAGACAACTTCTCAAACATGGAATCCAACACCAGATGCACACAAACAGAGAAGGAGGGAAATGCTAGGAGTCAACAGAGACAGGAGTAATTGGCAGGGGGCACTGGAGGTTGCATGTTCAGATTTTTTGTTTGTAAAGCAAGAACAACACTGGGATACAGAAGCCCTGAAACAAACATCCAAAAAGCTAAAGTAAACTGCATCAGTCTCAGCATGACCCCTCAGAGAAAAGACTGAAAATGACCTCGTAAGAAAAGAGTTACCTTTGGCCTTTCAGGCATCTCCAGGAAATCAACTCAATTTTATTATTTATTTATTTATTATTATTTATTCAACATACAGCTGGATTTGAGATTTCTTTTATAAATTTAATAATCTTGTGAAAACAATGGATACCAAATAACACCAAAGGCCATTTCAGGCTCAGAAATCACGATCACCATCATAATCATACAAACAAAAACTCCAGGATTTGTTAACTCTGGAACTCTTCCTTGTGCAAGTCTCTGTCCTAATTAGAAAGTTAAGTAGAACTTACTATTTCTAGGGGGCTGCGAAGGAAGACCCTTGAACACACACTGAGATACTGAGAAGCACAGCAAATGTACCAATCCGGAGCGGACTGGTGGTATAACCGGCCTGAAGGTCTGCTGCAAGCCAGGGCCCCAGGGGTTAAACACAAGAGTCCACACTGGCTCTGCCGGAATCAGACTGTGGCGGACACAGGAACCTGGCTTATGGTTCTGAATCCCACCTTTAACAAAAGAGCCCAAAGACAAAGAGCCAGGACAGATTATACGCCAAGATAAACAAAAACTGTGGTAAAGATAAAGGGTAAAGCAACTATATGCTAATACAAATTAATTAAAAAAATGATCCACCGGAAATTTAAGAACGGGGGTGGTGAGAGATGAAGGCAATTAATCTAGTAAGATTTTTCAAATTCACAAAGGGTGTCTGTAAGTGAAAGCCTTCCTAGAATGGCAGCTGCTATCTAAATCCATTAAAGATAGGAAAATAAACATGCTTAAACTTCACAATGAGAAATCTAAATAAAATCCAAAATAGTCCCTGAGAGTGAGAGAAATAATAACATGTTGGAAAGTAGTATTCAGGAATAGCTTTTACAAAATTCTTGAATTACTTAAACATTTGCCCTGTTCTCATCTAAAGAGTGAGGGAAACAACAACATAAACCTTGCCATCAAGATCAGGAATTCATACAATAGTTACACAGATGCATAGAAAGTTTGCTGATTCTCATTCTAAAGAGCCATATTATATTTTACATACTTGGCAGAAAATGCTGTCACCATTGAGGAAATGAAGTATGAGTTTTCCACGTGGCAGAAATTAGCCCTTTAAAAGTTTGTAATTATAGATAAAAAAAATATTCCACTATAATTCATTCTATCTCATCTTAACTAAAATATATTAACAGCTCTGTTTTTGAACTCTACAGGGCCACGAATATAAATACAATTTATATTATGTTACAATACAGTGAAGCCATGTGGGCCTCCAGGGTGCAGAGGTCTGTTTGAACCTACACAGCACACAACTCTTGGAAACTCCTACTTTCCACCTCCCACCTCTCTAATCCAGGAAGAATTAGAGGTTGTTAGGGGAAACCAGAAAGCAGAGAAGTAAGCTTGTTAAGTCAGTAACCTTAACAATATACATAATTTAAAGTCAAGAGGCTCTACTTGGAGGTCTGCAACACAGGGACTCTCCAAATATCAAAGACTTGCTGGAATAATAGCCACCATTTCCCTGTGAATCACAGGTCTTCTTAAATTTATTTGCAAGTTCAGAGCTGTATTCTGGGCAAATGTCAGGAATTTGGGGAAACTTACCTGATGGCAGCATTGTGTGTCAGATCCTTTAACATGGGAATAGGAGAACATACTACTCTAAAAAGAAACAGAAGAACCATCTGTTTGTAAGTTGTAACCTCTGGGAAAAGTGGAAACAAAATGTTGCTACGTTTCTTATGCTTTGAGAGAGAGAAATCACTAAACCAATAAAAACAATATAATCATAGGTAACTTTTTTTTTTTTGTCTTTCTTTTTTTTTTTTTTTTTTTTAATATTTATTCATTTATTTGGCTGCACCAGGTCTTAGTTGCAGCATGTGGGATCTAGTTCCCTGACCAGGGATTGAACCTGGGCCCCCTGCATTGGGAGCTCAGAGTCTTAACCACTGGGCCAGCAGGGAAGTCCCAATAGGTAACTTTTAAAAAGGGCCCTGTTTGTAATTTCACTAATAGAAAATAATTATGAACAACGGGCTTATATCAGAATTTGTAAAAAAAATTCTGATACAAGAATTCTTTATATTCTATAAACCAAAAAGGGGGCAGTGGAGGAACAGATAACTGAATAGAAAAATAGAACAGGTATTTCATAAGGAACACCAAACAGTTGAAAGACAGGTACACAACAAGATACACAACATCCTGACACTTTAATAAGATTATTAAAGTAATTTTGACCTTGTGTGGATCACCTCAAGAGCTGGGTTCTGACCCCAAGTCCAAGGCTTTTATGTTGTTTTGTTTTCTCACTACTTTCTTATTATTTCTAGAATATGAAACATTTAGGCAACAAAGTAGAAATGCTAACTAAACATCCTCCCAACCCCTCAATTAAACACAATGATGCTTACTGATCTGGAAGGACAGCTTCCTCATCCAAAGAAAACTTCCCTTGGATCCCATGACATAGTTCAGGTGGTACATCCACTGACTGTGGGGGGAAAAAAAAACCCAGTCCTGATTATACAGGTGAAAGAATGGAAAGCACGGACTCAAACATGTTTGTTCACCAGTGGTCACAGGACTACCATTCTTAACACCCCCCAAAGGTAGAAACTAAGCAAGTTCCCATCAACAGGCGAGTGGACTAATGAAATGTAGTGTATACACAAATGAAGTATTATTCAGCCATAAAAGAAAAGAAACACTGACATAAAATGGCTGAACCTTGAAAATTCTGCTAAATGAAGTGAGCCAGACACAGGTGGACAAATACTGCATGATGTGATCTAGGGGAGGTGTCAAAATTAGGCGACTCCATAAAATCAGCAAGTAGCAGAGAGGTTGTGAAAGGCTGGGGGCAGGGAAGGATGGGGAGGAGTGTTTAATGCTGTCCGGCGGGTATAGAGTTTCTGATCAGGAAAGTGCACAGCTTTATAAATGGTCTTAATGCCACAAAATTACACACTTAAAAATGCTCCAAATGGTAAATTGGGTTTATATTTGGCTAAAATTGTAAAAATGCATTCCTGATTAAATAATCAAATGAACACACTGTCAAGAAACACATCATGAGGGAAAAGAAACCATACCTCTGTGGAACCTGTCTTGTACAGCTCTAAAATGAAGTCGTGCAGTGGGTGATGTTTCCCAACAAATAAGACGTCACCTCCAAGACTGTTTCTTCTGGCTGGGGGGGAAGGCAGGACAAGATCAAAGTAATATCCACAAGAGCAATTTTCATTATGAGACCAAAATTAGAAGATGCATCTAAATTTTTAAAGCTTTATTATGGGGACTTCCCTGGTGGACCAGTGGTTAAGAATCCAATTGCCAGTGCAGGGGATGTGGGTTCGATCCCTGGTTGGGAAACTAGCATCCCCATAGGCCGCAAGGGAACTAAGCCTGAGCGATACAACTAGAGGGCCCAAGCGCTCTAGCAAAAGATCCTGCATAATGCAACCAAGACCCCATGTAGCCAAATAAATAAATGAATGCTTTTTTAAAAAATTATAGAGTTTGTGAAAAAATAACAAGAAGAGGCCTAAATTTAGGTGATGTGTCTTTGCAGAAGAAGAAAAAAAAACTTTGACAATAAGGTTTCAAAAATCAATGATTATCAAAAAAAGCTTTTAGTCTCAAAAAAACAAATCAATGACTATTAGGAAAAAAGTCACTAAAAGATACCTGCACAAAGAATTGCAAGATTTTATTAAGTTGAACTCAATTTCTTATAAGATATAAACATTCCCCAAGGAAATACAAATTTAATCATCTGAGAAGGAAAATTATCCTAAGGATGGCTGACAGAGAAATTATTTCTATAGGTTTGTTACACTGGCATTAAATTTTCCAACTGAACCCAACCTTGCAATTTCCTAATATTTTAACTATCAGTATAATGACAAAAATCCCACTTGTTGCGAAAGATAACATTTCAAGTTAACAATCTGAGAGTAAATGCTTGCAGCTCATCTTAACCTTCAGGCAAAATTATTATAATCTGGGGGGTGGGTGAAGATGAAGGGAAGAAGGGAGATGGAGGAAATCAAACACTTATAACTTAAAAGCTTTCAATTTAATTTACTATTTAATTACTACTCAATGTACAGATAGTATTAATTTTAAGAAACTCATTTTTGTTACAAAGAAGTAAAACCAATGATTTATGCCTCTTTTATGAAAAATCTGACAAATGAAAAAAAAAAAAAAAGTCTAATTCTATAAGCAAACGTGCAGCCTGTGTCACACAGACTGTGCTGCCCGATGGGCCTGGCCTTACTCTCTTCAGGGGTGAGGTCTGGGTACACCTCTTCCAGGGCAGCACGCAGTCTCCGCTCGTCCACAAACGGCAACAGAGCCACACCTGGGGACACAAAAGCACACCAACCGCCCCAAGTATTAGAGTCACCTAAATGTCAACTGGTCCAAATGGACATTTCTAGTAGAATATTCCCACAAACATAAAAACATCTGGAATTGAAATATTTAGCCAAGTTCAAATGTAGAAGGAAAAAACCTCCACTTTTCCATTCTTAAAATGGCTCATATGGAAAACCATCTGTGATCTTAACTCTGTGATAATAAAAATTTTAAGTTAAAAGAACACTTAAGATAGCAGCCTGTTCTCATCTTCCTTATGAGATGGCCTTGGGCAAGTTAGTCAATTCCCCAAAGAGCTTGGGCTTATCCTTTCATCATTCTAGAACCTTGGATTCTTCTTTTATAAAACAAGATCATTCAACAGAAGTTTTTAGAAGTTCTATCACATTTTAAAACCTAATAATTAACTTACACAAAAATTTTAGACATTTGTTTGTTTAAATAACTCAGAGATGGTAGAAGAGATGTTGATTTTCAGGCTGAAAATTGTCCTCTGGAGTGTGATAGAATTAAGGTCATTGTTTTATCTAGACCTTTGCGCATCATCTTCAAAGAAGCACACCAGTGAATGCAGGATCCATTACTAGAAAATTTTTGACACTTTTGAAGCATAGGAAGTTATGCTGTCTATAGTATAAATAGTATCTTTGCCAAATAAAAAATTGAAGATAAATAGCAAAGAGAAATGCTAAATGAAGCTAAACAGTTTTGAAACTACTGCCATTCAAAACTGTTGCATTTATGATTATTCCCTTTAAAATGATTAGAAGTGGAAAGTTTCCAAAGTTGTCATTTATGATTTAGCTGCCATATTTTCAAAGCTAGGAAATGTGTTCAACTGTACTACCTACTAAGAAGAATACTTTTTTTTTTTTTAAGTTAAAAAGAAACTAAGTTCTAGTGTGAATTTCATAGGGTCAAAAAGTTGATAAACACTTAGATGGGAAAAAACCTTGAGAGTTGTTTTAGTTTAGTTAGTCACACACATAAGTTACCATGAAAAACTAAAACACTACCTAGCTTTCATTTTCTACCTACTAGATTCAGGATCTAAACAAATTATGAGAGACTTTCCTACGATATCAACTCCAGAAGCAAATAGTAAGCAATTTGCAGTGCTAATGACAGCAATATGGTTAATAAATAACAAGCCCTACTGGCCAGTGGAAGAAAGAATACTTTGCACCCAGGTATGAAGATGGTGGTGCTTGAGAATGAGATGATAGTAAAAACAGCAGTGGTGACTTTTTCCTGAGCACCTATATCCAACGGCTCATTAATTGTCTCAACAGCCCAGAGGCAGTCCAGATGGTGGTAGTATTTAGGTAAAAACAGTGGTCACACTCTCCAGGTTCTGATCTTACTTCCGACACTGTGTGACTCTCATCAAATAACTTATATTCTCTGTCCATATAAAAAACACATTTGAAATATCTATGTTATATTATTACATATAGTATTTGTATGGTAAATATATGCTGGAAATGTACCCAGATAAGTTTTATCTTCTATCATTTTAGATGTACTCAATTTAGGCAAGAACTTAACTAAGTATCTTCCATAAGTTCATAAGTACTTTCCATAAGTTTTAAACATACGTATGGAGAAAAAAACTATACCTCCTACTAGTAAGTTTTACCTCAAGAAAGGTATATTCTTGGTACAGAGTCTAATATGTGAAAATATTTATATAAGATATAAAAATATTAAAGGCCCGAATTAAACCTATGCTGGGACTGCCCAGGTGGTGCAATGGTCAAGAATCTGCCTGTTGATGCAGAAATGGGTTTGATCCCTGGGTCGGGAAGATCCCCTGGAGAAGGAAATGGCAACCCACTCCAGTGTTCTTGCCAGGAGAATCCCCATGGACAGAGGAGCGTGGCGGGCTACAGTCCAGGGGGGTCCCAAAGAGTCGGACACGACTGAGCATGCATGCATGCAAATCTACCCTAAAATTCATTTGGAATCTTAAGGGACTCAAAACAATCTTGACAAAGAAAAATAAGTTGGAGGACTCCAATCTTCTGATTTCAAAACTTACTGCAAAGGTACAGTAATTAAAACAATATACTGTACTGGCATCAGACAGACTTACTGACCAATGGAACAGACGGCCCAGGAATAAACCCTCCCAAGACCACTGAGTGGGGAAAAAGCAGTCTGGTCAGCAACCAGCACTGGGAAAACGGATATCCACATGCAAAAGAAAGAAGCTAGACCTTTACGTTACACCATGTACAAAAATTAACTCAAAATGGCTCAAATGTCCTAAATGTGAAGAGCCAGAACTATAAAGCTTTTAGAAGAAAACATACAGAGGAAGCTTCAATGACACGGGGTCAGGCAGTGATTTCTTAAAACACCAAAAGTAAAGGCAGGAACAGCAAAACAGTCCAACTAAAACTGGACTTCACCAAAATTAAGAATTTCTGTGCATCAGAGGACACTATCAACAGAGGGAAAAAGATAACCCACAGAATGGGAGAAAATACACAAATCACGTATTTGATAAAAGATTAGAGTCTGGAACATACAAATGACATCTACCATACAATACCAAAAACCCAAGTCAAAAATGGGCCAAGGACCCCAACAGACAATTTTCCAAAAAAGATACAGGAATAGCTAATGAGCACGTGAAAACAATGATCAGTATCACTAATCACTAGGAAAATGAAAATAAAAACCACAGTGAGACACCGTTTCACACCCATCCAGATGGCTACTATCAAAGGAAACAGAAAGCTGCTGTCAGTAAGGATGTGGAGAAACAGTAACTGATGCGCACTGGCTGACCTTTCCTCTGGGTAATTTATGCTACAGGAACAGCAGGTTGTCTGCATGTCTATGTATTTACTTACTCACTTAACACACACATAAATATACTTAGATTTTTATTTACTACTTCCTATTCTCCTATGTCTCCTCTCCCTGTTGCTCCTCCACAGGGCATCTTCAAAAGCAACCTAAACCCCAATCCATACGTGTAACACGATACGCCCACACAGCACTACACGTGCATAGCCCCAAGCAATGGGCTGCATTTCCCACTACCATTCTGTTCAAGTTAACACGAAATTCCAGTTACTGCGTAAGTTAACTCTAAAATCTCATAAAATAATTATTTCAATTGGTAAATTATTACTTATTCCCCTTTGTTCCACAATTCTCTTTGAGTTAGTTTACTGATCTTCTGCACCACAGAGAATAATCAAGGAAAAAGGTGTGAAAAATGGTAGTACTAAACACACGTATCATTTTAGAAAAATAATGGTGGAAGAAGAGGTTAACATGACTTGTTGAAAGGGACTGTGATGGGAAACAACAGCTGGCTTACTGTGTTTGAGACTTTCTTGTGTTCTACTGTTATTACACATTTTTTTGAATGCTAAATTATCACCTTAAATACTAATTTTTACTGCCCTTATTTCTACAAAGTCTGTGAACAGAAGGAATGAGAAAATAATATATAGATAAATAATGATCAATGTTAAACATTTAAACTAAATTTCTAATATATTTTTCAAAAGTTTCCACAGAGTGTTAAGTAAATCTCCACAAGAATACTCTTGTGTTTCTATTAATACATCACTAAGCAACCTCATAAGGTATCAATGACTAACAGGAGCCAAGTCCCAGGTTCCATTAATTAATCCAAAGGAGATAAAAGATAAAATGGTTAATCTGTCTCAACCTGATTTGCTATTTATATTTATCATAATGTGACTATTAAAATTATATTAATCATGGTTAATCCCAGTTTGGATGGCAAAATACAGAAAATCCTTTCATTCCGTAAGCCATGTTCAGTTCAGTTCAGTCGCTCAGTCGTGTCTGACTCTTTGTGACCCCATGGACTGCAGCATGCCAGGCTTCCCGGTTCATCACCAACTCCTGAGCTTGCTCAAACTCATGTCCACTGAGTAGGTGATGTCAACCAACCATCTCATCCTCTGTCGTCCCCTTCTCCTCCTGCCTTCAATCTTTCCCAGCATCAGGGTATTTTCAAATGAGTCAGTTCTTCGCATCAGGTGGCCTTTAGCATCAGTCCTTCCAATGAATATTCAGGACTGATTTCCTTTAGGATTGACTGATTTGATCTTCATGCAGTCCAAGGGATTCTCAAGAGTCTTCTCCAACACCACAGTTCAAAAGCATCAATTCTTCAGTGCTCAGCTTTCTTTGTGGTCCAACTCTCACATCCACTCATGACTAGTGGAAAAACCATAGCTCTGACTTTTGTTGGCAAAGTAATGTCTCTGCTTTTTAATATGCTGTCTAGGTTTGTCATAGCTTTTCTTCCAAGGAGCAATTGTCTTTTAATTTCATGTAGTCACCATCTACAGTGATGGTGCAGCCCATCAATGGAGCCCAAGAAAATAAAGTCTGTCACTGTTTCCACTGTTTTCCCATCTATTTGCCATGAAGTGATGGGACCAGATGCCATGATCTTCATTTTCTGAATGTTGAGTTTTAAGCCAGCTTTTTCACTCTCCTCTTTCACGTTCACTCTCCTCTTTTCACTCTTTCACTTTTCACTCTCCTCTTTCACTAAAGAGGTTCTTTAGCTCCTCTTCACTTTCTGCCATAAGAGTGGTGTCATCTGCATATCTGAGGTTATTGATATTTCTCCCAGCAATCTTGATTCCAGCTTGTGCTTCATCCAGTCCAGGATTTCACATGATGTACTCTGCATGAAAGTTAAATAAGCAAGGTGACAATATAAATCCTTGACATACTCCTTTCTCTGTTTCGAACAAACTGTTGTTCCATCTGGCTGTAACTGCTGCTTTCTGACCTGCATACAGATTTCTCAGGAGGCAGGTAAGGTGGACTGGTATTCCCATCTCTTGAAGAATTTTCCACAGTTTGTTGCAATCCACAGAGTCACTTTAGCATAGTCAATAAAGAAGCAGCAGATGTTTTTCTGGAATAAGTCATGTTAGTACACAGTTTTATCAAAAAGAGAAAATTATTTTAACAAAAGGAATACTGTCTAAATTTTACCTTGCCATGCGTACTTCTTTCCATTCAAATCAATAGCAAAATCTTCAGGGTAGAAGTCAATTATACTAGAATCCTATACCAGGGAGACAAGTAAAGATTCAGAAAGTGAAGTCACACATTTCTGTTATGAAAAATTTGATATAAAACTTTTGATCACACTATCATGCCCGATAAGAAAACAAGCTTTCCTTTTAAAATAGTATTCTTTAAATTGCAGGTCCAGGGGAAAAAAATCAACAATTTTAAAGATAAAAACAAAAGATATTAACACAGAATTTTAGAGTGGGTATCTGTGGATCCAGTGTAGAGTGAAGAATTTACAGAGAACTCTGTTTCCCAGCTGTGCCTCACGCCTCCTCACACACAAGACCAGCTAGGAGGGGATTCCAGGTGTGCCAGTCTTAGGTCTGGCGGACACCACAAAGGCTGGAGCAAAAATAATGGCTTACAGGTAGGCGGAGAACAAAATAACTGTTTTTAAGAATTTCTTCAAAATACAAATGAGTTTTATTTACTAAGTAGGGTACTGATAGTCAAGAGAAGCAGAAAAAAATAATGAAGTAGTGAAAAATATACAGAAGAACTCAAATACTTGCACTGCTCTGCACTTCACTCTTAACTATGAAATGCAAATACAATTGTGACTCATGTTAGTAAAGTGTATGACAAAAACCCAGTTACACACTCAAAACACCAAGACTCATGGCAAATATATATCAGAATGTATCGGATACATCATATTGAATTTAATACTAATATGGTAACATTGATAATATAGAATAATTTAAATGTGATTTTGTGAACAACTCCAAAGATCTTACTCTCAAGACAGACAGCAAAGTTTCTGTATCATAAGGAAAAAAACAAACCATCACTAACACCAATCAAGAAAAATTCTTAAATTTACTATTTATATATTAAGAAGTTTACTTATTTAGCAGGATTAAGAAAGAGAATGCACCTGTTATTTTGCAAAATAATAAATGTGTTTAAGACTTGGGGGGGGTGGGGTGGGGAGAGACTCACTGGATCACTCATGAGCTTCCGCCATGATGGAGGTAGAAAGTTACCACTAGCAGCTGGAAAAACCCCCATAAGTTGTTCCAGTGGTTTAAACTATTAAAAACAAAACAAACAAAAACGTTAACATATGACACATAATTTTGATCTAAGCCAAAATTCTATAAATTTTATGGCTCTAAATAGCTCAGCTTACCGGTTTGGTACCCTTCTCAAAATCAGAAGGCATGTCTGCAATCCCTTCGAAGTCTGAAGCGAATGGTGCATAATGGAATGGGTAATACCACTTCCAGGACGCACAGCCCTGGAATCATTCAAAACAGCAAAGCCACAAATCTATGTTAATGATATACACAGAAAACCAAAAAGAATTAGGCTATTAATCTATAATATTCTATTTATAAAACATATGATTTCTAGTAGATAGCCCATGTATTAATTTTTCCATGAGTCCTAAAAGTTATTTTGATTCAATTTGAACTTTTCACTACATATCAATGGCCCCTTTATTTAAAAAAATACTGCAAAACACCTTTAAAAATCAGTAGTTAACACCAAATTTTATATTCACAAATACAATTTGGTGAAATTTTTGTTCTTCAAATGTGTTTGGTGGCATTTCTTTATAACTCTAGAGTTTCCAGTTAAAATGAAGAACAAAAGTGTAGTTGACACTGAGCCTACAGACGGAGAAGGAACATCACTGTGATTGACAGCAAAACCAGCAAAAGCCTCATTTGAGAATTCCCTAGATTTTCAGTGAGAACTTTCTTTTTCTTATAAAAATATTCAATGACATGTATTTTGACTCTGTGCCTGGTGAATTAAAAATCTTTATAGAAGTAAAACATTATATTAAAATATTCTATAGTAGATACTTCCATTAAATTACTTTCTACATACTAATTTCAGATCACAACAAACTGAACTTGCTTCACTCTACAAACACAAAACCAGATACTAACTATGAGTTACATCCCCCATGTCTACCTAACCTCTCACCAATCTGACATCCCAATTACCAAAGGCTTTAATTTAAAGTCAGACTTCAAGTACCATTGTTACTTTACATGGAGGAAATGGTATCATTCAAAATTCCTTTCCAATTCTTACTAGCATTTTCCAGGCTTTCTCTTTTGTTCAGTAATTTAGTGACTATCTAATAGTTGCTCAGTTATTTTTTTTCTTCCAATTCATTTAGTGACTATCTATTAGTTATTCAGTTGTTTTTTTATTCCAATTTAAAAAAATCACTAAACTGTAGTCATTTGCAAGACAAAGCATACTCAACAACACTCCTTTATGCTGAAATTCTTTAACACAATAAAAATTAGCTCTGTATATACATTAATGAACGTTAGAAACAAATATTAGGCTCAATAATACACATTATTACAGAAATTATCTTTCTAAAATGATCAGTTAGAAATTTAGAGGAAAACATCCTTTGTACCTGGTAATAATATCGAAGAACCCAGCAGAGTCCTTCAACGTAAGACTGAACAACTTTACGTCGGAATTTCTCATCTGCTGCATCAACATCAAATTTGTTCTTGTAGTATCGCTGTTTCCAACCAGCTTCCCATAACCTACAAACCAGGCAAGATCAGTTTATCCTGATTCAATATGGTAACTATACACCTATTTATCACCCCAATCAACTTATATTTAATGTCCAAGTGAAATGTAAATGAGTTCAAAAGTAATGCTAGCAAACAGAGTTCATTTAACTATTTTCTAAAAACTCCACTTTCACGGGATTTATTACCAAATTAAAGATAGTTAAACATAAAAAACTCAAAAACACTGATTCCAGTAAGATCATTCTAAAACTACATTTTAAAAAAGGATCATCACTTATGCTAAAGTAGATACATAACAGGGCTTCCTGGGTAGGCTCAGCTGGTAAAGAATCTGCCTGCAATGCAGGAGACTCTGGTTCGATTCTTGGATCAGGAAGTTCCCCTGGAGAAGGGATAGGCTACCCACTCCAGTATTCTTGCCTGGAGAATCCCCGTGGACAGAGGAGCTGGTGGGCTACAGTCCATGGGGTCGCAAAGAGTTGGTTGGACACGACTGAGTGACTAAGTACAGATACATAACACTTGTTTGCTTGAATTTTTATACTGTTTTACATGCTTTTGGACCATGTAATAACTCTCAAACTACATTTTAAGATTCAAATACTGAATACATTCTTATATAGTTCAAGTTCCTCAGTTTATTAGGATATATTTAAACTGCACAAAGAAAGTCAATTAAACTACTTAGGAAAAAAAGATTTGCCATGGGTAATTCTTTTAAAGGTAAAACACAATTTATAAAAGAATAATCTAGAAACCAGGCAGAAACTTGGTATACCTAATCTACACTCTTCATGCTTGGGCCTCTTAGAGCTAAGATTTAAAGGGAAGGACATGCATGCACATGCACATATGTATATATGCATGTTCTGGTAAAACTTAGAAGCAGGCCAATCAATTCACTAAGTTATCATTAATTACTAAATATACAATGAGAAGAACCACAAAGTACTGATTTTTCAGGCTCTGAGATATTAAAACATTTTCTTGAAGGAACACAAAGAAGCCAAAATAATTTTCTTTTCATCAGGACAGATCTCAAGATGCTTCTACAGTAATGCCACTTTCTACCATGTGCCAGACCTTACAAATTAACTGCAGTCATGTTTCAGAATACAGGTAAGCCCTTTCTAAAGTTCACTTTACACTACTTGGCTTGTGCAAAAAACCTCCATCAACGCCTGTTTTCCCTAAGTGAAAGAAATGCAGAGACGATTTCGTTTTTTTTAAAAAGGCAGAAAGTAGGAATCTCATTTAGCATGTTTGTTTTCAGGGTGCACCCCAGGAGTGGGAGTAGCCCCACCAGCTCCTTCCTCAGGAACCACACTCAGCATCTGAGCATCAGTCATCAGAGCTGTGAGCTGTGTCTGTGAGCAGCTGGGCCTGATCTCCATTTATTTTGTGCAGCAAGGTGCAACCTGGGGTAACTGGTTCTTCACTATATGCCATTCTAGCTATGAAAGGTTTCATAGCACACAAAGGATTCACAGAACACCAATCCGGAGAAATATCTCTATCCATGATGTGGATTATCATCATTATACAAAAGATAGTAAGAAAATAAATGCTAAGAATCCCAAGCATTTCTTGATAGAAGCATTTCCACCATGATTATTCCCAGCACCAACATTAAACAATAAAGTACTAAATAAATCAAGTTTACTATTAAGCTAGCCAGATAGTAAAACAAAAAACACTCAAAGAGGAAAATCCATTGTTATAGAAGCAGAGGACAAAAACTCAGGTAAGGTAAAAATACAATAACACATCATCACAGACTGCGGTATCTGACATCAAAGGTTGTTTGGAAAATGCAGAACCACACATGACATTTGTGAGATTTCTAATCACAAACACAAACACACCATCCAAAACCTATATAAAAAGCATGAGCTTCTTTTGTTCATGCTTTTGGACCACTATTGTTCGCTTAACTTTGGACTATCTATCATTTTGCTAAATTATTAATGAGTTACATTTTTTGAGACTGTTGACCTTTTGCACTTGGGAGTCTAGGATTCAAGCTTAGATTTAATTATGAGAGGTTATTAATCTCTGATCTGGACAAATGAAAGAATCAAAGTTTCCCATCATAAACGTTAAGTATACAGTTAAAGGGAAATTCCTGTCATGAAATATAACTGTGCATATACAAATTTGTGGTTTTTAAAAATATACGTATTTCTTAACCAAACAATTTCTGCATATTTCATCTTGAGGAAGAAACTTTTCAACTGAGAAGATTAAAGCAAACTATATCAAGTATCCAAGTGTTACTGAACTTTCTGGGTTAAGCAGCTTGAAAATTTAATCCCCACACAGTAGCATTCAGATCACATAGTCAGAGCTAAACACCTCATGCCTAGCCTATCTAGCGCCTGGTCTCAGAGGGAAAGTGGCTTGGATGATGAGAACCTGCACGCATACTAATCTAGATACTTAGGTTTAACAGCTATAGCTTACACATCTCACTGGAATTTACTGACTATCCTAACCCTCCACATTAATTACTGGTGGATAAAAAGATCACAGGCAAGCAACTGAAGGCACTGCTTCTCTGAGCTAAATAGCATTAATTAGACCACCTCTATTTCAGCAATTTGCTAACAAAGTGCTACCAAAAAATGGCTTCACCTGACGTTATCCTCTGGCTCAGGTTCACTGTCACTGTCTTCCACTTTTCGTTTAATTCCTCCTCTTGGAGATGGGGAGCCGTCAGAAGTGAAACTCGCATTAGGAGAAACTGAAGGACTCTGCAGACAATTATGACATTACAGAGGAAGGATTTAATTATTCATTTCACAAAAGCAGCTACATCCCACTGCTTCTACCACCATGCTTCATGGTAATACCTTATTTAAAGCTGTTATTTTTTAAAGCTGTTAAATAGATACGGTGAATATATTTAGAAAGCATAAGACTGATTTTGGCCTCCCCAAAAAGATAATATGGTACCAAGCTTCCTATGCTTAAATGAATTTGAACGTTCTTAGGGCAAAAACTGCTTCAAAAGAAAAACTGAATTTTACAGATTTTAAAAATTATTACTTAAATATTTCTTTTCTTTGGTGATTCCCTGATCTCATGAATTCACAATCACTTTCTACTAATCAAACAGCAAAACTGTAAAGGGGGGAAAAGATAAATATATAAATTAACAATATATAAAACAGCTAAGCAGGTGAAAATGAATTTAAATTGTACGTGTTCAACCTAGTATAGTATAACCACTCTGTAAAGCAACAGTTTAGTTTGCTTTAAGACTCGGCCAGATAACTATTAAATTATTAAATATTTTACATACACTGCTTTAAAATTCAATATACAAATAAAAATCTACTGGTCATCTTAGAAAAATACACATTAGTATTTCAAAGACTTGGATACCAGTTTAAATTCAGTGTTCTCTATGTACCTAAATCAATGAGGACAGGCAAACCCTACAGTACTCTAATATTTAACTAAAAAATTAAAATCTTCTGCAACTTTAGTTTTAAGTGACCAAAAACATACGCAGCAGAAAAGGTTTTCACAGTGAAGGTTTTATTCTATTAGTGACAATCTATTAGATACTCTGAGTAAACCGAATTTTTTAAATGGAGTAGTTCAGGAGGCTATTTTGATGAAACTGTAAAATCTGAGCATAAAGGCAGTTTAAACCATAGGCTAAGAAAGTTTGTTACAACAAAGCAAAATTATATTTCACATAGAGTTGTTTATAACCCTTTCTTTTAAAAATGTAGAGTATCAACTTTACTCATGAGACTGTATGGCCAGGTGTCACAGGTGACAAAGTTTAGACCTAACGCCTCCCTGATGTTAAGAAAACAGCACCCCATCATCAACACGGTGCTGCCAGTCACGTTCAGGTCCACTCTGTGGGGACTGTGCTCTTCAATGACAAACATCAGTTTCTGCTGTCCTACTCGAGAGCCTCACTGCAATCCCTTTCACTGATCCTCCGCAGCTCACTGTTAATGGTGCAAGTAATAAGATAAGAAAACAAAGAGCTAAAAGAACAGATACATGTATATGTACAGCTGAATCTAACAGGAAACTAGCACACTATTCACCAACTATACTCCAATATAAAATAAAAATAATACTAAAAATAAATAAATAAAAATTAAAAAAACAAACCCACAACAGAAACGCAAGCTTCTTCTCTTGGAAGATGCAAACCTTGTTTCTTCAATTTCAAATCTAAGGTCCTAAAACTTCTCATTGTGAGTTAATGGGAATATAAATTCAGTCTCTTGACGTGGCAAAAACTCCACATGTAGGATTGCCCTATAATAAAGAACTTGAACATCAACAGGATAACTAATAGGAATAATAAAACTGTATCTTTTTCCCCTGTACAGAACTCTTTCTCTCATGCCTGCTAGACTGAACTAAGCAATAGCTTTGATCATCTGCTGTTAGCTCACGGTCTACTCTCTCATCCCTGCTTGCTGTCTTGGCATGTGCTCTGGGCTCTTGGGTCTTTTGTCAACACAACAGGAAGCTAACGGGCAGAGTACAGCCTTGCCGGCTGAGATGATCTGCTCCTGCAGTCTGGATTACAAAGCTCAAACAAGGAGGGGCATCACAAGGCAAATCCATTCAGTTCCTGAGTTTACAAAACAGGGAGCAACGAGAATTTTGGTAGTGAGAGCTACCTTAAAATAGATACTTGGATCTATTCCATGACTGAATCAGAGAGCGAGAGTTTAGGCAGTAATGAGCACCTGTACTTAACAGACTGAAGAATACTATTCTGCAAAATGCCCACAACTGATCCCTGGAAGAAAGGGGAAATTAGGTAGCAAAACCCTCCCTCCCCTCTTGTCCCAGCTATGAGACATGTGGATGCCCCATCACCATCACCATTGTGCCTTGGGGAGAAGCTGGAAGCACTGAGGCCCATGTTCATTACAGAAACACTGCAGCCACTAAGCCATCTTATTTACATGCATTTTCTTTCCTTTCACATCATTTGGGTATTTTCATATTTCATATTCACATTTAGATCATTTCATATTGATAATGGTGGATTTAACAGAATTAAAAACATCCCAAGGCAAAAGACATTGAGAAAAGCTGTAAAACAAAAACACCTCCAGGCTACAAGATCAAATTCACACACAACTACAAGGGGCACCTGGTAAGCCACTATCCTTTCACGCTACATGAAAAGTGAGTCCCTTACCAAGTTATTCTGCATCCTCATTTCATAAGCCGCTTGTCTCGGATTACTGGCCACTTGAGATCCTGGTGAACTTCTTGAACCAAGGGCGTGAGGGGTTAATATTCCACCAGGAGAGAAAGATGGTTGATCTCTCTAAAATAAATGGAGATAAATGAATGTAGAAATTAAAGTGAAACCACAACACAGTTGGATGACAGGAAAAAAAAGAGGGCAATGTAAAGAGACCCCACTGTAAGCATGTAAAAGGTGAAATGTTCTGTTAACATTCAGGGTTGTTCATTTTGATATGATGGTAACTTACCCTGTAAACAACAGTCTGTAATAGCAACTCTGCTCTAAAAGTACATATAATTCATTGTTCTGGTACATACACATGAAGTTTGAGAATAGCCATCATCACCTTCAGTTCCACTCTATGGAACTATTCAAGTCTCAGGCTGTTCTACTACATTTACTTACAATTTCTCTACACGTTCAAGACATAATTCTAGTCAAATAAAAATAACAAATAACATTAACATTTTACCTTAATGGTTAAAAAAAAAGTCAAGGGTTTGATTTTAACTTAGGAAGTACAGCTTTTATTCACTCTTCACCTTGCTAGAATTTAACTCTTTATTGCCAATCAGAGCTATGACGACAGCTATAATAGATGACAGCTGTGACTGACAGATTTTTTAAAACAGATACTGACTGAAAGAAAATAATCATACACAGTATGAACTATTATGGATAGAATAAATAAACTGCAAGGATACACTGTACACCACAGGGGACACAGCCAACATTTCATAAAAACTGTAAATAGATTACAACCTTTAAAAACTATGAATCATTATGCCATACACCTGAAACTTATGTAACACAGTATATCAACTTGAGTGAGTGAGCGAAAGTCGCTCAGTCGTGTCCGACTCTGTGACCCCATGGATTGAATTCTCCAGGCCAGAATACTGGAGTGGGTAAGCCTTTCCCTTCTTCAGTTATCAACTATACTTCAATTTAAACAATTAATAAAAGAAAAAAGAAAGTAGTAACCAAACAGGCTTCTCCCCATATCTAAGTGGGTTGGAACTACTTCAGCAATAAATTATCTTCTCCTTTCTAGGTTCCTGAAATTGCGCAAATCCAATAAAATCTGAAAATAAAAGGCAGTCCCTCAACTCCGTGAATTTAAAATCTAGGAAGGACGACAAGAATCACCAGAGGTAAAGGAAAGGCCTGCTCAACCCAGGCACCAGCCAGGCTGCGGGGGGCGCCGTGGGGAAGGGGGGTGTGCACAGACGGGAGGGGGAACCTCTGAGGAGCCAGCGGGGCCAGGCCTGGGGCAGGGGCAGCCTGGCTCGTTTAGAGGATGTTGAGAGGACAGGAGGGGAGGAGCTGGTGGCAGGAACTCGACCAGACGCCAGACTGAGAATGGACTCTGAGGGGGACTAAGGAGTCACTGCTGATTTCTGAGCAGAGAAACAACAAAGCTCCAGGTAGCCATCCTATTCTGCGAGCTTCCCAGGTGGCACAGCGGTAAAGAATCCACTTGCCAAGCAGGAGATGTGAGTTCGATCTCTGGGTCAAGAAGATCCCCTGGAGAAAGGAATGGCAACCCACTCCAGTACTCTTGCCTGGAAAATCCCATGGAAAGAGGAGCCTGGTGGTTACGATCCACAGAGTTGCAAAAAATTGGATGCAACTGAGCATGCGTGCATCCTATTCTAGGAAGATGAACCTGACGAAGTTAAAGACAGAGCACAGTGACTTCAAGGGGTACCAAAGCTTGACCGCTTTTATTACAAAAACAATAATAATAACTGATTATTGTAAAAAACTCAAATAACTAAGTACCACCTGCCCCTCCTGCCCATCGAGTGTTTCCCTTCAGACTCGAGACAGAGATTAGATAGGACTCCTTCAAAATCAACACCAGGCAGGAAGGCAGTTGGGTGGGGAGCATGTCTCTAACCAGCTCCTACTGGGTAAAGAATAAAAAGCTACTGTAATGAACACATTCCTCCCAAACTGGAAACTTATACCACTGCCAGTCTTATGAGTTAAAACTCACCTTCATTCTCTTTCTTTTTTCTTTCTGTCGTCTTCTAAAACTGTCCTAAAAGTATAAAATCCACATATTCTGTCAAATAATTACACAAAAATGTAAGAGTTAAACATTACCAGGAATGATTCGAGAGACAATTAAAGTTTTAAAGGAAGACCCCAGAAACCTAGGTACATAATGAAACTAGGCAACAGATTGCATGTTCCAAGTGCTGCTTATCAGAACTGTACATGGGTAGAGGGCATTCTAAATTGGGTTTATATACAATTTAAACGGTTCCTCTTAATTTTTTTTCAGTTTTTAATGTCATTTCAGGGAAGAATGTAAGAGTCATGACAAAGACACTTGGTTTTACCCTGGAGTGAATAGGCTGTCAGTATAGAGAAGATACACGTAAGTAAGAAAATAATTCTTTAAGTTGTAGCTGAATATAGTTCATAATCAAGATGACAATTTTAAAAATTCAACAAGACAATTTAATAATGAGCCTCTATTACCTAAAAAGGGCTGGACAGTGCCTACCCTATCACACGTGTGGCACAAGTGATAAAGGGGACAGCGGGGCTCCAGGCAAACACTACCACTCAGCTGCTCCCCCCACCCCCACCCCCACCAAATAGACCCAATGAGAGAAGGAAGAAAAGACAGATGTCTGCACTGCTTATTCTGGGCCAGTTTAACTCACAGGAAAGGGTCCAGTCTGCCTTGATTCTTCCCTCCACTCATTTTTGAAATCTAGCCACGGTTTCAACTAGACAGAATTTAGGGCTGACCTTGCTCCCACTAACCGAGTCATTCAAAGGCATCCTTCCCCAGAAAGCACCCCTCCCATGCCCATGCTTGAGTGTCCAGGCACTGAAATGACAGTGGAGATGCCCACAGCAGGTACTATAATGACCATCACCCTCCTCTTGGCACTTCCACCCTCCGAGGCAGTACTGCCACCCCAAGAGAACACTTAACAAGATGAGAGGTTAGCACTTTCTGCCAGGAGGGGCTGAATGTCAGATACATGCTGACTGACCACTTAAAACCTCCTAAGATCTGAACACCACCGATTTCCCTAACCACGCTCTGCTCGCACAGTTAATGAGCCGTCTCTTATCCGGCTGTGACTCCTCCTTCTGAAACCACGCTCTTCACCTGGCTGCCAGGACACCACACTCACCTCTTCTTTCACTCCTGCTGCTGCCTTCACTGGGCCCTCCTTCCACCCTCTGAAAGCTGCTGCTCCCCTGGGCCCAACACCTGGACCTCCCCACTTCTCTGCTCTCATAATAATCACCTAGTCTCATGAGTCTCCAACCAGAGCCTCTCCCAACTCAACTCCCGCACCTGTGTCTCAACCTTGACATGTGCAAAAGACATTCGCCACCCCCATCTCTGCACCTCCCAGTCTTCTCATCACAGCTACTCAGACCAGACCATTTTTCAGCTGTTCAGAAAAAAGTGTCTTGGAGCCATGCTTGATACCTTTCCTTCTCTCACACCTAGGATTTACTCCATTAGCCGATCCCACTGGTTCTAGCGCAAAACCTACTCAGAATCCAACCATCTATCACCACCTTCACTGCCACCACGCTGGCTCCTTAACATACTGCAAAGGAGACTCTTAACTGGGCTCGATGCTTCTGTCTCTGCCTCCACACAGCAGCCTGAGTTAATGTTTTCCAGTTCATGTCAGACTGTCGCTTCTATGCTTCAACGATGCAGACTGAGCGCTGAAATTCTGTTACTGATTGAGAGGGTTCTGCCACACCCACCGCTTTTGGCCTCCGCTTCCATTCCCTTCCCTTTGCGTCCTCTGCTCCCACGTGTGCTCCTCGCTGTTCTCAACATCCCGTGCGTGCTCCGGACCAGAGCCTTTTCATGGGTGACTCCCTCCGTCTGCAGTGCTCTTCCTAAAAACATCTGCATGGCCCACTCCCTGACACCAGCAAGGCCTTCTCCAGCCACCTTCCCTAGGGCTGCGACCACCCAGACCCTCCGTGCCCTGCTTTAACTTCCTTCACGGCACGCGCCACTCTCTCACACCCTGCACACTACACTGCAGCTCTGTGTCAATCATCCATCTCCCCCAGGAGATGTCAGCGCCACGAGCTCAGAAGTTCCACCTATTTTTCATTTTGTTTTTTTGTTGTATCACTAACCTTCAGAATACTATCTGGCACATTGTAAACAGGAAATGTGTGCTGAATAAACGAACATTTGCAAGATACAAGGCAAAGATCAAAGCTCATTAAAAAAAGACATTTCTGACCTAACTGTTCAATTTTATTAACAGATATTGATAGATTCCCATTCTAGTATATTGCTCTTTTTAAGGGAGGCAGCGACATAAGCAGATCAAGTCTACCTGGACAGGACCTTACTGCTATTTCATATTTTTGTGTGTTACGAATTCCTTTGGAAATCTGTCAAAAGCCATGGACACACATTCCTGGAAAATATATATACACCCAGATACTTTTACGTTGAATTTCTGAGGGTTCATAAATTTGTCCAAGGCAATGCCCAACCATGCCAAAAAACATCATAACAAGTCACAGACACCAACAAAGACCCAAAGCTGTCAAATGCCCTGCCAGGCCAGCCGGAAACCACAGGACATACTGAAATCTGAAGCACTTTGGTATCTATCAAATCCTACACATGCCCAGTCTAATGATGGTATTACCATCAATATCTAATACTACAGAGTTTGCTAAAGTCACAGAAAAAGACTTTTCTAACATGAGATTTTTATACCAAGTAGTACACAAGGTGTGTAGTTTATTTCTTAAGCATAAACAGCAGCAGTTCAAGTGGAGCCACTGTGACGGTTGAAGATGTGTTAAAAATGGCTGTTCTGGTAAGTGTTTCATACCCCAGAGTGAGTTCTGCTATTTGAATTTTACATGTGAAGATTACCAAGTACCAAAGGCTTTGAAAAAATGCCTACAGTCCACTGTTATACAAAATGGTACCCAAGCTTCTAAAGAGGCAGCCATTAGCTAGAGTAATGCAAAGCTGAGGAAAATACAAAATCTTGTCAGATACAATAACATGTTTTAATCTTTGAGGAGATCAGGAAGTTACGTATTGATATTATGTTGCCATTTGCTCACAAAGATCTGTAGGACTAAGGGGAAGGATCTCCTCCGCTTCCTTTCCGCTCCTCTCACCCACTGCTGGCCTCCCTCCAGCCTGAGGACCAGGGGCCTATACATCCCTCTCTGACAACCTCAGGCAACACCAACAGCTTCGCCTCTCTCCAGGGGATTCTTCCCCCCGCCTTACCTTCCCCTGAAACCTCCACACTCCCAGAGACCCCTGATGGAGGCACTTTCCCTATTTATAAGCTCCCAGGGATGTCAAGTTTATGCTCAAGATAGGAGCTATCTCCCATCTGCTCATGGTTCTCAAATCTCCTTCTGAAGGACTTCTGACCTGAGCTCCACATGGATCTATCTGACTGGTTCACAGATTTCTCCTCTCAGGTGTCCTATGGCCCTTCAATCGCAGCACCTCCAAAATGAAACTTATTTCGACCTTATCTCCACCCCATCCGCTCCACCCCCAAGGCTCACTACCTGGATGAATGGCACCAGCAAACTTCCCACTGCCCATGCTAAGCACTCACCCTACCTCACCATATAACCAATTTCCAAATGCTCTGTGGCTTTATTTCCTTCTTTTACGCCCACATTTCTTACACCGGCTGCAATCCTCTACCTTGGCCAATGCAGTCAATCCATCCCAGATCCCCTACATTCTGCCACCAGAGTACGGAGTTGCAAAGTCCAGAGCATACACAGTGCCTATAACACGGCAGCCACCAGATCAATTCCAGCATTCTTCTAGCTTTGGAACCCTCATTTCATGGCCCATTGATTAGGCAGGTGTTTGGATTTATATCTTACTTGAGATTAAAAAGAGAGAAGGTACAATGCAACTCACACAGGGTGCAAATCATAATTCCACACAGCAAGCATCAGCAGCCTTTATGAAATCGTCAAAGCACTGACCACTCGTGATTACACTGGTATTTGATACACTACATTGATTTAACAGCGCACTCAGAGAGGTTAAAAGGACAATCACAGGATCATCACAGCCTATGAGAGACAGGAGCAATTGAGCTACTGCAAGAGAAACACTTTACCTCATCATCCTTTCTTTTTTTAAAAATGCTATCCTCAACTTCACCAACTGCTAACATGATCATCTGTACTCTCTGCAGATTGACATAACCACTTTCTGTAAGGTAACCCTGTAAGTGATAAAATACATGTAAAATGACCTTCTTACAAAAGCAAACACTTCTGTTTTGAAATTATTCAAGAGTGAACTTACCCCGGTTTTGTGTACCACATTTTTGTATATGTTAACCAAGCGGTCAATGGCACCTTCCCTGCCACCAGGAAACAAACATCAAGTGTTAGGACCAGACTGCACTGAAAGGCCAGAGGGCTAAACAGGAGCCTGAGGACACAAGCTCACACACACATACCTAATCTCTAAGGATGGCAGGTGAGGAAGGAAGTCGTTTCCCACAAAGAAGCACATGAAGACCCAGTCATCAATGCTCCTCTCGACATCAAACGTGAACGGCAGGCTGGCCATGGTGAGCTCTCTTTCCAAATACTGCGACCAAGAAGGAATGCCGTCATTAAAGCCATCAAATGGCAGTTGGCTTATTATCAGCACACCGATGCCAACGGTCACTGCCACGTACCTCACGGAGAACGCTGAGACGAAGGAAGATAAACTCTCCTTCTGCACAAGGAAGGCTGTCTGCCAGTTCATCGTGCTGCAAGGAAGGGGGTGAAGACTCAATATACCTACTCCGAATCTTCATCCAAACAAATAGCACAGCTTTTTCTAAAGCAAGACCCATTTTAACATTAAGTATTAAATAACAGAAGAATTTACCAAACCATTTTGAAAATAAAAATTACCCACAATCTCAATCACACCTGGACCAGGGGCTGAGCGCTCAGACGCACATTCGTGTCTGAGTCTTTTGAGACCCCATGGAGCTTCCTAGGCCCCTCTGTCCATGGGATTTCCCAGGCAAGAAGTCCACTGGAGTGGACTGCCATTTCCTCTTCTAGGGGACCCTCCTGACCCAGGGATTGAACCCGAGTCTCCTGCGGTCTACACTGGCAGGCAGATTCTTACCACTGAGGCACTGACTGAGCACACACGTTTTTTAACAAAGGGCAACACAATAAATATTTCAGCCTGCGGAGGGAGACATGCATGGTTTCTGCTGCATATTCTTTCATGTTCTGTTTTTACAACTCTTCAAAAACAAAAGACCCCCTTAACTCATAGGTCGAACCTGGAGAGCTGTAGTTTGCCAAACTCTGACCTATATCCAACCAATATTAACATTTTAATGTACATGCCTCACCCTTCTCTGTGAATATGTATACTTTTTACCAGTTTTCACTCAACACGTCTTTTAAAGAGGTACCATATTCTTAAAACAGACACCCTTTTAAACGGATATAAATGGTTTAAATGGATATAACCAAGGGAACTCAAAACAGGGAGAAACTAAGAGTTACTCAAAGGTATCAAGAGGTTTAATGTACTTGATTTACAGTTCCTTTTAAGAAGAATAACCAAACAAATCATGCACAATGGGCATTATTACCGACGAGACCTCAGCCTCGTGTATATGTAAGCTGCACTAGGAAAGCGGGGAAGAGAAAGAATCTGACTGCATGCAAGGTTGTGAATGTGTGTTTAAGGAGTTTGGAAAGATGCATCTCTGTGAGGGGTAACAGAGCAAGTAGATAAAAAATCAAATCAACCAGTATTCTTTTTATCCATTTTTAAAATGAGGCAATTATATACTTAATGCCATTGAACTGCATATTTAAACATGGCTAAAAAGTGGTAGTCTGTTATGTATGTTTGATCACAAAAATATAACTGAAAAATATTCAATGAGGCTACTACCATCCTGAAAGTCTTACCTTTCCCTTCTTTTCTCTTGGCAAACCTTCACAGTCCTTGACATCATGTCCAAACTGATTACAAAGACCACAGGGTTTGGGTTTGTTTGGTTTGAATTCTTCTCTGATAATGGTAAAGTTGGGCTCATGTGTAGCAAGGCCAAGCATAATGAGATCAGCTATCAGTCAACAACAACAAAATACCATACAGTGAGCACTTCCAGAAGACCCTTACTATAACCAAAGGCAAGATATTATCATAACACAAGACAGCAAGGCAAAGAAAAGCCCAAAGGATCACACAGAGAGCAAAGCTGAAAAGCCTAAAATTTCCTAGTGGCCAAGAACCGGACCTCCAGAAACATGGGCCTAGAGTGTAACTGCCACTCAGAAGTCAACACTTGGAAACTTTCCATTTTAAAGATATGTGTGACCATATTAAAAAGTTGAAAAAATGTAAAAAAAGAAATCAAGATAGGTGACTATTAGCCACAGATTAAACAACTCCACAGTAGTTAGCTCTCAAACATAAAATAAACATGGCATTTTAGAATTTCCAGGCAGCCATGAATAATTCATTACTACACACCAATCCATGGACTCACTACTGTTTAACCCAAGAGACTTCGATCTCAAAGAAGAAACTTACCATCTGCTCCACATAAGCAGTGATGAGTGTTTGGGTCATGGTTAGGCTGGGCTAGAGAGAAGGGAAATATATACTTGTGTAAATAGACCTCATACTACAGGGATATCACATTTTACCGAACATTTTCTATACAATGGCTCGTCTTTTTTTTTTAATAGAACATATAATCAATTATTTATATATGAATTTTACCTCTTTGTCTTCTAATGTAATCCATGATTTTATGTTCCCCTTCACCAGGAGCACTAGCATCAGATAAAATAACCTATAAAAAATAGTTTAAACATTTTTAGCTCTTTCCCATTTTTCAAGATCAAAAATCAACAGAACTGAGTATTTTAAAATAAACTGGGATAATTCTATTAAGACAGTGTTACTAATTGGAAATTTTTCTTAAGGTGTGTGTTAGACATCAAAGTTATTTCACTAGTTAACTGACTACTTGAAGTAGAAAAAATGAAATGTTTGGGTCAAACTTAGCCTTTAGAAAAACAGATCAGTTCACAAGTTTCTACTCTTTGCTGCTCTCAAGGATACAGCACTGAGCCATAAAAACCCTAAGAGTAATTGGTAAGAGATACCCATTAAATACAGAGTACCACATCTAATTAACAGGGAAACAGGTATACCTAAGATTATATAAACATTTTGCTTAAATTTTACTTAAATACTCAGGAGCACATAGCCATTCTTTAAAGGCAGCCCCATGACTTTATCTTGCTGTATTTTGATTTCTAACAACAGAAATTACTTTCATATATATGTATTTTAAATCACGAGTCCCATCTTACGGCTTCACAGCGATGGTAAGAGGACAAAATTGGCACTGAGAGAAAATTCGGCTGCCGGTCACTGGACCATGCAAAGCACCCCATCTCTAATAACCCTGGAAGCTTCTCTTTCCTCTTAACAGTCAACCAGCATTTCATGGGGGGAGAAAAAGACAAAGAATATCAGTCCTATCAAAGGACATGACTTTGATATGACTCAAATTGTCACCCTCATCTTTTTGAAGTACCAAAATGTGAAACTTACTGTCAAATTTTTCCACCCAGGGTCATTATTTAAACGATCAGCTATGTAATAGCGAAGGCATTTAGCAAGATTGTCCATGAACTCAGTTCCCTAAAATGATAGAAAGAAATAAATTAACCTATCATTTAAGAGTTAGCAATAGCTAGCAAAGTATGAGACTACTTACTGGTGTAATACAGTTGCTGTCAAATCTTTCTTTTATTTCTTCTGGAGGAAGATAGCCACCTAGAGAAGAAGGGGCAATGCTTTGTTCTCCCCATAAACAGTGAGGTAAGTTACTCAATATTAGACCAGAACAACAAAAACAGAAAGTTGAAATATAAAGAAAGAGAAGTGTTGTCACCTGAGGAACAATGTTCCCCCTTTTCGAAGAAAATAAGATTCCTCCTCTTGAATTAAATGAAGCTGCTTTAACATGACTGTCAAACAACACATGGTACACAAAAGATACTCTATTGTTATATAAAAATAATGACATTCTTCCTAATGACCTGGCACACATGCGTGCGTGCACACAGACACACGAGGCAGAGGCTCTAATCCCAGCAACAGTTCTTAAGATGAAGGGGCCCAAGAAAAACAAAACTAAAAAGCCAAGTTTAACACAGCTTTATCACTTAGAGCGATTTAGAAATTCTATTTTTTCCTCTGTATCACTGAAAAGACTTTTCTTGAACTTCTAACATCTTCAAGAAAAAAAGAAATTTAGAAGCAAAGACAACCTGTTACAAATACAAACAGTAATCAGAATATTAATTACAAGCTGTTAAAATATGTATGTACTTGCACACTTCCAGCAAATTAAAAAACATTACATGCACTGTAACTACAAGCTTCAGATGACTACACTACACCTCTTTTTCCACCTGCCAAACACAACATCCTGAACCAATGATGGTGGCTTTCCTGGTCTATCATTTTGCCTCAGGTAACACAACAGTGATCGAGTCACCCTGCAGGCACCGCGCCTCACCCACAGGGGTCTTGGGAGAAGCGGTCCCAGGGGATCAGCACCCTGGTCTCCCTCCTCTCTGAGTTACAGCCAACTCCTCCCTCTGGACCCATCAGTCCTTAGACGGACTGCAAAGATGACCCCATTCGACCCCACAAGCCCCTTCCTGAACTGAGGGAGCCCTGGGCACCTCAGTGCTACCACCTCCACCCACAGTGAGAGTGTGCAAGATCCCAGGACAGCCTGGAAACATGGTGCCATCACCCCAGGCCTCTGCAAACAGACCTGAGTGCTACGGAGAAGCAGCAAGCAAGCCACCAAGACTGACGGGAGGAAAACGTTTACAGAACTGCGGCTTCCTAACAGCCCCCGCAGCAAAAGGCAGTAAGAAGCACTCAACGTACTTCTAGTTTACAGCCCGATGAAAGTGAACGGAAGGGCTGCACTCGCCCTGACGGAACTTGACAATTTGCTCTCCCTACATAATTCCTTCCTTTTGTCCACAAGTTTCCCTTGTGGCTCAACTGGTAAAGAATCTGCCTGCAGTGTGGGAGACCTGGGTTCAGTCCCTGGGTTGGGAAGATCCCCTGGAGAAGGGAAAGGCTACTCTCTCCAGTATTCTGGCCTGAAGAATTTCACGGACTGTATAGTCCATGGGGTCGCAAGAGCTGGACACGACTGAGAGACTTACACTTCCCTTTTACTAGAGAGTTCAGAAACGAACAAGCTTATTAAAGGAATAAATGATTCTATTAACTACTTTCCCTCAACAGTGAACATAAACTTCTCCTGGATATCCTGGATCCTGATTAAATTAAAACCCTACCTACTAGAAAGGAGAAAGCACCAGCCCTGCCCCCCTCCACACAGCTCGTGTAACACATCTAAGCCCAAGGTGCGCGCTCTTTACCTTTCGCCAGTATCTCTTCCCTGACTCGCTGCTTCTCTATCGCTGCTTCCATTCCTTCTTTGGATGCTCGGAACCTCCTTGAACGCTGCTGGTTCATTTTAGCGCGCGGTGCCTGAAAACGGGTATTTCATATTCACAAACTATTTCAGACATTCATAACTATATCTGTACATTATTTTGAACCAGCTACTCTTATAAAAATAGCACACTCAAATGGAAAAGCTAAGTAATACGTCCAAACAATCCTTTCACCACATACAGTAGAACCTGAGGGCTTAAATTTGGACCAAAACCCTTAAACGCAGTTCAGTCAGGTGAACGAGTGACGTGTCAATAAAGGACAACCCCCCTATGAGGCCACAGCCCTGAAGGCCGCACAGCTCAAGGACGGGCCCGGGACAGTTCCACTGGGCTACAATACTTCAGACACCCCAGGTGGAAAGCTCGCTTTACTCAGAAACTCAGCACACAGAAAGGGAGTAGTTGCCATAGAGCCAGGATCAGGAAGACCTTCCCTGAGCGACACCTGAAAGAAAGAATGGTCTCCAAATGGGATTCACAAGACCATAATTATCACCCTGTCTCTATAATAAAGCACAGCGGGTAGAAACAGAACACTTTATCTTATATCACTCTAATCAAAAGTAACTTCAATCACTGAGTAAGTGTGAATGAAGTGAACTGAACTGTAAGGTTTTGCAATTACTGAATTGGGTTTGGAAGGGACTCTCAAGCTTCCTGTCTGCATAAAGTAAGCATTTCATATTCTCTTTAAACAGTTCCCTTTCCTGTAAAATGAGACCACCTAATCTAACTCTTGGAAGTGCTACGATCTACATTTATATTTTTAACAACAACAACAACAACAAAAAAACGGTTACAGACAAGAATGGGTACATATCTATAAACATTCAAATGTGCACATAACTTATCCTTGACCCAGCAGAAGAGCACAATGGAGTACAGTGAAAGGGCTTCTGCACGAAACTTAGCTAATATGAGCTGTAATCTGCTCCAAGGAAGACATACTCCTCTCCCTTACTTTTTTTTTTACTACACGTTACTTGTAGTTTAAGTTTTCAGGCAGCTAAGATTCTTTCCTTGAGTAAAAAGAAAAATTGATCTTCTTAGACCCAACGTTTTCTGGATTTTCAAAATTATTTCATTCATTACTCTTAACTCTTCAAAAATAAGTAAGTAAATAAATGGGACAAAGGCCCCCTCCTCTCTACTGTCTCACTGCCATGTAGCACTGCCCACTCCATGCCCCAATGCCCTGCATGCGCTGCTGCTCAGGAAGGCCCTGGGTGACTCACCTTACCCGTCTACCCCTGCCTCTGCCCCTACACTGGCGAGCCCTTTAAAGCCAGGGCAGCCACCAACACCCCCAGGACCTCACGGGCTCTGGCACAAAACAGGCACACTCACAAAACACAGCAAATGAGAGACTGAAAGATGAGGCTTTCTTTCTCAAAGTCATTATCATCAACTATTCTTCACTTAGCTGACTTTCATTCTAGACACTGGCAACACAGCAAAAACACACACAGGGGAACTGATTCTAAGTCATTCAGCACTTACCACTCCATCTATTGCCATGTAGAGAAGCCGTCTTGGTCTGACAATATTGAAGAGTCTGTCAATGTACTCAAAGATCGCAACCATCATTTCATCCTCGTTTTTTGGTGCTGGTCTACAATGACAAGCAAATACGTGTAATATCATATAGCACTCCTCCGTGACTTGTGCTATCAGCGACAAAAATGGGTTACGTACTTGTCTTCAGGATGCGTACAGGGGTGGATGATTCCATTCATATCCAAATACAGATTATCAAACTCCACATCATTGGGGTTAGGCTTACTGGCATCGACAGGAATCTTTACACCATTGCATTCTTTTGGCTATGAGGAAGTGATAATTAATAGTAGTTTGGTTTGACTGTTCAAGTCTGAAATTGACATATCCTAGGCTCAGTATGAACCTGTGCTTCATTTCTGAATTGGAAATAAAATACTTTTAGTCATCTTTAAGTTACAAGATAGGCTATTTTTACTCCTTAAAGCTTCCAGCACGACAAGTTACTCTTGACTATGTGGGGGACAGTGACCAAATTCCCAAGTCCTTCAGCTGTGCAAGAGAGAGACCAGGGAGTCTTCCCAGAATTCTCTCCCTTACCGCCCATTTCAACTTAACCTGAAAAAAGCCTCTCCACGCCATATGTTCTCACTCCTGCTACCAGCATCAGGCATCACTTCTCACCCAAAAGATCGGCCTTTGGATGGACTGCCCCGCTTCCAGGCTCTCTTTTCTCCAGCCCACCCTCTATGCTGTCAGTTTTCTTTAAGTACAAATGCGGCTGTGTCTTCTCTTTCCTACGTCTTCCAGTGCCACCACAGCACGTGCAGATCCACGAGCCTGGCCCTTACCAGCCCTCGGTCCTGCCACAACGCTGCTCAGGCCACCCCACCTCCCCGGTTCCCAGAAGATGCCCTTTCGTCTCTCAACACCTCTGCTCCTCCTTCTCCCTCCTGACCAACACTCCTTCCTGACATCTTATTCATTTTCCAAAGTCTAGACTCAGATCGAATGCCACTGTGTTAGCACACCTTGAACACATCCCCCCAACAGATTAACTGTTCCTCTTCCATGTCCTCACAATTCTTATTCTGTGTTTTTCTGCTTGGTTTGTCATTCTAACCCCCGACTACACTGCAAGTTCTTCAAAAGGTAAGGACTGTGCTATACTCACTCCTGGAGGCTCTCAACTGTATTTTTGTGGTAAAGCATTATCTTTCTTTCTGCCAGAGCTTTAGCAAATGATAAGAGCTAGGTTTTTATTCTTAGTAAAGGCACTTTAAAAATAACACATGCAAAGTATCATTAAAAGAAATTGTGAACTTAAAAACCCATCATATACATGCTACCTCATGGAGGAACCTCAAAAACATTCTGCTAAATTAAAGCCAGTCACAAAAGACCACAAAAGATCCTATTTACAAGAATCAGAACAGACAAATCTTTAGAATGAAACAGATTAGCTTCAATCTGCAGTGGGGGTGGAGAGGACCGGAGGAGATAGGAAGTGACTGAAAATGGTTACAACATTGCTTTTGGAAATGAGGAAACTGTTTTAAAATTAGGTAATGGTGCTGGTTGTACCACTGCATTCATAATAAAACACACTGAGCTGTTATTTTAATGGGTGAATTATATGGTACATATCTCAATAAAGCTATTTTTAAAAGATATAAAGACAAAAGGTCAACTTAATGAGGGGGGAAAAAAAAACAGGGCCCACAGAAAGGATTGATGAAACTGTGGTACAACCATATACTGGAATGTCAGACAAAAGTAACATTCCAAATGTACAAAAGTAACAAAAAGTACAAATGTCACAAACAGCTGGATGGTCACAAATATATCTTACGCCAAAATAGCCAGGTAAAGAAAAACACATACTGTATACCACTTACAGAAAATTATAAACGAACAAAAAAGCACTAGGCCTTGTTCAGGGATGAACAGGGATGTACTGAAAGCACAGAGAAGAGCGGATGAAGGATGAACACCAATCTCAGGACAGGGGTGATCCTCGAGAGAGGGAAGCAATGAGATTGGGCTTCAATTTGCATTTCTAATCGGGAGAAGTGGGTGTCAAAAAAAGAGGCTAGCAGAGTTCTGTGCAGACACCCTGTGAATCAGGAAAGAGGGGCTTGATCAGAAGCAGTGAACCGGAAGGAAAGCGAGTCAATTTCAGAGGTCCATCAGAGAAGATCGTCTGATGACTCCCAAACAAAAACAAGCTCTATAAAGGCAGGAGGCTGTGCCACTCCACTCCCTCTACACTCAAGGTCCACACTTCCCTTCCTCCTGAACCAAGCAGACACCACATGCAGGAGAATCCAGACCCACTTTCTTTATGCTTCCCAAGAAGTCAGACAGTATTTTTGACTTGACCTATGACCTCAGTTGCAACGACTCATTTCTGCCTTTATAAAGTTAAAGCACCCCTAAACAATATGGACCTGAATGAGTATAGATGTGTTCCAATAAAGTTTTATTTACAAAAACAGGAGATCGCTGGCTTGCTATATTGCAGCTTTTCAACAAATGCTGAGTGTAGATGATGAGTTTCCACTTCCCCTGCCTAGAAAGCAGAGCCTAGGGAAGAAGGTTGTAGGCGGGTCCTGATTTTGAGAAAAGAGCTCCAGGCATTCCCAGCAAGAAAGGCACATATTTTCCTCTTGGGAGTTCTAAAGATATCTTCAACACATTAATTACATAAACCTAGAGTTTCTTTCTTCAGGAGAAGATTCTCAACAAAGGAACTCACTCTTCAAGAGCCTGGCCATTAAATACAATGTGAGTGTATCTGCTGCTGGATTCGAGAGATTCTTAATCAAAGAGTAGCTACAAGGAGAGCTACTCTGAACAGGAAAACCAATTCACCTCAAATAGCTTTTCGTTATCTTTGGGAGTTTCCAGTAATAAACTGAGCACACACTGCAGCCTTCCCTTTCTATCCCCGGGCCACGTAGAAGACTAAAAACATCCCACCACAAGTGCAGAGCTGTGCTGGAAAACCAAGAGGAGAACCGTCGGTGACTGGTAAATCACAGGGGATGCCGAAATGTGGAAAACTAGTAGATGTGATCAGAAGGCGTGCCTCAAACATGCAGATGTGGGAGAATCCGAGGGCTCTGGGCCCAAAAGGGGCTCACGTAAGAGCCTCTGGAGGACCCAGAAGCAGCAGCAGCAGCACGAACAGCCCAGCCAGTCAAGCCCAGCACTCTCCCCTCCGATCACTGGCTCAGGCCCCAGGAGGACCAGGCACCTTGAGACAGCTATTTCCAAAAGACATGGGTGCTTGTGGAGGAAGGGCAGTCAGCACCCTGGCTGATGGAAAGCTGGCTGTCAGAGCAGTCCTATCCCGCAGGAAGCCCACTTCTCCACGGCACAGGAGGAGGAAGAGCTATCTGCATCCCAGACAAGCCTGTTTCTGCACAAGTACGCCACAGAATCAAGTTAAAGAAGGTATGTGAAAAAGTAAAGATGGTCCACACACAAATAGTGACTCTGTATAAAAATACACTCCACAGGTTTTAATGCAAAACCCCTAAAATAAACTCCACACCAGCCTGTTGTTCTAGTCAACCGTATACAACTTTCCGGCTCTTCACATGTAAGGTAGAAACCCCAACTATCAGTAATATTTAAGTAAATGCATTTTTTGTGTAAGCCTGCACATATTTCACAGCAGCATAAAGAACCCACCTGCAACACAGGAGACTGGGGTTTGATCCCTGGGTAGGGAAGATGCCCTGAAGGAGGGCATGGCAACTTCAGTTTTTGGTCTGGAGAATCTCATGCACCAAGGAGACTGGTGGGCTACAGTCCAAAGCATCACGAAGAGTCGGACATGACTGAGCAACTAAGCATGCAGCATGCGCAGACACACAGAAGAATCAGGACTCATGCCTGAGGTTCCACCGCAATGAGAGTGCCCTCCATTTAATGAAAGTGAAATCAAAGTGGCTCAGTCGTGTCTGACTCTTTGAGGCCCCATGGACTGTATAGTCCATGGAATTCTCCAAGCCAGAATACTGGAGTGAGTAGCTGTTCCCTTCTCCAGGGGATGTTCCCAAACCAGGGATTGAACCCAGGTCTCCCACATGGCAGGCACATTCTTTACCAGCTGAGCCACAAGAGAAGCCCAAGAATACTGAAGTGGGTAACCTATCCCTTCTCCAGGGGATCTTCCCAACCCAGGGATCCAGCCCAGGTCTCCTGAATTACAGGCGGGTTCTTTACCAGCTGAGCCCCAAGGGAAGCCCAAGAATACTGGAGTGGGTAGCCTATCCCTTCTCCAGCGGATCTTCCCAACCCAGGAATCAAACTGGGGTCTCCTGCATTGCAGGTGGATTCTTGACAGATAAGATACTGAGAACTTGGTTTTAGATTTCCCTTAAAGCAGCTCAGAACTTCAGAAAGGACTTACAAAACACAGGTGATACTTGGGGGAGAAAGGGTCACAAGGCTACTGAAAAATGTAAATTACAGTATTCTGGTTAAAAATTCAGGCCATAAATTTTGATATAGTTGCCAAATAGAAAAACTTCACAGTTTTAGTGATTAGTACTTTTTCACGTTGCTTGTCAGCTCTCCATTTTTATATGGTGTCAGTCAACAAGGACTACTAATTACCACCAACGTTTACAGAATACTTAAAATGGGATAGGCACTGTTCTCAGGACTTTTACTCATGGATTATTTCCCTCTCTCCTCACAACAACCCTGTGAGGTACAGAGCATCTCACTTACTAATGAGAACACAAATGCTCAGAGGGCTTAAGTGGTTTTCCAAAGTCATACTTCTGTCAAGTTCAGAGACCAGGATTGAACTCAGTCATCTGAATTCAGAGCTGGTACCTTAAGCCATATGTCAGCGTGATTACTTGCAATTTCACTAGATTCAGCATGAACTTAACCAACACCTGTAACGTGCGTCAAGGACCACAGCCAGAACTACAGGGGACACATAGTATGCCGATGTGTGAACCTGATCGTCACTCGCCCAGAGAGCATACTGGTGAGCTGGACTGCCAGCATGACGGCATGATGACTTCTGCTCACCTGCTCTCCAGCTGAACTAGTGAGACTGTTTTGAAAAAGACAAAAGCATTTAAATTTAAAGCCTTTGGAAACAGTCTGGAGGCAAAGAGCAATCTAGTCAAGAAAACCTTAGAAAGTTCAGAACTCACTTCATTGTGGAGAAATTCACACCCAAGGGCATTCTCAAGAATGGGGTAAGTTGTGGTGAAAAGGAACAGAGAAAAGAACCAGGGACCTGATGAAGATACAGCTTAGACCACAGACTGGCTCGTCTGCAGGAGAGAAGTGGGGTTTAAGACAGCTGGGAGGAGCCACCCTCCAGCTGGGGTTATGTCAGATACCAGACATTAATCTCAGAGGCGAAGCCTTGCAGGTGTCACTGCATTAGTCTATAACAGACTTCTGTGAAACACTCCACTCAACAGACTGTATACATTCTTGACTGCATGTGCAACATTCTCTAGGAGAGACCAATAGCTGGGCCATGAAACAAGCCTCAATAAATTTACAAGCATGAAAGTAATTCAAAGCGTGTTCTTCAACCACAACAAAGTAAATAAAATTCGAGCTCAATAACTGGAGAAAAGTTGGCAAATTTGTAAACATGGGAAATTTAACAACACACTCAGGAATAACCAATGAAGAAGAAATCAGAAGGGAAATCAGAAAATGATTTAAGATGAATGAAAAACAAGATATGACATATGAAAACTAATATTATAAAGCCCCAAAGCAGTGTTCAGAGGAAAATTTATAGCTGTAAATGTTTATATTAAGAAAGATCTCAAGTCAATTACCTAACCTTCCAACTTGACGCTGGAAGAGCCAAATAAATCCAAAGCAAGCAGAAGGAAGAAAACAAGTATGAGGGAAAATGACACAGAGAATAAAAAGGACAATTTTCCAAAAAAATCTATGAAACCAGACTTCCCTGGTGGCACAGTGGATAACCCACCTGCCAATGCAGGGGACCCAAGTTCGAGCCCTCATCCCGGAAGACCCCACGTGCCACAGAGCCACTAAGCCTGTGCGCCACAACTCCTGAGCCTCTGCTCTAGAACCTGTGAGCTGCAAGTCTGAGCCCTTGTGCTGCAGCTACTGAAGCCCTCGTGCCAAAAGCCTGAGCTCTGCAACAGCAGAAGCCACTACAACGAGAAGCCCACACACCACAACTCGACAAAGCCCTCACGCGGCATCAAGACCCAGTGCAGCCACAAGCAAATAAATCATCTATGAAACCAAAAGTCAGTTGTTTTACAAGATCAACAAAATTGACAAATCTGACCAAGAAAGAAAAAAGCAAGGTGGGAAACCTAGATTTCACTGCAGGCAAACAGCACAATTCTATACGATGCAACGCTACTAAGAACTAGACACAAAAACATCTCCACTTTTACTTGGATATATAAACTACCAAAATTAACTTATAAATCGGTGCAAGGCACTATTTGAAGCTGTGAACTTGGATTTACTGACTCAATCCACACAACCACCTTATGTGGCGCACATACAACTGGTCTTCTTTATTCACGAATTCCAAATTTGCGAACTCATCTGCTCACTAAAATTTTGTTATACCCCAAATCAATATTGTTGCACTATTGAGGTCATTCACAAACACAAGCAGAATGGAAAAATTTTGAGTCCACCGACACACACACACTCCCAACTGATGTTAAACAAGGCAGCACTCTGCCCTTTGTCAGCTCTCATACAGAAATGACCAGAGCACAGACTCTAAGAATGGGGTTGTGAAATACAAGAAACTCCAGTTTGCTTATAAATACGGCATTTAAAGGTTTCCAAAATCCTGAAAAAAAAAAAATTGATAAATGCTAAACAAGGATGAATCCTAAAAACATTACGCAAAATGAAAAAGTGAAATACACCAGACACAAAATAACAAATATATGATTCCACTTACATTAGTTCTTAGAATAGGCAAATTCATAAGACAGAAAGTAAGTGGCAGGGGAAGCACAGAATTGTTGTTTAGGTGAGTACAGAGTTTCTATTTGGAATGATGAAAAATTTCTAGAAATGAATAGTGGTAACTTGGCAAATTAACTCCCACGTATATAAAAAATAGTACACCATAACCACATGGGGTTTATTTATCTGAAATGCCAGATTCATGTTAACATTTAAAAATCAATGTGATTCACCATTAAAGAAAAAAAAAGCTAAAAAAGAGAAAGCATAGCATGAAGTATAATTTTATAACAGTATAATTTTAAAAACTAAGAAAACATAAGAAAAATCTCAGTGACCTTGGCTTTGACAAAGATTTCTTAAACATAACACAAAAAGCAGTAACACAGAGACAAAAGAAAGCAGGCTTTACTAAAATTAAAAACTTTTGCTCTTTTTTGCATGAAAAAGGAAATCACAGATTAAAAGAAAATATTTACCAAAAAAAATCAATATGTAAAAAACTCTCTAATTCAGTAAGACAAACCATCCAACTTAATAAGGGGCAAAAGGGACTTCCCTTGTAGGACTCTCTGCTTTCACTGCTGTGTGTGGGGGTTCAATACCTGGTTGGGGAACTAAGATTCCTCCACTCTCATAAAAGGAAAAAAAAAAAGTCCTTGCTCTTAGAAAAGGGGGGGGGGGGGAGGGGGAGATATGAACAGATACCCACTCAAGAAGATATAAGGAAGGCAAAAAAGCACCTAAAGAGATGCTCAGCATCATTTGTCATCAGGGAAATGCAAACTGAACTCACATTGCCATAACACTGCACTAGAATGGCTACAACCAGAAAGACTAACCACACTCAGTGCTGACAAGGAAGTGCAAAACCAGACCTCTCATACATTGCTGTTGGCAATAAAACAGTACAGCCTCTTTAGAAAACAGTCTGGCTAGTTTTTTCTTTTTAAATACTCAAACACCAACATACAATGCAACCATTTCTCTAAAAAAATGAAAGCTTTACGTCCACACACAAAGATGTGTATACCAATGTTCACAGTTTTTCTTAATAGCCAAAAACTGGAAATAACTCAAATGTTCACCAATCGGATGAATGAAAAGCAATCCGATGAATGAAAATCAAAATGTAATATATGCGCAACATAGAATACGATTCCAAAATAAGAGGTGATATTCATTACCTCGGTTTTGGTGATGAGTCCATGCATGGACACATGTCAAAATGTATTAAACTGTACACATTAAAAAAATGCAGTTTGTTCTAGGTCAATTATACTTCGGGGGGAGGAGAGAGAAAAGAAAAATAAATCAACTAGGAGGACCAGTATTCAGAGTTCAGAGGACAAAGAAAAAGGAAAACAGGAAAAAAATAAAAAAGCATTCCCCATGACTACAGAACACAAGCCTCCAGACTCACAGTCAGCCAAGCACTGATGAAAAGGAATTAAAATTTAAAAAAAAGAAGTCTATAACTAGGTACATAGTCACACAAGTTTATATTATTAAGGATAAAGCTCTTTTTAAAATTCAGAAAGAAAAATAGATCAACTACAAAAGAGTGAAAGCAAAAGAACATAGAAATTAAGACTATGGGCTTCCTGGTTTTGACAGGCTCTGACATGCATTAACCACATGACTTAGGCCTCCTGTGCTTCAGTTTTCTCATCTGTAATAAGAAGCAAGGGGAAGAGGTGAAGAAATAGTTGCGTGGTTGTTATGGGGATTTAATAAATTCATCCGTGAAATGCCTAGTACCTACTAAATACTGCATAAGTGTTAGCCAAATAAATAAACTGCATTAACATTCACCTTTTCATCAACAATTTTGGATGACAAAAATCAAAAGAACAATGCTTTCCAAGTTCTGAGCGAAAGCAATTTTCAAACTCAACCTCTGCCTAGCTAATGATTACTCATGATTACAAGGGAAGAATGGACTTAGAAAACTCACATACTACAACAGCACTTCTTAAGAACTCAAGAAAGAACAAAAACCAAGAAAGATGATTAGAAAACAGTACCTCCAACTACAGAAATTTTTAAAAGTATCAAGCAGCAGCTTTCCAGCAAGGCTACATAACCAGGTGCCACAGCAGCAAAAATACAGACTTCAAGCAGTCTCCAATTAGAAAGAGGACTTGATAAGAATATGATATAAGAGTCTGAATGGGGAACCATGTACAGTGGAAAACAGGCAACAGAGAAAAAGACAAACGTAGCAGAAAAGAAACAGAATCCTAGTACACAACCTAGATCTACACAGTGACAATGATCACCAATCCTACTTGATTTTTCAGCTTTTAAAACAAACTTGTATAGCCAAAGCCCTTGACAATTTAATCCTGGATGCCAACAAGGCAAAAAACACAGTTGACAAGCTTGGGATGAGGAGTAAGGACAGCAGGGGTAGAAAAGTTAATACCTAACCTCAGCATGTGAAGAGTCAAGGGGTACTCTGTATGAGGCGAAAAATTAAAAAAAATAATAAATATTACTTAACGCTTTAGTTTATCAGTAGAAGAATAAAGGCACTGATTAGTGGGTGGGGTAGGGGGGCGGGGGCCTGTACAAGTAACTACTCCTAACTCAGCTACAATTCAACAGATATATCTAAAAGCAATACATCAAACGTAACCATGACACTCAGAGATAGAACCAAAAATAAGTTTAAAGCAGTTATCCCTGCAGAGCAGAAAGGAGGTAAGATATATAGTTAATAAAAGTTTTAAACGCAAAGAACATGAGTATTGTTTTCAGTTTCTCTTTGAGAAAAACAGGCGGTACTGGAAATTTCATCAGAACCATCAGTTTCGGTTTCTCCTCGGACAGGAACTAAACAAGATCAATATCTCACACTGAATGAAGCTTGGAGACCCATCTACCTGTCCAAAACAAACAAAAACTAAACCAACCACCTTTCTCCCCTCCCCCCAAAAAACCCTCACTAGCCTAAGCAGAAAGTTCCCAGTGTCGGCTGGGCACTTCATTCAAAAACAGGGCATCGTGTGTTTCCCTGAACCTCCAAATCGAAACTGGACGGAGAAACCCGGAAACGACCAACACGAAACGCCAAGAAACCAACAGCAAAGAGGCGTAGCACCGATCGAGCGCGCCCAGAAACCCTGAAAATGTCAAAGGCAGGCTTGGCCCAGCAGTCAGGCAACGAGGGAGGGGCCCCTTCGGGGACTTAAGTGCTGTCCGAGACCTTCCCGAGGCGCTGCTCTCCCCCGCGCGACCCCCTGACACGACAGCGACGGACTGCCTCTCCCCGAGCCGAAAGACTCTCAAGCCGGCCGCCCCGGGAGGAGACAAAGCCGTGGGCGGGGTCTGCCGCCCGGGAACCCGCGGGCAGCGCAGGGGTGGCCCTTGCACCGCCCGAGCCGCTCCCGGGCCCCGAGTGCGAGCGCCCGCGCCCCCGGCGCGCGTCGGCCCGCGGCGACCGGGGAGGCAGCGGGCGCGGGCCCCGCGGGCGGGCGGCGGGCCCCCGAGGACCGCGGCCTGCACGCGCGCCGGGGGGAGTGCTCTAGGCGTCGGCGTGGCGGCCGCCTGGCGCCCCCTCACCTTCTCTTCCACGCAGTTGACAATGATGGACGGGTACTTGCGGCTGAGCCAGCGGAAGAAGGCCGGGACTCCCATGGCGGCGGCGCAGCTGCGGGCGGCGGCCCGGCAAGCGAACGCGCGGTAACCAGAGAGACGAGCCGCGGCGGGCACCGGCGCTTCCGCCCACGTGCGCCCGGCGACCGGAAATGAGGTCATGGCGCCGCCGCCGAGGGAGTCCAGGAAGGAGGTGCCGGCCTGGCGGGGCGGGGCCGGCAAGGGGCGGGGCTAGTGAGCAGGCGGCCCGTAGCAGTCGCCCGCGTGACTCTTCGTCCTCGGCCGCACGGGACTCGGAGCCTCCCCGGCAACCGGCGACCCTCGGGGGGAACCCTGCGTCCCAGGCTGCTCCAGGGGAACCTTGGTGGACTGGTTTTCTCCTCACCCACCTCGATTCATGTAGAATCTAAGCATCCACACGCACTCGTTACTTCTGCTTCCTGCTTTCTCCCGATTTTATGCCACAGTATGAATCTGGGTTAGCAACCGTTTTTTTTGTTGTTGTTTTGTTTTTAAAGTATTTTGCACTGATGACCGCTGGTTTGCATAAACAACTCACTTTTCACTGGTTATAAAATGCAATGTAGCATGTAATTCAACTTTCCAGCTACATTTATGGGTGTAAAATAATTGCTGGTGTCACTTTCCAGCACTTATTTGCAAGTTTACACTGTGCTAAAGCATTGGCTAGGGCATTACCAGATTTGATCGTCCCTTGGGCCTTCTGAGGATGCTTTAATCATCTTCCTGTAACAGATGAGAGGCCGGGATAGAGGGGGCTTAAGTCACTTGCCTATTCACACCGCTTCTGTTTCAGTCCAAGTAAAGATCATTTAATACTCTGTCCTTGCACTAACAGGATACTTTTATCCTTTGTTTTCTGATGGCTTCAAATACATTTTTTTTCAACATATAAGAAGGGAGGCGTGGAAGAGGAGGTGTTTATATCCATATGCTCAAGTCTGGAAGTCTGTCTCCCTGGAATCCCCTCCCGCCTTGACAAATCACACTCAATCCTAAAGGCTCACCTCAAGAGGTCTCTAGGGAAGCATTTCTCCCTGCCACCTGGCAGTATTCATTGCCCCCTTCTCTGTGGTCTGATGCTACTTTGTTTAAGCCACTGGTGTGGAAATTAGAGAAATGGTTAGCCCATATTTTATCTAAGAACAGTCAAAACTATTACCTCGAATTATGTCTGTGGTGAAATCCCGCCTTTCTCCTAGAAAGAGCCCTTCCTCAAGTATTTGACTTCCCTGGGCAGTGCTGTGTTCTCATAGGCATACACATGTGGTAGGCATTTGGTATGAGGATGGATAGCTGGGAAAGCTAAGTCATTGAGAATCCTTGCCCAGCGTTTTTCAACTTCAAGCCATAAGGAAGGTGAGGCAGCACCTCCCAGATGGTTGAGGCTGAAAGATCGGAATGGGACTTATTGCCAGTCTGCAATGAGAGAAGCAGCGTTAGTCCCTGGTTTCAGTGGGTTTCGAGTACAGCTAAATCCCTCTTCCTGCAGTTTGGTTGGTAAACCTGTCCTTTATTTCCACGTGCCAATAAATGATCCTTTTCCCCTAAGCTATTTGGAGCTAAGTTCCTCTCCTTTGCACAGGAAAGACTGTGCCAGCTCAAATCCTACGTGTTTCCACTTCCCCTCTTCTCCATAAATTTTTCGCAGCACAGAGCCCAAGGCTTCTGCCAGCTCTCATCTTCCATAGCTCTCCTTGACTTCTAATGTGTGGTATTGCATCTTACATTTTTCTTATCGCATCTGTAAATATTTCTCTTTCTTCTAATATATCAGGATAAGCTACGCTTTGCTGGGTTAATAAATGATGGCTGAAATCTCATCAACTGACCATAAGTGTGGTTGAGCTTCCTCCAGGGCTGTTTGTTCTTCACATGGTAACTCAGGGATCCAGCTGCTTTCATCCTGCAGTTCTGTTAGCTCAACACGTGACCACCACAGTCACTACCAAAGGAAGGCAGGGCAGGAGGGCTGCCCTGGATGTTCTGAAGGGCTAGGCTTGATGGTGGCTTACATAATTTCTCCTCACATTCATTTGACCAAATTCCAATCACTTGGCTCCCAGCTGAAGACGAGATTGGGAAATACCGTGAGGAAATATTACCCAATCTCGTCTTTTGGAGTACTCAGTAACAGAAAAAGGAAACAGGATTGGGGAACACTGCATTGTCTCTGCCACACTCCTTACCAGTTAAGCTGCAAATCAAATTATTAAATATCTATTTAAGGTCCACAGCCTTTGCTGCGTATGTGGGTACCATTAGCAAAATAAATCATTGTCCTGCTACCATCATTTGTCTTATCCATCACTAGCAAGGACAAGGTACAGCCACAGCATATGAAATAAATGAAGTAATTAAGTCACATTTTAATGAATAATAAGCCTCATACCAAAACTCTCATTAAACATCCCAAATGAACTGCACAGACAATAATTGCTACAGACATTTTAAAAAGATACAGATCTAGTCATCTAATGGGGTAGTCAGAGATGATAGAGAGGAAATAGAATGACAAGGAGTCTTGAAATCTCGGTGAGATTGGGTTGGAAATGAGGTGTGTGTGGAAGAAGACACTGTAAGTTCCCTGGTGACAGGGATGTGTCTTTATTGATCTTGTGATGAGCATCCAGTAGATTGTCAATATTTTCATTGAATTGAATTTTGAGAGCGGTAGTTCTCAAAATGTGGTCCAGGAATCCCTAAGATCCCAGAGACTCATTCAGTGGGTCCATGATGTTAAAACTTTTTATAATAATATTAAGATGCGATTTGGGGGAGTTCCCTGGTGGTCGAGTGGTTAGGACTCCAAGCTTCCAATGCAGAGGACATGGGTTCAATACCTGGTTGAGGAACTAAGATCCCGCATGCTGAACAGCCAAAAAAAAGGTGTGATTTTCTGTCTTCATTTTCATCCTCCAAGTGTATAAAGTATATAGTGGAAATTTCTAGAGGCTATGTGATGGGATCTCTCAATGAATTGACACTCAGAAGCAGCTGTGGCAACCCAGTTGTCTTCTATTAAGTCAGACACTGAAGAATTTCAAAAAATATAAAACAGTGCCAATCTCCTCACTAATCTGGGTTTGGGAAAAATAGTTGTTTTCATAAGCATGTTACTTCTGTTAGCATGTTAAGGGCTTCTTATTTTTAAATGAATTAATAATTATTTATTTTAGCATTTTAAATGTTCTAAAATTTTCTCAGGTTTGATTTCAAGCATGGTAAATATTGACAGGTATAATTACCTGAACAAAACCTCTCTGGGGTACTGGATAATTTTTAAGAGTATAAAGGAGTCCCAAGGCCAAACACTTTGAGAACCTCTATCTTAAGACATAAGAAATGGAAATAGAATCAACAAATTTCTGCTCTTAGAACCCAATACAAAGCTACTTTTTCAGATTTCTAGGATTTTGATATATTCAGATCTTGTTTCAAATGCTCCTTGCAACACAGCACAATAGGCAATCATTATCACCAAGTGTAGTTCACAGGTACAAATGAACATGACGTTGGTGAAAGCATGTTTGTTCCTATGCAGTCCTGTCCTGGCTGAACTTCAGAATGCAGCTCAGAAATGTACATAACTGAAAGATGCATTTGTAAGGCCTCCATCTGTACACATTGCTGAAGGCATCCAGAAAGATTATTTCCCTCTCAACTTTCTCCATCTGTGCTCACACCTTAAGTTAACCAAAGACATTAAACAATGAGCATCGTACCCCAAAGTGTTGAGAAAGGGAAACTGTAATGAAATGACTTTAGGGTTAAATTGCATTAAGTGGACTACATTTCTGTGGCCATTTTAGAGCCTTTTTGCATGCCCCATCTCTCAATTTCTCCAACCACAAAAATCTTTTTTTTTGCAAGGCCTTGTATCCCTCAGATGCTTTTGGAAGTGATGTTGTATGTTTGTAAATGTGACACATTGTGACTGACATTTTCGCAAAGTGTGGCTGGCTATACGTAGTTTGGTTTCAAAGAATAGGATTTGACCAAAACCACAAATTTAAATCATACTTATCATTACATGGATTTCAGTGACAAATCCCACACTCTAAAACATAACCCCAAACAGTCAAAGTCCACTAGAATGTGATTTGCTTATAAAGCAGGTACAAGACGTTCTCAGTCAGCACCGTGAAAGGCTCCTGCTACATTTCACTCCATAAAATGACATTTGAGAAGATCCTGGAAGATTTCTGTTTAAGGCCACAGGTTATATTGTCTCCTAAAGCAAAAGACGGGACACTGACAGAAGGCACATGTTTCAAGGAGTCAAATGGTAATAATTCCCTCTGGGGGTGTAAATGGAGAAACTGCATGGAAAACGCCTCGTTTCAAGAATAATAAAGTGTGAAGCACTCAGAAGTGTTGAAGGTACAACCTCAACCCTACAAGCTGATAAGCAGGCCTAGACTTTTATTTATAGTGACATGAGTGACATTTATCTGCCTTTCACTGGAACATCTAATCCACTTGTCAAGGTGTGTCTTAAGCGGACACCTGATTTCTGGCCAGAGTTGGCAGGCTTTGAATACAAATGTGACTGCCCTGGCTGAAATTCAGGATTGAAAAAAAAAAATCATGGAGATACAAAATCATCAGGAAAATACTGATCAACTCAAAAACTGAAAAACTGAAATCAACTCGATTTCAGTTTGCCGCAGAAACGACATTGCCTGAATAGCGTATTGGCTTTGTGGTAGAAATTACGGTCAGTCAATTAAAGTAGAAACGGAGATGAATTACCAAAGGGTTCACAAACCTCGGTATCTCTTCTTGTTGTTGTTTAGTCACTGAGTCATGTCCAACTCTTTTGCAACCCCGTGGACTGTAGCCCGCCAGGCTTCTCTGTCCATGGGATTTTCCAGGCAAGAATACTGGAGTGATTTGCCATTTCCTTCTCCAGGGGATCTTCCCGACCCAGGGATCAAACCCGCGTCTCTTACATTCGCAGGCAGGTTCTTTACCACTGAGCCACCTGGGAAACCCCAGTATATCCCTACTTAGCCCTTAAGTTCAATCGTAACAGAATTGTAGCTGTCTCTTCCTTATGCCAATTGTTAACAGAGTCCAGTTTTAGGAAGTGAAAACCAACGTGAATCAAGAACATACACAAACCCTGCCTGACTTCTCTGGAGGCACTAAGGGGGATCCAAACTTCCCTCTTCAGGTCCTGGCAGTAGCAGATGATGTAAAGTGTATCCACATTTCAAATTAAGTAGCAATGAGCAACTGGAGAGCAGTACAAGAAAAAGAAGAAAAAAAAAAGGCCATAGTTACCTCCAAACAGATTAAACAAACAGGACTTACTGTAAGAGTTCAGAAGAGAGAAAGAGGAAAAGGCTGGTGTGGGCAGGAACTCAAGTAAGACTTCATGGGAAATAGGACTGGGAAGAATCTTGAAGGACGGGCCAGTAGGTAAGATCTTCACTAGAATGATGTGCATTAATTAACTCCAGGGATCCCATCCCCTCAACACACACACCACACACACACACACACACACACACAGAGGCATTCTTGGCTCCTTTCTGTCCACGTGGTTCCTTGGCCATGCCCCCGCCCCCCCACGCTGCTGTCCATGGTGCTACAGAGCAGGGCCTCTAAGTCACAGGCTGCACCTCACCTTCAGGCTAAAGGACAAGCACCTTAGGGAAGTCTGTCCTGTTTCCTCTTTGCCCTAGGTAGTGCTGTGCCCAAATAAAGTTCTGTTTTTTTTTTAACCAACTTCATTTTGCTTTAATTTATATACATTAAAATGCATCCATTTCAAGTGTGCACTTCAATGAATTTTAACCAATGTATGTACTTTCAAAACCACCACTACAACTGGGATATAGAATAATTCCATTGCCCACCCCCCAAAATTCCCTGTGCTCCTGTGCATGGGATGGCAACGCCCCCCCTCACCCCTGGCCTCAGGCAACAATTAATCTGCATTTTGTCCCAACAGATTAGAATAGTTTTTCTAGTGCGTGCGTGTGTGCTCATTCGTGTCTAACTCTTTGCGGGCCCGTGGATTGTAACCTGCCAGTCTCCTCTGTCCATTGAATTCTCCAGGCAAGAATACTGGAGTGGGTTGCCATTTCCTCCTCCAGGGGATCTTTTTGACCCAGGGATTGAGCCTGTGTCTCCTACATTGGCAGGCAGTTTCTTTACCATTAGTGCCACCTGGCAAGTTTTTTGCTTTTTTTCTAGATTTTGCTATAAATGAAACCTACTGTTGTAGTCTTTTGTCTGACTTCTTTTCCTCAGGGTAATGGTTTTGAAGCTCATCCATATTCTGTGAATCAATCCTTTGTTAATTGCTATGTCAATATACCACAATTTCTTGGACCACTTACCTCTTGATGGATATTTGAGTTGTTTCCAGTTTTTTGGAATAAAGTTCCTGTGGACACCCATGTGCAAATTTTTTGTGTTTGCAAATACACTTTTCATTTCTTGAGAGAAAATACTAGGAATAAGGGTTGCTGGTAACATATATGGCTTCCTTGGTGGCTCAGACAGTAAAGAATCCACCTGCCTTGTGGGAGACCTGGGTTCAATCCCTAGATTGGGAGGATTCCCTGGAGGAGAGCATGGCAACCTACTCAAGTATTCTTGCCTAGAGAATCCCCATGGACAAAGGAGCCTAGTGGGCTATAGTCCACGGGGTTGCAGAGAGTTGGACACGACTGAGCCACATTTATGTTATATATGTTTGATGATTATAGGCATGGCCTCTATGAGCATTCTTGTCATTGTCTAAAACCTTAGGAGGCTCTCTGATTTCTATGAGTGGAATTCATACTCCTTAGACTAGCATCTTTGGCCCTCTGCCATCTGCTTTTCATTATTTTGCTTTTCCACCAAGCTAGTATACTTCACTCACTCACACACCATTGAACTTGCTTGTCCACAATGGAGCCAAATGTAAGTGGCAGTGCTTCCAGGACTGCACATGGATTTCCTCCTCTTTCTGCCGCGTTGTCTGTGACCACATACGTACCAGCCAAGTGATCAGGTTTAAGTACTAACTTAGATGTGTGACTTATGCACATTCTTAAAACAAGTTTCACAGATATCATGAATCTTGACATTTTGTTTGTCTCTAAACATTCCAAGCATGTTTGTAGGATTTCAGAAATCCTCTTTTTGAAGGGAGGGGAGTAGAGAGGGCATTCTCTTCACAGATTCAGTCTTCAGGCAGTTAGTGAGCATCTACTATGAGCAAGGCATTAGTAGGGGATACATTTGTACAGTCTCTGTAGGATGGGTGTGGGTCACTGAAGCAGTCTAAAAAGGGCAAGTAGCAGACAGCTCTAAGGGAGCATGAAGTGACCACATGGGCTGATACAATTTTATCTGAAGCACGAACAGGAAAACTGGAATGTACAGTTCATGATGATTACAAAGAGGAAGAAAAAGAAAAGGTTTATTTTCACCCTGTCTCACTCAGCTGTTTTCTCTTGTCAACTTAAAAAATACACAGTGTGAGAGTTGCAAGTTAAGTTTTATTTGAGGTAAAATGAGGACTGTAGCCTGGGAGACAGCGTTTCGGATAGCTCTGAGAAACTGCTCCAAAGAGGCAAGGGAAAAGGTCAATATATATGTGATTTCAGCGAAGGTGGAGTACATGCAATTAAGTACATTATTTTTTGCAGAAGGTTTCTGCTGGTCATGAGGAGCAGCTGTCACCATGAAGGATTTCGTGCTTTTCTAGATAAAGAAGATATAAGAATTGGGCTCATAAAATTGGCCCCTGAAAATATCTAACTATCTGGAGATGTGTCCTGTCAATTCCCCCACCCCCACCCCCAGCACAGAGTGTCTCATTACAGCTCTCCACCCTGAACTCCTTTCAGGGTTGTCGAAGATCAACAGCACATGCCTTAATCCTGTAGAGGTGGATGGCAAGTGCCAATTAGTAGTTGACACTCTTGCCAAGTTGTAGTTAACACCCTTCAAGGTGGGCTTACCTGGTAGCTCAGCTGGTAAAGAATCTGCCTGCAATGCGGGAGACCTGGGTTTGATCCCTGGGTTGGGAAGATTCCCTGGAGAAGGAATGGCTACCCACTCCAGTATTCTGGCCTGGAGAATTCCATGGACTGTATAGTCCATGGGGCCACAAAGAGTCGGACACAACTCAGTGACTTTCACTTTTACTGTTCAAGGTAAAGCTAATTATGAAGACTAAAGCAAGGATGGCCGGGAGAAGAATTGTGCATTTTAAAAAATTACCAGTGGCCCACTTTGCTAAATTTGCTAAAACCATGCCAATTTGAAGGAGAAAGTGCACTGGTGTAGAAAATATGCAAGCACCATTTCTTGTTTCTTCTATTTTTTATAAACTGATTCCCACTGTTCTGAAAATCCTAGTGTTCTTTTCTGAAATGAAACTTCTACCCGGACTAGTGCATGTCTTTGTCTTAGAACATGTTACTCAAATGGAATCACTCAAGAAACTTGAATAAGAACTAAGACAGAATTGGACACTTGTGTGATGCAGAAATGAGTCATGATTCAGCTTCTAGCCACACAGTGTGGGAGCTAGTCCAGCACCGTGGGAGAGTGCCTCAGATTAATTAGTACTCTCAGAAAGTTAACAAAGGCAAGAACCCTAAAGCTTTTCTGTGTGTGAATGGAAGTCACATGTTTCTATCTTTCTATCATGGGACCACTTACTTAAGGAGAACTGGCTTAGAAACCTCTATCTTTTACAGTGAGCACTTCAGCTGACGTCTGGGAAAAACAGAGGCTTTTATGATACCAAAGACTCGAAGTATTTTTCATGCAGCTGATCCCATGACCCAAGGTGAATCAAGTAAAACTGCAAAGAATACGTTTCCCTCTGTCTAGTACCCAGAGATCCCACAGCACGTGAGCCTGACTTTTACTGTCCAGTCCATAACCTCCTCCTGAAATCTCATTCGTTTTTGTCCAGCCAACCAGCAGTCAGGCTACAGATGCTGCAGCCCTAAAAGATGCTTCACTGGAGAGAGGAATAAGACATGTGGAGCTTTAAGTTTACATCATGACCCAAGTCACTGGCCTAACTCTAGCCTACCGCTGTGTGGCCTTAAACAAGCCTTTCGCCTCCTTGGGACCTCACTGTCCTCACTTGTAAAGCCACTTGCTAAACTCAGTCACCTCTGAGGATTCTTCTGGCTCTGACCATCCAGTATTAGACACCCCTTCCTTGTCCAAATGCCTGTGGCATTTGTGATCTTCACTGAATACACTGGCATACACAGCTTGTTGCCACTTGTTTTCAGCTGAATGGGGCTTCCCCTCCCTGCAGTCATTCAATGCTTTTGGTGACGTTTGATAGATCTTGACTGCACAGCTTTGTGTCAGCCTCTTTTGCTGACACACCTCTTTTGCTGGGTGTTTATCAAAAATGGCCTGTTCTCCTAGACTCTACAGTCTTGCTTGTGGGTAGGGAGCAACTAAATGAAGAAACAGCATGTAATTGGGTTGTGATAAGTGCTATGGAGTAAAATAAAACAGGGCCTAGGGATAGAGCGTGAGAGTGGGGTGTGGGCTCTATTTTAGTGTCAAAAAGAGCTACTCTCCATTCTTTAAAATTGGAGTGTGCATGTGTGTGCTAAGTTGCTTCAGTCATGTCTGACTTTGTGAAACCCTGTGGATGGTAGACTGCCAGCCTCCTCTGTCCATGGGATTCTCCATGCAAGAATACTGGAGTGGGTTGCCATGCTCTCCTCCAGGGGATCTTCCCAACCCAGGATTGAGCCTGTGATTCTTAACATCTCCTGCTTTGGCAAGGGGGTTGTTTACCACTAGCGTCACCTGGGAAACCCTAACATTGGGTTATAATTAACATATATGCTTCTGACACCAGTTTCAGTGTATAATTGCAATTCTCCATCAAGCAATTCTCTGACACCAGCTGGGTGTCCTACAATTCAACTAAGTTCTGACACTGTCTACCCCGAGACAGCATCAGACCATGTTCATGCAAGTTCGTGTGTTCGATGCACAGTGAGGCCAAACAAACCGAAACGTCAGAGTTTGGAGCAGAGAAAGTTTTAATGCCAGGCCATGTAAGGAGACAAGGTAGTTCTTGCCCTGAAAAACCTCTAGCTTCCAAAAGAGTTTCGAGAAAGCATTTTTAGGGCCAGGGAAGGGAGGGGTGTCACAGGTCTGTGGTCAGCTTGTGCACAATTATCTGACTGGCTGATGGTGAGGCAGAAGGATGGTATCACAGGGATTCAGGGTATCAGTCCTCAGGCTCCAGGAGGCTTCGGGCTCTGTGCTCTCAGTCGTTAAGTAGTCCACATCTTCCTTTTGTTGTCGACTGGGAAGCTTTTACATCTTCAAAACAACTCAGGAAATTTGCATCCAATATTGTTATCTAGATACTTTGTGTGTGTGTTAGTCACTCAGTTGTGTCCCACTCTTTGCAACCCCATGGACTGCAGCCCACCAGGCTCCTCTGTCCATGGGGTTTTCCAGGCAAGGATACTGGAGTGGGTTGCCATTTCCTTCTCCAGGGGATCTTCCTGACCCAAGGATCAAACCTGGGTCTCCTGTACTGCAGGCGGATTCTTTACCATCTGAGCTACGAGAGCAGCTAAAGCAGAGGATGGGGGTGGGGAGGGAGGCATGTCTCTCCCCCAACCCAGGAAGGCCCCGAGGGGTACTTCTTGGTTACAATTTCTGCCCCCCACCTTTCTTTGGTACTCCTGTCAACTACAATTGGCACTTGCTATCTGCTTATCTATTTGGTACGCCTCTACAGGCCAAAGTGGGAATCCGGGAGGCGGGCATCTCTGGAACTAATGAGCACATTTAAAACTCCCCAACCTGCAGACACCACACACAGGAAACACTTCCAGGAGATACCCGACCAGAGTACCAGTGCTACCACCAGTTTCACATGGGGATGGGATTCTAGCAAGACTTCTGAACTGCTTTCAGGCATGGAGGTCTCCACCCTGGAGAAGGAGGAGATATACAGTGAGAACATCCCCCAGGAACTGCTTTCAAACCTGGGCCACCCACAGAGTCCCCCACGAAAACGGCTGAAAAGCAAAGGGAATGACAAGGACTTTGCGATTATCCACAGACCTAAGCTAAACCGAGAGAACTTTCCAGCTGTTTCTTGAGACTCCCTTCCAGATGAGCTACTCTTAGGAATCTTTTCCTGTCTGTTCTTCCCTGAAATCCTGAAAGTCTCCAGCATTTGTTAAGAGACGGCATTATCTAGAATTTGATGAGTCTCTCTGGCAGACTGTAGACCTCACAGGCAGAAACCTCTACCCAGATGTGGTTGGTCGGCTTCTGTCCCGACGGGTGGTTCCCTTCCGCTACCCATGATCATTTATGGACCAATTGTTAGTTGAATATTTCAGCCTTTTTTGTCTACAGCACCTGGACCTGTCGGACTCAGTGATCGATGTGTCTACCCTCCATGGCCTTCTGTCTCATTGCTTCAAGTTGCAGAATCTCAGCCTGGAAGGCTTCCAGCTTTCTGATCCCATTGTCGATAATCTTGCTAAGAACACAGATTTTCTGCAACTCAACCTTTCTGGGTGTTCTGGATTCTCTGAATCTGCCTTGAAGATTTTGCTGAGCAGCTGTTCCAGATTGGATGAGCTGAAACTCTCTTGGTGCTTTGACTTCACTGAAAAGCATGTATAGGTGGCTATCGCACACATGTCAGAGACCATCATCCAGCTGAATCTCAGCAGGTACCCGAAGAATCTGCAGAGATCAGGTGTCTCTACCTCAGTTGGAAGATGTCCCAGTCTTGTCCACCTAGACTTAAGCGATAGTGTCATGCTGAAAAATGACTGCTTTCTAGAATTTTACCAACTCAACTACCTCCAACATAGCACTCAGTCAGACCTATGACATAATACCTGAAACTTTACTTGAACTTGGAGAAATTCCCACACTAAAAACACTATAAGTCTTCAGGAATCATGCCTGATGGTACCCCTCAACCATTAAAGGAAGCCCTCGCTCATGTACAGATTAATTGCCCCCATTTCACCACCATCTCCAGGCTGACCATTGGCAACAAGAACCAAGGGATATGGGGCATCAAATGCTGACTGTCACTGGAGAAGGCCAGTTGTCTAGGAAGTATGTATTGCAAGATGGTGTCTCCTCTTTTCTTTGAACAGGAAAAGTAGGCAGGAAGCCCAACTGTGGAGAGCTCAGCTATTTTTATTCTTGGTTTTCCGTTGCTTTCCTTCTACAAGTATATTAGAGAACCGCTGGAGAGAGAAAACTATGAAGTGTTGCTTTTTGGAAATGGTTATGAAAGCTTTTATCACTGCTATCCCCTTAAAAGCCTAAGCTCTATGCTTTTTGAAATTTTAGGGAGAGTGAGCCTTTAATTTCAAGATACCTTAAATAGCAAAATCTGAACCACGTTTTCCAAGCGCTCTTCTTAGTAAATCTATTTAGAATCAGGCTTAAAAATCACCACCAGCAAATCATTTTCATAGCCTATATGGCAACTGAACTTGCTTCTATTTAGTTTTTCAGCACTGCTTTATTGTAAGACATAGGTTGCAAAAAATAATAAGCTATTTGTATTGTAAGCTGAGCAGAATGAGAATCAGAGTAGATTTGCAGCAATCTCTTCTGAGGATAGCAAGAAAAACAGACATCTCAACTATGCCTTTAGATTTGCAATCAGGTTGATGGAAACCAATAGTCCCAGGTCATTCACCTTAAAACCTAAATAAAGGAAGAAATAATCAGCCAACCAGAGGTGTAGAATAGGTATAGAAGTTAAAGGCTCAAGAGACAGTTTTCTATGACAGGTTAACCTGGGGTATCCTCTAATGCCCATTAATGGAGTCCCCTTTAGGTACAGCTGGGAAGGTCTCCTGGAGGAGGAAATGGCAACCCACTCCATTATTTTTGCCTAGAGAATTCCATGGACAGAGAAGCCTGGTGGGTTACAGTCCATAGGGTCACAAAGATTCAGACACGACTGAGGGACTAATACTTATCTACTCATCTACCTCTACAAAGATTAAATCATATGCTGCTGCAGCTGCTGGCCTTCAACACCCCATGAAAGGAGTTCAGGGTAGAGAACAGAAATGAGGCCGTCAGTCCTGGGGGCAGGTGGGGACTGGCAGGACACGTCTTCAGACAGATATTTCCAGGAGCTGATTTTAGGAGCCCAATTCTTGTATCTCCCCATATCTAGAAAAAGGACTGAAATCGTCCATGGTGAAGATGTTCCCTGTGACTAGCAAAGACTTCCCAAGACCAGTAGAAATCTTCTGGAAAAATATATGCTTGATGGTATGTACTTCCCCCTTCACCAAAAGTCGCATCTATACTGACCCTCCCCCCCAACTCTTGAGAGCAGTTTCTCAGATAGCTCATTTTGCCTCAAGTAAAACTTAGCTTGTAACTCTCACGTTGTGCATTTTTTAACAGCCTTTTTTTTTTAAATTAGATAGTGATTTATTTATTTGGTTGCACCAGGATCTTTAGTTACAGCATGCGAACTCTTAGTTGCAGTATGTGATCGAACCTGGGCCCCCTGCAGTGGGAGTGTAGGGCCTTAGCCCCTGGACCATCAGGGAAGCCCCTGTACATTTTTAAAAAGTTGATACTCCTCAATTTTGAGGAGAGCAAGTTTTGAACAAGAAAGGGAATGAAGGGTCTCTGTAGAGGTACAGTCCCTGTTGGGTTACAGTCCCACAGGTTGAGGGCTCAGTCCCCCAAGACTGTCCTCCTCTGAGACTTCAGAGGCCACCTGAAGGCCTGGCCATCACCTGTGCTTCTGACCCAGGGACTGTAGATCAGAAGTGCCCATGACTGCCTCCTCAGGAGGTCATTAATTTGCTAGGGTAGCTCACAGAACTCAGAGAAGCATTTTACTTACTAGCTTATCAGTTCAGTTCAGTTCATTTCAGTCACTCAGTCATCTCTGACTGTTTGCGACCCCATGGACTGCAGCATGCCAGGCCTCCCTGTCCATCACCAACTCCCAGAGTTTACCCAAACTCATATCCACTGAGTTGGTGATGCCATCCAACCATCTCATCCTCTCTTGTCCCCTTCTCCTCCTGCCTTCAATCTTTCCCAGCATCAGGGTCTTTTCCAAGGAGTCAGTTCTTTGCATCAGGTGGCCAAAGTATTGGAGTTTCAATTTCAGCCTCAGTCCTTCCAATGAATATTCAGGACTGATCTCCTTTAGGATGGACTGGTTGGGTCTCCTTGCAGTCCAAGGGACTCTCAAGAGTCTTCTCCAACACTCCAGTTCAAAAGCATCAATTCTTCGGCTCTCAGCTTTCTTTACTAGCTTATCAGTTTGTTATAAAAGGACCTCACCTAGGAACAGGCAGGTGGAAGAGATGCACGGGGCTAGTGGGTAGGGAGGGGCATGGAGCTTTCCTGTTCTGGGGTCCACCATTCCCTCCAATTCAATATGTTCATCAACTCAGACCCTCTCTGAACTTACACTTTTGGCTTTTCTGCAGGCTTCATCTGGTGGGCATGATGGGTCACTGACTCTATTTCCAAGCCCTCTCTCCTCCCCTGAAACCAGAGTGTGGGACTGAAATTCCCAACCATCCAATCAAGGCTGGAACCTTGATTAAACCTCGTTAAACCTCTCCAGCCTCATTAAACCTCACAAAATAAATCTCTACTCGCTCTCAGCACTTGGAAACTTCCCTGGGTTTCAGCAGCTCTGTGCCAGGACCTGGGAGACCAAGACCATATATATATATATATATATTTCTTATGATAAGTCATAATATCACAACCAACCATATGGTGAACAGTTCTTAAATGGTCAGTGAACTTTGACAATTGTGCAGATGCATGGTAAAGTTAAAACAGGTCTGAACCTGCTGTAGCACTGTTCTCGTCATTTCCCTCCTTTGAATTTGACTGGCCTGACTGACTTGATCCCAACACAGAATGTGGCAGAAGGGATAGTATGTAACTCCTGAAGCCAGGTTGCTGCTGCTGCTGCTGCTGCTAAGTCGCTTCAGTCGTGTCTGACTCTGTGCAACCCCATAGACGGCAGCCCACCAGGCTCCTCCGTCCCTGGGATTCTCCAGGCAAGAACACTGGAGTGGTTGGCCATTTCCTTCTCCAATGCATGAAAGTGAAAAGTGAGAGTGAAGTCGCTCAGTCGTGTCTGACTCTCAGCGACCCCATGGATTGCAGCCTATCAGGCTCCTCTGTCCATGGGATTTTCCAGGCAAGAGTGCTGGAGTGGGGTGCCATTGCCTTCTCCAAAGCCAGGTTAGACAAGGCAATACAGCTTCCACCCTGAAGGGAGACCCTCTTGCTCTCTCTCAATTCATCCACCAGGTTATGAAGATGCCAAGAAACCATGTGGAGAGGCCAGGTGTCACCATTCTGGCCAACAGCCCCCGCTGAGGTCCCAGCCTGGGAATATTGGTTTTCTCCTTGTCAAGTCGCATGTGCCAGGTGAGGAGGTGGGAAACCCAAGCAGGACTTGGGGAAGCCGAGGCAGAGACAGCCTCATGGGGAAAGTGTCGCAGGCCAGGTCAGAGCGCTGGTGGGCAGGGATGAAGAGGCAGGGCGCCTCTCCCCAGCCTGTGGTCTGCCTCTTGTGGGCCTGGGAGCATCCCTCACCCCGCCTCTCCCCCCAGGAGAATATAGCCAGGTCAGAGTCCCTGCCTGTAACCACCAGGGTGGAGAAAGATGGCCATGACCCCAAACGGCAGCTATAAGAATATCTGACATCTATTTAATATCTCAGCAGCTTTCTGCTGCCCTGAAGAAGGAGCTAGTTGGGTTTGGCAAATGGATGCAGTGTTAGGCTGGAGGGGTCAGGAAAGGCCACAGACCAGTTTTGCAACTGAGAGCCGGTGGGCTACTCTAGACTCATGTGGGCCGATGTCATCTCCCCTGTTCTGACAAGAGAGGCTTGGCATGACTTGGAATCTAGGTTCTGCAGGAAGTGATAAAGCGAGGTGCTGTGATGACTGCTTTTCTGACCGGGGCAGCACAGGCCGCATAAACATCCAGACACTCCTCGTTTGCTGATGAGCTCAGGCCAAGATGGGTCGCCAAGGGGAAAGCTTTGAGTCTCCTTCTGCTTGCTCCGAGCAGGGCTTGAGAGTCCTACTGGGTTGAGAGGCTCTTCAAGGATCTCAAGTTTGCCCAGCGGGGATGATATCAACCTTCCGTTTTTAATCAGCAGTTCTTCCCCTGAGGCCACAGAGAAGATGGGATGCAATCTGTCCCTACCCAGTTCTCACAGAGCTGCTTCTATAGGAAAAAACAGGGAAGACATCTGATTTCCCAGGTCCTGGTATAGCCCATGAGGTCCCTGCAATATTCTGTTTCTGGAGATTTCCTGGGGGAGAAGGTTGGAGGTGGGAGCTGGCTAAACCAGGGTCCTGGTCCTTTCTCTCTAGGCAGAGGTCTCTTGGAAAGGCACTACACCTTAAAGGATTCAGGTCACAAATAAACCTTCAAAAGTCCTTGTAAACATTTTTCAAATGTTTGTTTATTAGAATAAAATTCTGACTCTCCCATGTGATGTGAGGGCAACATTATGTGTGGAGCCCTGTATCAAGGTCACAGGACAAAAATCTCTGGAACTGACCAAGCCCCATTGCAACTGTTGCTATGAGCCTCTGGATCTAAACCTGCCAGCTCCCTGATCCCATATTAGGTAAAATACCCACCCTAGTATCACTCTATAGCATTCTAACCAATCACCTAATGCCACCATTCCAGTAGGAATTTTCTCTGTCTTGAGGCTGTAAAAATCGGTTCCTAGCCCACAAAAGAGGTCAGCTCTCCCTTGAACCAGTCCGCTGTTCTAACAATGTCTCCCACTCTAATAAACTTTATTCTTCTCTTATTTTGCCTCATGTCTGGAAATTCTTCTCCAACCTGCAAATGGGCCATGACAATAAGTGCCCCAGGAACCTTTAGAATCCTTCCACACAATACCAAGAAATTTGTGTGGGACCTCCCAGATGGTCCAGTGGTTAAGAATCTGCCTTGTGTGTGATGCAGGGGACGTGGGTTCAATCCTTGGTGGGGAAACTAAGATTCCACATGCCGTAGCTAAGTCCGGGAGCCGCAACTACTGAGCCTTCGGGTTCTAGAGCTCGTGAGCCATAAATAGAGGATCTGTGAGCAGCAAACAAAGATCCCACATGACAAAACTAGGACCCAATGCAGCCAAATAAATAAATAAGTAAAAGTTAAAAAAAAAAAAAAAAGGGAAGAAGAAACTTGTGAAGTTATTCAACTTTGGGCAAGATAATGTGCAAACCGAAAAGAATTACTACTGTGCATATACATGTTTCTTCACGTGAAAACTTTTGTTTAATGCCAAAATGTTCATTTGGGTTTTCCTGTAAGTTCTTACGGGGGAAAAAAAAAAAACTGAATGATCTTTTGGGCCAATCCAATATATTAATAATCGTTCCTCTCCCACATTCTCCCAAGGGGACTTGCTGAGGTTTAAAGTCACCATGGGGTTAGAATGGGAGACCTAGGAGCCTAACATGAGCTCTCTTCACATAAGAAAATTCTAATTGCTCACAGGTAAAAATGGTTACCTGTTCATGTAACACCTCGCCTGGCACACTCATGCCCAAGAACTACTAAGCCCCCAGTAGTCCACTAGTCAAACTCCTATTAGTCCTCTGAGACTCACTCCAAAGGTGACCTCCTGATTGAATCCATGCACAGAGGTCTATCCTGTCCTTTACATGTGTTTCCACAGAAAAGTGAAAGTGAAAGTCGCTGAGTCATGTCCGACTCTTTTCAACCCCATGGACTATACCGTGCAAGGAATTCTTCCGGCTAAAATACTGAAGTGGGTAGCCGTTCCCTTCTCCAGGGGATCTTCCCAACCCAGGGATCGAACCCAGGTCTCCCGCATTGTAGGCCGATTCTTTATCAGCTAAGCCACCAGGAAACAGCAAGTAATAACACTGGTGCATGCATGCGTGTTCGGGTGCTTCAGTCATGTCTGACTCTTTGCGACCCTGAGGACTGTAGCCTGCCAGGCCCCTCTGTCCATGGGATTCTTCAGGCAAGAATACTGGAGTGGGTTGCCATGCCCTCCTCCAGGGGATTTTCCTGACCCAGGGATCAAACCCAGGTCTCTTATGCTTCCTGCATTGGCAGGTGGATTCTTTACCACTAGTGCCAGCTGGAAAGCCCAATAATAGCATTAGTTAGTATTTATTGCATGCCTTTATTAAGTGAGTGACTGGATAAATCGTTATTTCCTATATTATTGCCAAGGTGTCTATGAGAAATGTTTCAGCTTGGAGATTGGATGCTGGCATCTCTGAAAAGGAGAAAGAACTGGTCCTTGGCAAGAATTGGGACCAGGATGGAAGACTGACAGCATTCCCATGACTCTGGAGAGAGTGAGGTGGTCTACTTGCAGTTGATTTCATACCATTGCCATAAATATGCTCACAAGTGCTAGGAAGCCTGGCAACAGGACCCTGCAAACACCGCTTAGTAAATTTTGTTGTTGTTGTTTTTCAGTCATTAAGTTGTGTCCAGTTCTTTGTGACTTCATGGACTGTAGCATGCCAGGCTTCTCTGTCCTGCACTATCTCTTGGAGCCTGCTCAAATTCTTGTCCATTGAGTTGGTGATGCTATCTTACCATCTCGTCTCCTGCTGCCCACTTCTTTTGCCCTCAATCTTCCCCTGCATCAGAGTTTTTTCCAATGAGTCAACTCTTTGCATCAGGTGGCTGAAGTACTGGAGCATCAGCTTTTAGCATCAGTCCTTCCAATGAATATTCAGGGTTGATTTCCTTTGGAATTGATTGGTTTGATCCCCTTGCAGTCCAAGGGACTCTCAGTAAACTACCGTGGTTATTAACCAGCAGGATGCTGCAGAGTGCCTTCCTAGCTCTTGTCCTCCAGCACGTTCCCTCGATCGGGAAGCATCCGGCTTTAAATTTGGGAAGACAGGAGATGGCAGACGTCCTGTCCATCAGTATCAGCTGTCGTTGTCCTTTGAGCTGCCAGCGTGACAGCTGGGGAAGAGAGGGTTCAAGTTGACTGGCAGAATGTTTTACATCGAATGAGTTTGTGCGTAATAATAGTATAATAAATAAGTCTCTAGAGGCACCCGGTTATCGCTTGCATTCCAAAAGTGAGATATGGCCTTACCAGAAGCTCACAGAGCCATCTGTCACCAAATATTAGTCTTGGTGTCAAAGGCTGGACCGGCCTGAGGAAATGGAAAACATCAGCGGAGGCAGGCAAATGGCGACACCGTGTCTTTCAAAAAAGATTTAAAGGGAGCTACCTCCAGGAGCCAGAGATTTTCAGATGATTTTGAAATAAATATATAAAACCCACTACCCAAAGCGGTTAGACTTGGGGTCTTGGGTGCTGAATACTAATGAACTTTCTCATTGGATGAGTTCAGTTTCTGTCACTCGGCGTCTGTTCTTGAGTAATCTAATCCTTATCTGCTTGGATTTGGGGCTGGAATTACTGAGATCTCCTTTAATGTGTTTTTGCCAGTTTGATGCATCAAAATCTGATCGTCCCCAAAGCACTCTGCTGATGACACAACTGCTGGTGACAGGAGCACTGAAAGTGGATGAAAGCTTGAGAACTGGATAAAAGCTGTTAGGATTTGTGGTTGTTTCTTTCCTCATTTGTTGTTGTTGTTGTTGAGGAAAGGAAGGGGGGGGGGACACACGAGCTGACCCGACAGATAACTGGGCATAAACAACCCCACCCGTTAACAGCACAACCCTCAGACCACGTGGCAACTGGGAAAGCCTGGGGTGGGGGGCCCAAGAGGCACTTAGGTGGTTGCAAAAGGAAACGCATTAGAAAGGCAATTCACTGAGATGAGAAGTTCCAGGACAGCCAAGTCCCAGCGGCCGCGAACACAGATTTCATGGGCCTTTCAGAGGGTCTTCGTAAGGTCTTCAGCCTGGACTGGCCCTGATAGGGTCTCCTCCTGGAGGATGTGGGATGTCCCATTGCCATCGGGACCCTGAAGAGGCCTCCGCTGGGAGTTACAGGCATGGGTCCCTAGGGACAGAGTTCAAGCAAGGTCAGTCTTGGTGGTTCCAAGTCACAGAATTCGCCTCTGCCCGGGTTTCTCTGTTTCGAACAATCCCTCCCCTGTCTTCCTGGACCAGGGCTGGTGGGCAATGATAGCACAGACGGCAGAGTGGTCCCCACCTCCATCCGGGCCCCTGAGGGCACCTCGCTAAATGACCCCCTCCAGACTCCTTGGACTAGAGTTCTGCTGTGATTTCAGGAGACCCTACTGATCAGAAGGACCTGTGTGAGACTTGGAGACTGGTTTGTTCTGGTGGCAGGAACGGGAGTTATTGCATTTGTTGTTCAGTTGCAAAGTTGTGTCCGACGCTTTGGGACCCCATGAACTGTAGCATACCAGGCTTCCCTGTCCTTCACTATCTCCCGGAGCTTGCTTAAACTCATGTCCATCGAGTCGGTGATGCCATCCAACCATCTCATCTTCTGTCATCCCCTTCTCCTGTCCTCAATCTTTCCCAGCATCAGGGTTTTTTCCAATGAGTCGGCTCTTCACATCAGGTGGCCAAAGTATTGGAGCTTCAGCCTCAGTATCAGTCCCTCCAATGAATATTCAGGATTGACTTCCTTTAGGATTGACTGGTTGGATCTCCTTGCAGTCCAAGGGACTTTCAAGAGTCTTCTCCAACACCACAGTTCAAAAGCATCAGTTCTTTGGAGCTCAGCCTTCTCAGTTATTGCATAAACGGGCCAGGATCCCAGCTGTACATGATAAAGAGAATTCTGGAGACAGATAGTGGTGATGGTTGCACAAGGTGAATGGGCTTAAAGCCACTGAGCCATATACTTGAAAATGGGTAAGGTGGTAAATTTCACGTTAGGTGAATTTTACCATGATTTTTAAATTTTCATTTTTATTTTATTTTATTTTTAATTAATTAATTAATTTATTTATTTTTGTCATACATTGATATGAATCAGCCATAGATTTACATGTATTCCCAATCCCGATCCCCCCTCCCACCTCCCTCTCCACCCGATTCCTCTGGGTCTTCCCAGTGCACCAGGCCTGAGCACTTGTCTCATGCATCCCACCTGGGCTGGTGATCTGTTTCACCATAGATAGTATACATGCTGTTCTTTTGAAATATCCCACCCTCACATTCTCCCACAGAGTTCAAAAGTCTGTTCTGTATTTCTGTGTCTCTTTTTCTGTTTTGCATATAGGGTTATCGTTACCATCTTTCTAAATTCCATATATATGTGTTAGTATGCTGTAATGTTCTTTATCTTTCTGGCTTACTTCACTCTGTATAAGGGGCTCCAGTTTCATCCATCTCATTAGGACTGATTCAAATGAATTCTTTTTAATGGCTGAGTAATAGTCCATGGTGTATATGTACCACAGCTTCCTTATCCATTCATCTGCTGATGGGCATCTAGGTTGCTTCCATGTCCTGGCTATTATAAAGAGTGCTGCGATGAACATTGGGGTGCATGTGTCTCTTTCAGATCTGGTTTCCTCAGTGTGTATGCCCAGAAGTGGGATTGCTGGGTCATATGGCAGTTCTATTTCCAGCTTTTTAAGAAATCTCCACACTGTTTTCCATAGCGGCTGTACTAGTTTGCATTCCCACCAACAGTGTAAGAGGGTTCCCTTTTCTCCACACCCTCTCCAGCATTTATTGCTTGTAGACTTTTGGATAGCAGCCATCCTGACTGGCGTGTAATGGTACCTCACTGTGGTTTTGATTTGCATTTCTCTGATAATGAGTGATGTTGAGCATCTTTTCATGTGTTTGTTAGCCATCTGTATGTCTTCTTTGGAGAAATGTCTGTTTAGTTCTTTGGCCCATTTTTTGATTGGGTCATTTATTTTTCTGGAATTGAGCTTCAGGAGTTGCTTGTATATTTTTGAGATTAATCCTTTGTCTGTTTCTTCATTTGCTATTATTTTCTCCCAATCTGAGGGCTGTCTTTTCACCTTACATATAGTTTCCTTTGTAGTGCAAAAGGTCCCATTTGTTTAGTTTTGCTTTTATTTCCAGTATTCTGGGAGGTGGGTCATAGAGGATCTTGCTGTGATTTATGTCGGAGAGTGTTTTGCCTATGTTCTCCTCTAGGAGTTTTATAGTTTCTGGTCTTACATTTAGATCTTTAATCCATTTTGAGTTTATTTTTGTGTATGGTGTTAGAAAGTGTTCTAGTTTCATTCTTTTACAAGTGGTTGACCAGTTATCCCAGCACCACTTGTTAAAGAGGTTGTCTTTTTTCCATTGTATATCCTTGCCTCCTTTGTCAAAGATAAGGTGTCCATAGGTTCGTGGATTTATCTCTGGGCTTTCTATTCTGTTCCATTGATCTATATTTCTGTCTTTGTGCCAGTACCATACTGTCTTGATGACTGTGGCTTTGTAGTAGAGTCTGAAGTCAGGCAGGTTGATTCCTCCAGTTCCATTCTTCTTTCTCAAGATTACTTTGGCTATTCGAGGTTTTTTGGTATTTCCATACAAATTGTGAAATTCTTTGGTCTAGTTCTGTGAAAAATATCGTTGGTAACTTGATAGGGATTGCATTGAATCTATAGATTGCTTTGGGTAGAATAGCCATTTTGACAATATTGATTCTTCCAATCCATGAACACGGTATGTTTCTCCATCTGTTTGTGTCCTCTTTGATTTCTTTCATCAGTGTTTTATAGTTTTCTATGTATAGGTCTTTTGTTTCTTTAGGTAGATATACTCCTAAGTATTTTATTCTTTTTGTTGCAATGGTGAATGGTATTGTTTCTTTAATTTCTCTTTCTGTTTTTTCATTGTTAGTATATAGGAATGCAAGGGATTTCTGTGTGTTAATTTTGTATCCTGCAACTTTACTATATTCATTGATTAGCTCTAGTAATTTTCTGGTAGAGTCTTTAGGGTTTTCTATGTAGAGGATCATGTCATCTGCAAACAGTGAGAGTTTCACTTCTTCTTTTCCTATCTGGATTCCTTTTACTTCTTTTTCTGCTCTGATTGCTGTGGCCAAAACTTCCAACACTATGTTGAATAGTAGTGGTGAGAGTGGGCACCCTTGTCTTGTTCCTGATTTCAGGGGAAATGCTTTCATAAATTTTCATTTTTATTTTTGACCTTGCAGCTTGTGGGATCTTAGTTCCCTGACCATGGATAGAATCTGGGACCCTGGCAGTGAAAACTTGGATTCCCAATCACTCCAGGGACCACTAGAGAACTTTTTTTAAAAAAGTTTTTTTTAATTAAAAAAAAAAAATCCACAATGGGGGAGGAGTTTCAGGGGGAATGGATACATATATACGTACTGAGTCCCTTTGCTGTTCACCTGAAACTATCAGAACATTGTTAATCAGCTCTATCCCAAAGCAAAATAAAAAGTTAAAAAAAATTCAATTCTTATGCACACACAAAAAGGAAACTATGAGCTAATTCAGAAAGTTAACACTGTTTTAAAAGTCCTGCACATACAGAACCCATCCTTGTAAATCACATATATCACGCTTCGATTCAGAATTGCTGATACTGAGGTTTGCCAGTATTGCTGCTCTCTGCACCCGGAGGAGCAAGGCTGGGTAGCATTTAAGGCTGCTCCATCATCCCCGGGACATTCACCCAGGGGCCTGCTGCCCATTCTGCAAGTGCCGACATCAGCAACCCCATGCCTTGACTCCTGACTGGCCAACACAGCACAGCCTGGTCTCAGAGCTGTTTAAACGAGGTGAAAAGTATGTGTTGGAAGCAATGAAATCTTTTTCTTGACTTTTACTAGCTGGACTGGGTGAGCCTAAAATGAGGCTGCCAAAATGCTCCCTCCAAAAGGAAATCTTGTCCCCTGTTTAAAATCCTTCTATGGCTTCCGAACATTGACCCAAAGAATAAAGTCCAAACCCCTCTGCATGAGATACAAATCTCTTCACAACCATTTCTTTAAAAAATGATGAATTATTTTTAGCACGCAAACATGTAGAGAATAACATAGCATAGATGTCACGGGGCCACCACTCAGATTGGATGAATATTTGACAAAAGTTGGCACTTAACCACATTTGCCTAGCACACTTGGTTTTTAATCTAAAAGAAGCTGTTCTGGGTGCATCATCTCTGTATGTACTGTCCTCTTCCCAGGGCTGGTCACTCTCTGCAGAATATGGTTATGTCTCTTCTGCCCATATTTTACACTTTCACTTTGTCTGAACGCCCCTCTCCTTCCCTGTAAACGATACACTGTTTTGTGTCTTTCACTTTAACATGGGTTTTACTCACAGTTTAAATCCTCCAGCAACATGTACTTCTCATTGTTTTCCTGGCAGTGGGCACTAATGTGCCCCAATTTTTGCCATTTCAAACAATAGAACAATTAACATTTTGATCATGTCTCTTTGTGTTTACAACAGAGTTTCTCCACAGAGACTTTGTTACTAGAAATATAATTAAGCCACAAATGAGAGCTATGTATGTAACTGAAAATGTTCTAGTAACCACATTATAAAATATACAAATTGATAATGTTAATCTAATGTATTTTTATTTAATACACCATTTCAACATATAACCAATATATTAGTGAAACACCCTATAGTATTTCTTTCATACAAAGTCTTCAAATCCGATATGAATTTCTTGGTTTAGATGAGCCACATTTCAAGCTCTCAGGGGTCACAAGAAGCTGGTGATGAGTATATGGACAATGTGACTGTCAAGTATATATTTAGAGATAGAACTGAAATGGAATAGGACCCCATGGTTCTCCAATGCCACCCCCTCATGCTCTCTGTGGCTTTTTGTCTATGGAAATATTTAGCCAAAGAATAAGTTTAATCAGAGAAGTGAGAACATGCAGAAACAAAGGAAAGATAATATTAGTTTAGTCATTAAGCATAAACAAAGACCTTTAGTTCCTTCTCCAGGGCTATAGATAATATTCTGGGCCATATTCTGTGAGCTGTCTGGTAGATACTGAAACCCCCACCAGATGGAGAAGTTCACTACATGATGAGCGGACTATCACCATGACATTTGTTATTATTCAGCTGATAAGTTGTGTCCAGCTCTTTGTGACTCCATGGACTGTAGCCCACCAGAATCCTCTGTCCATGGGATTTTTCAGGCAAGGAAAATTGAGTGGGTTGCCATTTCCTTCTCCAGGGGATCTTCCCGGACCAGGGATTGAACCCAGGTCTCCTGCATTGGCAGGCAAATTCTTTACCACTGAACCACCTGGGAAGCCCCGGCCATGACATGAGCTGCCACAGTTCCAAGAATTGGCCTCAAGAAATGGAAACAAACCGACCCTGGAACTGAAGATTAATTGTACTTAAAATAATGAAATGATGCTGGTCAGACCACCACCGACCGATTTCAAGAGCTGACCGTGCAGTTTCTACATGCAGCGCCCCGTCCATCTATAAGAGTTCTTGTACACTGTCAGTGGAGGGAGTCAGCCCTTGGACCGATGTCTGCCCTCCCTCCAAGTGGCCAGCATCTGAGCATCTGAAATAAAGCAAACTTTCCTTTCCACCAACCTTGCCTCTTTCATTGCTTTTTGAGCGGTGAGCAGCCAGATCCCACTTCCGGTTACAGAACCATAGCATCACAGGTTATGACACCATCTGCAATGATGCTTGATATAAATGTGCTCTTCAAAGTGTGTGCAAGTTCTTTCCTGGTGCCCTTCCTGACACTCAGAGGGATCTGCCTGCCATCCTTGCCTCGTCCTCTGGGCATAGAAAGCCGCCTTGTTGTACTCTCCTTTTGCTGTTTGCTTTTCTGTTAAGTTTGAGTACTTTTTCATGTTTACTGCCCATGTAGGTTACTCTTCCTACGAATCGCTCATTCTAATCCTTTGATCTTTCTGCATCACATTTTTCTTGTTGATGTGTGGTTATTTATGTACTTTAGCTGCAGAGCTCTGATGGACTCACATCCTGCAAATGTCACTTTCCAGTCCATGGTTTGTCTTTGCATCTTGGCGGTGTCGTTCTCATACAGAACATCCTAGTTTCAATGTAATATTTGTTAATATTTTTCTTTATGAGTTTGTGCATTTTCTATGTGTGTTAAGAAATTTTTCCTTGCTTGGAAGTCATAAAGACACTTGCCTATTATTTTTTTCTTTAAGGGTTTTAAAGTCTTCATTTTCACTTCAGTTCTTTATTCTAGTTGGAATTTTCTCTGTGTTAAGGGTAATGTATACATTTTACTCCCCTTATACCCATTAGGATGGCTACTATCAAAACACACCAGAAAATAACAAATGTTGGTGAAATTCAAACCTTTATGTACAGTTGGTGGGCATGTATTTAAAATGGTGCAGCCACTGTGGAAAACAGGATGGCAGATCCTCAAGAAATTAAAAACAGAATTACCACATGATTTAGCAATTCTGCTTCTGGGGACATACCCAAAAGAATGGAAAGCAGGGTCTCCAAGAGGTAATTTTTATGTTCATAAAAATATATGAATATATTCACAATAACTAAAACTTGGATGCATCCCAGGTGTCGGAGAAACAAAACATGGCACATAACTACAATGGAATATTGTTGTTGTTTAGTTGCTCAGTCATGTCCAACACTTTTGGGGCTCTATAGATCATATCCTGACAGGTTTCTCTGTCCATGGGATTTCCCAGACAAGAATACTGGAGTGGGTTGCCACTTCCTTCTCCAGAAGATCTTCCTGACCCAGGGATCCAACCCGTGTTGTCTTCATTGGCAGGCAGATTCTTTCCCACAGTGCCACCTGGGAAACTTTATGATGGAATATTATTCAGTCCTAAAAAAGGAAATTATGATGTGTGCTACAACATGAATGAACCTTAAGGACATTATATTGAATGAAATAAGCCAGTCACAAGAAGACATACTGTATGATCCCATTATATGAGGTTCTTAGACTAGTCAAAATCATAGAGACAGAAAGTAGAAGGATGAGTGTCAGGGCTGTGGGGAGTGGAGGGCAGAGAGTTATTGTGTGATGGGAACAGAGTTTCAGTTTTACAAGATGAGATGAGTTGTGGAAATAGTTTATTTAAAAATGAAAAATATTTTTATTTATCTTTAAATAAATTAAAATAGACAATTAGCACACCATTATGAATGTATGTGATACTAATGAACTGTACATTTAAAACATGGTTAAGACGGCTAATCTTATGTACATTTAGCCAGCTAAAAAAATAGAAAAAATGTACTGAGGAAAATGGTGTCAAATGTACCCTGAATGCATAAATGAATAAATAAGAGAATGACTGAATGGATGGTAGGGGAGAAATAAGGCAGTGAGGGAAGGATAGAAGATGTCAGGTGCTAAGAGACGGCAGTGTAAGGACAGCCAGACGTTTCGACCTCAATCTTGGCTGAACAGGGGCAAGGCCACGTCCTGAGCTGGGGGAGGTTGAGGCTTGAGGAGTGGGTGTGGGGCTGCTCCCTTCAAACAAAAGGTCACTACAGATGCTGCTATCTGCTGAGAGATAATTGAAGCAAAATATATACTTTATGATTGCCACATAACACACTTAATTTTGTATTTTGCCATGTGGATTACCAACTGGTCCAGCATCATTCACTGAAAAGTCTGTTACCGCCTCATTGGTTTCTCAAACATCTGTCTGTACTCAGATCTCATGCCTGGGTTTTTTTCTGGGGCCTCTACGGCAACCCACTCCAATATTCCTGCCTGGAGAATTCCATGGACAGAGGAGCCTGGTGGGCTACAGTCCATGGGGTCACAAAAAGAGCGGCCACGACTAAGCAACTGAGCACTATTCTGCTCCGAGTTTCCAGCCCTGAGCCAGGACCACAGACCTAATGATGATCTTGATAAATCTTGATGTTTGCTACGGTAAGATCTTCTCATTATTATGCAGAACTGTTTGGCCATTTTGAACCTTTAAATTCCTTCCAAGCTTAATGACCAGCTTGTCAACTTCTTGGAAATGACCTGTTGGGATTTTGATTGAAATGGCATGGACTTTCGGGATTAATCTGGACAGAATTTGTGCTTTTGAAAATAGAATCTTCTCATCCATGAACGTGTAGTTCTCTACTGTCAATAGATGTTTAAAATTTCATCTTTCACTGATGGCTTAAAAACTAAGATTTTTCACATGAAATTTTTGATTACTGCAAATGGCATCTTTAAAAAATATTTTCAAACTGACTTTCTGGGTGTATCACTATACTGTTGATAATTTTTTTAACCTTAAAAAAATATTTATATTTGGCTGTGTTGAGTCTCAGTTGCTAAACACAGCATTTTCGTTGAGTCTTTCATTGTGGCAGGATCTTTCATTGTGGCACATGGGTTCAGTTGCTCCGCAGCATGTGGGATCATAGTTCCCTGACCAGTAATCGAACCCATGTCCCCTGCATTGCAAGGCATATTCTTTACCAGTGGACCACCAGGAAAGTCCCTATATGGTTGATGGTTGAAATTGCCTTTATATCAAAACTCTCACTGGTTCTAATGCTCTTCTCCAGCAGCTGGGTCTTCTTTGGAGACAATCTTGGCATCAATCACCCACACTTTGTAGCCTCCCCTCCTTGCTCCAACAGTCTGTAGCCCCTCTTCCTCTGGGGCGCCCCTCCAGCCCTCGTCCTTGCTGCACATGTCCTGCACTGGTCTCACGTGAGGACCGTTTCATTTGCACCAGTTCTAATGCCTCTGGGCCTTGCCGGGGTCATTTCTCTGCCTGGAGTGTTCTTGATCCTCCAGGCTCCCCCTGTCCTGTGCTAATGTCACCTCCCACGTGAAAGTTCCCCAACTCAGCCACAGGAGGAATAGTGTTTTCGCTCCTCAGAGCTTCAGGAACAAAGGCATCTACCGAAGGGGCTTTACACAATGCGCTGAGCTTCAGGCTTTTTCACCCTTGTTGGAGTGAGGGTGCCTGAGGTCAGTGACTGTCTCAGATCCAGCCCTGTACTCCCAAAGACTAGCCCCCCAGAGCCTGACACACGGGAAGTGTCAGGATATGCAGCTTGACCAAGCTGTATCCGAACTTCACTTGGTAGAGCTGGGAGGGTGGTTACCCCAGATCTAGAGTTGAATTCTCAACACTGTGGGTTCCAAGGATTGATTTAATCATATTAACCAAGCTCACAAAGTTTGATTCTTTGACTAGTGTGAAATAAGAGATTGTGAAATACATATTGATCTCTGTCCCTGGTTTCTGACACAGAACTCCTAAAACCCCTGGAATTCCCTGGGCAAAGGAATGTTTTATTTTTTTCCTGGGGGTTCCTGGAGAGCTGCAGGAGAGGGAGCTGGACACTGCAGACATGAAGCCACCATTAGAAGCTTGAAACTATCAGCTCCAGGCTCCCCTTCTTTGGACAGTGCAGAGGGGCTAGAGGTGAGTTGTTTTTTTAATTGAAGTATAACTGATTTACAATGCTGTGTTTATTTCTCTGGTACAGCAAAGTGATTCAGTTATACATATATACATTCCTTTTTGTATCCTTTTCCATTGTGGTTTATCACAGGATATTGAATATAACTCCATGTGCTCTACAGGAGAGTTTGTTGCTTATCCATTCTCTGTACAATAGTTTGCATATGCTAATCCCAGCCTCCCACTCCATGCCTCCCCCAACCCCCTCCCCCTTGGCAACCACAAGTCTATTCCCTGTGTCTGTGAGTCTGTCTCATGGGCAGGTTCATTTGTGTCACATTTTAGATTCCACATGTAAGTGATATGGTATTTGTCTTTCTCTGACTTAGTATGATAATCTCTAGGTCCATCCATGTTGCTATAAATGACTCTACTTGGTTCCTTTTTATGGCTGAGTAGTATTCTATTGCATATATGTACCACATCCTCTTCATCCATTCATCTGTCAATGGACATTCAGGTGTTGGAAGTGGAGTTAATAATCAATCATGCCTACGTGATGAGGCCGCCATAAAATCACCAAAGATTCACGCTGCCTCTGGGTTGCTCAGCATGTGGCAGTGCTGGGAGGGGACCGCACCCAGTGGGGACATGGGAGCTCCTCGCCCTTTCCCCAGATCCCACCCTACACATCTTTGCAGCTGGATGGTCTCCGCTGTACTTTCTCATATTTCAGGATAAACTGGTAAATGTAAGGAAGGGTTTCATGGGGGTCCTATGAGCCATTCTGACAGATTAGCAGACTCAAGTTGTGGGGACCTCAATTTACAGAGCAGTCAGATGGAGATTTTGGGAATCTGGGCCCCTACAACCTCTGACTGGCATCTGAAGTAGGGGTTAGCTTTGTGGGACTGAGCCAGGAAACTGTGGGGTCTGCACTAACTCCAGCTACTATCACAATGGAACTGAATTGTAGGACCTGCAGCCAGTGTCAGAACATGGGTTGAGGTAGGGGAAAAGAATGCCAACATCTGGGGTCAGTCTTCTGAGTGTGGTAGTTGTTTGAGAGCAAAAGAAAACACAGGTTGTTAACTTAAGACTGATTCTGCTCTTACCTGGGAAACAAGACAAGCTGTGGGCCCAGTGCACGACCTCCCTGGGAACTTAGCCCCGACAGAGCCCCCAGAATAGGTCAGCAAGTTGCTGGTAAGCAGAGCTCACGCTCTTTGTATATTTTCAAAAGTCAATTATATTCTTTCCCCTAAAGTGTATTTGGAAAGGGAAATTTATACCACTCTTTTAAACCAGGGTCACTGGAGATAAATAGAAAGTAATTAAAAAGAAAACAAAATGCATTAATTTTCGGTGGAAAATTCTGCCTGATAATGGCATTGGGCCCCAGGCCTTCCCTACCACTACTGATAAGATACACTCATGTTGAAGTCCAGCACCAACCGAGGCTTTGCTTTGGACCAGCATCAGTGCTCACATGTGTGGCCTCTAGTAGAAGGTATTCAGAGGCAGGACTCTGTATGTTCCATCAGCATGCCTGACAATATCTAAGAAGCATCCTGGCTGAAAGGCTTATTTTATTTTCTTAGTGAGTGCAAGCTGTTTAAACTTGGTAAAATCTAGAATTAAAATTAAAGATATTTACAACTTTTTAAAGGGTTTATATGCATAGAAAAACTCTGGAAGCAATCACCCAAACATCAGTAATGTTGACCACTTGTGTGTGTGTGTGGACTAATTTTAGATTTTTAGAGAAGCTGCAAAGATCACAGAGTTCTTATGCACCTTTCACTCAGGTTCAGTTTCCTCTGGTGGTACATTCCTCTAATCCCACATTTTTAAAAAATATTATTTATTTATTTGGTGCCCCGGGTCTTAGTTGTGGCATGTGGGATCTAGTTTCCTGACCATAGATGGAACCCGGACTCCCAAGCCGGGGCTTGGCTTCTTAGCCACTGGACCACCACAGAAGTCCCTAATCTCACATTTCTGTGGTGCGTTTGTCAGAACTAAGAAACCAACACCGGGCATCACTATCAGCGAAGCTGTGTGGTGACATCGCTCCGTCGTGTCCGACTCTTGGCGACACCACGGACTGTAGCCTGCCAGACTCCTCCTTCCATGGGATTTTTCAGGCAAGAATACTGGAGTAGGTTGCCATTTCCTTCCCCAGGGGATCTTCCCAACCCAGGGATCAAACCTGGGTCTCCTGCATTGCAGGCAGACTCTTTACTGATTGAGTCACCAGGGAATCCCTATCTTATCAACTAAACTCCAGACGTGATTTGGATTTCACCAAATTTTCCATTAATGTCCACTCTTTTTGTTCAAGGATCCAATCCAGCGTTCCACATTTCACTGAGATGTCATACCTCCTTTGTCTCCTCTGGTCTGTGACCATTTCTATGTTTTTCTCTGTTGTTAGTGCTTTTGGAATCTTGCCTAATTCGAGTCACAAGGGTTTACCCATGTTTCCTTCTCAGAATTTGATAGTTCAGCTCTTACATTGGGTCCTTGACCCATTTTGGGTTACTGTTTGTACACAGTGTGAGGTAGAGATCCAGCTTTATCCCTTCGCATGAGACTGTCCAGATGTCTCAGCATCATTTGTTGAAAATACCAGTTCTTTCCCCATTGAATGGTCTTGGCAACATTATTGAAAATTAGTTGATCATAAATTTGACAGTTTATTTCTGGATCATCAATTCTAGATTATATGTAAATCAATATATCATGCAGTACCACACTATCTTAATTGTATGTGTGTTAAGTCACTCAGTCGTGTCTGACCCTTGGACTGTAGCCTGCCCCAAGGACTGTAGCCCACTAGGCTCCTCTGTCCATGGAATTCTCCAGGCAAGAATACTGGAGTGGGTTGCCATTCCCTTCTCCAGGGGATTTTCCTGACCAAGGGATCCAACCCAGATCTCCTGCATTGAAGGCAGATGCTTTATCATCTGAGCTACTATACCATCTTTACTTACCCTATCTTTACTTACTGCAGCATTTCAGTAAGTTTCAAAATGGCAAAGTGCAAGTCATCCAACTTTTTCAAGACTGATTTGGTTATTTTGGGTCCCCTGAATTTTGTTATGAATTTTAGAATTAGCCTGTCAACTTCTACAAAGAAACCAACTGGGTTTTGATGGGCACTGTATTCATCACTGTGCTTTTTGATAACGCTTCAAAACAAATATGCCACTTACATATTTACATCATGAAATTTCACTGGAATAACAATATGGTCCCTAAGATTGTTAGGAACCAACTTTTCATGTTAAACAATTAGAAAACTTAAAAAGGCACATTTATTTTGGACATCACATCTGAACACAGAGACTTAGCTTGTTTGAAGGCTTTATTTCTAACAGATATTACAGCTTATAAGTCATAAAAATCATCAAAATCATTGGTGGATGTGTTATGGTATCTTGGGACGTAAAGCAGCTTCGATTTCTGAGTTGCTCTCATCAGATTCGCTCCAGAAGCCTGGAAGAGAAAACCAGAGAGCAGCTCAGCATCTGTATGGTCTGATTAGCTCGACTTCACCAGCCCTGCCCACAAAGGGCTCCCTGGGGACCCCATGTGGTGCCTGTGAGCAGATGTGCCTGGAGCACAGGTCAGGATCCCTGGCAAACCCACACCTGCAAGAGAAAACGCTGTGCACTGTGGCCCCTGGCCACAGAAGAAGCCTCCGGGTCCTTCCCGGGGAGAAGCTTCCTGTTCTCAGGAGAAGCCCCGGATCCTTCCAGTGAGACCTGCAGGGTCCATGAGCAGCGGCAGGCTCTACACCCCCTCATATCTCCTTTAAGGGTGCAAATGACACCACACGTCACAAACCACCCTTCTAGTTAAAACACAAAATGAGAGTCTGGTCTCCAGTTGTTTCTCTTACCTTTGGACTTTAAATTGTTAGTTAGCTTCCCTTCATTTTCATGCCTGTAAAATAAAGAAATAGAACCTAAATTTTGAAAAAAAGATAGTTTTACAAGGAGTAAGTGAGGAAAGAGGCACTTGCTACTTACTGGGAGACCAGAAAGTTTATGCTTACTCCCCAGGTTTTAAAAGCAGAAAGCAAATGTCAGGGTCCCCTTGGCCGAGAGGCCCCTACTGATGCTCCCTGGTGGAAGGGTCCCAGGAGCCTTGGTCTCACGCTCGCTGGGAAGGCTTCTGGGTGGGAGGCAGGAGGCAGGCCCAGGGGCACACAAGAGGGCACAACTCATCACTGCCAGCCCAGCTGGAAGTAGATGACCCAGGAACAGCGAGAAGTCAGTCAGGAGGTTACAAAACTTACCTCCATCAAGCCAGCGATACCAACACTCCATCGTTTAACAAGGAGTTCAGAATAAACTGTGTGTGCTTAATTAAGGACACTGACTCCTGGTGGAGAAAAACTCAAGTGTCCTGTCACCTGTGTTCAGGTTTCCGTGTGTCACACACGTGAAAATGTGAGGGTCCAAGGATGCATCTGACGCTGGATGACATGCTTACTGAAGCCGCTGGCCCGAGAAGCTGGCTCTGTGAGAGGCGGTTCCCACCTCCATCACCTTCTCTGGAGCTTTCCCAATTGTCATGCATGTGAGAGTCATCTTTGGGAGCACCATCCAAGCTTTAAATTACACTTAAATTCTTTAACGTTCATACTAAATGGTCAAGGGGATATTAAACAAACAGTCGCTTGTGTATGGCTTGATATTCCGATGTTTTTCTCATGTTTCTGTTGAAGTGTTCACTCGAGTTTACATTTGGAGATTATTCCATGAAGGTAGATTCTGGCCTTTAGCTGGGAAGAGGGCTGAGAAAAGACGAGGGCCACCGTGCAGCAGTGAGGCTGTTCTCTCAGTGGGACCCTGGCCCTGCTGACTCAGGAAACCCTGGGGACTCACCTCTGTTCCTTTGGGCTAACCTAGGGCTTGAAAATCTGCCTTCTGCCATAGCTTCCATAATTTACATTTTTTTCCCCAGAAAGGAAGCTCCATGAAGGCATAATTTTCTAGGCTCAACATCTGTCAATGTTCCCTTTAAACTTGGTGCCTGTCTCTTTGCTTTGAGATATAGCTGACGTACAGTATTATATGTTACATTTATACAACACAGTGATTCACAATTTTGAAAGGTTATATTCCATTTATAGTTATTATAAAATGTTGGCTATATTCCCTGTGTTGTACAATAAAACCTGTACCTCTTAATCCCCTCCCATAGCCTGCCCTACTGGTAACCACTAGTTTGTTCACTGTATCTTTTGAAAAATTCTTATTGGAGTATAGTTGATTTAGAACGTCGTATTAGTTTCTGTTGTATAGCAAAGTGAATCAGTTATACACATACTTCCACTCTTTTTATTTATTTAAAAACATTTATTTTTTGGCTGTGCTGGGTCTTAGTGGCAGCACGTGAGATCTTCAGTCTTCACTGTTCTTTAGTTGCGAGTTCTTTAGTTGTGACACGTGGACTTTTAGTTGAGGTATGTGGGAACTAGTTCCCTGGCCAGGGATTAAACCTGGGCCCCTGGCACTGGAAGCACGAAGTCTTACCTACGGGACCACCGGGGAAGTTCCTAACCACCCTTTTTTAGATTCTTTTCCCAGATAGGTCGTTAACAGGTTATCGAGTAGAGTCCCCTATGCTATACAGTAGGTCCTTGATAGCGTTCTCTGTGTCTATGAGCCTGTTTTTTCATTACATGCACTGGTTTATTGTATTTTTTAGATTCCACATTAAGGGATATCATACCGTATTTTTCTGACTTACTTCACTTAGTGTAAAACCCTTCAGGTCCGCCGGTGTTGCTGTAAATGACAGAATTTCATCCTTTTTGTGGCTGAGCAGTGTTTCATTGTACATATAGACCACATCTTCTTTATCCACTCACCTGCTGGTGGGTCCTTAGGTTGCTTCCATATCTTGGCAACATCAGGGTGCATATATCATTTCAAATAGTATTTTCATTTCTTTCAGATATATACCCAAGAGTGGAATTGACGGGTTATATGATAGCTCTATTTTTAGTTTTTTTGAGAAACCGCCATACTGTTTTCTACAGTGGCTGCACAAATTTACATTCCCACCAATGTATGAAGTGTTACCTTTTCTCTACAGTCTCACAAATATTTGTTATTTGTGGTCTTTTATAAGGATGGCCATTCTGACCTCTTTGTGGTTTTGATCTGCATTTCTCTAACAATTAACAATGTGAAGCATCTTTCTATGTTGGTCATCTCCATGTCCCTGAAAAAAAGCTGTCTATTTGGGTCTTCTGCCCATTTTTTAGTTGGTTTTCTTTTTTTATATTTAGTTGTATGAGCCCTTTATTTATTTTCAATATTAACCCCGTATCAGTCATATCATTAGCAAATATTTCCACCTAGTCTGTAGACTGTCTTTCAGTTTGCCAATGGTTTCCTCTCCTGTGCAAAAGTTTTTAAGTCTAATTAGGTCCCATTAATTTTTTTTTTAGATTCCATTTATTTTTGCTTTTATTTCCTTTGCTTTAGGAGACAGACCCCCCCAAAAAATTGTTGTGGGTTGTGTCTACTATCTATCTGGCTCCCACTTCATGAGGACATGGGGCTCACTGTGGGGCGGGGGTCAGCAGATATAACGATGCTATAAAGATGCAGAGAGAGGCTAATTTGCCAGTTGATACTCTAATAATAAGAGCCACCTGGCTGGCGGGGGGCTGGCAGGAGCACTTCAGGGAGGAATAAGAGAACAAGTGGATGATGGGGTAGGTGGTGGTGTGGCTGCAACATGCCAGGGAAGCAAGGCGCCCCCTGGATTCTACTGTGACAGCTGGAAGGGATTTCCAGGCCAGGGCAAGACAAGGGCACAGAGGCAGGTAAGCACACACCAGGTCCGTACAGCCTGGTCTCTGCTCTGAGCTCCACACTCATGTCCAGAGCTCACTGGCTGGCTCTACTTGGCTGCCTCCAAAGCATCTCATGGCCAGCACGCCAGCCAGCATGTTCACCCACAACCAAACTCATGCTTCTCCACCAAACCTGGGCCCTTTTCCTGTTTTGGCCAACGGCACCCCAAGCCTTGATTCCCTCCCAACCCTCTGCAACTCCTTTGCCCTCCAACACCCAGTCAGTCACTAGGTCCTACCAAGCTCACCTCCCTGCACTTCCCAAGTCCTCCCTCGTCCCCTACCCAATGGCACTGCTACTACTTGGTTGGCCAAGGTAGCATCTCTTACCTGCCTTTTAACAGCCCCTAACTGGTGACGCCACATCCACCTCGTTCCCTCCAGCCCACTTTCCACTCGGCAGTAAGAGTGAGCTTTTGAAACACAACTCTGATTACTCTGCCTCTCTGCTGAAAATGAAAATTCTTCAATGCCTTCCCAGTGCTTTTGGCAAAAGAAGCCTGAACAGCACCTCCAAGGTTAATGCCTAGACTTCATCCGGCTTCCTGCTATAGCCTCCTCATCCCCTTCACCCCATCCTCCATCCCCAAGTTTTCATCAAATTTGCTCTTTCCCAGCCATTTCTGTTACAAACTGACATGTGACTGCCCTTAGGCTGTCAGCTCCATGAGAACATCCACTATACCCATTTCGGTCCCCTGGTACCCAGTGTACTGCCCTTAGCAGGTGCTCAGTAATACATGCAGAAGGAACAGAAAAAGTGAAGTGAAGTCGCTCAGTCGTGTCCGACTCTTTGCGACCCCAAGGACTGTAGCCTACCAGGCTCCTCCGTCCATGGGGTTTTCCAGGCAAGAGTACTGGAGTGGGTTGCCATTTCCTTCTCCAGGGGATCTTCCCAACCCAGGGATCGAACCCGGGTATCCTGCGTTGTAAGCAGACGCCTTACCATCTGAGCCACAGCCTCAATAATCACAGGGCCTTGCCTAAAGGCACTTGATCAATATTTGATGTTAGATTATTTAATCTGCATGTTTCTATTTCTATGTGAGTTCAGATTAGGTTGTTCAAGTGTCTACCCAGAAACATATTTCAGAACTAAACACCTGTGTTCACTAAGGAAGGTGGAAGATGCTTCTGGGTGTTTCCAACACCATTCTCACCCCTTAGGAGCAAGTATTTTTCCCTTTGGGAAGCCATCCCTGCAAGTCGACGTGACACTCAATGCAAGGTTGTTTTTTATTACATGTGATTTACAGGGTCAACATTTCTTTCTCTGGGTCACATCTAACATCTAAAGCTAAGTCAAGGCCAACGGGGATGGTGTGAGAAATCTCCTGGGTGTAGACAGAGCCATATTGTGCGGCTATTACCATAAGTGAGAGAAAAACCCAAACCAAACACACTCCCAAAAGCATAAGAATGCAAGAGTTCAGGTTACAGGCCATGGGCTAGGTCCCTGCGTTCCATCAGATGTAATGCATCTGGACCCCGATAGCCTGAACCTCCCCGACGGTGTGGACGTCACCCCTCCAGTCTGTGCGGCAGAGGCAGCAAAGGTGAGCTGTGGGGGGTAAATGGCGCAGGTGTGTGGTCTCGGTCAACTACTCGACTCTGGCCACGGCACAGAGACAGCCAGGGCCGTATGTGAACTAGTGGATGTGGCTGTGTTCTGCTCAAACTTCACGTAGGGACACCGAAACTTGAATTTCATATAACTTTCAGGTGTCAGGCAGCTTTATTCTTCTTTGGATTTTTCTCAACTGTTAAAAAATGTAAAACCTCTCTCAGCCTGCAGGCTGCACCCAGAACCAGGCAGAGGCCCAGGGCTGGGTCCACTGAGGCCTTCATGAAGCAGGGCCATCACCTGATGCCCAGGCAGTAAACCAGGGAGTCCACCCTCCCAGGCCTCGTGGGTGACCCCTGCAGTCCAAGAGGGCAGGGTCTGTGGGTTCTTTTTTTTTTCCCCTAGAAGTACACCATTAGACTGGAGATCCTATTTCCAAACAGAGCTCTTTCAGGTAAGACACCAGGAGAGCTGATTAGCTTAAGGTGTGATCACGCCCCACTGGGCTCATTCTAACAGGACAGTGTCTCCGCACAGTGTCGCAGCAGGGTGGCACCGCCCCCTCCGCACAGCGAGCACCATGTGCCCACCGGTCAACATTCCACCACTCTGGCTTCATCGCACATCTTCCCTCTGTCTGTCCATCAAGTCATCTCAGTTTCCCATGTTGTTTATACATTCCCTTGCTGTTGATAAGGGACTAGAACACACGATTGGGACAACTTTCATCAAAATCACTTTTGTTCTCAGCCCTGCTACATGTAGGAAGTTAAGGTTGGCCAGCGTCTTAAACAGCAGGTCTTATTCTAAGCACAGCATCTCGTGAGAACCTAGGATGTGATCCTGCTGACATGGGTACTAGAGAAAACAGCCAAAATTGAGAGCGTCGACTATTCATGTTATATGAACAAAAGGTAATAACATTGCTAGAAAGAGTCTACATAGTTAACATGAAAGTGAAAGTCACTCAGTCTTGTCCGACTCTTTGCAACCCCATGACTATACAGTTCATGGAATTCTCCAGGTCAGAATACTGGAGTGGGCAGCCTTTCCCTTCTCCAGGGGATCTTCCCAACCCAGGGATCAAACCCAGGTCTCCCGCACTGCGGGCAGATTCTTTACCAGCTGAGCCACCAGAGTCAACATAGGTACAAAATGAGGTGGCAAGCACATCTCTAAGGATTCAGGTTTGTGGGGCCAGCAAATAGAGACAAAGGGAGACCTGAAAAACTTATGGGCTCCTAGTGTGTATTAGTCACTCAGTCGTGTCCGACTCTTTGCGACCCCACGGACTGTAGCCCACCAGGCTCCTTTGTCCACGGGATTCTTCAGGCAAGAGTACTGGAGTGGGTTGCCATTTCCTTCTTCAGGGGATCTTCCCAACCCAGGAATTGAACCTGGGTCTTCCACATTGCAGGCAGATTCTTTACCATCTGAGTCACCAGGGAAGCTCTACAGGTTCCTAAGAGATTCCTTATTAAGTCACACCAGGGTTCATGACAGACTGTGCTTGCGAAGGGTGTCAGGGCTGTCAGGTGAGCACAGGGTCCGGGAGGCAGGCCCAGGCTTGGGGCAGGGTGGGGGTGGTACAGGCCCCAGGAGCTCCGCGGAGCTGGGGAGGTTCTAACATTAGCACCACACTCTCAACCTCATGGTATCATATTTTTGAAAGAAAAATGTATGTATAGCCCATTAACAAACATACACAAGTTACTGTGGCTTTGAGGCCAAGTCCATTGAGTTTGGAAGTGAGACTCCGAGGGTCCTGCCAAGAGCTCTGGTGCTGGGAATGGTGAGGAAGGGACCCCCGTGGGAAGAGTCCTTGCAGTCCTAGGGTCTGATCAAAAGCCAGCAAAGAATAACTGACTTATGAGAAGATGTGGTCTCTAGACTCTGAATTCTGTAACTTCTAATGAGCTTGACTGCTGGCTAAAATCAGTATTAAAATCTCTCACAGAGTGAAGTCTCGCGAGAAGAGGCGGTCGCTGTAGCGGAGCCCTCTGGCTGTGTGTGTGTCTGAGGAGGATCCAGCGCCGAAGCTGCAGACGGTTTGCTGAGCCCGTTAGTGTCCCTTCGGAGACTCAACGCCGGCGTCATGTCCCGGTACCTGCGCCCCCCCAACACGTCTCTCTTCGTGAGAAACGTAGCCGACGATACCAGGTCTGAAGATTTACGTCGGGAATTTGGTCGTTATGGTCCTATAGTTGATGTGTATGTTCCACTTGATTTCTACACTCGCCGTCCAAGAGGATTTGCATATGTTCAATTTGAGGATGTTCGTGATGCCGAAGATGCTTTACATAATGAAATGAAATACAGTTTGCACAGGGGCATCGAAAGACTCCAAATCAGATGAAAGCCAAGGAAGGGAGGAATGTGTATAGTTCTTCACGCTATGATGATTATGACAGATACAGACGTTCTAGAAGCCGAAGTTATGACAGAAGAAGATCAAGAAGTCGGTCCTTCGATTACAACTATAGAAGATCTCATAGTCCTAGAAACAGTAGACCGACTGGAAGACCACGGCGTAGCAGAAGCCATTCCGACGATGATAGATTCAAACACCGAAATCGATCTTTTTCAAGATCTAAATCCAATTCAAGATCACGGTCCAAGTCCCAGCCCAAGAAAGAAATGAAGGCTAAATCACGTTCTAGGTCTGCATCTCACACCAAAACTAGAGGCACCTCTAAAACAGATTCCAAAACACATTATAAGTCTGGCTCAAGATATGAAAAGGAATCAAGGAAAAAAGAACCACCTAGATCCAAATCTCAGTCAAGATCACAGTCTAGGTCTAGGTCAAAATCTAGGTCAAGGTCTTGGACTAGTCCTAAGTCCAGTGGCCACTGATAGTATAAACCATGATATTTTTAGGCATGTATCATTCATTTACTCATAGTTTGGTTTACTTAAATTATCAGGAATACAATGTTGCAATGATGCTTAAAAAACACTTGTCAGTTTTCCCTGTACCAGGCAATGGTTATAATTAAAATGATATGCTGTTGAGAAGCCACTCTTAAGAGTCCAGTTTGTTTAATGTTATGGGCAGCTACCAATTCATGGTGTCTCTGTATATTTTTGTAAAGATTCTCATTTTTTATGCTTGAAGTATTGGTGAAAAGATGTTGGTTGACCATAATTTGCAACATTGTCTTATTAAAAATAAACTTTCATATCCATATTTGGTAGAACTGTTAACCTAGAAATGTAGCTTGCTAATAAGATAGAATGATAAAAAAGTGAAGTTGTAGCCACAGTACAACACTGACCGACCAGACACATTTAGGTTCAGGGTGGACCTTTTTGTCTTGTCAAGATGTCTAGGCCCGTGATGATAATTTATGGCACAGTGTGGAATAGTTCTTTTGTTAACCCCCACTGTCTTGGGAAATGACAACTGGGTTAAGTAGCATTTTCAGGCAGATTGTTTGATTGAAACAAGGAGCCTTCACTTTCCTGGTTTCCATGAAGATTTGGAACCATACAAACGTCGGAAAAACACCTTAAAATTTGGGCAGGTTGATGATGGCAGAAATAATTTTAAGGGGGAAAAGAATGCTCTTACGTAGTTACTCTAAACTTTAAGGAGCGTTGTTGACCATAATGCATAGTTTTCTTACTGCTGTTAAAAGCAAGTAAAGTGCTTCAAAGGAGGTTTTGTTAGTGCATAGTATAAAAGGACTGAATTTTGATGCTTAAAGCCCTTGGTGTGTGCATTTGTATCAAAATGTGCCCATCTCTTTATGAAGGAAGTTTGTTCTTCACACCTCAGTTTATTTAACGTGAGGCAAGTTAAAAAGCAACACTCCCATTCTAAGTGATTCTCTGGTGCCATGAGATTTAAAATAACTTTGGAAAAAATTAATTTCAAGAAAGTCCCATCTCTTGAGTTTTTAATTGATTATCAGTGTAGTACCTGATAAAAATAAGAAAATAATACCCTACTCTTTATAAAAATGTCTAACATCTCTCTGTGAGATCATGTGGGGGCAATAAAAAGTGACTTGATATGTCCAATCTCATTTCAGAGTAAAAGCTAGCATCTTTAAAATTTTAGATTGCTTGCTTACAGGCATAAGTAAGAAATGTTGTGGGGAAACTATCCCTTTTAGAGGATTACTTTTTTCAGTTATGGTTTTAGAGATCTAGGCCTTGCCTGTAAAGAACAAAAGGTGGTTTTTAAATACTGTTTGTGGAATGTGTTTAAAGGATTGATTCTAGAACCTTTGTATATTTGATAGTATTTCTAACTTTCATTTCTTTACTGTTTGCAGTTAATGTTCATGTTCTGCTATGCAATCATTTATATGCACGTTTCTTTAATTTTTTTAGATTTTCCTGGATGTATAGTTTAAACAAAAAGTCTATTTAAAACTGTAGCAGTAGTTTGCAGTTCTAGCAAAGAGGAAAGTTGTGGGGTTAAACTTTGTATTTTCTTTCTTATAGAAGCTTCTAAAAAGGTATTTTTATATGTTCTTTTTAACAAATATTGTGTATAACCTTTAAAACATCAATGTTTGGATCAAAACAAGACCCAGCTTATTTTCTGCTTGCTGTAAATTAAGCAAACATGCTATAATAAAAACAAAATGAAGGAAAAAAAAAAAATCTCTCACATAGCGTCTTCAGCTAGATTTTTCCTCCAAACAGACATGTTTCTGAAAATATATAAGGCAAAAAGACAATTCAGAAACAAAGGAAAAAAAAAATTCCCAAACACTGTGCCAACAAACCACTGTGAATCCTTGATTTTAAATTTTCGAGGTCTGGAGAAGGAATTGGCAAACCACTCCAGTGTTCTTGCCTGGATAATCCCAGGAACGGAGGAGCCTGGTGGGCTGCCGTCTCTGGGGTCGCGCAGAGTCGGACACGACTGAAACAACTTAGCAGTAGCAGCAGTGAGCTATAGTTGAGTCTTAGTCAAATCATCCAAAATAATGTAGATTAGAATATCTACAATGTATACTTGTTATGAAAACTAAGAGCTCTAAAGCATGTTAAAATGTCTAGCACAGCACCATCTCTTACATAATAGTTGCACAACAAATACCATATTTCCTTTCCCCTTACTGCTACTTAAACTTTCTTCTGAAATTTTAAGTTGTTTACCAAGTTTCACCCGGACTAGACTCTGAGAAAAATCATGATCAGTATAATTTATAAGGTAAAATTACAGCAGAAAAGAAAAAAAAAAAGAAATGAGTTGTTTTCTGTGAAACTAATGTGAAACTTGAGTTTCAGTCTGTCATGTAGGATAGTGCAAACTAAAAATGATTTGCATGTCCACAAAAATTAAGTAATATAAAATGATGCTAAAATCCAGAGGAATGGAAGTTAATGAAATAGGTTACTTTATTCCTGTTACTGTAGTCTCTGAGTTTCCTTAGAATCTCTCTGCAATAATAAAGGGTAAAAAGGTAAAAAAAAATAATAAATAAATTTTCGAGGTCTACTGAAGGCGGAGAGCTTTAATTAGACAAAGTCTGAGCGCCCCCTGATGGTCAACCAGGGGCCCTGCAGCAGATGCCATTTTTAGGGGTCAATTTCCTTACTCCATCCCTTCAGCCAATCAAGCAAAGACTCTTCTTTCACGCCATGGCCGGGTGGGGGTGGGGGTAAAGTAGGCGGGCTTATGACGAGAAACATGTGGAATCTTTAGGAAGCTGCTACTTTGGTAGAATTTAAGGAGAACGTAGATTTGCTAAGCCAGAGACTGGCAGCTTTTACCCTAGAACCTCCAGGCCATTCAGGAAAACCTCGTGTTTATTTCTCTGGACTACGGGTTCCTTGTGATCTTCAGATCATCCCAGGGGAAGTGGCCCCAGGGCCAGGCAAGCAGAGCCAGGAGGGCCCCACTGGAGCACGGCTGCTGCCTGGCGCCCTCCACCGGCCGCTGCCGGGGCCACAGGGCTGGCCCTGAAAGCCACCCACAGCGGGCCCTGCCAGGGTGGGGCGGCCGGGTGACTTCTGCTACCTTTTCCCCAGGCAATTATGTTACAAGCACACTTCCTTTTCTTTTGGTAAAGGTTATCTCGATCCAGGCAGTAAACTGCAGTTAACGTGGTAGGCGGTTAAAATACACTCTTCGGTTGAATACATGGATCCGGGAGAGTGGAAACGGCTTCCTGGGGAAGGTGGAGCGAGACAATGTTTGCGGAGGAGAGGAAGCTCCGGCATGCACCCCTGAACAAAAGGGGACAAGTGGTCTTTACTCGGAGAACAGCTTCCTATTAGGACTCACTCCTTCGTACATTATGCCTTTCATCCCCACTCAACCACAAAATGATTTTGCTCAGGCAAATACAATGGGAGAAAAGATTTACACTGAAAGAATCTTTAATAATAAACTGTTGCCGATCTGCCTACTTGCCCGTGATTTATAATACAATAAACATCGGATTCTATTACGGCTCAGGCACTGAAGCCGTGGCTCGGGAAAACGGAATATGAAAGCGCAGGGACCCCACCACCATCACAATGAAATGAGCAGGGATAAATGTGCTAAGAGTATCTCTTTGCATCTTTTATAGCTGGTGTGTATTAATCTGTAACGCTTATTAAGAAAGTCATTGCTATGCAAAGCAGCGCCCAATCCCTTTCTCTGGCTTTTCAACAGAGCGCACTGTTTAGCCAATAGGACGGACCCTCTGGCCCTCATTCTGCATTCATCACAGGCAACATTTGCACAATGTATCTCTCAAAGGCGGCTGAAAGGAAGGCCTTAATACTCATGTAAACAACTGCAAACCAATTACTTAATGAATCAGGCCCACACATAATGAGGTGCAGACAAAGAGCTATAAATGCATTTTTGCGCCCAAGCCGCTGCTTTAAAGTAAAATCCCTCAGCTGTAGTTTGGGCTTAACTAGCACATCATAATTATTGTCTCTAGGACATCAGAGGAAGCCATTTTTTTTTTTTTTTAAAGGTCCAGCAGGGTCTTTTTTTTTCTTTTTTTTTTTTTTTTGAGGTTGCTCATCAGCTCACTGACAAAATAGAGCAAAGAAGAATTTTTTAAAAGTGCTACAACAGCACTGCACTGTTATGTTTATTCTCGAGTACTGGGTTTCGAGACCACTTGTAAAAGCAATAAAGCACGAGGAATGACTGCAGTAAGTGGGGTCCTTAAATGTAAGCCTCTAAGAAATTTCAGTGAATCCAGGCACAAAGAGTGAGCCTGGGGCGGCATATGAACACCAAACCCAGCACAAGAACCAACCGTGACCAACAGTGAGCCAAACCCACACACTTCAAGCCCAGAACTTTCATCACTGGATTATTATCAAGTGTGGAGAACCAAGGGTTCCTTGAAGGACTCTTTTTTTTTTCTCCTTAAAGAGGATGATGTGATCACTTGTAACTTAGGAAATAAATTTCATGCAGAAATGACAGTAATAACAAAAGGCCCCTGCCTCAAACTGAAGGGAAAAGAAGTTTGATTTTATAATGAAATACTGATGCGAGCTGTAAAATGTCAAATGATCAGACTGAGAAAATGTTCTACGGAATCTGACTGCTTTCTGAATGTGTTTAAACATTGCCCAAAGTGGGGAATATATAGGAAAAATTTAAGAATTGTTTTTTTTTTAGGACCTCTAAAACAAACACTTCCAACAATCTTTAAAAACTAAAGGGATGTATTATTAAGCCAATGTTGACATTAATCCCTAAAAACTACCTGTAGAATTTATTCTCTTTTAAAATTCCTTTCAGGAGACCTAGAACTTGAATTTATAGTAAAATCATAAAAATATAATACTTTAAAACTCTTCCTATCCCATAATTATCTCTCACTTCCTTCAAAAACAGACAAAAATGCAGGTATTAAAAATAATAGTTTTTAAAAATTAAATGAGTGATTCCCTAAAATTGAACATATCAAGTTTCTAAAAGCAAGAACTTAATTTCAGAAAATCGACCTCATTTAAATACATTCCAAGTCCTAAAAATACTGTAAGAGTTTTCAAAACACAAAGGAAAATGAGATTTTTTTTTTCACTATAAAAATACTACATTTCTAAACAAGTAAAGTTAATCTTATGGAACATCAGAAATGTAAAGTTTCTGTTTTAAAATTTCACAAGGGCAAGTAATTATTTCAAATGTAATCATCTATAGGACATCTTTTAAGGGGAAATGTTATTGCAAAGGCAATCCTGTATTGTTTGAAACGATATGTTGCTCAAAGCGAAAAGGCAGGTCTGTCATCAGACAGCTGCTTCTACCCCCACCCCACTCTTCTTCCGTGACTCAATGCCACTGCACGATCAGTATTTTATGTTGATTGCAAAGCTAGCATACAACTCGCTTATCACTGCTCCAAAAACTTAGTTTTAAACTACAGTTTACAAAATGTGAAAAGATAAATTTTCATGTTTGAAAATAAGCAAGAAAATATCAGAAAGGGAAATAATAGTCCAGCCCAAATACTTGGTTAAAAAAAAAAAAAAAAAGAGGAATACAAAAACAAATATCCAGCAACTGCTTGTATATATACCCGCTGTCTCTGAAAGAAGAAACAGGCCACTTTATTTCTTTTAAGGCCCTGTGTTCTCTCTCTGCCCTCTCCCGACACCCTCCATTGTGTGGTTTCTAAGCAGCCCTACTGCGAGCAGCTGTAGACGCTAATTTGTGGTTCACTGAGGTGTCAATGGAGTCTTAAACCAAGGAAACAACAGCTGCAAAACAATACCTGGCTCTGGGACAAATATTTTCAAAGGTAGACTAAAGTTTCAACTGTCACTTCAGATAAACAAAACCCAAACCATAATGTTCCATCAAGTCACCCAACAAAATCATGTGCACCAAGAGTTTCACCCTGAGCGGGGTGACATTTCTCATATTGCTGGTGCGATTCAGAAAGGCTCCGCGACTTTACCTTGACAAAGGACTCCCTTTGCTGGATGAAAAACTCGCTTCCGAAGCGATTTTGTGATTTGTCTTTGTCTGGAATGTCCTGCTGCCGGTTTTCAAACCTGAGAGAAGCAAGCAGAAACATGCAGTGAGCCTGGCCGCCGCGGGGGTGAAGAAGCCCCAACCTGTTAAACAAGCGTCAACAGAGAAAGAGCTGTTCACAGAAGGCAAGGCGGGGATGACAGGGAAGGAGTTCCCCTGATAACCTGCTATCGCAGGTGGTTTCCTGTGATACTGACACAGAGTGAGTAGAAAGTGAAGTCGCTCAAACAGCACCGTTTGAAATGGCCATAAGGCACGTGCGAGCAGGGTCTCCACGGTGGCCCTAAGCTCTGGACGATTTGTGTTGTGACACTTGGGCAGCTCTGGCTGATTTGTGTTGTGACACTTGGGCAGCGACAGATCACTGAGACAGTGAGAGGTGGGAACAGTCTCGTGCGTTAACTGGTATTCTAGATGACAGTGCCTGCCCACCCACCTTTAAGCCCTTCTGCCAGACCCTTCACTTTTCCTTCTTGAAGAGGAGAATAAACCTCCGCTGAGAACCATCGAGGCCACTCCTTAACTTGCCTGAAAAGGCTGATGGGGAACACACACTGTCCAGCCCTTTCCCTGGAGCTCGCTGGGGTGATCCCTGACCTCTGCCTGCCCTTAGCCTTGGATGCTTCTGCTACCAGTCTGAGTTTGGCAGTCACCTAAGATCGTGGCTACAGGGTGCATGAGCACCTCCTCAAAAGGCGTGTGCTGTTTTCCTAACCTGCGTGTCTGCTCGTAACCTCTGAGGCAAAGCGGTTCTGTCAACAAAGTGTCCACATTCAGCCCCTGGACGGTCTGCACCTGCTTAAATGAACTGGGTCTTTTCAGACATGAGAACAAAGTGGCTTCTCGTAGAGACGGGTACACAAACCGACACGTCACATGTCCACAATTCAATCTGGGGTGGCTCTGAGATCGGCGCGCACGCCCAGCACTGCCTGGGACTGTGTCTGACATTCCCCTCTAAGTGTCTGTTTGATAAAGACATCCTTGAGACAACCGGGAAATCTAAACATGGACTAGGAATTATGTGGTGCTAAGAAATCATTCTTACAGGTGAATTCCAGCGTGCTGGTTTATATAAAAATTAGAGGGAATTCCCCGACGGTCCAGTGGTTAGGGCCCAGTGCTTTCACTACCAAGGGCCCAGGTTTGATCCCTGGTCAGGGAACTAAGATCCCATGAGCCATGCAGCACGTATCCACCCCCCACCCCCCAAAATTAGAAAGTCATTAAAGTAAACTTCCTTCTGTTATTAATCCATTACCTTCACAATAGGAGCTGAAGTGACTTACATGAAAAAATAAAATGTAATAAAGTAGAAACCACTGAAAAATAATAAAAAATACAATAACAACATGTAAGAAAACTAAGTGAAAGAGAAAGTCGCTCAGTTGTGTCCAACTCTTTGTGACCCCATGGACTATACAGTCCATGGAATTCTCCAGGCCAGGATACTGGAGTGGGTGGGTAGCCTTTCCCTTCAAGAAAACTAAGGAAGACTACAATTAAAACAAAAATCCTGGATTAAAGGAACTACATTTAAGCTTAAAAATTGAGCTTTTATTGGGGTTCAGAGTCTTTTTACTTAAAGGAGCTCAAATCCCCCAACATTCAGACAAGGGAGACAGCCTGGATGACACACCCCACCACTGGTTAACAAACTGGAAGGTGTGAGAAGAGAGGGAGTTTGGGGTGTCTCTGATGGCACTATCATGACATGTCAGGCAGACTCCAAGGGTCCGCAGGCTGTGGGCAGCACACATCCTGGAAGGAAACTGCTTCCAAACGCCTGCTGTTAACAATGGAGCCCTGGCTCATCCTAAGCTGGCGATAACTCGTCACAAAGCAAACTCCAGAGAGGGCACACCGCTCCCTGCGCAAGCCCGGGCGGTGGCTGGGGGCTCCCAGCGTCGCTCTGCTCACCTGAAGGCTGTGACGTGGGGGCCGTGGCCTCTTGGAATCCTTCTCTGGCCTGGTGCGTGCTGCCCTGGAGGGCAGACTGCTTCAGCCTCTGGTAGGCTTTCGTTTCTACAGGTGAGAAAAAGGCACAGATTAACAGGACACCCACAGACATGAGAATGAAGTTGGACCCTTACATTATATCACACACAGAAATCAACTCAGAAAGGATTAAAGACTTGAATGTAAGACCTAAAACTATTCAGCTCCGTGAAGAAAAGGTAGGAGAAGAGCTCCAGGATTTGGCAGTGATTTCTTGGATACAGCACCAAAAGCATAGTCAACAAAACACAGACAAACAGGAAACAACCCACAGACCCCTTGGTCCTTCTCTAAGTGGGGAAGACTGCTGGGAAAAGCAATACAGAGAGGTCCCGTGAAGGACCTGAGTGACGCAGGCTTTCCTGCTCCCTCAGGTCTCAAGGCCTCGTGGGTGAAGTGGAGAAAGGAGACAGAGTTCCAGCAGTACACAGCAGAACGGCCCCCGAGGCCATGCTCCCCACAGGGCCACAGACTATGGGGGTTGGCCATTGGCTGTATTCCTGCTCCTGCTGGTTCAGTTTAGGAACTGAACCACGAGGCCCTTGTTCCTGGTTATAAACCACCGAAAGGAGAAAGACATAACTTACCTACTCAGAATCACATGAGATAAAAAATAAGCATTTAAAATGAACATCCTATTTTGTAGTAGTAAATGCTCTCTAATTTAAAAAAGTATAGATCAGGGATTCGATTTGGAAAATAATAAATTCTAAAGAAACTTTTTTTTTAAATTGCTGGGTTGTGAAATCAGTGCACATTAGTTGTAGTGTGCATCTAGTGTATTCTGAAAACTTTACTAAAGAAAAACACCAGATGCGGCACACGCAGGAGGGGAAAGTGAGAGAGAGAGAGAGAGAGAGAGAGGAAGAGAGAGAGAGAGTGTGTGTGTGTGTGTGTGTAGCAGTGGCCTGGCCCATTGTCCTGGGGCGACTGGGACAGGAGTGCATTGTAATACTCTGGTTGATTCTAACGTCCTTGTCACTTCAGAGTCCCTGTAAGGCAGCCTGGGGCGGGGGTAAGGTGTTCACGAAGTCAAAGGTGGAGTGTCTGAATTCTGAACAGGTAAAGGAGATAAGGAGATGAACATGCTGTTGTGAAGATCAACCAAAAAGTTTTTCAGCTTTTACGATACAAGTCCAGATTTTAATGACTATGTGCTATTTCTACATTTAAATTTATTTGGGCAAGGAAAAGACAGCAAAGATGGAAAGAACTTTTTTCAAAAGACAAAGAAAGAAAAAGGGAGAAAGAGAAGAGAGCAGCCTCTGGGTGAACAAAGGCCCCTGGTGGCTGGAGCTGGAAGCTGGGCTCGTCTGTCAACCGTCTGAAGGGAATCATTTCACTCCAGCGAGCCGGTTCAGGCTTCTCAGAAATCAGGAACATGTGTTATTTATTTTCTGGAGAGGATTCTTGTGCAAAACATCACGTTACTAGTTGTGAAGTGATTTCAGACTGGCAGGTGGGGTGGGGATTATGTATTCTGTCCAAATATGAGACGGAACGGACCTCCTCGCTCCTCTGAGCCTGGAAGGGAGGACTGGGCAGCAAGTTGCCTCAGTCTAGGGACCATCCTAGTGCTTGGAAATCGGGGGCCACGGTCACATGCCCCACACCTCCCTCACAGGGTACTTGCTGCCTGTCCTACACAGAGGACTCCGGAATCTCTCCCTGAGCTGCATCTGCTGTCCACATAAAGCAGTTTGGAGGGAGAAAGCTAACGTCTCCCACCCATTCAGACTGAGCCTGCCTCCTTCCTAACCTGGCTCCTCACTGGCATTTGATCCTTAGACCTCCTGGGGCCCTTCTCCAAGGACAGTCGCTGGTGGCCCCTGGGACAGTTTTTATCTGGGATGTGGCGTCCCAGACCTGAGTAATACAGGGTTGGCAAAGCTAGCTGAGGGCCTCCAGGGGCATCGCCTGCCCTTACCTCTGGTGAAAGCTTCTGTTAATGGTTTCAGGGCAGAGGGAGGTTCAAAGGTGAAAGGATTAGCTGCACTCACTGGAGGACCAGACTAACTGAGGCAGGACACAGTGCCCCCAAAGCAGCTGGAGGGGCTGGAGCAGACCTCAGGATGCCAGTCCTTCTCCCCTCACTCTTTAGTCAGAAGAGCTGCACAAAGCAGCAGACCAAGCACTGAGAGATGACCCAGACTGGAAAAACAAAATCAAGGTTTGGTTTAAAAAAAAATGACCAAGAGAGGCTGAAGGCCATGCAGCCTGTGTAGAAATAAGGGCCGAGGAGTTTCAGCACCCGGATCACAGATTCTGCCGCAGACAGCGAGGACAGGGCAGGGTATACGTGCCGATTTTCGGGGGCCAGGCAGGACCACACACGTGACTCTGGCCAGACAAGGGGGGAGGGAGGTTGGGTCCTGTGGCCATGGGGCAGCAAGGGGATGGGAGGGGGTTCGTGTCCTGTCTTGGGGCGGGGGGACAGCTGTCTTTTGGCCATAGCTGACAGCTGCCAGGTGAGAAAATGGGCCTAGTCTCGCCAGATTTCTGCCCTAAAAAAATTAAATCATTGTCCAGGCCACTCAGAACATACCTGCAACCCTGAAACTAGAGGGCAGGGAGAAAGTTTCTTGTGTTCACTGAATGAGGCACAAGCACCCTTAGAGACAAACCTCGGCCATGGGACACAAGCTGGATGTCAGGGCCAGCTTTCCCCGCTGAAGGACCCAGCAGAGTCCACAACACAGCAGCAGGGAGGCTGCAGCAGTCCCCTGGGGATTTAGAAGGAGCTGTCCATATCAAACAAACCAGATTTCAGAATCCTTGGAAGCAAGAGATCAGTTTTTGCTAGGGATGCTCAAACAATTCAGACCCTCTTCTGGAAGAGCCTAGAAGACTTGGCCAGGATTTCAACATCATAAGGCAAAGCTACAGACTTGAGTTTGGGGCAATCCAAGACCAGGTTTTTCTGGAAGAAGGCAGTGAAGAATCAAACAGTTGAAGGCTGCACACTGCAGCCGTGCATATTCAGTTATTAAGTGAATGAGTGAGCACACACAGGAGTGAAGGGAACAAAGCTGGAGGTTCCAGTTGGCCTGTTATGAATAAGGTCGGGACGAGGGTCCTCTGTACCTTTTCAAGGTGCAAAGACCTGAGACCTGAGTCTTCACCACTGCACGGACACTGTAAGTCTACAAATTTGAGGACTGGGAGGCCCCTTAAGGCTTCACTTTGTAGCCTGTGACTCCCAACTCCAGAGAGATACTACTTCTTGTCAGTAATATAAAAAAATACTGAGTAGTGCAAACAGTTAGATAAAACAACTATTTCTAAGAACACAATGACGCTCAGATGCACACAGAAATAGCATACACGCATCCACAAGCTTGCGGCTCTGAGTTGCTCAGTCAGGCTTCTCTCACATCCTCAAAGTTGTGTTGAGATGGGGAGTTTCAAAAGCAGAAAATATTGCAGCTTAATATACAAAATAAGGCAAGGGGTCCAGGGGATTAATATCTATCCCTGGCTATCAATTCCAGGCTGACGACACAACGAGATAAATATTATTTTTCCCTACTTGGTCACACAAGCTGGCTGAACCCAATCATCTATCTTCTTACAAAGTGGTGAAGGATCCTTGAGATTGTTTTCTTTTTTCTTTTTGATATTCATTTTGTGTCTAGAAAACGGGAACCAAGAAAATGAAAATGTGCTGAATAAAGAGAGGCAGGAGAGATGGCACTGAGGAAGAGAGAGAAAAAGCCCCAACTTCTTATCTTTCATTCTCTTTTATATGCAAATGTACACCTGCTAAAATACTTTTAAATCTACAAATAAAAAGAAGAAGAAAATATCTGATGAACAAGTGCTTTTAACAACCCATTACAAGAGCCAGATAAACATTTGGTCCCCCAGCCTCTGAGGGATGTCTCCAAGGCAGAGGGTCGGCCTGGCTTTCGAGGAAATCCCTGGTGAAGAAAGAGCTGGGTCCAGAGAGGGAATAACAAAAGGAGATGTGAACAATGCTATTAGCACAGCGAGAAAAGCAACCTTGAACCGAGAAAGAACGGGGCATCTCTGAGCCAGGGAAGATAATTGCGATTCCTGCAGGAAGCATGCAGAAATTCTCAACTTAAACTCAAAAAATATTTTATGTCCCTGGGTTCCCCAGTGCTGTTGCTTTTCGTGTGTTTCTGCGTCCAGGCTGACTTTTCACTCACGTCGTGCTAGATGCAGCAAACCCAGCTAAATAAGACAAAAACTGTGGGGTGGAATGCTAAAATTAATTCTAAAGGTAAACATTATTACTGAAAACCCAGAAATCACTTGTCCAGTTATCTCAAATTAAAACAAGAAAATATTAGGATAAGGTGCTTTCACAATTCTGAAAATACAGAAAACTCATCTATATTTAGGGATTTAAAAAAAAAAAGAACAAAACACCACCTGTCTATATGAACGTAAGGTACACAGGTTGGCTCCATAACCAGAATCACTTGTCATATGTAGACTGCCACACCACCAGCAGTCGTGGGCCGGGGCACCTCTCAACCCGGGGTCCTTCTCTGTTCTCACACGAGATGGCTGATGCTCAGAAAAGGGAAAAACTTCTCCTTCCAACCAGTTGCCTGGAGATGCTTCAGAAAAGAGGTGTTTCCACCACATCCTGAATTTCTATGGGACAATTCAATGGTTACACCTGAAAATAAGTGCCTGGCTGGGAACTGACCTTTAGTGAATGTTTAAAAACTGAACTGAAACCGTTTTGCTGATGCTACCGCACACGAAAATTCATAATCATGGTGCCAGCCATATAACACTGCTGTCACGGGAGGTGAATTTTCAACTCTTGAGGTCATGGAATATTTAACTTTTGAGTCATTTTGATCAGGAAGTTATATCTTACTGGCATAATTAATAGTCCTTGAAAACAATATTTTTAGTCACTTGCACTCAGTGATTTATAAAATGAGAAGAGTCGGAATGAAGACTCTTTATTATCATAATATCATGATATTATATCATCAGCATTATCATCATCTAGAGTTGGGCCAGGAGCAATCACGTAGGTGATGAACCAGAGGCAACAACGTAAAATAGGACCAAATCTTTCCCCTCCCCTGCCAGGTTGAATAGTGCTTCTCCCAAATTCACGTCCACCCAGTAGCTCAGAATGGGACCTGCTCTGTGAACAGCATCTGTGCAGACGGATTCGGTGAAGTATCTCAAGATGAACTCATCCTAGATTCACTCTGGGCACTGACTCCGCTGACTGCTATCCCACTGGGAAGAGGACACCGAAGCCCAGACACAGAGACAGCGGCGACACGAGGCTGGAGGCAGAGACTGAGGTTGTGCCATCACAGACCTGAGGCTGCAGCAGGCCTGGAAGGATGCTCCCGGCACCTTCAGAGGGCACGGCTGCCACTTTGATTTTGGACTTCTAGCACCCACAGCTGTGAGAGCAAACGGGTCTGCGGTTCCCAGTCTGTGATGCTTTGTCACAGCAGCCTTCGGAAAGTCACACCCTCCCTGAGCCCTGACTGCATCGAAGCATCTAGAGCCCGACCTCCCCCTCTTTCCACTGGGGTCTCTTACAGAAAAGAAGTGTGGTTCACAGGGTAACCTACAAGGAGGGTTCAGCTCTGAGGCTCCCTGCTCCATGGTTCTCAAGCTTAGGGAGTTGCCTGGTGTGTTACACACACAGACTGAGGCCTTGGCTCACACCTGGAGGTCCTGGGGTACCCAGTTCAGGATGTGGTTGGCACATGGGTCTGTTTTAAAGGCCCACGTGGGCTCCTGCTGGGCAGCCTCTGAGCAGAATTTCTTAGGCACTTCTGAGTTCATTCTTGGGAACATAGCTGCTCAGGAACTCTCCCAGAAGGTGCCCTCCATTCCTCCACGGCCACGGTAAATGGGTGCTGCCAGCCTACAGCGTCCGGAGTAAGAAGCTCTCTGCTCTCGTGAACAGCAGGCCCCAGGGTGAAGGCGTGGCAGCCTGACTCCTGCCACAGACATGGGGCCACCTGGGCAGGGCCAGGGCCAACCCAGGAGCAGATGGTGCTTGCCTGGCTGCCCCAGGCACAGCATCCAGACCTGACTGGGCATCTCCAGGACAGAACAGGTGCGGTGCAGACTCAAGACAGGCTCCGGAGTACAAGTGCTTTGCCATTTGTCTTCGCGGTCCTAAGTCGTCACTGCAGTTTTCTCTCCCAGATCCAGTCTCCTGTGACGACGTGGCCATCGTCCATTTCCAGCCTTCTCCCACTCTGTGGTAAAGCTCAAGCAATGATGTCTGGGGAAGCCCTGCCCAGAATCTGACTGCACCCTTCAAACCTAGGCTGACCTCCCACAGAGCTTCTAAAGGGACGGACCACAGTCTGACCTGGAATATTTCAGCTTGCCAAAGAATATCAGTGAGAAATGGCACAATCAGGCAACCACTTTCAACACAGCTTGACCAAGAGAATTGGTGTCAAAAGAATGAGAGGCTGAATGGACATTCTTAGAGGCTTAATCCTCTTGAGATAAAAGCTGAGAGCCCTTTTCACATGGAGCTTAAGGAGATGAGTTTTGCCAGGATGGGCACGTGGGTGGGAAAAGTACTGGTGGAGTGACTGATGGAAAGAGACGGTGTGCTGGCCTGAATCAACAAACGCTTAAGGGAACTCCTTTACACTCTCATTTTCATTCGTTTGACAAAATGAGTGCCCACTGTGTGCCAGATATTGTGACAGGGGCTCTGTTTTCTCTGACACTTAGTGTAAGCTGCATCATTTACTAAAATTAGAAGTCACCAAACTGTCAAGGTAAATTGAGTATAAATACCAATAAAATTACCAATGGGGGAAACTTCCTTTTAGGGGTGTGAGTGGTTCAGGGGAAGACTTTCTTAATCTTGACAAGCATGGCTTCAATCTTGGCCTAAGTGCTCCAGGGAGACACTGACCTGATGGCCCTGTACCTCTTGTGGTCTCAGGCTCACCTAGGGGTACAGGCTCACCCCACTTTACAAGGGCCACCCTGGGACAGTCTGCACTCAGAAATCCTCGCAAGTTGCCCACCTCTCCAGGCTTTGTTCTTCATCGCTCTCAAGAGCATCCTTTCAGGGCTCATCTTTTGTTAAGTTACAAATTGGTATTTAACTGATCCAGATGCCCTGAGGCAGGTGCCTCTCTTATAAAACAAGAGGGGCCGACTGGTGGGATGGAAGGACTTTCGGGCTTAAATACTGAAGTTTGAGTGTGATTCAAGACCCGACACTCTGGCTATATGGCCCTGAAAAGGGCTCTCAATCTTTCCAAGTTTGCTGGGCCATCTGGAGAACTGTCTGTGTTCCTGTAGGGTTGCTATGACGGTTAGAGACGTTGGAGGCTTAGGAGGGTGGGGACCCAGTCTCTGGCTGTCTCTGGCCTTCCCTGGATTCAGCTCAAGTAGAGGTGTGACATATATGCAGATTATATACTATTCTTATATACAGAAACCCACACACTCATAGATAATCCCCTTAACCTTTGATTTCGACCTGGATTCTTTAAGGTGAACAACTAGACTAATGAAAGGGGTGGACTGTGTTAGCAAACAGATAAAAGGTTCACTCTTATTTGTGGTTCATGGATGGATGTCTCCTCCAAGTCCTCAGCAGGTATGTGTGCTATGCGAGCAGCCGAGGGTCTGTGTTCTCTGGGTGCATCTCTGCACCAGCTCCCCAGGGGATCTGCCTGACCCCCACCAAGAGGCACCCACCACACACCGCACGGGGACATGGGGCCCTCACCAGCGAGGTTGCCGGGAGACCTTGTAGCTGCTGTTTGGGCCTCTTCTTGGAAGGTTTGTTCATGAATATAATGAGAAGTTCCCAAAGTCTGTGAAGCTCTCTTCAAGATTCCTTTCTGATGAGGTAATGTCCTTTGGATTCAAATTTTCATTTGCCTTCTGATGTGGAAACTTCTGGCAGAAATGGATTCAGTGGGAGGTGCTGTCCATGAGGACCTGTGGCAGCGCAAGGCTGGGTGGTCACGAGTAGCTACTGCATCTCCAGGAAAGCAAGGGGCTGTCAGGATCCCAGGCCAGAGGTGCCCGGGCGCCCCTCTGGGAGTGTCTCAGGGTTACTCTCTCTGTGGCACTGCCCCAGTCCTCCCACTTCTCCCCTCTGGGTTTCACGTGTGAGGTTCCTTTTAACTAGATGTACTAGGATGAAAATGCTATGGCCAGTGGGGCCAGTGCAGAAGACCAACATAAGATGCACACAAAGATCACCGATGTAGACCACAGCTGATGTGGGCTGCGTGTCCAGTACAGGCTTAGTGCCTTCACATTCCTCACCTCACCTCACGCACCATCTGGCTAGGCAGGAGGTCTGCTTTCCTAGGTCAGAGGCTCAGCGGGTGAAGAAACAGCAGGAAGTAAAGAGCTGGCTGACAGCAGTGGCTGATGCCAAACACCACCACGTTTTCTTAACCCTCCGAGGGCAGCCCTGAAAATGTTCCTTTTCTTTGGAATATTCTAGAAGGACTGCAGCCTGTACAGATGAGGAAGCCTCAACAGAACTATTACAAAGGGGGAGGATTCTGTCTTAATTCATACGCCTGCCTTACTCTGTTACTGCTCAGTTGATAAGCTATGTCTGACTCTCTGTGACCCTGTGGACTGCAGCACGCCAGGCCTCCCTGTCCCTTACTATCTCCCGGAATTTGCCCAAGTTCATGTCCATTGTGCTGGCGATGTTATCTAACCATCTCAACCTCTATCACCCCCTTCTCCTTTTGCCTCCAATCTTTCCAAGCACTAGGGTCTTTTTCAGTGAGTTGGCTCTTCGCATCAGGTGGCCAAAGTACTGGAGCTTCAGCTTCACCATCAGTCCTTCCAATGCCTTACTTTACCAAAGGCCAAATCTCCAAATAATCATGGCAAGACACAAACATTAATAAAGAGATCAAGATCAAGAACTCAGAGATCAAAGTAACTGTAACAATAGACACAACCACAGCAGAGCAGAGCTGAGGCGCCCAAGGCCTCCGGCAGGCATGTGCTGGGAGGTGCTGAGGAGGGGAGTGTGGTGGCTGGGCCAGAACCACAAAGTTCCCACTAAGAAGATGCTTCGGATAGCTTTTTCACATTTTCCAGGTTTATTTTATGTCTACTTCTTTGGCCTATAATAGGCACAAAGCTTTTATTTTTTTAACTGCCAACTATTGACAGATCAATGACAGATTGCTGAAATTATAATTTCTTTAAAAAAAAAAATCTTCATGGCAAATAACCTGTATTCCTTTGAGGCACATCACACCTCTTCTTAAGTGAAGAGAAGAAAGATTTGAAACACTGATACTTAACTATCTCTTCTCTTACTAGGAAATTCTGAGATATACAGAGGACACACTGGCAGTTACGGGGGTGGGGGTGAGTGACACGGGTGATGGGGTGAAAGGGCACAGACTTCTGGTTATAAAATCAGTAAGTCCCGGGGATCGAATGCATAGCGAGGTGACTATAGCTAACACCACAGGACTGTGTACCTAAACACTGCTGAGAGAGGAAACCTTCAAAGTTCTCAGTAAAAGAAAGAAAACCTGTAACTACATGTGGTGACAGACACTCGTGAGGCTGACCCAACATCCTGCAATGTCTACGCACAGTGACTCATCACGCTCTGCACCTGACATGGGTATAATGTTATGTGCCAGCTCTCCCTCAGTTAAAAAGTCCTCTGGGAAAATCACACCAGTACTAATGTGGGGATACTGACTCACCACAAGGGGTGTCTGGAAAGAACGCTGAGCAGACCAGGGATCGACAGGAGACAAGGGGACTTCCTGGTTCCCCAACAAGCCCTTGTGATTCTAACTGAAGCAAATTCAGAGGTCATGAGATATCCTGCACTCAAAGGCAGATGCAAAAGAAAAGCACCCAAATGACCTTTTGGGTGTCTGTAGTTTGGGAACATCTACACTTTTATTAATTCTACTAATAAACAAACAAACAGGGAACTCTATCAGAGTTTTCTCAAAATGAAGAATAAAAATCCAATAAATATATCACTGGGAAAACATTTCAAGGAAAAGAAAACCTCTGTATTTTGGAGTGAAATATTATCTGATGCAGAACATATACAATAATTGCTCCACTATAAACTCCTTTTTCAAAATCGGAGTTCATTGCAGACACATGGGTTCAGAATTCATCATCAGGCCATGAATCCTACTTCCATAAAAGAAACCGTTCTCTTTGCTGATAAACAACAAAACTAACTCATATGCAGATGCATGCCTCAGTACCTCGGTGCAATGGTGTATTTACTTGTATAAATATTTAAAGTCAGACCTTTGAATTTATAATGAAGTAGCATACCACTTTACAAAATAAGGTACTAGTAAATTTAGATGTATGACAAATAGAATTCTGATCAGAATACTAATTGCTGCTGTTGATATTCTAAAACTAAAAAAAGTAATGACATTCAGATTTCATCTAAACAAGCTGAATACATGTGCAGAAATCTTAACAGATCTTAACGAAACCTTACTGCTAAAATTTGTAATGGATCAGATGGGCTTTGTAACTGAGACACAGGCAAGCTTCCTGTCTGGCACTTTTTTTTCTGCTTTTTTTTTATAATGATACAGTCAATTATAACAGGAAAGAATAGAGGAAATCAGACACATCTGTAGTTGGCCATTTAATGACTGGTGTCCCCATGGGGACTGGCCTTTACACACAGAGGCTGGTGCTGAAAGGCTCGTGGGGGTGGGACGCTCGCAAGTATAAATTTGCAACAATCCTGAAGGACTCAGCAGACCTGAGTATTTTCCACCTTCGTTTGTGTTAACCTAAGCTCACCACACTCTCAGGTTGGAGCCCCTGCTCCAGCACATGGTCACTGAATCTGCCTGCTCTTGGCGGAGTCCACAAACACTAACCTAAACTGTTTTGGTTACAGAATAGAGTAGAATCCCAGGTCCTCAGGCAGCCGTGAACTTACCTGTGATGGGCATCCTCGCTGCCACACTTTCTTCGGTGCTCTCATGGGTGCTCTCATCTTCTAAAAATGGAACAAGTGATAATAACAATGTATTTCAAGGTTATACTGATGGAACTGGCCTTTGGTTTTTTAGTTGCCATTCCTTTTAACTGCCCTGCTTCTCACCTTCTCTTTTTGGTTAGTTTATTTCTTGTTTGAAATATACCGTGCCTAGAAGAAAGCCTATTCAAAAGCCAAGGTGTCTCTACACTGCATTCATGCAAAATAATTTAGCCTGACATCTATCAGATTTGGGTGGGGCTTAACATACATGGGCCTCAGGTCCAGCACATGTCATCGACTTCTGACCACATCCCGGGCAGCTCACGTCCCAGGCAGCTGACAGGGATTTCCTGGCACATCTTACCAGTAACACTAAAATAATCACCATTTCTAGAGACTAAAAACTGGTAATAAAATTTGGGGGGGTCATAAATTCATTGATTCTTAATCATTTGTTTAGACTTTTATACGGCTGTATTATAATTTAAAAGAATATTTATTAATTATGAGTAAATTCTATTAAGTGATATAAAAAACTTCACAGTATTTCATGGAATTCAGTTTAATGGAATCATCTCCACCTTTGCAGGATGATCAAAAAAGTACCTAATGTCAACTGTTAATTCTGTTAATATTTCATAGCTTTATAAAAACTACTTTTGTTGCAAATTCAGCAGAACTGAAGACCTACAATTAGGTTTCCCATTCTTCTCAGACTTCAGGTGTTTTCCTGAAGTGGAAGATGGTATAAAATGAGTAATGTATCATGCATACTGAATCACAGGCATTGCTCAGCAGCTTTATTTCATGGGCACACTTTGAGAAAGAGGGTGGCACGCTGATTCTGAGTGCAGTTTTGCTGTGAATGAACCCTTAACAATAGCTACCTTGTTCCCTTGTAGGAACACCTTTGGGCCACAGAGTGGGTTTTCCATTCCTCATTCCATTTTCATCACTCAGAGTAGATGGCAAACTGCAAGATGACTTGCTGCTGTCGACAGCCGACCTGTTGTCATGCTCTTCTGCGAGATCTTTTTTCAATAACGCAGTTGCCTGTAGTGTTTAAAAGAAAGTACAAAAAATTAACAAACTGTGGTCACACTCTCCTTGGTCTCAGAGATCAGCTTTCAAATAACTATTTTACGTCAAGCTTTACTTGAGATTTGTCTCCTGACATTTAACCTACATGAAAATGTCTTCAAGATAAAGTAACACTAGGCTATTTTCCAGCATAATTGAATTCTTCACAATAATTTACACTCACAAGGAGATGTTTTCTGGGGACTGAATCTTCTGTAATATAGTATCTTTCTACTTGGGAAGGATGTGTGTGAGCTGTGACTAACTCGGTTAACCCAAGTGGTATATCCCAGATCCATTCTCTCATGTCCTGAATTCTGTCTTTCAGGCACATGAGACAGAGTTGGCTTGGATTGAGGAGATTTGGGAAAATGTGACCTTATGATATCCTCATACTTCAAGAAATGACCCCCAAACTTTCCCCAAAAGGAGGATTGTGGAAGGACTTGGGGGCTGAGGAGGGTACACTGAAGCAAAGAGAGACCTGACCTCGCTTCAGGTAACCTTCAGTCAAGGATATGGATGCTCTGCACTTTGCCACCAAGTCTGCCAGGGAGCTCAGGAAACTCAGTGGCCACACAGCCTGTCTGCTTCCTCCAGGCATGGAACAGTCTTACCCGTGTCACCCCAAGTGTCTGGGGCAGGGAGGTGGGCAGAGATCTGACCACAGCCAACATGAGACGTAGAGAAAATGTGGTAAAAATAGGACAGGTTAATATCCAGATACTTCACATCTGGGTCAGCATTCCTCCCTCAAGAATTAAAAATACACTGGTGACCAGAGCTGAACAACCAACACAATGTCACTGTCTGGCTGCCAAGGCACATGTCTCTCTCTCCCCCATTTGGAGTGGAAGACTGCTTAGCGGTGCTGACCTCTCCCTGGGACATGATGGCAGCAGTAAACCCGCCGTGTGGGGAATACACCTGAGACCCTGCAAGTGAATGTGAAGAGGGAGCTGGGCACAGCCTCTCCTGCCATCTTCTATCCAAGCGCGAAGTGGTAACAATGTTAGTGTCGAGCGAACAAAGGGGAAGATTCTATTCTTTGCTTGTCATCAACGTGAAAGGACGTGAAGCTTTGACAGGGAGAATCACTAAGGCAGAACCTCAACGACTGAGCCTGGTGAGTTTGGCTAAGGCCACTGTTATTGGCCTGGACATCCCAGCGAGGCGCTTGCCTTTGGCCTTCCCCTCATTTCGAGATCTCCACCAATCCTGAGCTAATCGAATCTGTTCCTGTAGAGAGCAGGACCGTCCTCTGTGCACCCAATAACCCTGGCTATGCGGAAAGCATTTCAGAAGATGAACGAAAAGAATTGGCCTAGTCTCTGTAGTTAAAGCTGTAATTTCCTTTTCCTGATATTTAAAATAATCCAAACATGCTAACAGGGCCTCAAATATGTATTTCTTCTTTGTATTATCTCATGCAATAGCTGTAACTGATAATTTCTTGGTGTGACTTCACAGTAGCCACTGTCTGAACTCATGGTTTAAGAATAAAGTTGTTAAAAGCCTGTTGAGGGTTTCTACACTTTCTATTGTGCAATGTGCAGACAGAGGAGACTGTCCTGGATGGTCAGTGACTGAGACAACTTCTCACTAGTGCATGGTGATGACACATGAGCTATCTGTTTTGCACATCCCTTTCCTACAAGAACTTCTTTTGCTTCAACTGGCTTCTACCTGGGCTTCAAAAGAACACAGACTAAAGTATTATAGCTATAAACATCTTTCTAACAACCCCTTGTAAGCTTGGTGAGAGGACCACCAATGCCATCATCTCTACCTGGAGCCCTTTTTTAAAAATTTTAACCATGGTAAGTATTGGGCACTCTACAGGTTTCATTTATTTTGTATATTTTATCCCATTTATCTTTACTACTTAATACTCATATCTCTGGGATTTCTCTTAGCTTTTTGATAGGAACATTTAAAGATAATTCTAGAGGAAAGTCGTTAGAGATAAGTACTTTATATCTATACGGGTTTCGATGGATGGTCAAATCACAGCATGAGAATGGTTGATCTGACTCTGCTGGACCATGAGGCCAACAGAGAGGGCAGCAGATCTGCCCAGTGGGACATCTGCAGAGGCATTCACAAGGTAAGTCCCTCACAGGGAGGGAATCATGACAAGCTGGGACAGAAACAAGACAGCCTCAGCCAAGGATGGGTCAGAAGGTCCATTCAAAGGATCAGTCAAAAACAACTTATACAGAATCAGGAAGAACACCTGTGATACCTACTCAAGATGTACTGTTTGCAGATCTTTGAAAGGGTGCATTTCTAAGAAGGCCCCAGACAGAAGGAGTTTGCAGAGTGACACTGACAACATGAACCCATACCCGCAAAGGAACCAAAGCCCAGAGGAGAGTGAACAAACTGCCATGCATGTGCCACCTGGGACTGAAGGGCTCTGCAAAGTGAGACCTTCTATCTGAAAAATTCACCACAGATGGACCTTCTGATGGTGCTTATGAATGGCCCATGCTTGGGTTCCATCTGATTCGTTAGGCAATAAAGGCTTTCTCTCCTCTCATACATTTGGAGCCAGTCTGGTACAGTGAGGAGGGGTGGGGTGGGGGGCTAGATACTGTCTCATGGTTTTCAGCAGTCTGCAGCCTAAGTCAATACCAATGAACTAGCTCCTCACTGTTCTAACTTTCCCAGGAGCCAGGAGAAAGCACTTAGAAATTCAATGCCAAGGTATACACTATCTGCAGGATGAGTGAGGAAGACATCTCCATATTTCAGAACTCATGGAACATAAATCATCCTATGAATTACATTCAGCAGGACACCTAGAGTTAATTGCCTCAATTCTTCTAGGATTTTCTCAAAGTTCAGTTTAAATGCAGATCTTTCTAAGTCTAGAACCCTAAGAGTCACCTAGGCTAACTCTAAATTTATATCCCCAAACTTAGCAACTGTGATATTCAAATGCAGAAATCAATAAATGAAGATATTAATGGAAGAGGCTTGTATCCAAACACCATTAAGAAAAGTGAAAGATGAAAATCAAACTGCTCAAACTATTATAGCAAACAGCAAAAATTTATACAGGAGTTCTCAAAAGTCAGTAAGAAAAAATATGACTAACCTGATAGAAAAATGAACAAAGAACGTGAACTGGCAAATTAAAAAAGAAGAAATACAAAAGGCTAACAAACAGAGAGGGGAAAGAGTCTGATCTCAGTTCAGTCGCTCAGTTGTGTCCAACTCTTTGTGACCCCATGGACTGCAGCACTCCAGGCCGCCCTGTCCATCACCAACTCCCAGAGTTTACTCAAACTCATGTCCATTGAATCAGTGATGCCATCCAACCATGTCATCCTCTGTCATCCCCATCTCCTCCCACCATCAATCTTTCCCAGCATCAGGGTCTCTTCTAAGGAGTCAGTTCTTTCCATCAGGTAAGCAAAGTATTGGAGTTTCAGCTTCAGTCCTTCCAAAGAATAGTCAGGATTGATTTCCTTTAGGATGGACTGGTTGGATCTCCTTGCTGTCCAAGGGACTCTCAAGAGTCTTCTCCAATATCACAGTTCAAAAGCATCAACTTTTCAGTGCTCAACTTTCCTAATAGTCCAACTCTCACACCCATATATGACTACTGGAAAAACCATAGCTTTGACTAGAAGGACCTGTGTTGGCAAAGTAATGTCTCTGCTTTTTAATATGCTGTCTAGGTTGGTCATAACTTTTCTTCCAAGGAGCAAGCACCTTTTAATTTCATGGCTGCAGTCACCATCTGCAGTGATTTTGGAGCCCCCCAAAATAAAGTTTGTCACTGTTTCCACTGTTTCCCATCTATTTGCTATGAAGTGATAGGACCAGATGTCATGATCTTAATTTTCTGAATGTTGAGTTTTAAGTCAACTTTTCCACTCTCCTCAACAAATTGATGAAAGAACACTAAAGAGTGATGAGCTCTTTAGTTTCTCCTTGCTTTCTGCCATATCGGTGGTGTCATCTGCATATCTGAGGTTATTGGTATTTCTCCCAGCAATCTTGACGCCAGCTTGTGCTTTATCCAGTCCAGCATTTCTCATGATGTACTCTGCATGTAAGTTAAAAAAGCAGGGTGACAATATACAGCCTTGATGGACTCCTTTCCCAGTTTGGAACCAGTCTGTTGTTCCATGTCCAGTTCTAACTGTTGCTTCTTGACCTGCACACAGGTTTCTTAGGAGGCAGGTAAGGTGGTCTGGTATTCCCATCTCTTTCAGAATTTTCCACAGTTTGTTGTGATCCACACAAAGGCTTTGGCATAGTCAATAAACCAGAAGTAGATGTTCTTCTGGAACTCTCTTGCTTTTTCAATGATCTGACGGATGTTAGCAATTGGATCTCTAATTCCTCTGCCTTTTCTAAATCCAGCTTGAACACCTGGAAGTTCACGGTTTAAGTACTGTCGAAGTCTGGCTTGGAAGATTTTGAGCATTACTTTGCAAGCGTGTGAGATGAGTGCAACTGTATGGTAGCTTGAGCATTCTTTGGCATTGCCTTTCTTTGGGACTGGAATTAAAACTGACCTTTTCCAGTCCTGTGGCCACTGCTGAGTTTTCCAAATTTGCTGGCAAAATGAGTGCAGCACTTTCACAGCATCATCTTTTAGGATTTGAAATAGCTCAAGGAATTCCATCACCTCCACCAGCTTTGTTCGTAGTGATGTTTCCTAAGGCGCACTTGACTTCACATTCCAGGATGTCTGGCTCTAGGTGAGTGATCACACCATCATTGTTATCTGGGTCATGAAGATCTTTTTTGTACAGTTCTTCTGTGTATTCTTGCCACCTCTTCTTCTTTTTTTTTTTTTGCCACCTCTTCTTAATATCTTCTGCTTCTGTTAGGTTCATACCATTTCTGTCCTTTATTGTGCCCATCTTTGCATGAAATGTTTCCTTGGTATCTCTAATTTTCTTGAAGAGATCTCTAGTCTTTCCTGTTCTACTGTTTTCCTCTATTTCTTTGCATTGATCACTGAGGAAGGCTTTCTTATCTTTCCTTGCTATTCTTTGGAACTCTGCATTCAAATGGGTTTATCTTTCCTTTTCTCCTTTGCCTTTGGCCTCTCTTCCTTTCTCAGCTATTGGTAAGGCCTCCTCAGACAACCATTTTGCCTTTTTGCATTTCTTTTTCTTGGGGATGGTCTTGATCACTGCCTCACAAACCTCTGTCCATGGTTCTTTAGGCACTCTGTCTATCAGATCTAATCCCTTAAATCTATTTGTCACTGCATTTGTGTAAAATGAACACACAAAAAAATTGGCTGTGATCTGTACTTCTAAATTTGGTGTTCGAAAAAGGTTGATGGTATCCGGTTTCATAAACAGTACAGAAAACTGATATTTTCATCCATTCCTGGTAAGCTATGACCCTGCCAGGGTGAGTTCTAGGAGTGCAGAGCAGAAGGCTGGGAGATGCACAGACCCTCTGACCTAAGAGATCTACATCTAGGAACTCATTCTCAGGAATCAGCATGAGAATCTGTAAAAAACTGAGCTCTCAGATATTCTTTGAAACTTTTTCACTAGAGAAGAAATTAAAAACAACTTAAAATGTTCAACACCAGGAGCCTGGTTAGAGAGACAGTGGAAGGGCCACACAGGGGTTTCTGTGCAACTGTCAGAAAGGATGGAGAGCATGTGATGGTGTGAAAGGAGGTTTCCCCTGTGACACAGTGTGGGGGGCAGGTCACGGGGCCGTCCACACACACAGCACAACCCATGTTTGTCAATATATTAAATATTAAAGACCACACATCTCAATGTCAACAAAGTTCTATACAGAAAGCTGGGTAATAGGCAGTTATCTTGTCTTCTTTCTGTTTACCTTAATATTTCAAGTTTGTTTTTTTCCTGCTATGTTTTTTAGAAAAAGAAAACATATGCTAACTCTACAAGAATACAGTTTCTGCAATGGGTGGTACAGAGAGAAAATGAATGTGAAAACACTTAATAAAATAAAAAACCTCCATATGGAATTCAGTGTTATTAATGCAGATACAGAAGAGCAAGAGAATGAAAAACCAGGGAAGTTGACAGCGTGGCTGTTCCCCTCATACACAGATTTAACTGACCCTTCCTCAAGAACCTGGCACACCAGAAGTAATTGCTCAGTGTCCAAACAGAAGTACAAGTGTCATCACTGAAGCTGTACGTGAGTTACAGGACAGGAAGGAGACGGTACCAAAGTAGCGATGAGAAGAAAAGGGAAGTATTCACACGAGCCAGTGAAGGAGTAGTCAAGAGAGGAGGACGGAAGCCCAGGCCACCATCTGGGGAGGGGGCAGGGACTCTCGAGGCTGCTTCCACCTGCTCTGTGGGTGACACTGGTGGCTGCGCTGCTTTGCCTCTGGGCGCCTCCCCGGGTGGAAGCAGGCACCACTTAGGAGAAAAGCAGTATTAAGGTACTTGGTATTTTAATGAAGCACCCAACTCATTTTTTTTTTTCCACATAGAGTAATTACAGATTTTCCTGATTTAAAAGCATGCAGCTCAATTATGTAATTGCCTAATAGGTTATGCGGGTGCTGTGGATCTTATCTGGTCTCGGGAGGACATAATCCGAGTTTCGGTGGCTTTAATGATGTATTTACTCAAGAGACGGGATTGACTCCAGCTGATGGCAAGGGACCCACAGGTAAACATCATTTACATGTGGCTGTTTAATTAGCCATTTACCCAAGAGATCAAAGTAAATATTTCTCAGCTTCATTAGACTCTTAATCAAGTGATTTCTACTAGAGCTTTCTTAAATTTTGAAAATCTCTTACTTTAAAAATTTTTATCTACAGAGAAATATTTAACCATATTATTTACTGAATATATATACTGTGAATACAGGACAACAACTCAGAGACACTTGACTGTGCTGATTTGTGACTCTAATGGTCCTAGAGCCCAGAAAAGCATCCTGTCCTCACATCTGCCAGGCTTGTCCTGCCCACGTCACTCGGGTGGGCGAGTCTTTAGGGCTGTGCTTTTTTTCAGTCACAACCTATTTAGAAACTGCCTGCTTGCTTCTATTTATAAGGATGGATTTTGTCATTTATTTATTGGTAATTTTTATGGTTGTCACTAGATGGTGATTTAAAAAGGAACAAAATACCTACTAGGGGAGGTAGAAGGTTATTTGACTAATGAGCTATCAATTGGGCACCCCTCTTCCTATTAATTATGGAGTATATTATTTGAAAAATTATGAGTGAACTGGTTGTCTGGAACTTGGAATATGTTTTCTAATATAAACAACATCTTAAAAAAATAGACAAGGAGATGGTAAATGGCAATACTGTAGACCAATGCTTATTTTGCCCTTGATGTGACTGAGATATAGTGTATCTGCAGTGAGTATGAATGGAAAACAATGTTGTTACAAAACAGAACTAAATACAATGGGTAATAAAACCTGAAAACAAAATCCTTATTAAGATCTACATTTATCATTAGATACGAAAAAGAATCTAAAAAGCAATGGTTCTGTTCTTCCTAAAGAACACAGTTCTTTTTTCAAGAACATTTACATGGACGATGACATACCGCAAACAAGACAAAACTGAGGGTTAGTTACTGAGTCACATGCAGCGCAGTAAAATGAAAATGTGTTCAGGAAGGATGTGCACAAGGTTACCTTTGAAAAGGGCAGGATCTGTGAGGGGCACCCAGGGGCTGTATCTCTACCTGCAATAATCCACTCCAGAAGGAGAAGAATGGGGAGAAAGGAGGCAAGGAGGGAGAGAAGAGCAAGGGTAGGAGCAGAGGCAGGAGCAGAGGAGAGGGGAGGGCGAAGGGGTGGGGAACTGCAGAGTGCAGGGGTAACATCATGCAGACATGGGTCGGTGGCTTCACTGTGCTGCTCCGTGTGTGTGTGTGAAATGCTTTTTAAAAAGTCCTTCTACTCTTTTCTAATTAGAGAGCTGGGGGAGGGGGTGTTGGGCAGGGCTGAAGGTGCTCTGAAAGGCTGGAGGGCAACACAGGCTCTGGACAGCGCTGCAAAACAGGCTGTAGCTTTGGGACAGAGGGGCAAGGACTGCCTCCAGAGGGGGCTCCTGTGGAATCCTGAACTTTGTGCATAATCAAAATAAAGAAGTATTAAAGCCAGAAAACTCTATGTTATATAGCGAGTTAAGCATGTGTGAGGATGAAAACACATACTTGGAGGGAATTCCCTGGTGGCGCAAAGGTTGGGACTCCATGCTCTCACTGCCTCGGCCTAAGTTGGATTCCTGGTTAGGGATAAGATCCACTAGCCAGATGGGCCACTCTGGACCTGGGTTTCTGCCCTCCAGCCCCACCCACCGCACCTCCCTGGGAACCGGCTCCATGACTCTGGTCCAGCATGACCTGCTCTACCTGCGCCAAGTGCTCAGTCCACTCCCGACTGTCCTGCTGAACCACGGCTGGGTGCATCCTTGGCTGTCCCCTTCCCAGTCCATGGGGACTAAATTCCTTGAGGCCCCTCCTGCAGCCCGGCTCAAGGGGCTCTGCAGCTTCCCAAACTCTGCTGAACCCGTGAACACCTCTCCTGAGCTGGGCCAGACTCTGTACAACTTCTGGTCCCTGTCCCCAGGTGTAGTCTGCTCCTCAGCCACGACAATGGCTCCGTTTGCCGGGAAAGTGTGCACTTTCTTGACCTGTTCTTTGGCCCCTAAGTCCGTCACCCACCCCCTCGGAGCCTGCTGAAATCCTGCCGGGCTTTTCAGGGTCACCTTCGCATGCCCCTCAGCTCTCTCAGTTATCACGTCTGCCCTCCCTGCTTCTCCAGCTGCCTGGCTCCCATTCTGGAGGGTCTAAGCCCTCTGCCATGTTCCTACTGCGGACACCCACTCTGCCATTCCCCAGAGGGGCCGCATGGGATTTCTCTCTCTCCCCCCCGTGGATCTGGGCTGCTGCCTAATCCACAGAAATGGACGAATACATATTTGCTGAGTTGACAAAAACGACCACACAGTATGTTTAAAGAATGATGTAGAGAAAGAAAACCAGAGTTCTCCAAGAGGCTCCTAAGTTCCCTGGACAAATGTTGCGGTAGGTACGTTTAATTAGGTTACCTCCAGGCCCTGGGTTAACTAACCTTACGTAAGAAAGGACCTGAAATGCCTACACAAAACACTATGCAAAAGGTCTGAGATCAAAGTTCATCCAACCAACCACAAAAGCTCACTTACAATTTACATTTTTCAAATATATTAATCATTGTTAAGGATGTTAACTATTTCCTCAAATGACTAACTTGTACAATTTGAAACTTAAAGAATAAAAAGTACTAACCTTTGTCCTCTGGTCCAGTCTATTGACCAGGAAAACTTCAGACTGCTTCCCTACTTTCTCTTCTTGGACAGAAGTATCATGTCCTTTCAGGGCGGCAATATGCTGACCCGATTGTGTCCTTAATAAGCCTGAGGCTGGTGCTTGTTCAAACCTATGAAACACAATTAGGAGTCCCATTAGACAAGTGCAATGCTGGGTGACTTATGAGTCTCCTGTATTGTTAAAGGTCCCCACAATCATGCTAGTAGAAGACAGTTTACACAGAAAAGTCTGGAACCTAATATAATCTGGGATAAGGGGATTTCCAGAGTTCAGGTTTCTTTTTGCAGGGTAACTTTCATTTTATTTTAGTTATGATATCATTGATAGATGAGCATTCTCAACTCTGTCTGCACCCTAGGACCACCTGGGGGGTTTTGCATCACCTAGGTACTTCATGCCATTGCTTCGGAGTTCAGGAAAACTAGTTAGTCTGGCGGAGGGCGGGGAACCCAGCAAATTGAGACTTTCTTTAAGACTCTCAGAGCAATTCTGATGTGTGGTCACTGTTTCTTAACTAGTGCAGAGGTGGTCAGGCTCCTCTTAAAGGTAAAGAAAAACAACAGTTCATATCTCCACCTCAATTAGTTTATTCTTATCGTACTCTTGCACTGCTTTCATTTTTTTTTTAATAACTATTAGGAAAAAGTCCAATGTAAGCCTATATTGCTGTCTATAATATTGTATTTAGATACTAATCAGAAGAAAAATGTGCTGTATTTTAGGCCGGGGGCAGGAAACACATCAGATGAGCCTGGAGCACCTTGTCCCAGGAAGGGAGGAAGCTCTTGGACCCTGAGTTGTGTGAACAGGCCTCAGCGGTTGTGCCAAAGAGGCACCCACTGGCCAAAGATGAGACAGTGTGAGAGCCAAAAGAACAGGGACTAACATGGACTGGAATGCGGGGGATGTATAAAAATACATGAGTTCGTTTAAAAGATAAATAATAAAAAACCTTTGGATTCAGCCTTGAAAAGGAAGGAAATCTTTGTCACAGATTACAACATAGATGTACTACAACATGACATTCTACTCTGTTATATAAGCCAGTCACAAAAAAGCAGTATGATTCCACTAACATAAGATGCCGAGAATAGTCAAATTCAGAGGCAGAGTAGAGTGGTGGATGCCAGGGGCTAGGGGAAGGAGGATTGGGTACTTGTTTAATGGGGACAGAGCTCCAGTTCTGTAAGACGACAAAGCTCTAGAGATCTGATGCACAAAAATGTGAATGTACTTAATGCTACTGAACTGTACACTTCAAAGGGTTAAGGTGGTAAATTTTATGTTTATGTGTGTTTTTACCACCAAAGTGTCAACAAACCAACCTTTGGATGCTGCTAGAGAAACAATTTGTTATTCTGGAAACTGGTTAAGGAAAGGGATGGAGTCAAGCATTTGTCCCGCCTTTGTGGTCAACAACAAAAAACACAAACAAACAAAAAATTTTCAGAGTTACCAAGTAGTTGATGGGGAAAGTTTTTTCAATTAATAGATGCAAACAGAGGGCTGCATTAGAAAAGTCACCTGTTTTTTAAGTCCAAATTAATGAGTGCACCTAGGAAATGATCATAATGTTGAGGAAACTGCATAATGGAAGCTTTGAATCAGAGGCACCCGTCTGCCAGTGCTCAAGTCCTTAGCCCAGTCCTGGAAGCACACACGAAGGGACGAGCAGTCACGTGCCACCTGAGGAGGTGAAGTAAGAAGGAGCAGCACTGCCTGTGATGGCATTCTGCCAGAATAACCTGCCTGGAATATAATTCTGGATCCCGACCAACCAGCAGTTTACAGGGAACATCATTTGGGTCCTGATTCAAAGACAGCAAATGTAGACAGACTGCTTTTGAGAAAACCAAAGCAAAGTGACAAGGACTAGGTAACAAAGAATTTTCTTAAGTGGTCAAGTATTAAATACTTGTACTTTAGAGATGTATTTGTGAGAGGAAAAAATGTTGTCTGTTTTAAACTACTGAAGAAAAAGTGTGGGTGAGGGAAAGAGATAAAACAAGACTAGCAAAATGTTGACAACTGTGGGTCTGGGAGAGGGTATGTGGGACTTTATTACATTCACGCCGACTTTTCTAGATGTTTAAACATGTCAAAGTGAAAGTGAAGTCGCTCAGTCGTGTCTGACCCTTTGTGAACCCATGGACTGCAGCCTACCAGGCTTCTCCGCCCATGGGATTTTTCAGGCAAGAGTACTGGAGTGGGTTGCCATTTCCTTCTCCAAAACATGTCAAAGTATATACTAAAAATCTGTGTACTAATATGTGCAACTTACTTAGAAATTCTTAAAAATAACAGATTGGAATTGATGGATGGATGGATGGGAAATAGATTTGGGAGTGTAATAAAATGTCAGTGGTAGAAGCTGGGTGGTAGGTATGTCAGTGTTACAGTTTTTCTCATTTTTCTGTATGTTTGGAAATTTTCATAATAAAATGGGAAAGAAGTCTAGGTGTAATTCAGAACCTTTAAAAAGAAATCTTAATTGTTTTAAGATTTGGCCGGACCTAACCCCTGCTTTTCCCCAAGACTTGAATAAAGTGGGATGCATCACTGGAATCCTTGAACTTATTTAAAAATTTCCCCAGATGATTCCAAGGTTCCTGGCTGGTCTGGAAGGAAGACTTGTTTCTCCTGGTAACATCTAGACCTCACCGACGTCATAAAGCTTCCAAGTCCTCTGTTCTGTTCTATGTCAATGAGTTACCCTTTGTATCTGCATGTGGGTTTATAGCGATTTCCTTTCTAGGAAAACGCACACATGGGCCATTGTCAAATTCTAGTCCAGTCAGCAGGTATATTTCTCATAATGAGTAAAATCAGTTGTTTCTATCTAGAAAGCAAGTTTAGTTAGGTTGAACTCAACTTGAAAACAAGTTTAATGAGGATGAATTAGTTGGGATGCACTGACTTATCAGACACCAGCCCTTCTGGTGACTGAGACACATGATTTCTGCAGAAGCAAAGCCAAGGCAAGACTCTGGTTACTAACACCTCTTCCAACTGTAACCATTCTTTGTGTCCTGACATGAAAGCACTAGCTGAGGTTTCCTGTAATTATTACACTTGCTTCATAAAAGGAGAAAACTCACAGGCTCAAAAAGCAAATGAACTTCTGGAGGAGAGACAGCATCAGAATCTGTGACTTCTGAGCGGCTGAGCCAACACCTGGCAACCAGGAAGGCTTGGGCCACGGCAGACCCTGCGTGGAGTCCTGCCCCGGGTTCTATACAAACACACAGAATCAGAACATCTATGGAGCAGTTCAGAGGACTTAAAGGAGTTTTTTCCTCTTTTGTCCACTTCACTTTTCTAAGTTTCTAGTAGCAACGTCACACAGAAAAAAAAAAAAAAAACAAAGCATGATGTCAGTTCAATTATATACTCCTCTAATTAAAAATAGAGTTTAAAGTCTATAATTAATCTCATACACTTATAACGGTTTCCAATGAGAAAACTGCAATTTAAGCAAAGGTACCAGCATTTCCTAACTACAACTGATTTATAACAGATGGGTAATCTGACCAAAGTTTTAAATGCAGACAAAATAATAAATATCTTGAATTTTATGCTGAACATAAACAGAATAAAATAGATTTCTACATACTATACTCCACATACTATAAACCTGACAATTTTTCAGCATTAGTTTGAGAGCACAATGGGGCAAATGTATCTGAAAGGAGCCAAGGATAGAGACAATTGCACCTGGAAAAGATACAAAATCATGGGTGGTCTCATTACGGTTTCCACAGAAGACAAAGCAATTAAATAATCACTTTTATGTTAAAATATATTTTCCAGGAGGCAATAAAGAACAATTTTTTTTAAAATCGACTGCCTCAAATGACATGCATCATATTTTAAAAACTCAGAATTGTCTAAAATAACAACTTACTAGTAACAGTAAGCCTTTCACATGAAGGTCTTACAACATTTAATCCCAGGTATAACAAAAATCAATAAAAACAATAATAATGATGATAGGAATGATTTTGTCCTTTTTTCTTTGAAGAGCCTTCATTTTGTGATAGAGAATTCAGAAATCTACCTTTCCAATCTATGCTGTGGACCAGGTGTCCCATTTCCTGGATGGAAATGAAGCAAAGAGACAGATGTTACTTGCTGAGGTTTGCTCAGGGGCACAAGCAGGGCCATGGCCACACAAAACATGGCTCTGTTCACAGGCTTTCAGGAGTTCATAAGCTGTTAGAGCCTTCCTGTTCTGCCCAGCTGACATCAATGTCACTAACAATTGAGAAACAGAAGTAGATGATTCTCTTCAAATCTGTGTTTCTGGAATGACCAGCAGACAGCTTCGGTCTAAGGGCTGTCCCTGGCAGACAGGAATACCCCATTTAGGGAAATACCTAGCAATACCTTGCCTGTAATGCAGGAGACCTGGGTTCAATCCCTGGGTTGGAAAGATCCCCTGGAGGAGAGCATGGCAACGTACTCCAGTATTCCTGCCTGGAGAATCCCATGGACAGAGGAGCCTGGTGGGCTACAGTCCATGGGGTGGCAAAGAGCTGGACACGACTGAGCGACTAAGCACAGCACAGCACTAGGAATACCTCCTGGGTGCTGAGGGCACAGGAGGTGGTGAACATGCAGAGGGCAGGGGAGCGTGATGCCAGGACTAAGACCTGTTAGGAAGGACTGGCAGCTAAGACCAGACTGCCTGTCTCTCAAAGGTCAGACACTTGGGGCTTTCTCTGATGCTAGAGAGGGAACCAGTGGCAATCAGTGTGCAAGGAACGGCATCCTCAGTCATGACACAGGGTAATTCTGATTATAACAGACCACAACAGTGACTTCAGGAACCATTCCTGACTTCTTTATCTGGCTTTAAAAAATGACTGTGGCAGAGACACAGTTCCGAAGGCTCCAGATATTAATTTTAAAATTTGTGTTGGTCATAAAGAAAGATCATTTCTTCTTGGAAGGCTGATTTATACATAACTGTAGATCAATAGTCATGGAAAATGCAACCTCTCATAATGGGAACGGACGCTCTATTTATGCATGTTGAGAAACTGTAACAAACGTGGGCCGAGTCGATGGAGATGGCATATCTTATCACCACGCCACAGTCTGGCAGCCCAGGTTAAGAGAGTCACATGATGAATCACCTAGTCTAACAACTCAGTCCACAGAGAGAATTATAAATTCGTATATGCCTTCATGCGACATACCAACACTGTGGTTTATGCCAAACAATATATCAACAGACACAGAGGTGGTGAGAAAGAAGTGGGGGTCCAGCTGAAGAGCCTCACGGCACACAACCACCAAATGGCCAGAGAGACTCCTCTCCAGCCAGCTTCTCCCACCCTTGGAAAGGGCATTTTAAGACTGCCTTTATCTTCACTTTGCATGATAAAAAACATGAAAGAGGATTTCCATGCATTGCCTTCACTGCTGTAAGCTGAAAAGCTACTGACCAGGACGGGCAGGTCCGACCTTCTCTGTAGTGTGGAGATCACAGCAAGATGCGGAAGCAGCTGTAAACACGTTCAGCATTGGTGACCCTCACCCTGCGGTCTGTGGGATGGAGTCCTGTGATCAGCCACGTTTTCTTGGGACAAGGTCCTTTTAGAGACCATTACCCTGACGGCTCCTCACGCCCTGATGGGACCCGATACACACTGGATTTATGCCGAATTCCACTCTGAAAACCATGTTATCCTGCCTGTTTATATCCTTACACAAAAGAGTCTGCATGATACACAGAAAGGACAGTAGACGCCAGATGTTAAGACAACCAGACCTGAAAGCCATCTCACTCTCCCTGCCAGACAAGGCCTGTTCAGGTGGGCTGACCACATCTGAGCAGCCATTTGTTCTCTGCTGGAAAATGGTGGGGACAGACTTCAGTGAGGGGACTTCACTTCAGTCAGTCCCCCAAATAAAAATCAGGGTAAGGACACTGGTGACATTCATGCACCCATGAATTAGGCACCTACCAGGGGCAGCAGTGGACAAACCACTACCCATATTATCTATCTGTAATGCTGTGAATTTAATTCAGAAGCCCAGATTGCCACAAAGCTTCTGAGGCCCTGACAAGACACCCAGAGTGTCAAGAAGGTGCGTGAAGGGATAAGATTTCTGACTGATTCAGAAACAACCATGACTCACATGTGCCAACCACCCTGCAAACGATTAACCTCGCTCACTCACCCCCATTTTTGAGCCACTGAAGGTACATGGTTGGAGTGGCACTCTCACACTTGAGGGAGCAGAGGTAAGCATGCATTCAAGCCCGGATAGCAGGGCCCCACCTCCAGACTCCTGTTTCAGTGGATCTGGGGTGGGATCCAAGAACGTGCATTTCTAACGAGCTTCCAGGATTTGTGGATGCTGTTGGTACAGGAACTATACTCATCAGAGGCCTGCATCAGCAGCATGACCTAGGAAACGCAGGGACATCTGCCTGGACACCTGTCTAGCGGGCAGTTCTGCTGCACTACCACCTGAGTGTTCACCAAGTCATGTGAACATGCGAGACTGAGCTTACCCATGTTCCCTCCCCACGAGTAAGCCTTAAAATGTTGCTATGGGCAGGGGTTCAGCAGATACATGTGCAGGGATTGAGCAAGATACAGGAGCAGGGATTGAGCAGATGTATCCGATTAACAATTAGGAACAAATACATTCACAAAGACAGATGGTGAGGCCACAGTTAAATCGATGCTCCAGGGGCCCAGCAGAGCTGACCGTGTACAGCAGTGTTTCCCACCCTTATCTGGGAACAAGGAGGGCCTCTCCACCACGGCAGCAACTGGAAGACTGTCACACCTGACTCGCTTGTTGTCACCGCCACCCCCAGGGCAGAGTTGAGGGAGCTGGTGAAGGACAGCGGCTCCGCAGGTGTGAGGGCCTTCTCGTAGGATGTCACTGTGGTTACAGAGCCTATAAAATAAAACAGGTGCCGCAGGAGACATTTATTTGAGCCCAGATGGTCAGCTTCTAGAAACTATGGTGGCTCTTCGTGGTTTACTGAAATATATCTGTAATATAATCTAAACATAAAGACGCAGCAACTAGACTGTCTCTTGACAAAGATGTAAAACGGGATAGTTTGAAAAACTTGTCTGCGTGAAGGTGGCTGTTTTAAATCCATCAGAGGAAGTGGCTTTAACCCTTCGCAGACTTCATGAGGTTCACATCCACAGCTGTGCAATCTCACTGCACATCCCACCTGACTGATAGGAATGACAGATAATCTGAACAGCAGAAAAGGCTAATTTCACATTGTCAATCATAACAAAGTTAGATCTCCTCCACTCACATGAAATTTACTTAAATTGTCACTGCTAAGAAATTGAAAACTGCTGGCTGAAGTAGAGGTTACGTCCTCTATTTCTGAATGCAGAAAAAATGACTATTATTTCTCCATTCAGATCCCACTGCAATGAAGTTTTCTTTATTCTTAGAAAGAACAGGAAGGAGTGGAAAGAGGGATCTAGCCCTTGTCATCTTTTTACAGTCCACAGGGACACTGGTGGAGTGTTAATTGTTCTAGGTTAGGTCTGTCAGGATCACAACAGTCTCCAAAGAGTTTGGTTAGTAACTTCCTTAAAAAAAAAAATGACAGTTTGCATGATTCTAAAAAGTCATGGGAGAAGATATCAAAGACAAAATACTTCTCCTTTAAAGAAACTGATCACATATGTAGCTGGCAATATACAACACATTCCCCAAGAGGAAAACGAAGCAACTTACAAAGTAATGTTCATAGCAAAGTATTACTAATTTGTAATCAGTCTAACAGTTGGGAGAGATCTAATGGTTGGACTAAATTACTCAGTCTATTCGATGGCCATGTGCCTGATGATACAAGGATGAAAAAGACCTGCTCCATCTGTACACTGGTGGCTTGCCCCCCACCCCCTCCAAAGCAGGCCTTCACCCTGGGCAGGAAACAGAAATGGGTCCACAGATTCAAGCCTTGTTCTGGACTCTGGGCCCCCCTGTTGGCACCTCCAGCTCCAGGCCAAGTCCCAGCTCTTGTCTAAACCCTGAGCCTGTGGCCCATGCCATGTTGGGTCCTCATTGTCGGACCTCGGCTGCCCCAAATCTCCTCGCCTGTGGGATGTGCAGTACCTATGTCTACCAGCTTTTTCGAAGGCAAACTCTGGGTCCTGATTCTCCCTAGAAGATTGTACCTTGTCATCAACCAATTCACAGTGAGACCTGCCCTTAAGACGACGAAGATAAGCCAATTTCAGAGCAGTAACGATACGTAGAGGGGAAGATGGTCAGGAAGGTGGGGCAGGGCCCTGTGCTGGGCAGGATGCAGACAGAGGGAGACCATAGCTGAAGCCAGGAGGCAGCAAGGCAAAGGCGAGGGAAAGCCAGGCTAAGAGGGGGTGGGGCCTAGTAAGGAGATAAGCTGGCCTTGGTGGTGACTGGATAGTAACAGGAAATAAGATTCAGTATAAAACTCTGGCAAGGAAACAGTGATAAACGTCATGGGTTTTTGAGTCATGGCTGGTTTCCTGGCAGCTGTAGCTGTGGACAGGGCTGATGAGGGAGAGACGGGCCAGGGGACCGACCCTCTGCTCTGGGTGGCAGGGGACGAGCTCGCAGATGTGAGCTCAGTGGTGGGCGGCAGATGGGGAGGACCCACAAGCCCACCGCTGGTGGGGTGAGGATGCTAAAGGCCGGGGCACAGGTCAACCTTAAAGGGCTGATCACCCCAGGCTCCCATGGCAGAGTGTCTCAGTGAGGTTAGATCTTTCCAGTTTTTAAGAGAAGCTGGAAATTCACCATTGCTTGTTTTATTTTTATAGGATATCTCTCAGATTTTAACATGCGGCAACTATTCAGAAGAATGTTAAAAACTGTGCTTGATAAACAAAGCCACGCTATGGGCTCGGGATCTCCAGCTTAGATGGCCTCTAGACTCACTTTCCAACCAGGGGGAACAGGGGTGAGCCCTGAACAAGGGATGTGGCTTCTGTATCCTTGCAAACCTGAGTACAGTAGAGGAGCTTGGCAGACATCAGCTCATGCTTCTGTGCCAAGGTGGAATGCGGCAGTGCCCCCCAGGGACGAGTATCTTACCTCTGCCACTCTTAGGAATGATGAGAAGAGAAAGCCGATCAGTGGGGCCTGGTTACTGTTATAAACTCCTTACGGACAATGCTCCCCGACTCCAGCATCCTCGCCCTTCTCCATCCCAAGTACCACCACGGCAGAGCCAGTGAGCAATCACACGCCGAATGCCTTCCCTCTTTGCCAGTCTGCTGAGTCCAGATGCCAGGCCTGCTCAGACCAGCTGCCTCCTTCACAGGATCTTTCTCAGCCCTGAGCTCCTCCAGCATGAGCAGACAGCACTCCACGCTGTGCTGTCCTCCAGCTACGCCCCATCTGACAAGTCTTCCCCACATGACTGAGAGGCCTGTTGAGAACAGCAAGGGTACTTGGGATTTCACAGGATGCTGACGACACTCTTAAGGACACTGTGTGCTGAACGACAGGACAAGATTTAAACCCCCATGAGACAATTCATGACATGTGTGTTGTTACAGCCTGTTTTTACACGGTGGTGTCACACTGGACCAGGGCTTCCAGGGCTCAGCAAGGAATGATCAACAAGATGGTCAGGGAGACGGCCACCAGCACTGTACCCACAGAGCCATGGCCCACCCCAGATTAACTCCTAACCTTGTGTGCCGAAAGATGAGTGGCTCTGAGTTGAGGATTTCTAACATTTATCTCCCCATGGGACAGACCTTAGTTTGCAAAATACCCATCAACACTTGCCTGCAAACAACTTAAATAATTCACACAATGTACAGAGTTAAAAGATTAAAGATGATGTGTGATGAAAATACCATTTTCAAATTCAAGAGCCCAGTTTCTTCCGTGTCTTCTATTTGCATTCCTACCAGAATACTTCAGCTAGAAGAGCATCGACCTGACAGCCCGTCTCTCTCCTGGGGAGAGAGGTACCAAGGCACTGGGCCCCTACCATCTGCTTGCTTTCTGTGAGGTCCAGCAAGAAGACAAATCTGCTTGAGGACAAGCAACACCTAGTAACACAAATGGATGCTTTAACAAAATTTTATTTTATCCAATAATACTTAAGCACACAATAAACTATGTTTTGGCTAAATTTAAAGTAAGTTTCTGAGAAAGCGTCATTTTCAGTCACACAGAATTTAGGACATAATTTACAAGAAAGCAACTTCATACCAGGCTAATGTGAGCAGTCAAGGTAGAGTTTTTTTTGTTTTGTTTTGTTTTTAAAAGAAATGAAAGGAGAAAAGACGCTTTTTCTTTCAGTATCACAAACTGAGAATTACTTCTTGGCAAACAGAAAATAAATTTCTCCTCAACTCTAGCACGCGACTTTCACATCTGCCCTGGCTGTCGTCTTCAGGGCACTCGGTGAGCCCTTGGTGAGCATGTGCTTCTGTTAGGGGAAGCACACTGATTGAAACCGCCCACCCTGGCCAGGCACCATAGTAACCATTTGCATGAGTTGTTTTATGGCAGGAGATCCTGATAAGGAATACGGAACTAATAGGCCACCACCAGCCGGAAGAGTTCGGGAAAGATCGGAAGAGTTCGGGAAACATCGAGAGGAGACACTACCTGTCCGTCCACTTCCCAGAATCCCTCTTGCTAGCATCCATCTTGGCTGAGCGATGCGTGCGCCACCAGGAAAGACTCTGAATTAGAATGATTGGCCAAAGACCACCCGGAAACTAATCCCATCACCATAAAACCCAAGACTGCGAGCCACGCGGCAGAGCAGTTCTCCTGGGTTCCCTTACCTACTGCTCTCCACCCGGGTGCCCTTTCCCAATAAAATCTCTTGCTTTGTCAGCATGTGTCTCCTCGGACAATTCATTTCCGAGTGTTAGACAAGAGCCCAGTTTCGGGCCCTGGAAGGGGTCCCCCTTCCTGCAACACTTCAGCTGCAGTGATGGAAGCCTGGCTTTGGGGTTTCATTCTCTCCAGGAGATGCAGTCTCTGCATGATGTGGGCCCAGACTCCAGGCAGGGACGAGTCTGCTTACACAATTTACACAACACAATGTTACTTGTTTAAAGTTTTATGTATGATGTTTACTGTGTCTTACAGGAAATGGAAGAATCAGAAGGCAGTTATATCCAGAACGAAGTTTTAGGGAGGAAACTATGTCAGAAAGAGCAACAACAAGCAGGCATCACTCGCAGAGGTGGTGGTGGGATGTGAGCATGTCATGGAGGAATAACCCACACACGTGAGGGTGGGAAGAAGGCAACACGGCCTGCTAGTCTCTATCGGATTCCAGAGCTCGCAGAAACCTCGCCTGGAAACTCACAGCTTTGGTAGGTCATACTCTGCTTTTGAAACATAAGGTGGCTTTGATCTTTTCACTAAGAACACATGGTCTGGATAGAATAGATTTTAAAACCATCATTCCATCAGATCCTAGGTCTGGTTTTCTGCATTTAAAGCCCAAGGAAATTTGTTGATTATAATGAACAACACTGAAAAATCCTAAGACCCATGAGGTTCCTGGATTTAAACAGAAGCAACAGAATGCATTCACGCACCTCATGTTCTGAACCCACAACTGCTGCAAACTATTGGGTTGGCCAAAGAGTTTTCTGTAAGCTGTAAGGAAAAACCCAAATGGACTTTTTGGCTAAACCAAATGTAACTAATGAACCAAAGCCCAACCAAGGTCAGTCAAAACCCAAGTCGCTAACTCAATCTGCATAGCTTACAGGTCCTCCTGAAGCAATTTAGCACCTTTGCCAGTAAGAGAAAACCTCCCGTGACGCCCGCCCACCCACCCACAGGTACACATACACACACACACACACACACCACCACCACCACCACCACCAGCAACAGAGAGGCCCGGAGAAGCCCTACCTCCATAAAGATGCAAATTAAGATTTAAACAGGCTAACAATCGGCCGGAGCTAATCCTTTTACAGAGGTGTGAATGGCTATTGAGAACTGAATTCCGGCTGCCAGCTTTTGTTGAGTGGTCCTACAGACACATCTCACCCAGCAGCATCACCAAGCCACCGACTCTGAGGATGACTGATAAAACAGTTTCATCAGGCAAGCATCATTTGTTTGCTCTGATATCAAATTTCCTGATCATCCATCCAAAGGCGTGCATGTAAGCAGACTGAGGCAGCAGTGCCTTGGGAGCAGGAACTAGGAGCAAGGGTCTCAGGCTTCATGCCCAGCAGCCAGAACAGCTGGGGGTACGGCCTTGGGGGAGTCTGGACGCGAGGGGGCGGGTGGGGGGGGGGTTTGTTGGCCACACAAAACGGTGATAGAAAGGACAAACACGTACATAGTTAAACAGTACTTTTCTTTTCACGGGCTGTCTCAAGAAACCTAGGTTTGGGGGGCTACCTCGGCCCCCATTGTGCAGCCCCCTGGGTGGTCCCTTCCGGGGGGCCACTTGAAGGCGCACAAAGCCTGGAGGAAGGGAGGAGGGGCGGCGGCACAAAGGCTGGGGCGGGGGCGGGGGGCAGGGGTCTGTGGTGCTGCGGGCCAGGGGTCACGAACAAGGCTCCTCTCTTCACCCGGGAAACAAGGCTCCTTGTCTTCACCTGGAGGCCGGGTGATGGCGCTGACAGCTGGGACCGGGGCACCCGTGCCTGTGAGGCGGCTCTTTCTTTAAAGCAGCAGAGGCCTTACAAGCAAAACCTTTGCCTTTCCTCTCGCTGGCCTCCAAACAGACCTTCTTATTTGGCCCCACTTCAGGTTTCAGAACTACTGCCTCTCCCAGACTACCTATTCTCTTAGGTTCCTTAATGAGATTAATGGAAGCCTTAATGGAAGGCTTGATTTATAACAAGTGTTCTCCTTTCACTCTTCAACAGAGAGAACCAGTCTGAACCCAGAACCCAGTTCTTAGTAGCCAAGAATTTCTGGGGTCCCAAACTTCACACCCAGGTTGATAAAAATCAGCCCTGCCGGGGCGGGGGACAGGGAATGAAAGCCGAACACGTTTGCTCCCGGGGTGTCCGTTACATCCCTGACACGTCACGGCGGGGGGGGGGTGTCTCCCTTAGGGTTCTGGCTGCGCTCTCTAGTCAGAGGTGCATACAACAGGTGTGCAGAGCCTGGCTTGAAATCCCTGCTGCAAAAATGAACATGCAGCATGAATGACTTATCAGACTACTTGATGTCTTTGTGAAACTTAATACCATCTTAATTAATACCAACTTAATACCACATATTTTGGAAAAATTTTTTTAAATATAATACTATGAACATACTAAAGAATTTTTATTAGACATTATCACCATCGGTTCTATAATTAAACGCTAGAGCCTCTTGATGAAAGTGAAAAGAGGTGAGTGAAAAAGCTGGCTTAAAACTCAACATTCAGAAAACTAAGATCACGGCATTCGGTCCCATCACTTCATGGCAAATAGATGGGGAAACAATGGAAACACTGAGAGACTTTATTTTCTTGGGCTCCAAAATCACTGCAGATGGTGACTGCAGCCATGAAATTAAAAGATGCTTGCTCCTTGGAAGAAAAGCTAGGACCAACCTAGATAGCGTATTAAAGAGCAGAGACATTACTTTGCCAACAAAGGTCCATCTACTCAAAGCTATGGTTTTTCCAGTAGTCATGTATGGATGTGAGAGTTGGACTATAAAGAAAGCTGAGCGCTGAAGAATCGATGCCTTTGAACTGTGGTATTGGAGAAGACTCTTGAGAGTCCCTTGGACTGCAAGGAGATTAAACCAGTCAATCCTAAAGGACATCATCCCTGAATATTCATTGGAAGGACTGATGCTGAAGCTGAAACTATAATACTTTGCTTCCCTGATGTGAAGAACTGACTCATTTGAAAAGACCCTGATGCTGGGAAAGATTGAAAGCGGGAGGAGAAGGGGACGACAGAGGATGAGATGGTTGGATGGCATCACCAACGTGATGGACATGAGTTTGAGTAAGCTCCAGGAGTTGGTGATGGACAGGGAAACCTGGGATGCTGCAGTCCATGGGGTCTCAAACAGTCGAACACAACTGAGCAACTGAACTGAGTGGGTGCTTTTGGTAAAGGGGCATCTTACTGTCAGGGTAACAACTTTGCTGCAGCATAATGACTGATGGAGGACCCTAAACCAAACACCAGACTTCTGCTGCACTATTACACAGCTGTCTCCACATGTGTGCATGCACTGGGGCGGGTGTGTGCATGCATGTGTGCATGCATCCGTAGAAGGGACTAGGAGGCTCAGGTTGGGCTGGCACAGTTCCAGCACGTGAGGAAGACCAGAAGGCATGACAGGTGGTGGACAAGCTCACTGAGGCTCAGGCAGTGGTCAGACCCTGAAATAAGTTAGTATATTAAGTCACTTTTCCAGGACAGGTGATGTTCTTACGAAGCCAATTATGTCTGATGAGTGGAAGTGCCGTCCAGGGCAATCGGTGTTCCGGGTCCACCTCAGTGATGATACTGAAATGGGAGAAGCAGCACCCAGGGAGGGACCAGCGAGAAGGGACTGAACACTTGGCTACTGATGCTTGTCCCCTCCTACAGGAGTACAGTAGAAACAGAACAGAGCACCATGAGAAAGACTGTCTGCTTGCTACCTGCCCTCGCAATACTGTACTACAATGAGAAAACCAATCACTTTACTATTCAAATGCACAATCATCTAAGAAGCTACTAAAAGAATCCCAAAGACAAAAAGAAGAAACAAGAAAGCAGACGATACCAAATCATCATTGTGAATGAACAAATGAATTAACTGTGGAGGAAAGGCAGGCAGGATGCGAGCAAGGAAACAGTCCATGCTAACTGGCCCTCCTGGGTAGATGCTGGCAATCAGGTGAAACGGCATCTCCTGTCAGTGCTGGGCTTCACAGGATGTCAGACAAACACATCCCTAAATCGGGGTAACTGCATCTTTCAAAACAGTGGAAACCAATTCCAAGTATGTGCGTGACTGTTACTGTTTTAGTTGCTAAGTTGTATCCAACTCTTTTGCAACCCCAGGGACTGTAGCCCACCAGGCTCCTCTGTCCACGAGATTCTCCAGGAATACTGGAGTGGGTGCCACTCCCTTCTCCAGGGGATCTTCCTGACCCAGGGATTGAACCTGAGTCTCCTGCACTGCACTCGGGTTCTTTATTGCTGAGTCGGGGAAGCCCACGCTCATGATGACAGACGTAATTATGCTCCAACAAGTATGGTCAGCATGTGTCCTCATGATCTGTACTTCAGCTGATCAGTAAGGACTGTCAGTGCCATGAGCCACTACCATAAGAAATTTGTTTAGGGTCTAGAAAGCAGTGTTTTTCAGTGTTTTGGGATTCCCTGGTGACTTAGATGGTAAAGCGTCTGTCCTCAATGCAGGAGACCTGGTTCAATTCCTTGGCTGGGAAGATCCCCTGGAGAAGGAAATGGCAACCCACTCCAGTACTCTTGCCTAGAAAATTCCATGGATGGAGGAGCCTTGTGGGCTACAGTCCATGGGGTCCCAAAGAGTTGGACACAGCTGAGCGACTTCATTTTCCTTTCACTTTCAGTGTTTAAGGTGGCAGGACACCTGGAGTTCTCAGCACTTCGTGCAGAACACCAGCGTGCTGATGTACTTCTTTTCATCACACAAATCTGAAATTTTATGAGTGGACAATGAATATACATGTACAATATAACAATCACACATCCATGATAAAAACCCAATCCATCAAAGCTAATGAGATCAGCGGCTTCCTACAGATTTGTCCTTACTCACTTGATGCTCTCACACATTTTTTCATCCTCTAGTAGGCAAGCTACAGCAAGTACCGAAGTTTTAGGGAAAATGATTTTGAGCAAGTTCTCAACATCACAAACATTCATTTTCCTACAGACCTGGAGAAAAGCACTTAACTCACTGCAGGATAATTCTAGTGGAACATGTCTGAGCATCACTGTGATGGAGGAAATGAGTCTAGAGTTGCTTGAAGGAGCAGATTCAGACACACATTCAGTCCATCAAAATGAGAAGCAAATTAAAACAGATATTCATTGATGAGGGAGAGCAGTGAGAAAAAGTGAGAGTCAGTTGGACGCCATGGAGGACAGGGCTCAGGACTCCTCCCGGGAGTTTAGGTTCTCCTGAACTGGGTTCAGGCTCTCCTGGAGGTAAAGTTAACAGAATGAGTCGCTCAACAAGGACTCAAATGGTGAGATTAAGTGTGAAAGTACAAGAAAACATATCTTGTATGTTTTAAAAGCTCACTTTCTGCTTCATTTTGGGTTTTCAGCTGTCTTACGTGCATACACTCCCCACGATGCCCCCCCACCCCGCCCAAAGGAAAGCCTCTCACTCAGGTCCTCAGCTCCAGTGTCCCTTCTCTAATCCCACCTTCACAGGAATTTGGTTTTTTTTCAGAAGCCTGTCACCGTGGCTCAAAGACTGTTCTTCAGAGGTGAGAAATATCAGTTAGGGGGACTGTAAAAGGGGAGCCGAGCTGGGAGGAGCTGAAGAGGAGGGAAAAAAACAGCGGCAAGATGGAGAGGAGCCAAGTGTTGACGTGTGCCACCCGATGCCTGGAGACAGGTCCCAGTTTTGCCCTGAGGAGCCTTCCCCACCGTCACCCACCCACCTCGAGAGGGACTCACAGTGAGGCGCAGGGTCTGGTGGGAGCCAGTGGGCACTGCCTTGGCCCAGGGATGCTCAGGGCGTGGCCACACAGTGTGGTCAGAGCCATGGAGGCAGAAGCCCCACTGCTGGGCCCAGGTGTAAGCACCTCCAAGTCATTGAGGGGCACCGCCCGAGCTGGGCAGCCCACCTGAAAGGGGGTCCCCGGTCCACTTCAGGGTGAGGAAAAGGGACTGCAGTGGGTACAGGGCCATCTGCCCTGAGGACAAACTCTAGTTGTGAGCTCTGAGTGGAGCTGAATTGAGAGGATCAGGGCAGCAAAAGGGATCTTTCCACTTGGAGTGCGGAGGGGGAAGCGGGAAGTGACCAGAGAAAGGAAGAGGCTACCTGTCAACATGATGGGAGAGCAACAGGAGGGGGAGCTCTGGGGCCACTAGACGAGGCAGGCGCCCCCTGCCCCACTCCAAGAAGACAGAGATGTTCATCACTATGCTACATATTAGCATGTCAAGTTTACAGAACAGCCTAAGCTGATCCCTAATGAGACATTAAAGATTCCAGGTAGGCCAAGCTGCAGCGTGAGATGTGAGAGTTGGACTAGAAAGAAAGCTGAGTGCTGAAGAATTGATTGATGCTTTTGAACTGTGGTGTTGGAGAAGACTCTTGAGAGTCCCTTTGACTGCAAGGAGATCCAACCAGTCCATCCTAAAGGAAATCAGTCCTGAATATTCATTGGAAGGACTGATGCTAAAGCTGAAACTCCATTACTTTGGCCACCTGATGCAGAGCTGACTCACTGCAAAAGACCCTGATGCTGGGAAAGATTGAAGATGGGAGGAGAAGGGGACGAGAAAGGATGAGATGGCTGGATGGCATCACCAACTCAATGGGCATGAATTTGAGTAAACTCCAGGAGTTGGTGATGAACAGGGAGGCCTGGCATGCTACAGTCCATGGGGTCGCAAAGAGTCAGACACAACTGAGCGACTGAACTGAAGGTGCAGCGTGGTGAGACACCACTGTCCCACCCCAGACGACAACCTCGGAGCTGCCCAGGCTGGGGCTCAGGCTTATCCCCCCAGAACAGGGCTGAAACGTGACTCCCCAGTTCCCCTCCGCCTTCCCTTCCTGGCTGCAGGTGAACCTTGGTCTAGCTGCTCACACATCCTGGCTTCAGTGAACACCACAGGGTTTCAGATGAGGGTTTTCCTTTATGATACATTATCAGTTCTAATTCTCTTGGTTCTGGAAGGGATCTCATTTTTGGGGGAAAACTTATCACATTCATTTGTATGATTATCTCCTGGCTGAACCCTGAGTTCTGGGGGCTCACTGTGATCTTATGTGCTGATGCAACAAGTTATGCTTACTCTGCACTGATATCCACCACTTCTCAATGAAAAGGACCAGGAAAAATAAAACACCCATTTTGTCAGGATTCGGATTCTTTGATGCTAGAAATTAAATCTACCAAATGGCTAACAGTCAGAAGTGGGAGAGATAGAAGCCAAGTTCATTTCTAACTTGAAAAAAAAAAAAAAAAGGCTGGCCCACTGCTGCATGTTATATATGAAAGCCTAAGTTAAGAGGGTAAATCTGAAGTGTTCTCATCACAAGGAGAGTTTTTTTCTATTTCTTTAATTTTGTATCTATATGAGATGATGGATGTTCTTTAAACTAACTGTGGTAATCATTTTGTGATGTGTATAAGTCAAATCACTATATGTTGCACACCTTAAATTTATACAGTGGTATATGTCAATTAAATTTCAATAAAGCTGGAAGGAAGAGAAAAAGGCTGGCCGTTTCTGTCTCACCTCATGGACGTCCCCCGATTCTTGACTTCTGAATCCCTCACATCAGATTACCACAAGCTAATTAGTTATCAGGTGCCAACATATGCCAGCCACTGTGCCAGGTGCTTGTGCCAAAAATGTGACTCTGATGAGGGTGATAAATGAGAACTGAGAAGTCAAGCTCGATAAGTCAATGGTGATACCTGCCAGAAAGAGATCCAAGATGACAGTTGCAAAATGTCACTGCTCTGCAAATCTTCCTGCAATTCCACAGCACATCTCGAGCAAGGAGAGATCAAGAGAACATTTCAAACCAAACAATTCCTGATTTGTTTCCTGTGACGGGCAGGGCTAACCCGAGAAATAAGGCAACAGGTTTGTATTCTGGGTAACTGTTCCTAAATGTGTACAAAACACAATCACAGCCTGAAATAGCATATTCTACGTGTCAGCAGACAATCATGAGCTTGGAAGGCTTTCTAAAAATCACACTCAGGAAAACAGCAAAGTATTGTGTAAAATCTAAAGGGACGAATTGTTAACAGTCTTGAGCGGGCTTGTCACAAGGGGAGAAACATGATATACAAGGGGAGAAAGCCGTCCCAGGAATAGATTGAAAAGGTAAAGAGCAAACCAAACGAGAAAGGACTGGGTCAAAACTATGCACTTCCTCATGACAAAGGAAAGGGACCAAAAGAGATCCGGTTTCCCAGGTTTTCAGGAAGGGAGAAGCGGCCGAGCAGAAGTGATTATGAGGGAGACAGGAGCAGGGGACATGGTGGGGAAGGGAGGGGCAGGCTTGGCTGCTGATGTTGTTTTTTGACTGGGTGGGGGACCAGGTAGTCACCTGCGATAATTAACTGAGCAGTATGCTCAAGATTTGTTTGCTTTTCTGCATGCATGCTATACTTCAAGAGTATCACTTATCTTTAAAAAGTACATACAAGAAGGACTTCAGCCTCATGTAGTGCCATCAAGGTAATGCAGGCTAATCCTTGCACTAAGAAAAAATATGTGTGTGTGTGTGTGTGTGTGTGTGTGTATAAAGTATGTCTTTGATGGCATTAGAGACACAAAGTAGGAAGGAACTACAGGATCAAACCTCAGAGAAAAAGGAAATTCTAGGAAAGAACTACAGGATCAAAATTTAGAGAAAAAGGAAATTCGGAGAGATGAGCCTAATGTTTGGGGCACCTTTTCTTTGAAGGGCATGTGCCAATTTCTAAAAAGGTAGCTGATGTAGTGGGGTCATCTTTGGATAATCCTAGAGAGCAAGAGAATAAAAATGGAAGTCCAGGTCCACCAAGGAAGGGGAACCCTAATAAATGATTCACACTTGGAACTGGATACTTGGGGCTACTTCCCACAGATAAGGGTGAAACAGACATAGTCTGGTCCTCAGAGGGACCAAAGTCTGGCTTCAACCCATCTCACTCCTCAGACCTGGGTGAATGTGACCCAGGACTGCTTCTGCCCAAGGTGCTGCCGGGAGCAAATGTAACTCATCTTTAGGTTTCTTCCTGAAACTCATGTATTTTATATATCTAAAAGTCATTCCCAAAAAGAGCAGAGAAAAAAGGGGACATAATTATTGACATAGCAGAAATTCTAAAATACAAATTTATGCCCACAAATTTGAAAACTTAGAAAAATAGATCTCTTTCTATTATACTACATTATTTTCAAAATTGACTCAAAAACATATGAAAACCTGAACACACAGATGAGCATTTAAGAATTAGAATAAGTAATCAAACAAAAATGGAGAGAACTTTCATCAACAGACCTGTTCTGCTGGTGAAAGCAGCTCTCCCGCTGTAGCCTTTCAAGTGCCCCTCAGTCTCCCCTACCCTGGCTCCACTCCAGGTCCCCACCTCTTCTGACTGAGGCCAGCAGCCTACGATGAGATGGCTGGCAGAGGTGGGACACTGGGTTGAGGCTGGCCAATGGACAGTTTTTTCAACGTCTGCTCACACACCAGGTGACAGTGGCTGTAATTACTGCCTATTTTGCTGGCAATTGGGTCTCAGGATTCCTGTCCTCTTGAAAACCTGGCTATGAACTTTTAAAAATTTAAACCAAAATAAAGATAAAAGCCTCAGCTATGTCAGAATAAAACAGGTGAGCTAACAGGAGAGGCACAGGCAAGACTGGAGAATGAAATGCCAGGTAGAACTTGAAGGGGATGCACTGCCCACCCCAATCCCACCCTGGCACTGTGTTATTTTTTCCGTAAGTGTTAACGAGGGACCTTTCTTTGAGGAAAAATGCCAGAATACATGGAGTGGCGAGAAAAAGCTCAGGTGAGCACCTGAATTGAGGAGCAGAGGTCATGTCCAAGAAAACCAAGGCATAATGAAGACAAACGAGCAACAGAGAGCAGACATCTAAAGGTCTTATCATGCTGGAAGGAACACTGCATTCACTAACATGCTTCCAGTGCGTCTTAAACTCTGGGTCAGTTTGAAAGTTGTAACAGTTGTAAACCATTACTCCAGGCAACAGGACTCCAGCAACAAGTCTTTTCTCAGATGCAAGAACTTCCTTCCTATACCTAACTTCTGAGAGGAGCAAAATTAAAATCACTGCAAGAGACTCCACCTATATGACTGCATTTTTCTGACCCTGAGAAACCGAGCCTTTCGTTTGACTTAGCATAAAAGGCAGCGTTACATTTTGCTTTCAGGCATGCTCCATCGGGAGAAAAGAACAAAGCAACTTTACAAGTACTTTGTTCAAGCTGGAAGAAAGGCATATAGCACTTCACCAGCTTATATGAGGCTGGGAAGCACCAAAATCAATATGGACAGAGACAAAGGTCAAAACGCCACTGCTTGGTTTCCTTTTTCTAATTAAAGAATCTATTTGCTTCTTGAGCGTCCTCCCTCAACCTTAAGAAATATTATCCTTAATGACACTCTAGTTATGTAGGCAGTGGAGAGAGTTATCAGCAGACAGTTATAAATGCAGACTCTGGACCCAGACAGTTCTCAAAGCACACTGAGCCACTCTGTGACCCTGAACACAACCTCACTGTGTCTCCGTTTCCACCTCTGTAAGATGGTGATGACAAAAGGAATAAACACACTGTTATAAAAAAGGCTCTCACAACAGTGCCTGGCACAGAGTTGGTGCTACTGAAGGGAACATCATCATACTGGTTGTGGTTAATGTGTTAGAGCACAGAAACTGGGACATAAGTCTGGCATCTGCCAGTCAGTCTGGACGTAAGCTGCACCTCCAACCAGCTGTGTGACCTGGGAAGGTTATTAATCTCTCTAAATCCCATGTGAAACACTCTGCTTGGCATCTGGAGCACAAGCCTGGACCTCGGTTCTCTGCACTCTTCACTGCAGACTCTCCTCAGACACCTTTTCTGGTTCCTTCTGAGCTTCCTGACACTGAATGTGGAGCCAGGCCTTGGGCTGCTTTCCTATGCATGTTTATTTCCTCATGTTCCTCTTGGGGCCCATGGGGCTTTAAAATGCATTTATACTATGATGCTTTAGTACAGCTACAGGATATAAAGTCTACAGGCAAAAATTAGTTGCATTTCTAGATAATGAACAATCTAAAAGGGACATTAAGAAAATAATCCCATTTACAATAGCATCAAAAAGGACAAAATACTTACAAATAAACTTAACCAAGGAAGCTAAAGACTTGTACACTGAAAACTAGAAAACACTATTAAGAGAAATGAAACACAAATAAATAGAAAGACAACTCATATTCATGGATTAGAAGACTAATATATAATATATATGCTACCCAGAGTGATCTACAGATCCAATATAATTCCTCAACCTCCCAGCACCTTTTTTTTTTTTAACAGAAAAATAGCAAACAATCCTAAAATTCATTGGAACCACAGAGGACTCTGGAGTAACCAAAATAATACTGAGAAAAAAAGAACAAAGCAGGAGAACACACATTCTCATTTTAAAACATATTGTAAAGCTACAGAAGTCAAAACAGCATGGTACTGGCATAAATACAGACATATAGATAAATGGAACAGAATAAATCAACGCATATACAGCCACTCTTATCTTGACAAAAGTGTCAAGATAGGGAAAATACACAATGGGGAAAAGACAATCTCTTCTTTAAGGGGTGCTGGAAAACTGGATAGCTACAGACCAAAAACAAAAAAACTGGATCCTTATATTGCACCAAATAAATATGAACTCAAAATGAATTAGAGACTTAAATGTAAGACCTAAAACTACAGAACTCCTAGAAGAAAACACAGGGGGAAAGCAGCTTGACACTGGTCTGAGTAAGATTTCTTGGTTATGACACCAAAACCACAGGCAATGAAAGCAAAACTAGACAAGTGGGACTATTTCAAACTAAAAATATTCTACACAGCAAAGGAAGCCAGCAACAAAATAAAAAGGCAACCTAGTGAATGGGAGAAAATAATTGCAAATCATATGGCTGACTGGGGTCAATATCCAAAATATATGAAGAACCCATACAACTTAATAGCAAAAAATCCAAGCTTCTGATTTAAAAAATGGGTGGAAGATCTGAATAGGCATCCTTCCAAAGAAAATAAACAGTCAACAAGTACATGAAAAGGTGCTCAACATCACTGATCATCAGGGAAATGCAAATCAAAACCACAATCAGGTATCTTCTTACACCTGTAAGAACTGCTATCATCAAAAAGACAAGAAATAATAAGTGTCGGCAAGGACATAAAGGAAAGGGAATCCTCTGTGCACTGTTGGTTTGAATACAAACTGGTGCAGCTGCTATGGAAAACAGTATGGAAGTTCCTCAAAAAATTAAAAACAGAACTATCATATGACCCAGGAATTTCAATCCTGGGTATTTATCTGAAGGAAATGAAAACACTACCTTAAAAAGATATATACACCCCCACGTTCACTGAAGCATTATTTACAACAGTCAAAATACAGAAGAAACTTAAGTATCCACTGATTAATGAATGGATAAAGAAACTGTGGTATATATTTACAATGGAATATTATTCAGCAACAAAAAGAAGGAAAACCTGCAATTTGTGACAACATTGGTGAACTTTGAGGGCATTATGCTAAATGAAATAAGTCAGTCAGGCAAAGACAAATGCTGTATGATCTTACATACAGAATCTTTAAAAAAAAAAACAAAAAACCCTTAATTTTATAGATACAGAAAACAGACTGGCAGTCTAGTGGTTGCCAGAGGTGGGCAAAGGCTGAGAGGAGGCCAAATGGATGGAGGCAGTAAAATGCACAAACTTCTAGCTATAAAACAAGTTCTGGGGGTGTAATGTAGAGCATGATGACAACAGTTAACAATACTGTATATATGAAAGTTGCTGAGAGAGTAAATCCTTACAATTTTCGCAATAAGAAAAAAATTTTAACTACGTGTGGTGATGGATCTTACTAGCCTTACTGTGATGATCATTTTCAATGCATAGAAATGTCATCACTACTCTGGACACCTGAAACTAATGGAAGGCTATGTGTCAATTGCATCTCAATTTAAAAACACAGAAATATCTTCAAATGAAGGAAAATGAGCCTCCCAAAAGTTAACTTTTCATCAACATGCTGGAACAAGTGGATATTCAGTGCAAAAAAGGAAAAAATAACTTAAACACAGACATTATACCCTTCACAAAAATTTACTCAAAATGGTTCATAGTTCTTTTTTTTTTTTTTAACTTGAGTTTTGTTTTTTCTTTTTTTTTTTTTTTATTATTCCCCATCCCTATCCCCCCTCCCACCTCCCTCTCCACCCGATTCCTCTGGGTTCATAGTTCTAAATGTAAAACACCAAACTATAAAACTCCTAAGAGACAACATAAGAGAAAACCTAGATGACTTTGGGTATGGAAATGTCAAGTAATTGACAAGCTGGACTTTATATTAAAATGAAAAATTTATATTCTGCAAAAGATAATATCAAGAGAATGAGAAGACAACCTATACACCAGGAAAAAATATTTGCAGCAAAAGACATATCTGATAAAGGACTGTTATCCAAACTATACAGAGAACACTCAAAATTCAACAGTAAGAAAATACAGCAACTCAATTAAAAGTGGGCCAAAGACTTTAAGAGAGATCTCACCAAAGATGATGTATGTACAGCAAATAAGTATATGGAAAGATGTCCCACATCATATGTCACCAGGGAAATGCAAATTAAGACAACAATGACGGGGATTCCCTGACGGTCCAGTGGTTACGCCTCTGAGCTTCCACTGCAGGAGGCGCTGGTACCATTCCTAGTCCAGAAACTAAGATTCCCACATGATGCGTGGCATGGCCAGTAAACAAACAATAAATAAAAGTGAAACAACAATAAGATGCCACTGCACACCTACAAGAATGCCCCGAATTCAGAACACTGATGACACCAAATGCTGGTGATGATGAGCAGTGACAGGAACTGCCACTCACTGCTGGTAGGAATGCAAAATGCTCCAGCCATTCTGGTAGACAGTTTGGAAGTCTCCTAAAAATACTTACAAAAGGAATGGGAATACTAGAATAAACAGAGAAAGGAGCAGAAGAAATATCTGAAGAAATAACGGCTGAGAATTTTCCAAAGAAACCAAACCACAGATCCAGGAAACTCAGAGAACACCAAGCAGGACAAACACCCAAAACAGCGCACCAAGGAACATTATAAAAATCCTTAATGTGTACACATGCAACAAGAGAGCATCAAAATACACAGGCAGAAACTGGCAGAACTGCAAGGAGGAATAGATAAGCCCACTATTACAGTTGAATACTTTAACACACCTCCATCAGTAACTGATACATCCAGCAGGTAAACAGTCAGCAAGGATATAGCTGAAGTGGAGAGCACCATTAATTAACCTGATCTAACTTACATGCACAGGATACTTCATCCAGTAACAGTAAGATACACATTCTTCTCAAGCTGGCATGGAACATTTGCCAGGACAAACCACACTGTGGGTCATAAAACACACCTCAACAAAGTTTAAAGAACAAATATCATAGAAAGTATGCTCTCAGATCAAAAGAAAATAACAAAGATTATAGGAAATGTAAAAGTGTGTAGAGATTAAACAGCACATTTCTAGATAACACATGAATCAAAGAAGTCTTACATGAAATTTTAAAATATCTTGAATGAAAATACAACTTATCAAGATTCATGAGATGGAGTGAATACAGTGTTTGCAGAGAAATTTTTAACACTGAATAGATGTTTTAGAAAAGAGGGAAGATCTAAAATAAACAATCTAAGCTTCCACCCTAGGGAACGAGAAAGAAAAGAGCAAATTAAATCCAAAGCAAGCAGGGAGAATCATAAAATTTAGAGGAGAAATCAATGAAATTGAAAACAAGTAAGAAAATCAACAAAACAAAAACCTGGTCCTTAAAAAAATTGGACACACCTCTAGCCATTTTATCTGCAAGATTCTTCCTCTCCATCATATGCCAGCCTGATCACAGGAGGGCATTCCACCACCCTCACTGTACAGCCCATATCACAGGTGCGGGGATCACACAGGGGTACACCAGGGGGCAGGAATATCAGGGGCCATCTCAGAATTCTGGCTAGCTTGTGGGTAAGTCATCCTGATGACACTGTTTCTCCTGAATCAAGTGATTCACCATGTTATCCTTCTCTCAAAATAGCTTTCAACTGCTCTGCAGAACATAGAGATGAACTACATGTACACTAACTGGACATTGAAGGCCTTTCTCAACCATGGTGACATTCCAAATCTCCCCTCTGACAGCTGCTCCTGGACAAACCTTCAGGCAGGCCCTCTGCCTGCCCCCCAGCCCCACCGCTTGTGTTCTCTGTACCTGCACTCTTTCTTCAGACCCATTCCACCCCTTACCATCCTCTTCCGTACTCAAAGCCTGGACATCCTTCAAGGTGCTGTATTAACACCTGTATAAAACCTTTCCTGACCCTTTGGATTCACACCAAGCTTATCTCTATTTGAATTTGTCTTAAAGTACTGTGGTGGGTTAAAAAAACTGACCATAAACTTCTCATTGCAGGGTACACACCCTTTGCAATGTAACTCTGCCACTCATCTCAATGAGAGATGGGCTGTCTTTATCCACCTCTTGACTCTGCGCTGGGCCCTGTGGGCGTCTTTAGACAATGAGACGTTAGCAAACAAGATCCAAGCAGATACTGAAAGGGCATCTGTGCACTGGACTTCTCTCTTGCTGTCTTGGGAACCCCGCTACCTCTCCCAGGTGACTGAGGCTGAAATAATCCCCCAAATGAGGGACAAGTGGCCAAGTTATCCCTGTAGCCCCAAACGACACAGGGTCAACCACCTGCCACATGACAAATAATGAACATCTAGTGTTCAAAGTCCTGGAGCTTTGTGCCAAACTTTGTAGTGAACTGCTCACTCCTTAAGAAAATGTACGATTCAAGGTCCTCCTTTTTAACATTTCTTTTACCCAGCTTCATTCTAGTAAGGGTGCTTGTGAGGAAGGTTAATTACAGCTTGTAATTACAGCTCAGGTGTAGGAATCACAGCATGGCGCTCTACGTCTGGAGGTGTCCGTGAGAGAAGGCAGAGAAGCTTCTAAAGGTGGAAGCAAACCCAGTGTCCATCAACAGGTGAGTGGATAAACAGAATGTGGTTTATCCATACACTGGAATATAATTCAGTCATAAGACTAAAAGAAGTACTGAGACATGCTACAGCGTGGACCCACAGGGAAACCAAAGAACATGTGTGACTTGCTTTCTTGCGAGACTCATTCTATTGTGTGTCTACAGTATCTCTGAGGCATGCCTGAAGTCGTCATTATCAATCTCAGCAAATCGGAGGGTCTGGTTTCCTGTTCAACTCCTGCTGCCTTCCTTTGTCCCACCTCTTTACCTTTGTTAACTAAAATTCATTCTAGCAACTTTTCTCAGGCCCCCAACAGATACTAAAATAAACAGAGAAGCTCTGATGTTAGGGCGGTATTCTGTAAATATGAAGCCACAGGATCAGATTAATAAATAACCCTGAGCAAAGGAGAATAGCAAAGGCTGGAGAGAAAGGAAGAGAGTGCAGGGTCTCGAGAGATGTGGGAAGTCTGCAAGTTAACCAGCACCACTTAAAACCACTGTAAGGAAAAAAATAAAACCACTGTCAATCTATGCTTGGGGAGGACTTTCACCACAGAAGATCACAGGCTCAGATTTAATAACATGGACACAGAAAACCAGCATCACCAACTAATCTTTCATTCTGGGAGCATTCTATTATGATAAACCTTCAAAAATTCCTCAAATGCTTATTTTTCAACAATTTTTGGTAAAATATACCCCCAAATTTCAAGAAGATTGGTTTTAGGGTCACAAGAAACAGTCATTCATACATACAGAATAGGAGATAGAACATCCTTAATTCTATACTCATACTCAACCTATTCATTTCAAAAAAAGGACCGAGTCCTGAGTAAGTCCACTACTCCTCCTACCAAAATACCAACTTGTGCAAGAACTGCTACAAAAAGAAGGCAAATACTACCTGAAATAGAAACATTCTCTTCTTAGTAATAAAGTTCCTAATGATGTAGTACATAATAACCCATACCTCCTTAATGAGAGACAAATACCATTACTAGAAAAACCCATTGGGCTTGCCATAAAGCCAATCTCCCAAGGATGGGAACCACAATGGTTCTTCCATCTACAGCGCAAGTACTTTGTACTTGGGTGCTCTTAATAAATATTTCTTAAACATCAGTTTGAAGTCCATTAGACTATAAACTTTTCATTGTAAATAGGTAATGAGTGGTAAGAGGCAATATATTAAAAGCTACAATGGTACTTTAAAGAGAACATACATCCTCATGTGCAAGAAATCCACTTGGCTTTTCACTGTTGCTGGGAATGCTGGAGAGCGAGTGATGGTATCACAGTGTCATGTGTTCCAAGGCGGGATGGGGGCAGGGAGGCTGCGTGGAGGGTTGGTCCCCACAACCTAGGTGTCATTCCTATTCCCCCGGCCTTGGTGTCCTCATTTTATTTTTTAGGCCGCTCTGTGTGGCATGGGGATCTTGGTTCCCTGATCAGCAATTGAACTCAAGCCCCCTGTGTCGGGAGCATGGAGTCTTAACCACTGCATTGCCAGGGAAGTCCTAGTGGCCCATCTTAGATGGTGAGCTCTACTTCGGGTTGTTTACTTAGGTTCCTTGTACCCCTAAGATATTTGATGCTATTAGTGCTACCCTTATTGCAGAACTGATTCTCAACATGTTGTTTTCATGTTTCTTACAACTCCACTATCTCCAATCAACAGCGAACCTGGGTTTCTTGCATTGCAGGCAGATTTCTTTACTGTCTGAGCTACCAGGGGAGCTCATACAAAAAAAAAAATCGCATATGAATTTTTATGACTTGGATTTTATAAGTGCTCAAAATATATAACACTGACACTCCTCTTGAACCTTAGAGTCTCCAATGTCCTCACATTTACACTCAGAAAAGGAAAGCTGCCTTACATATATACTTATTAAAACTTATTAATGCATATTTAATTGTATCACAAAAATGACACAAGGGAAAGGGATAGAAGGATTAAGCAAATTAATTAATTAGATACAAAGTTCTCAGTCTCAAAAATTGAATTCTCAAAAGTTTAAGTGTTTGTCACCTGTGTTACTACAAGTCCAAAACGACTGGTTTTCTAAAAGGATGGTGGGTAAGTAGAGGGGATTACTTATGAATCAACCAGGGATTCTTTAGATGTCATTATAGACTGCCAGTCACCATGATTTCAATGATATTCAGACTTTTAAAGCTATTTCATTAAAAAAAAAAAAAGAAACTAGCCCTTATCTAAAAGACTATGAGAATTAAGGAACTTACACACTTATAGCTGAGTGTTCAATAATATACCTCCCAGTGGAATGGTCTCTAAAAATATCTATAATTAAAACCGAACAATGAAAAAAAATGAATGACTTACTCCCTTGCTGGCAAGTTAGTGAAGCATTCATTTGGTGAATCAGGAGTGCTTGGGGCTTGCAAAATACAGTTAGGTTTTCTGGTGGATGGGGCATCTCTTTCTTGCTCAGAGTGGATTACATTTAAGGTCTCTGTTCCATCTTCTTGCTCCATCATGCCTCCCAGATTTGGCTGTGGCTCTGGACTCTTTAAAATCAGATCGTCTTCGCTTATAGAAACTGTGAGGTCACTGCTGCTGCTCAAACTCTCCTCCTCCTGCTCTTCCTGGCTTTTTCTGAAGGGCTCTTGTGACTGCGGGTCCCCGCAAGGAAGGTGATCTGTAAAGGGGACATGAGCAGATGGCCGATCACTGACTTCAGGGAGCTGGGAGAGGTAAGATACTCTACCTCCCAGAGCAGAACTACTCATCAGCTAGAAACACGCAGAAATGATCCACAAGTAACTGTGGTGTTTTTAAAAGCCCATTAAAAATATTTTTAAAATATCACAGTGGGTTTAAAAATCAGAGAATCTGCTTACAAAGGTACTTCTATGGACATATTTAAGAATGCATTAGAATGGAATTCATTGGCACAGTCACTACTTTTGGGACAGATACGACAAGACAGTATTCTGTATTTTTAACACCCATCACCACCCAGAAAAACTAAATACTGACAAAAATCAGCAAACCATCTTAGCCTCTCACCCCACCTGAGGAAGCTTCCCCAGCAGGGGGCTTCTCTTGAGGACACTCATTTTCAGATGCACAGGATTCTGAGTCTGACAGCGGAGAGACTGGCGGTCTGGCTCTTTCTTCCTCGACTTCAATATGCTCCAGTGTCAGTATTTCTCCCTCTGATCTCTCTGATCTCCTGGAACTGTCATACTTTAAATCAGTGGTTCTGTTCTCTGGACTTAATCTCTCCCCTAACGGGGAATGGAGTTCGGCCGACTTTTTGCTTTCAGATAAATTACTCTTGCCCTGACGTGCGTTGCTTTCTATCTCGAAGCAATGAGTTTGTTCCTCCTCAGACAATGCGCTGGCTGTGACTGGCGTTTTCTCACCAATCTGAAGAGATGTCTTTCCATCTATTTTGTCAGACTTATTTAAGCACGGTGTGTCACCAGGAGTTTGTACTACACAGCTGTCTGTCACATCACTGCTCTGGGCTGTCTGCCAGTGTGAATGTGGGTCAGGAATTGAAAAGTTCTTTGTGGGTTGGGGAGATTTCTGCTCTGTAGTGAAATCTCCAATGCCTGAGAAAGCTGACATTTGGCGGCCCATAAAGATGGTTGCTGGCTGATACAATCCTCTTGACATGGCTGTCCCTGAGTTAATTTCTGCCAGCATTACAACCTGCAGCCCCAAACAACATAAGTAAGAGTTAAACATGCTGTCTGTGAACAATGAGGTTATTTAGGTTGTTTTCAGGAACAAAATGAGGTAAGGAAGCATGGCCAATGAAATCAACACCTACCATGTTTTAGAAAACTCATTGTGTTTTGTTGTTGTTCAGTCGCTATAGTCAAAGCTATGGTTCTCCCAGTAGTCATATACGGATGTGAGAGTTGGACCATAAAGAAGGTTTCTAAGCATTAATAATGAAATATCAGAAAAGGAAATTAACTATCCCATTCATAACTACATAAAAATACCTAGGAATAAATATAATGAAGGAAGTGAAAGATTTCATGTTGAAAACTATAAAACTTTAATGAAAAAAACTGGAAAAGACACAAATAAGTGGAAAGATAGTCTGTGCTCATGGATTAGAAGAATTAATATTGTTAAAAGGGCCATACTCTGCAAAGCAATCTACAGATTCAATGTAATCCTTATCAAAACTCCAGCGGAATTTTTCACAGAATCAGAGCAATCTTAAAATTTCTGTGAAAACACAAAAGACCCAAATAGCCAAAGCAATCTTGAGAAAGAAGAGCAAAGCTAGCGGCATCATGTGGTTTTATTTTGAAATATATTACAAAGCTGCAGTAATTAAAACAGTATGGTACTGCCATAAAAAAACAGACACATAGATCAATGGAATAGAACAGAGATAACAGAAATAAACCCATACATATGGTCATTAATTTACAACAAAGGAGCCAAGAATATACAATGGAAAAAGGACAGTCTCATCAATAAATGGTGTTAAGACAACTAGACAGCCACATGAAAAAAAATGAACCTAGATCATTAGCTAATACCACACAAAAATTAACTCAAAATGAATTAAAGACTTGAATGTTTTACAAAAACATAAAACTTTTAGAAGAAAACACAGGTGGTAAGCTCTTTAATTAAGTCCGTGGCAATGATTTTTGCATCTGACACCAAAAGCAGAAACAAACAAGAGAGACTACTTCAAACTAAAAAGCTTCTGAACAGCAAGGGAAACCATCAACAAAAAGGAAAACTATCGAATGGGAGGGAATATTTGCAAATGATATATTGATGAAAGTGAAAGTCACTCAGTCATGTCTGACGCTTTGCAATCCCTTGAACTATACAGTTCATGGAATTCTCCAGGCCAGAACACTGGAGTGGGTAGCCACTGTCTTCTCTAGAGGATCTTCCTAACCCAGGGATAGAACCCAGGTCTCCTGCATTGCAGGTGGATTCTTTACCAGCGGAACCACCAGGAAATCTTGATATATCGATACGGGGCCAATATCCAAAATGTATAAAGAACTCATACAACTCAAGAGCAAACAAAATGGGCAGAAAAGTCTGAATAGACATTTTTCCAAAGAAGACATACAAATGGCCAACAAGCATAGGAAGACATGTTCAACTTCACTAATAATCAGGCAAAAGGAAATGAAAACCACAGTTAGATATCACCTTACACATGTTAAAATGGCTATTACTAAAAACAAGAAATAGCAAGTATTGGTGAGGATGCGGAGAAAAGGAAACCCCTGTGTACTGTTGGTGGGAATGTAACTGGTACAGCTACTATGAAAACAGTATGGAGATACCTCAAAAGGTAAAACTAGAACTACCATATGATCTAGCAATTCCAATAAAACAAAGGCACTAACTTGAAAAGATATCTGCACCCCCACGTACACTGCAACATTATTCACAATAGCCAAGATATGGAAGCAATCTAAGAGTCCAATAATGGTTGAATGGGTAAAGAAGTGATACAAATATAAAATGGCATATTATTCAGCTATAAAAAAAGAAATCCTAAAAAAAAAAAAGAAAAGAAAAGAAATCCTGTCATTTGCAACAATGTGAATAAACTTTGAGGCATTATGCTAAGTGAAATAAGTCATACAAATACTGTATAAAATCTCTTATGTGCATGCATGCTCAGTTGCTAAGTTGCATCTGACTCTTCGCAACCCTATGGATTGTAGCCTGTCAGGCTCCTCTGTCCATGGGATTCTCCAGACAAGAACACTGGAGTGGGTTGCCATGCCTTCCTCCAGGGGATCTTCTCAACCCAGGGATCAAACCTGCATCTCCTGCATGACAGGGGGATGTTTTGTTTTTACCACTGAGCCACCTGGAAAGCCCAATCTCTCTTACATTTGGATTAAAAAAACAAAAACAAATACAAATACAAACCAAGTTCACAGATACAGAGAACAGACTAATGGTTGCCAGAGGTGGAGGAGTCGGGAATAAAAGAAATGGTGAAAATTTTTTTTAGTTTAAATAAACTGAAAGTATATGGAGAAACTTATAGCAAAGTAAATGAATATAACTGAAAAGACTTATTAGTGAACAGAAGGTAACTTTTGAAACCAGGAGTTCGTCTTTACTAAGGGAAGGGGGAAAGGTCACACTGATGGAGACAGCAGCAAATTTAGAACTACTGTAATAATGTCTCAGCTAATAATCACCAGCTACAGTTTTTAAAGCAGGTGGACCTTGACCGTTATTGCACTTTGAAAAATACATTTATGTTATTCTGCATGTTTTGCAGAATGTGGTGGTAATCTTTATTTTTCTTATTATTTTTCCCCACAAATAAGGAAATTAGTATCATGATGAATGCAGAATAGAAAAATGGAGCTGTCAGACCTAATTTCCATCTTTTCACACAGTACTATTACTGCTCTTAGTTTCTATGTAAACAAGTCCTTAAGTCACAGTGAGACTTCCCCAAATCCCTTAATAAAAATTTACATATAACAATCCTGAAGAAATTCTTCCACTTTATTATGTGTCAGACTGCACTGTGTCCTTCCCTAAATTATGATGTTTAAGTCCTAACCTCCAATGTGACTGTATGTGGAGATAGGATTTCGAAGGAGATAATAAAGGTCAAATGAGGTCTATCAATCCAGTAGACTGCTGTGCTTAGAAGAGGAACAGACCAGAGATCTGTCTCTCTCCACACACATGCACAGAGAAAAGGACACACAAGGACAGAGAGAGAAGACAGTCTGCAACTCAGAGCTTGCACCAGAAACCATCCCAGCTGGCACCTAGATCTCAGACGTCCAGCCCATGACAAAATAGATTTGTTGTTCAAGCTATCCACTCTGGGTTGTTTTGTTATGGCAGTCCAGGCAGACTGAGACTCCATGACAATGTGATTTTTAACTTTTCATTTTGCCACTGGGGTCGATGAGAGACTCAACCAAATTTTCACAACTGTAGCCAAAAGGAGACGTTTCAGGCCACTAAATCCAATAGAGGTTGGAACTGCAAAATTTCAAAATGGGTCCATTAAATTCAGGCTTCAAAGGTACATCTTGTAAGTTTTTTGGTACTGTCATCACGCTAAAATCATCTAATATGTGTTGTTACCACCAGGTGGCTTTCCTTTCCGTTTCCTAATTGGGAGGTACCTCTGGCCCCACTACCACAGGTAAGGGGTGTGACATCAGGACTCCTCAGTACGGCCACCCCAGGGGAGCAGGACGATGGCCGACCACGGTGACAGAAGGATCAATGGACAGGTGCCAAGCACTTACCAGGTGTCAAGCCAACTTCTATCGGTTACTTTTTGAACCCTTGCAACAGCCTTTTTTGTTATACCCACTCCAGGAAGACTTAGCAAGGGCAGAGATATTGGTCCTGTGCTCTTGGTCACAGGATTCAAACCCAGATACAAGGACTCCATAGCCCATCCGTTATGCCACAACACTCAAAACTGAGTTAAACTCGAACTGGGTTACATAATAACACAAGAATTCCTCATAATGAACCTGAAATGTATGTCTAATTTCTCACTCTACTTCAACCTGTACAAAATCCCATTTCACCTGATCCAGCTGGACTATTCCAGCAGCAAGGGAGACCATCTCAGTTTCTCCTATGCTTAGGTGAAAATGTGGCATCTAAATGGATAACTGAATTATTTTGCACCATGTGACGAGGCTGCTTTTATTCGACTAGGGATTTCTCCTAACTTTTGAAGAGCATTTCACCCAGACTACCTTAGAAGGCAGTGGCAGCAAGATGGCTAATAAGATGGACATGGTCTGAGTTTGAACTTGGGCTCCTGCAAGCAGAGCAGTCTTTGGCAAGTCAGCCAACTTCTCTGAGCCTTCCTCTAAAATGAGGGTAACAATAGTATCTACTTCCAGAACTGTCGACAGGATTAAATGAGTTGATGATAAAGTGCTTACTGCAGGCCTTGACAAAATAGATGTGCAGTGACTGTTCCCTGTTCTGAAGCGGAAATAACAACCTGCACAGCCATTTTCTATGTGACCCTGGCAGGGAAGTTTCCAACAGTGGGAGTGGAACTCCTCAACCAGCCTACAGCCCTGTGATGAAATTCTCTCGTCCTTTACATTCTTCAGCCCTGGTAGAGTATAATTTTTCTGTGAAGTACCCAGTTCACTTCTGCTTTTAGGGGCATATATTTTACAGTGTAACAGTTTAGAAACTTCAGAAACCCCACCTCAAAGTTGATGCTCTCATTCACAAATGCCATCTCCACCTCTCCTGGGTACATATGTTTTGATGTGTTTTTAGGTACATGTCCTAGTTACTGCTGATACATAATAAAACTGGGCAAGGAGAAGAACATGCCTAGAGACCAATGGTATTAGAGTCTACCCCAAAGTAAAAAATGACAATGTATAATAGAGCAGGATGACTATATGATAGTAAAATTTGTGAGGATTCAAACTAGGACCTGAACTTTGTCTTTCCTGTTAATTAGCAATGAGCGTTTACTAAGTGGATTAATACTAGAAACAAGCGTGGGGAATGAACAGACCAATCACTACTGAAGAGAACACATGACCGACTCTGAAGAGCAGCCACTGGATGCACAGACACACTGGGTGCCCTATTATAAAACCAAGCCAAAGTTCGACCCTAAAAAACAGACAACTACCATCTGATCATTCTCCTTAGTAGAGCATCCAAGTTACTGCTTTTGGTTGAAAGGTGCACAACCACTTTTTAAAGATATCCTTCTGTAACTCAGAATTATCACGAATTTGAAAGCTCCTTTCCCCTTCATTGGTGTTTTCCATCTCAATGGCCACCCCAACTCAGGGTTCCTGGTTCATTCCTTGCATCTGAACAAAGCCTGGTTTCCTCACTCCATGAACTCCTTCCCCCAGGGCACCTGCCAGCCCCGCCTTCCTCTACCTCTGATGGAACTGCTCTGCACCCCTGTGCTTCCTCCACCTGCCCCACTGCGCACGTGCACACACACTGATTCAGGGGTGGCGCGGGATCTCAATCACTGAGCCTGGACTGGAGTTCCACGATGATCCTTTCCAAGCTCATCTTCTCCCACTTCCTCTAAGAACATTGGCCCTTAGCCAGGCTGACAGCTACCCACCAGGCTTTCAGCTTCCACTCCCTCATTCACAACACTTCCAGAATGGAGAATGTCTATCACATCCCCGGGGACTGGAACCTGCCCCACCCTTCACGTCAGCTCACATGCCACCTCCTCTCCAGGCTGCAGAGGACGCACTGCAGAGGAAATGAACCCTTTTTCTCCATCGAGCTGGCCCTCAGCACACACTACCCCAGGCCTGGGAAAGAAGAGCACTTTGCGGGGAACACCTGGAGGGCAAGCACTGTGGCATTCCTAGAGGGACCTGCTGTGGCTTCTCAAACAGAGCACTCGCTCAACAACGATCCACTGAATTCAACCACGGGGCTCAAGTCAGTCCCTGGAGACCAGTGCTCCAGGCACAGAGACTAACTCATATGATGCTGAAAGAAGAGGTGCACAGGTTTCCAATGAAAGATAAAACACACCTCCAAATGATAAGGAATTGTTCTAGTTTAGTATTTAGTAAGTATTAACTACTTTGGAAACAATGACAGACTTTATTTTTTTGGACTCCAAAATCACTGCAAATGGTGACTGCAGCCATGAAATTAAAAGACGTTTGGTCCTTGGAAGAAAAGTTATGACCAACCTAGACAGCATATTGAAAAGCAGAGATATTACTTTGCCAACAAAGGTCTCTCTAGTCAAAGATATGGTTTTTCCAGTAGTCATGTATGGATGTGAGAGCTGGACTATAAAGAAAGCAGAACACTGAAGAACTGATGCTTCTGAACTGTGGTGTTGGAGAAGACTCTTGAGAGTCCCTTGGACTGCACGGAGATCCAACCAGTCGGTCCTAAAGGAAATCATCCCTGAATATTCAAATGAAGAACTGAAGCTGAAGCTGAAATTCTAATACTTTGGCTACCTGATGCGAAGAACTGACTCATCTGAAAAGACCCTGATGCTGGGAAAGACTGATGGCAGGAGGAGAAGGGGATGACAGAGGATGAGATGTTTGGATGGCATCACCGACTCAATGGACATGAGTTTGAGTAGGCTCCAGGAGTTGGTGATGGACAGGGAAGCCTGGCATGCTGTAGTCCATGGCATTGCAAAGAGTCAGACACAACTGAGCGACTGAACTGAACTGAACTGAACTAACTGAACTACTGTGGGATTTTGCTGTAATGTCTTTACCTTTTAACTGATGGAATATCAGTGGGAAATTGAAAAAGGAAACCTGTAAATGTCTCAAAGTGTTACCTAATTGATTCTTACATACCACCAACAGTCAAAGCTTTTAATTAAGGAGGTAACACTTTCCAGTAAAAAGGAAACACTTCTAATTATTCCACATAACATGTTAGGAGGTTGGCTGCTATATGTCTCTTGCCCTAATGTTAAATATGACCGAAAAGGAAACTGTATAACTATATGTAAGGTAAGGAATCAGTAGTACAAATAAAAAAAAAAAGCCTCCTGTTTTGCTTAAGTACCATCGACACCGCCATCCTAACACTGTGACTGTCAGGAGCCGCACAGAAAGAACAAACTGGATTATAGATTTAAAAACACGTCAATTATTTCACGACCAAATGTCAAACAGAAAGACTGTCTGAATGGCTCAGAAGTCTATCACATCACACCACATTTGGTGTACATCTAATGGCAGAGAAGTCATTTATCATTAAAGGCCTTTTCATATAGGTCAAGGTTGCTGGGGCTTGGTGTTTTGTATCTTACAGTTTAAAGAATGTTCTAAATTCTAGGTTTTTTAACTTTTTAATCTTTGGGAAGGAAAACTAAAACTTTCTATAAACTCAGATTAATGCCTGCTAATGCACGGAAGAAAAAGAAAAACTAAAACCTTGCTCCTACTATAAAAACAAAATAGTGTGGCCTCTGTTTCTTTTCTGATAAGAGTCTTAAATACCAAACAGTTAACTGCATAATAACATTTACTGGCAGCCAGGCAGCCTGCTTAGCAGATATATAAAGCAGGTAAAAGGAGAAAAAGTTAATTTCTTGGCTGAATGATTCCATCGGTAGCTATAGGGCAAACCTGAAAGTCTTTTAGTAAAGTAGCAGTTGATTCTTCTATCAATCTGTAGCACACATACTCTTCCAAGGAAAGCATTAAATATGAAAATCATATCCCGTTATCATCTGTTTCCAGCTTTCAGCCCAGGAAGCTTTTCTTAATGAATGCTGCAGCCTAAGGAGCAAGCACGCTGTTGGCTTCTCTGAATAATGGAGTGATGCTCCCGGTTTTGCTTATTACAATATCGACTTGCTGAGGGGGTTTCACACATAGTCACAAGTGACTACTCTTGCCAGCATGCTCCAAGTTATTACAAGATGTTTTTAGACATTTCATCTAAAAGAGCTTTACTGCTTTTAGTGAAGAAAACATCTATGGTCTTGAACAGAATCATTTATATGGAGATAGGGAGGAGGATTAGAAGCCTGCATTATGGCAGATACATAGCAGAATTTATTTAAGTATTCCTTGCTGTTCTTTTTTGTCTGCTGCTGAGATATGCAATCCTTTCCTTCCACTTTATCTATGAAAAGGTTAAAATGTACAAAATTATGTATACAAAGAAAAGCAGCAAAATGTCCATTTTGTTTACCGCTCATTTAAAACATTTCTGGAATGAAGAAAAAAGCAGCCTACAAAGCATTATAAAAACACAATTTCATCTGCTAACAACACTGAGGTTTTCTTTGGGATCTATCTCTTTTGCAGCCACGGTGACTGCCTTTCAGCAAGTTTAATTGAATTATACACTAAAGCAATACTCTATAAGCAAATGTCTTTAAATAATCACTTAGAGTGTAATCAAAAAAATCTTTATAATAAGATTATATTTAAAAAAGTATCTTAAAAGAAGAACACTCCAAAAATTCTCTGTTAACAGAAAGTTTCTCGTTTTAAATTACTACCTTTTCTTTGTCTTCATCTTTCAGTTCACCTTTTTTCCCCAGGCTATCTTTTGGGAATAGCTGCATCTTCTTAATTTGAGTCTCAAATTCAATCTAAAAATAAACAAAGTTTGATTTTGTGGAGGATAGTATTACAACCAACATCTGTCTATATTTTTCAGTCTTTACAACATAAAAGGAACAGTGAAGAGACAGTAGAAGCTGATACAGCTGAGAAATTCAGCATGTCTTAGAAACCACACAATTTCACAAACAACACATATCAAGAGCTGAATTCTGTAAAATGTTATATATTTTAAATAAAATAACATTGATGGAAGTTTTACTTAGCCTTTCATTAATTCAGGAAATAAAACCTTGATGATATTAAGCTATCATGAAAATCCAGTTATTTTATCATGAAAGTAACACATTAGATGTTCTCTGAAAAGTTCTGTCCTTAAAAAGGGAAGAAAGAAAGCAATCCTACTGATTTCTTATCTGAATGATATCTACATAGTATCCCAGTCCTACTCGTCACAGCCAGGGAGTGCATTTTTTGCTATACCAGCAACTGGAAACACATGCCATTTCTTAGGGATACACATGCACTGTGGACATCTGTGATCAGCACCACAGGCATCAGGTTTGTTCTGGCCCTAATAACTTAAAGATGTCAGCATCACTGTCACGCTCTAACTGATGAAAGTAACTCCATTATGAAGTGATTTTTCCTTAAAAGCAAGGCAAAAAAGCACTTTGATTCATATGCTAGTAATTAAAGCCTTAAAAAGTCCTTAACTCTGATCATCACAGATAATTTTCCATCACAGAACATTTTCCAAATGAGGCAGTGATGCTCTGCAATTAGAAACACACCTATGAGATAATAAAATTAGAAAACTGTTTTCTCAGTTCTCAGTCTAAATACAAAATGGGCCCAAGTTTTTGTTTTGACACTCAAAAATTGAACAGACAATAATAACCAAGATTGACTTGTCTCCCTCAAAGTATCTTAAAAGGTATTACATGATGCCCCATTTTTAGTAACAAGTTAAGCAGGGACTTCTTATTTCTCTATCACAGTGCTATTAACACAATAGATGGCAGTAATGATATAAAGAGATACCTAATTAAATCAAAGTTTCATAAGGCCAGTAAAAATGACAAAATAAGCCAAGAAAAGATAAAGAAATAAGGCAATTAAGAACATACAATTTACTTCTCTCTGTTCTGTATCTACTCTTTTGAACTCAACAGATATTTGATTTTTAAGCCCAACAGCTTTAAGCAGCCATCCTCTACAAAGGCCAAAAGAAAATACCTTTAAAAAGAGATGAGGGGTAGTTTACAAAATAAACACCCAAAAGTAAAGAGGTTTATTTAATAATAAGTCTTAAGCAAAAACTCTTTCTTCCTATGGCTTACAAATGTTTTCTTATGCTCAAGGATTTCAGGGGGAGGAGACACAGGACCAGATGGGGACTTGCTCCCCGACCCTGCGGGCCTTTCCTGAACCCTGACATGCCAGCCCCGTGCCTGGCACTTGAATGCAGGAGGCTAAAGTGGAGGCTGGCAATGCTCCTCATATGACCCTGGAGCTTTCTGGGTGCTCCTAGGTTCTAGCACCCCTGTCTCTGTGCTGAAGGCTCCTCAGCCCCTGGGGAGGCTGTTCTGCCCACAGGAGCACATGGGTAATGAAACCCCACCCTCTGTACCCCTCCCCCATCAGCCCTAAACCTGTGATGCTTAGCAGCCCAGAGATGCATCTCCCAAATGCTCTGAACCACTCGGTGGGGCATTCCTGTGGGATAAATCTCCATGTGCCGACTGGAGCTGACTTAACACCCCGTTTTGGTCACCTGTCCTTGGCTTGTCTCAGCTACCCACCTGCAGCATCCTTGCACTCCCCATGCAAGCCACTTACAGCCAGACCCTGTCTTAGGATCAGCTTCAGAGAAAAGCCAAACAGACAAGACCAAAGGGCACCTGAGGAAAAATGCTCCAGATGACAAGCTGCCAAGGTGGGGAGTTGGGGTGGAGGGGGAGGATGAAGGGGGCAGGAAGGGGAGGGGGGGCATGTCTTCACAGCACCGCTGATTCTCTGGTTCACATTCATGAACTGAGCCTTAAGCACTCTACCTGAATACTGAGAGGGGAAAACCTGAATGGCTATAGTTAAGACTAATAGTTGAGCACAGCCAGCCTCCAGATCTTGGTTTCTAAGTAACCCTCTGTACTCAAAGTGGTACAGAGCTGCACTGTGAGCTGTACTCAGAGCTCCTCAGATAAGAGCCTAATTCCACATCTGAGGTAGGGAGGTAGAAGGTAAACCTGGAATATCCTGTCAAAAGGACAGGAAAATGTGAACAGCAAAAGAATAATTACAGTAACTGATAATGTAATGATGAAATAAAAATTCACAAGCCCACAGTGAATTGTGGGAGGGAGGAGGAGGAGGAAAGGAAGGTCTTCAAGAAATGCCAGCTAACAAAGGTATTGATAGAAGATAAGATCAAATTAGAAACATTTCACAACTTCCACTGTAACTGATTCAGGCATCATTAATGGATCTTAAAACCACTAGGCAAAAGGCTGCTGAGGAACAAGGTATTTCCAAGATGCCAAGCCACCACTCCACAGATTATTTACTAATTTTCAAAGGGGAGAAAGGTACCTTATGATAGAGAGACCCAGAAACTACTGTATTAACCAAGACATCAAACTCAGCCTCGCTCAAGCAGGACCACCCGACATCACAGCTCATGTACCCCCTGACTGGATACCTCCTGACGGGTGTATATAACTTCAGCCATGACTATTTAAATTTAACTAACACCAAAACTCAGTCCTCAGTGTCCCAAGCTACATTTTAAGTGCTCAACAACCACTTATGGCTAGTGGCAACTGTATCAGACAGCATCTATAGAGAGAAAGTTCCCATCGCCACAAAGCTCTACTAGGAGGTGCTAGTCTAGGCTGAATTTCTAGTTCACAGGAAATACAGGGAACACTACACAAGTTAAATGACACCACAAAGAAATAACAAGTCAAATTCAGAATGTAAGTCATTCTACAAACAACTGGCCTGCCTTCTTCAAAAAGCCAGTATCATTTGGAAAAAACAAACAAAAAAGGAAGGGTGGTAGGAGACCAAATTAGATTAACAGATTAAAAAAGACACAATAACAAATGTAACATGTGGACCTTGGTTGGCTCCTGGTCTGGAAAACCAAACTTTTGAAGGGAACTGCAGAAACTAAAATATCAACTGAATATTAAATATTATAGAATCATTAGTAATCTTCTTAGATGTGATAACAGTATGACTATGGAGGAGACTGTCCTTGTTTGGGGGAAATCCACACTCAAGTATTTAGGGGAGAAATGTCATGGCTTCTGCAGCTTACTTTCAATGGCTCAGGAATAAATACACATACACAGACACAGGCCAAGCAAATATAGCAAAATATTTATAACTGTTGTAAATATTTATATTTATAACTGGGTAGATCACAAAATGTCAGTCCATTTAGGTTGCTATAGTAAAATAGCACTGGTTGGGTGGCTCATAAACAATTGGAATTGTTTATGAGTTGTGGAGGCTGGAAGCCAAGATCAAGGTGGCCTTCTGGAGAGAGCCCCCATCCTGGTTCAGAGCTACCATCTTCTCACTGTGTCCTCACAGGTGGAAGGGGCCGGGAGTGCCCTGGAGACTCTGTTATGAGGCACTAATCCCATTCATGAGAGCCCCACCCTTGTGACTTAAGCACCTCACAAAGACCCCACCCACTAATAATACACTTTTGTGGGGTTAGGATTTCAACATGTGAATTTGGGCAGGGGGACAAAAATGTTCAGACCATAGCATGAATGTTTATTATAATAATTCTTTTCCTGTGTACTTAAACTTCTATAATACAAGGCTAGGGGGAAAGTTTGAGAGGGAAAAAAAAGAAGGGAGTGCTGAAGCCAACTTCTCCTGTAACCGGTAAGCAGGTCAGTTAAGTCAGGTAAAAGCCCTGAGCAGCACAAATGGTGAGAAATGAGGCCTCGCCCTCCACATTTGGCACAGTTTGTCAAGCAGCCCAAGGGAGTGGGGAGCCAGGGTGAGACAGGGCAGTAACAGGGAGGCTATTCTGACTCTCAGAGTCGATGGACATGAGGACCAAGTCCTTGGACCAGTTCTCCACCTCAGTTTCCTCTTGACACCTGGCCTGCCCAGAACAGAGGGGCCCACGCCGGAGAAGAAGAACCCTCTGAAGGAGGAACCAGTCTCTGCAAAATATCCTGATGATGCCAAGAGATACCAGGTACCAGGTGAGGGGCCAGGTATGACTAGTGGCCATGCCTATTTAAGTTAACCGCTTGTGCAGTATAACAAATTACAGACATTCCAGTTACTCATAAAGCAGAAATCTGAGAACATGCAATTTCAACTTGTCTGATCAAAATGTGGCCATATGGTAATTAATTCCCAGAAAAAACTGACAGTTAATCTTCTGGATAAACAACCTAACATTAGTGACTGTTACAGATCTGAAACATTGCTCACCATTCCCAATCTTAGCAAAAAAGGACAAAAAAACCCCAAAATATAAACAAAAAACAGTACAAAACACCACCTTCAGTTGTTGCACCTTCTCTAAACTTGCGGTAATGTCAGCTTGGATCCGCTCGAACTGTTTTAAACACTCTTGGTTTCGAATACGAGCCTTCTTTTCTGATTCACATATTTCCTTCAGGTATTTCTTTAGTTTTATATACTTCAGCTTAGCTCTAGAAAAGTAAAAGCAGATTTTTAAACAATGGAGTTACACTTGGAGAAATCTAAGGATTTTCTTTAACAAAATTGTTAATGAGACAGTGTATTCTAAGATATTTTACCCAATGCTGCAGCCTAAAGGACAGAATGTATATGCATCTTTAGAGAGGAAATTAATGTAATATCACTGAGGTATCACCGCTAGGCATAACTTTCCTGAGAAATGGATACAAGACCACATTACACCTAAAGATTTACATGGATTTCTTTCTCAAAATTAAGTGTGGTGTCAACAGCAGGGTCTATGTGGCCCTGTGCAGGTGAACAGCCCATCAGCATTCTTTTATGTGACAGCTTCAAAACTACTTGCTCATATAGAAATAGAATCAAACTATACACTATAACCCATAAACATTAAAAAAATTTTAGAAATTTAAAATGCTCCAAATATCATTGATATTTTAAATTTTTGTTAGAAATTGCAATAATGCACTATATTATGAAAATATTTTATAACAGCATATGGACTGTAACTCTGCTCAAATTGTGAAGAAATGTTTCAGTTCAGTTCACTTACTCAGTTGTGTCCGATTCTTTGCGACCCCATGGATTGCAGCACGCCAAGCCTCCCTGTCCATCACCAACTCTCGGAGCCTACTCAAACTCATGTCCATCAAGTCTACCCAACCATCTCACCCTCTGTTGTCCCCTTCTCCTCCTGCCTTCAATATTTCTCAGCATCAGGGTCTTTTCAAATGAGTCAGTTCTTCGCATCAGGTGACCACAGTATTGGAGTTTCAGCGTCAGCATCAGTCCTTCCAATGAATATTCAGGGATGATTTCCTTTAGGACCGACTGGTTGGATCTCCATGCAGTCCAAGGGACTCTCAAGAGTCTTCTCCAACACCACAATTCAAAAGCATCAATTCTTCAGCATTCTGCTTTCTTTACAGTCCAACTCTCACATCCACATATAGGACTACTGGAAAAACTATAGCTTTGACTAGATGGACCTTTGTTGGCAAAGTAGTGTTTCTGCTTTTTAATATACTGTCTAGGTTGGTCACAGCTTTTCTTCCAAGGAGCAAGTGTCTTTTAATTTCATGACTGCAGTCACCATCTGCAGTGATTTTGGAGCCCCCCAAAATAAAGAAATGTTTGGAAACTCCAAAATGAAATACCACATAACCCTGCCTACCATTTTGTTGAAAGGTGAGCTATAATAATTATGCCTTAATCATTCACAGATTCACTATGTTTAAATTGTGATCAAAAAAGATAAGACTATAATGTGTCTAATTTTTAAGATATTTAAGCAAAATAGATTCCTGAAATTACACAAATACCAAATAATGAAAATATAGTTTTTAAAATCTATTTTAATCAAATTTATTCTTAGACTTGATAGTGTATACTAAATTGCAGTGTTTACTTGAAACATTTATACATTAGAAATAAGGAATGGTAACAGGACTACAACTATGGTATTTCTAACATATATTAGGGTTAAATTTTGATTGTTGTTTAGTCGCTAAGTCATGTCCCACTCTTTGCGACCCCATGGACTATAGCCTGCCAGGCTCCTCTGTCCATAGGATTTTCCAGGCAAGAATACTGGAATGGGTTGCCATTTCCTTCTCCATGGTACCTTCCCAATACTGGGATCAAACCCGGGTCTCCTGCATTGCAGGCAGATTCTTTACCATCTGAGCCAAGCAAACTGGTCTTGAAATTTTCTGCTGTCATCTTACCTGAATATATCAGACTGATGATATTCATAAAGTTTCCTTTCCAGGTCCAATCTCTTCTTTTCGCTATAATAAAGAAATATTTTATGAATAAATTACACTGATCAGTAACAAGCAGTCAAATTTAGAACATGATCTCCTTTATGAAAATGCTTCTCTGGTCTGAAGTGAAAAGAAAGTGAAAGTCGCTCAGTCGTGTCTGACTCTTTGTGACCCCATGGACTGTAGCCTGCCAGGTGCCTTTGTCTATGGAAATCTCCAGGCAAGAACACTCAAATGGATAGCCATTCCCTTCTCCAAGGGATCCTCCCAACCCAGGGGTCGAACCCAGGCATCCCCCATTGCAGGCAGATTCTTTATAGTTTGAACCGCCAGGGAAGCCCAAGAATACTGGAGTGGGTAGCCTATCCCTTCTCCAGAGGATCTTCCTGACCAGCTGAGCTACTAGGGAAACCCTCTCTGGTCTAAGAAGCAGAAAATGCCAGCTGCATTTGAAACTCAAGACACAAAAGAATTTAGCAGTCACGAGGGAAGTAAAAAAGCAGAAAGGACACCAGTATGAAGCAGAAAGAACACGCTTTTTGAAGTAAATGTGGAAATGCAGTGAGAAAAGCCTGGAAAGCAGGTTCATTCACTCCACAAGTATTATTTCTTGAGTGCCTTCATGAGCCAGGCTCTGCTCTAGTCCTGGGGATTGACTTGGTGAATGAGCCAACTAAGGCTCCTATCCTAAGGCAGTGACATTCAAGAGTTAAGGACAGACAACACACAAGATAAACATGTAAAATACAACATGGCCAGCATCTCTGAGAGCTACGAGGATTCCGTCAGGTCTAGACACGAGGCTACCCTAAATCCATCCTGGACTGCAGGTTGGGGGCTCATTCTGCTTTCCACCAGACGGGCCTGGGCAGGGCCTCATGGCTGAGTCAGGAAGGGGTCTCTGAGAAGCAGACCTGCCTCACTCACGTTTAGGGGAGACCAGGTCCGGTGACACCACGACTGTAATTTGGGGGCGTATCCTTGCATAACCTGGAAACACCATCATGACTGGTCACTGACTGCCATTCCCAGGAGCTACGCCACACAGGCTTCTGAGCTTGTGATGAGTGCTGGCAGGAAGCTGGAGGACAGAGTGGGCATGCCCACCTGCACACCCGGCCTGGTGAAAAGCAGGGGAAACTGGGCAGCAGAAATGGTGGCAGTGGCCAAAACCCAGTGGCTGGAGGGGAAAACCGCTGGACAGGAAGCCATTCCAGCCTCAAAAAGAGCCCTGGGGAGGTTCAACTGCAGACTCTGCTCAATGACCACCAGAGTAACAGCTTCAACTGCATTTAAGCTAACATTAACTAAGGCTGAAAAAGAAATCATATAATGTCTTTAAAAAAAAAAAGACTGTGAATCAAAGACAAGGATTCCGGCAAAGGAAGGGCTCAGTGGCTTCCTGTGGGAAAGGGCTTGAGGCACGGTCACTTGGGAGCCCTTGATTGCTAGTTTCTATTTTCCTTCAGTCATTTTTTTCCCTTAAAACCCCCAAAGGTTATACTGTTAGCTTTATTATAAGTAAATTTCTCTGCTCAGTGTAATCTAGAATGAAAACCACCATTTAGCCAAAATCCTTTTAAAGGGAAAATGATGTCCAAAATCCAAACACGTAATCTCTGCTTGTGGAATACAACCCATTCCTTACCTGGGAAGTAACTATGTTTAAAAAAGAAAAAAAATTGTAGAATCACAAATTTTTAAACTAGTAGCTTCAAACAGATCTTTACTTTCTCATTACTAAGGGTGAACTTGAAATAAATATGGCAATAACGACTTCCATGTTAGAAATTTTTATTCCCCGTCTAAGACTTCACTATCAGTATGATAACAAGGAGTGGCTGACTGGACAGTGTAAGCAATCTGACACTAAATGACGAGGGCAGAAGATCCTTAAACACGGCTATGACTTTTGTCCCTGATGTCCTGCTTCAGGCCTGTGGTGGTGCTGCCAGGAAAGCGTGATCATTGTCTGTTTGCGAGGAACCATCAGACAGGCCCAGCTGGAGGGTTATCCTCTGGGATGAGAGGTGTATCCTATGAAACTGCGAGGAACACGAAAGACAGATCAAGACAGAGGAATGAGTCCAGGCTGGGAGAGGCTGGCTGCTGCTGCTAAGTCACTTCAGTCGTGTCCAACTCTGTACAACCCCATAGATGGCAGCCCACCAGGCTCCTCCGTCCATGGGATTTCCCAGGCAAGAGTACTGGAGTGGGTTGCCATTGCCTTCTTCAGGAGAGGTTGGAGAGACACATTAACACAGGTTCACAGGTGGAATCCTGGACCAGGAAAAAAATGGTGTTAGGACAGCTGCTGAAATCTGAATGGGGTCTGTGGGTTGGTGTACCGATGTTAGTTTCCTGACAAGAAGGGTTATATGGTAATCGTGTCAGGGGCATCACATACCTGCAGTTTTCAAATGGTTAGGACAAGTCTTGTGCTTTGAGACAGGCAGACAGACAAATAGAAAGGGGGAAAGAAAATGTAATAATACGTTAAGAGCTGAGGGATCTGGGTGAGGGGAATATTAGAGGTCTTTGTCCAATACCTGCAACTTTTCTGTTAAGACTGACCTTCTTTTAAAATAATTTAAAAAATTCACCTATGACCTCACATGGAAAAGGACTACATTCTTTATGGAAATCCATCACCTCTCAAACAACCAGTTCTTTTCAATAAAGAATGTAAAACTTCCTTGTTCGTACTCTATCTTCACTACCCACAGACATCCACTGGTCACACTTCTCTATTGTAACACTTCAAAAACTGAAAAATCACAGTCAAACACCTCTTGGCCTTCTAATTCCAGACAAAATGATGCCGATTTCATTAACTCTTCCTCACAGGCTCATTTTTCTAAACACATCCACACGGCAGCACCCCTGACACTGACTTTCCTATCTGTTCTTCTAAATCTTAGACTTAAGATATTTACCCCAACAAAAAAGCCAAAGAAAGGCTTATTGGGAGGATCATCTTGCAATTTCTGCACCTTAAATCTCTACTTCAAAATCTTTAAATACCCAGCCCTGGGATGTATATTCACAGGTTCCAGTTTCCATCACCTCATCCCAGACCTGGACCTTTTGAAGTTTTACACACCTGGGTGGTCCTCAAAGCATAGCCATGAGCTTTAGTTTTCTTCTTATAAGCCACTTGTAATTCTGTTTTCAGCTTTACTCAACAAATATCTTAGCATCAATTTCTAGACTATTATGGTATCGCACTCTGAGTCAATACTGGCACTGAAAAAATGGGCTGGTTAATAGCCTTTCAAAGGGATGTTTTCATAGGGTTCTAAGAGTTGATTCCACATTCATGTTGCTACCATGCTTGTGGCACTAGATACATTGTAACAAATCACTGCATTAGGCTCTTTTAGATTCAGTGACTGGCTTTCATCACAATGCTGAGAAAACACCTTATACAAAAAGGAAAAAATTCAGAATATGAAATTACATCTCTATGTGACAACAGCTAAGACAATGTGGGTTAGAAATACACCACTTATGAAGTGAACTGCCAGGAATCGGCGATGGACAGGGAGGCCTGGCATGCTGTAGTCCATGGGGCCGCAAAGAGTTGGACACGACTGAGAAACTGAACTGAACTAAACACTGCAGTGACCCACCACTAAGAGGACCGAGAAAAGGCAAGTTGTTTTTCTCTCCCATCCCCAGGACATTTCCAGACTGACAAACCAGCTGTGACTACCTGGGGTTGCAGACATCAAAATGACTCCAGTTTTAGGAGACAAAGGTCCTTATGGTCACTGGGATTGGTCAAACAAACAGGTACATCCAAACACTCAAATAGGATACAGACAATAATATTCATTGCTTATTGCTTTGCAAAACTAACAGCTTTCAACTTTCTTTTACTTTAAGGCTCACTGCTCTCAGTTCAGTTCAGCTGCTCAGTCATGTCTGACGCTGCGACCCGATGGACTGCAAAACAACAGGCCTCCCTGTCCATTGCCAACTCCAGGAGTTTACTCAAACTCATGTCCATTGAGTCAGTGATGCCATCCAACCATCTCATCCTCTGTTGTCCCCTTCTCCTCCAGCCTTCAATCCTTCCCAGCATCAGGTCTTTTCAAATGAGGCAGTTCTTCACATCAGGTGGCCAAAGTATTGGGGTTTCAGCTTCAGTATCAGTCCTTCCAATGAATAATGATTTCCTTTAGGACTCACTGGTTGGATCTCCTTGCAGTCCAAGGGACTCTCAAGAGTCTTCTCCAACACCACAGTTAAAAGCATCAATTCTTCAGTGCTCAGCTTTCTCGGTCCAACTCTCACATCCATACATGACTACTGGAAAAACCATAGTTTTGACTAGACGGACCTTTGTTGGCAAAGTAATGTCTCTGCTTTTTAATATGCTGTCTAGGTTGGTCAAAACTTTTCTTACGAGGAGCAAGCATCTTTTAATTTCATGGCTGCAGTCACTATCTGCAGTGATTTTGGAGCACAAAAAAATAAAGTCTGTCACTGTTTCCACTGTTTCCCCATCTATTTGCCATGAAGTGATGGGACCAGATGCCATGATCTTAGTTTTCTGAATGTTGAGTTTTAAGCCAACTTCTTCACTCTCCTCTTTCACTTTCATTAAGAGGCTCTTTAGTTCTTCGCTTTCTGCCATAAGGGTGGTGTCATCTGCATATGTGAGTTATTGATATTTTTCCCGGCAATCTTGATTCCAGCTTGTGCTTCATCCAGCCCAGCATTTCGCATGATGTACTCTGCATATAAGTTAAATAAGCAGGGTGACAATATACAGCCTTGACATACTCCTTTACCAGTTTGGAACCAGTCTGTTGTTCCATGTCCAGTTCTAACTGTTGCTTCCTGACCTGCATACAGATTTCTCAGGAGGCAGATCAGGTGGTTTGATATTCCCATCTCTTGAAGAATTTTCCACAGTTTGTTGTGGTCCACACAGTCAAAGGCTTTGGTGTAGTCAATGAAACAGATGTTTTTCTGGAACTCTCTCGCTTTTTCAATGATCCGACAGATGTTGGCAATTTGATCTCTGGTTCCTCTGCCTTTTCTAAAACCAGCTTGAACATCTGGAAGTTCACAGTTCACGTACTGTTGAAACCTGGCTTGGAGAATTTTGAGCATTACTCTACTAGTGTGTGAGATGAATGCAACTGTGTGGTAGTTTGAGCATTCTTTGACATTGCCTTTCTTTGGGATTGGGATGAAAATTGACTTTTTTCAGTCTTGTGGCCACTGCTGAGTTTTCCAAGTTTGCTGGCATATTGAGTGCAGCACTTTTACAGCATCATCTTTTAGGATTTAAAATAGCTCAACTGGAATTCCATCACCTTCACTAGCTTTGTTCGTAGTGATGCTTCCTAAGGTCCGCTTGACTTCGCATTCCAGGATGTCTGGCTCCAGGCTGGTGATCACACCACTGCGATTATCTGGGTCATGAAGATCTTTTTTGTATAGTTCTTCTGTGTATTCCTGCCACCTCTTCTTAATGTCTTCTGCTTCTGTTAGACAAAACAGAATCTCACTGCTCTACTAGACAAAAAAAATCCCTGGCCTTACTTTACCTCAAGGCCCCTATCTCTGGTGATGAACATGTCAGAGAAGCTGAATGACCAGCTCAAGGTCACAAAACTGTTCCTGGACTAGAACCTTGGTTTCTACATTTCTCTTGCAGTTTTCTCTGTATCCAAAGTTATTTGCCTCTGTGTTTATTACCTATGCACTAGAGTTAGTTAGGGACTTTTAAAATGAAAAATGAATACACACAGTAACAGATTTGTACTGACTCAAAAATGAAAATAACCTCCAAAGGCAGAACCATGAATAGGCTATAAAGCTTGACTCAGATTCCTTACATAATTTCAACAGCCTCACCTTGCTTAACAGTGAAAGCATTAAGTGTTAAACATAAAGTGAGTAATAATCATTGCACAGTTATTATACCATAAGGACTATAAACAGCCAGGTGTTTTGAGCACAGGAAACAAGAATGATAACTCACAATTAACTTCGTCTTTTTTTTTTAAATGCTACCATTCAAACTAGTAACATTTTAAAATTAGAGCCTGGGTTAAGGGGGACTTTCCTGGTGGTCCAATGGTTAAGACTCTGCACTTCCAATGCAGGGGTTGCAGGTTTGATCCCTGGTCAGGGAACTAAGATCCCACTTGCCACATGGTAAGACCAAAAAATTAAAATAAAATAAAAATAAAACTAGAACATGGGTTAAGAGATACAAATAACTCAAGGCCTGGGGTAAGGAAGCCACTCTTTTAACAGAATAGAGTCAATGAGCCCTTTAAGTGTACGATGCACAGAGCAATGTTTTGTCCCTTAATTATCAGGTGTGTGCATTTAAAACCGTTTTTGAAATATCACGATGCCAGTTTTCCTGACTGACCGGAAAATGGTCATTATTTAATGGTAAATGAGTGGCTACTCAGTTCTACATAACACATTCACAACTCCTGGACACTAGCTGGTTGACTTTGGACACTAGCTGGGGGACACTAGCTGGGTGACACTTCTACTCATTCAATAAACATGTATCCAGTCCCTCTGCCATTTCAGGTATTCTAACACGAACTGAAGGTCCAGCGCTATATGGTTCCTGTCCTCCTGGAATTCTCAGTGTAGGTGGGATACAAGTCACTTGACCCATTACCTAGAAGTCTCAAAGAATGTGCATAAATCAGGAATTGTTTGATTCATACTTGGCACAGGGAAGGCACTGCAAGAAGTGATTTTTTTTTTTTAATTTGGAGGAGAGGTGAGTGGGTGGATGAGCAGTGGTATGTCAGAAAGAAAACAGAAGGCAGAAAAGGATTAAGAGTTAAACAAAATTAATAAATAAAAATAAATTAAAAGGTGAGGAAGATTAAGGAGGCCTGTTGCAGATGCTCTATAAACAATCTGACAGGAATTAAATTTAGCACAGGATGAATACAATTCCTTTTCAAAACCAGTAACTTCTACCTTTATCTTACATGTAACTATTGTCATTTCAGAATCATCATGGTGTGCAGCACCCCTCTTCAGTAAAATAACTCTGTAACTTTTAAACCCTCATTAAAGGTGCTATTTATCAAGAGATCCAAAAATCTATTTCCTTTCTTGTCGACTAATGAGATTTCCAACTCCAATTAACTTAGCAGCTAAATAATAGCTTCAACAACCAATCTTTTATGTAGATATTTGTAGCAAATTGCTTTGTAATTTTCTCTCTTTACAGTGATCAAGCGGTTTTCAGTGGTTCTCATCTTTTCATGTCTTAAGCAAGGTATCACGAACCATCTGAAAGCTGGGACTTCTCCCGCTGGAAATCTGGCCCTGTAAAAGTCTCGTGCTTTTAAACGGGGCACATGTTTTTTACACACACACACACATACACACTCCCGTCTGCGTTCCTGGGCCTGTCATCACGGAGGCAGCGCAGCTGTCAGGGCGGGATGACAACCTGAAGGGCCGGGGAGGGGGCGTGTGGAAGGAGACCAGAGAAACTCACACGCTTTGATTGAGAGTGACAGGCAGGAGACTCCGGCTCTCACTTCTGAGCGTATCCAGGGACGTTCCCGCGGGGGACCTCCCACGGGGCGGGAGGTGTCTCTGGTAAACTCCGTCCTCCGGGAGTTCGGGGGACAGGGCGGGTCTGGACTCCGGCCCATGGGAACCGTGGTCGGGGGTGGGGCTCCCGCGGACCCCCCAGCCGGGCGACTCCCCGCCCCCGCCCCAGCTAGGCCGTACCTGTCCCGCAGCCCTTGCTGGAGGCGGGCCACCCGCTCGTAGTAGTCGGGGCTCGGCAGCGCGGAGGCCCAGCGCATCCAACCGCCGCGGCCGCTGGGCTCCGCCATGGGACGCTTGGGGTCCTGGTTGTCCCAGGCGACGGCCCCAACATGCACCGCGGGCCGATACGGCGCCCCGACGCCGCGCAGGGGACGGGGCGCGGCTCCGTGGAGGGGCGGGGCAGAGGCCAGGAGGGGCGGGGCGCGGAGCTGTGGAGGGCGGGGCACACGCCTCGGGATCGAGACGCCATGCCGGGGCGGGGCAGACGGCCAAGAGGGGCGGGACAGACAGCCAAGAGGGGCGGGGCGCGGAGCTGTGTAGGGGCGGGGCGCCCCGGAAGAGGGCGGGCCATGTCTGCACACGGGTTGTGGAGAGGCGGGCTTGTAGCTTGGTGTCCGTGGCCTCACTGCACCTCCTCCCGCACCTCCCCACCGGGAGACTGGGGTTTTCCTCTCCTCTTAACCGTTCGGAGTTCTCGTGGGAGAGACCCTGGCAGTCCTTCGGGCGGGGCCTTTCTCTGAAGGCCAGGTCCGAGGATGACCCCTGATCCTCGCCCCTCCATGGCTAGAGAGGATGGAGGCTGGGTTAGAGTAATCCCGAGATGGGTGTATTTTGTGGGGTGGGCATCAAACTGCTTTAATTTGACTAGGTGCATACACTCCTTCCCTCCCTTCTTCCCAGAATTTGCTGAGTGTTGGCTTCCCTAAGGGCGCAGCGGGTAAAGAAACCACCAGCATTGCAGAGATCCAGATTTGATCCCTGAGTAAGGAAAATACCCTGGAGAAAGGAATGGCTACCCCCTCCACTTTCCTTGCCTGGGAAATCGCATGGACAGAGGAGCCTGGTACGCTGTGTAGTCCATGGGGTAGCAAAGAGTCAGATGGGACTGAGTGACTCTTTTTTCACTGAATGGCCTAGTGGTTTTCCCTACTTTTTTCAATTTAAGCCTGAATTGTGCAGTAAAGAACTAATTTTCTGAGCCACAGAGAGCTGCAAAGAACATAATCCAATTTTGGTAATGACCATCTAGTGGGTGATATCCATGTGTAGAGTCATCTCTTGTATTGTCGGAAAAGGGTGTTTTCTATGATCAGAATGTTCTTTTGACAAAACCCTGTAAGCCTTTGCCTGCTTCATTTTGCACCCCAAAGTCAAACTTGCCTGTTATTCTAGATATCTCTTGACTTCCTACTTTTGCATTCCAATCCCCTGTGATGAAAAGGAAGTCTTTTTTTGGTGTTGGTTCTGGAAGGTGTTGTAGGTCTTCATAGAAGTGGTCAACTTTAGCTTCTTTGGCATCAGTGGTTGGGGCACAGACTTGGATTACTGTGTTGTTGAATGGTTTGCCTTGGAAATGAACTGAGACCATTTTGTCATTTTTGAGGTTGCAACCAAGTACTGCATTTCCGACTGTTGTTGACTACGAGGATCAACTCTTGTTGACTGTGGACTTGTTGACTACTCCATGTCTTCTAAGGAATTCTTGCCCACAGTAGTAGGTATAATGGTCATTTGAATTAAATTCATCCATTCCCGTCCATTTTAGTGTGCTGATTCCTAAGATGTCAATGTTCACTCTTGCCATTTCCTGCCGACCACGCCCAATTTACCTTGATTCATGAACCTAACATTCTAGGTTCCTATGCAATATTGTTCTTTACAGCATTGGGCTTTGTTTATCACCACCAGACACGTCCACAACTGAGGGTCGTTTCTGCCTTGGCCTAGTCGCTTCATTCTTCCTGGGGCTATTAGTGACTGTCATAGCTGTTTGCCTTTTCATACTGTTCACGTGGTTCTCACAGCAAGAATACTGGAGTGGGTTGCCATTTCCTCCTCCAGTGGACCGTGTTTTGTCAGGACTCTTCACCATGATGCCTCTGTCTTGAGTGGCCCTGCACGGCATGGCTCATAGCTTCACTGAGTTACACAATCCCCTTTGCCATGACAAGGCTGTGATCCGTGAAAGGGTTTGTTCCCGTACCAGCACTTAAATGCAGAACAAAACAAGAAAAAGACAAAATGCTCAGTCCTCAGCAACCGTGCTCAACCCAGACAGTAGAACCCTGTTACTTGAAAGTCTGTGCTGCCCCTCAGGCTGTGGCAAAGGCTGCAGGTCACATTACTGGTTGGTGAAGAGGGGGAGCTTGCTAGCAAGTTGCTTGCAAAGTTGACATTTCTGCACAGAGCTGGGTGGACAATACTTCATCTGGGACTCTGGAGCCTGCTGCTTCTTCCACTGTCCAGTTGTGTGACCACGTACAAATCGCCTCTTCATGCTCAGGGTTCCTCATGTGTAAAACTGGGAGGCCGTTACTGCAGGATCTACCTGTGTTGTTTCTATAATGATAAGATTCATTAGTGTGTATAAGTGTTTAGAAGGGGGCCCAGGACTTAGGAAGAAGAATCCATTTTTATCATCATCATCACTCATTTGGGGGAAAGCTTCCTGAAGAACAATAACTGTTCTCTAGAACCCACAGGAAAGAAGAAGCTGTAGAATTTCTTTAGTCTCTTATTCTTCACTTCTTTTGTTTTTTTCTCAGCCATTAATTTCACTTACTTGTGTGCCAGGTGTGACTTAAACTAGGAAATAAATCATCGGCAGAAGAGATGGACCATTCCAAGGTCTGCAAGGAAATCCATAAAGGAGGGGATATATGTATACGTATGGCTGATTCACTTTGCTGTACAGTAGAAGCTAGCACAACACTGTAAAGCAATTATACTCCAATAAAATTTTAAAAATAAATAGAATAAAATGATGATGTCACTCAGCCTCCTTTTCACATATGTTAGGTCCAGAGCAAGAGCATGAATGGAGACCTTCATGCCATCTGTCCAAATATTAACCAATTATAAACCAAGATGACAAATTGTAGATAAAATATGTTCTCTCCTACCTTATCCAAGGTGCCTTCATAAAAGGGAGAATTCCTGCAGGGTCTTTTAAGTCCTTGGAGAGGAGCTTAGGCCCCTTGACCAGGAGATGTCAGAGTGGTGGACACCTAGAATATGTCCTAGAAAGGTGTGTGTATATGTGTTTATGAGACCTCCAGGCAAGCGTGTCTCCTGGCCCTGGGGCCTCCTCACCTTGGATGGAGTGGCATGAACAGACAAAGGCCAGAGCAGGCTCTGTAACATATAGAAGCCAGAGCAGGGGCCTTCTGCCTGAATCTAAGGGTGGTACTTTTATTTAGTTGTTAGAGCAAATCATTATACCAAGTTGATCCCATGGTAGTGAACAAAGGTTTACCTTACAAATTTTACTGCAAACAATATTCTACTACAACCCTAGCGAAAAACAAATGCATGTTTGACAATACTTAATGCAGCTCCATCCCTACCAATAATAGTTTTTTAAGGAAAAAAATCCCCAAGCAATTAATATAATTAATTATTTTTGGCAAATACACAGAGTAAGCAGATGAAGAAGTCTTTTAGCATCCCAGATTTTTATTAGGCTATTTTAGGAGAGTCTAAAATTAAATATAATTAAACAGTAAATAGATAATTCAAAATCATTGTAATTTGCATTCTTGGGTTGATTTATTAATGACATATGACAAACCTAGGTGCGGGATCTGTTTATTAACAATAACACCTAGCAAACTAAATGGATATTTCTAGAGTATTTATGCTGAAATTATGCATTCTCAATGGTGACAGACTTTTAATATACCGTTCTTCACTTTGAATATTTAATTTTCTGGAGCACTCTCCTTTAATATTGCTCTTAAGTCCCTTTATACTAGGAGAGCTGATTTCTGTAAGCAGCTCTGATCTTAGCTTACGTGGACCACAGGCCATCATATCTTCCTAGATGGGCAAGGTTTCTTACAAGCCACAGAATGGCTTGTTGGAAAGCCACAGAATTTCTTAGTTGGAAATTAGTTGAGGAATGTAGCCTCAGGTTCTTATTTTTCAGAGGAGGAGGAAGATACGGAACAGATAAGGGACTTGGCAAAGGTGATGTAGTCAGTCACTTATGTAATATTAATGAGCTAATTCAAAAGATGGGTCCCTAATAGTCCCATTAAGCAAGCAGCAAAAAAAGCCACTCTCTAATCCTGCTAGTAATATGGATCTCAGAGTGACTGTTAGGAAGTTGCAGTTTTTGTAGCTCTGAAACGGTTGAATCAATGGATGGAAAATTGATTTCAGAAATATGCTGAAATTAACATTATACATTTTAAAAGTGAACACCATGCGAACATTTTAAAATTAAATTCTCTGTATTTGAGTCAATAACTGCTTGGATATTATATTAGTTTCCCAGGGCTACTGTGATAAGAGTACCACACATTGGGTGGCTTAAATAGCAGAAATTCATTGTGTCATAGTTCTGGAGGTAAGAAGTCTGAGATCAGGGTGTTGGCAGGAGTGATTCCTTCTGAGAGCAGGGAGGGAGCATCTATCCCATGCCACTCCTCTAGCTTCAGTGGCTTGCTGACCATCTTCTGCATTCCTTGGCTTGTGGATGCATCACTGAATCCCTGCCTTTATTTTCACATGGCATTCCCCCTGTGTGTATGTGTGTTTCCAAATTTCCCCTTTTATAAGGATACCAGTCATGTTGGATTAGGGGCAAACCCATGAGAGTCCTCATTTAAACTCCATGAGAGTCCTTTGAGTGCCCTGCAAGTTTAAGCAACTGGCCTAACATCACACTGCCACCATGTTCTTGGCCAGATAGTGGTAGTGTCAAAATTCAAAGACAGACTTTTTTCAATTCCCAAGTCTTTCCTTTCTTAGCCTCCATTCTATATGGCCTTGAAACTCACCTTAGTTACTGGTCTCTTTAAATTTTTCTTGAAAGAGGTGTGCAAAGAATATACTATGTTACCCAGAAGGGTTTTTATATATACATAGTTTATTGTTTGGGAAAGCAGTATACCTTGACATAGGATGCTTTCTTCTACATACTATGATAGATCACTGTGTGGTTGCCACTGTGTTAATTGTCCTCCTTAGCCTTCAGAAAGACTACATTTCTCATTCTTTCTAGCAGTGAGTTGGGTCTATTTGACCCAATCTGGGCAATAAAACTGAGCAAAAGAGATGCAGCCACTTCCAGACCTGAACATCCTGTACTATCTCCTCCACTTTTCACTAGGTGGCCAGTTGGATGCAAAAGAAGCAATCAGAGGCCCTGGAAGAAGAGTGAATGACTATAAAGAGCATGGGACTGTAACTTAGGCAAGAAGTAAACCTTTATTGTGTTGAGTCACTGATCTTTTGGGGTTATTTGTTTCAGCAGCTAGCATTACTCATCCTGACCAATACACAAACATTCCATATGCAAGAATTACACAAAGGCATCAAACTATCTTTCTGCAACATCCTCAATGAGAATTTATGTGACTCTCCAGATGAAAAAGGAGATGGCAAAAGTAGAACTCTGAGATTCAGTGAGAGTGAATGTCTAAAGAGAGAGGCTTAGATAGCAAAGGCAAAGCTAGAATGAAGAAACATCTAGAGCAGCTCTGCCTACTGGGACCTTTGGCAATGATGGAAATGTTCTACTCTGTACTGTCTAATGTGGTAGCCACCAGTCACATGTGACTATTGGGCACTTGAATGTAGCTAGTGCAAGCCTGGGACTGAAATTTGAATCTCATTTTATTTTAATTTGTTAAAATTAATATTTTAGGGATCATGTATCTAATGCCTTCCACATAGAACAGTAAAGATCTAGAAGTAAAGTAGAAAGATGGTCAAACATGGTGGGGGAGAGGTGGAGGTCATAACTCATCAGGAAGTAGAAAGTAGAAGGAGCGATGCCATCCTTGGTGGGAGGTAATAGTGATCAAGAGGGGAAGTGTGGTCATTAATTTTATACATCAACTTGGTTAGGCCGTAGTGCTCCTTGATTGGTCACATACCAGTCTAGATGTTTCTGTGCATGTATTTTCTAGATTTCAGTCTGTAGATTTTGAGTAAAACAGATTGCTCTTCATAATGCAGGTGAAAGTGTTAGTCACTCAGTCGTGCCTGATTCTTTGCGACCCCATGCACTGTAGCCTGCCAGGCTCCGCTGTCCATGAAGTTTTCCAGGCAAGAATACTGGAGTGGGTTGCCATTTCCTTCTCCAATAATGTGGGTGGGCCTCATCTAAATCAGTTGAAGGTCTTCAGAGAAAAGACTGAAGGCCCCAGAATAAAAAGGAATTCTGCTTCCAGACTGCTTGTGTTCAGACTCAAGACTGCAACATCATCTCCTGTTGTTATGTCCAGCCTGCAGGCCTGCCCAATGGACTTGGCTCTTTCTGGTCCCGATAACTGCATAGGCCAATTCCTTAAAATATATTCATCTCTCTCTCTCTTTCTCAGTCTAGATATAGATTTAAGTGCACCTTGGAGACATTGCAAGTTCAGTTCCAGACAACCTCAATAAAGCAAATATCGCAATAAAGCAAGTCAAACAAATGTTTTGGTTTCCCAGTACCTATGTTTACACTTTACTGGGGTCTATTAAGTGTGCAGCAGCATTATATGTTTAAAAAAATGTACATAACCTTAATTAAAAATATCTTATTGCTAAAAAAAAATGCTTGCCATCATCCGAGCCTTCAGTGAGTCATTTTTTTCAATAGTAACATGAAAGAACACTGACTTCAGATCACGATCACAAATACAATAATTCAAAATTTTGAAATATTGAGAGAATTACTGAAATTTAACACAGAGACATGAAATAAGCAAGTCCTACTAGAAAAATAACATCCATAGACTTGCTTGGTGCAAGGCTGCCACAAATCTTCGATTTGTAAAAAACCCAGTATCTGCAAAGTGCAATAAAGTGAAGCACAAAACAATGAAGTATGTCTGTGTATCTATCTATTTATCATACTGGGTCTGTTTCTCTGGAAAATCCTGACTAATTAATACAGCAAGACATGAAGTTAGTATGAGCATTTGGTTCTAAGGCATTCATAGTAGCTAATTTAAAACAATAAGAATTGTGTTCAAATTCCAGTAAAGTGAAAACATAGATTTCCTCATTTGACTTCATATCATGTCAACCAACAATTAATGTGTAAGTCTCTAAATTATGTAAATCCTATGGAAGCTAAATAACAACTGAAAATTAGAAAAACAGAGTCACTGAATGGCTGTACTAGAGACTTGGTACTTAAAGGAACTGAGCTCCCTCTGCCCCATAGCACTTGCGAACCTAGGGTTACCTGAAATCCCTGAATTTGTGCTTCCATGAGGTTTCTAGGATCCTCCCATTGTTGACAAATGAGTCATCAGAGGCAATAGACTTGGAATGACAAACCCTGCACCATAGGACTGGATGGTGGCTTGGTTCCTCCTGGCCGAGGATTATCTGGATCCCTGGTTGCACATGTGAACTATCTTTGAATCCTGAGAATGTCCTCAAAATTCATTTGGTGGATTTCATAATTGTATGCCACTTGGATGCACTTCTTGCCAAGGTTCAACAATACTCCTAACTACAAGGATTGGAAACAAAGGGATGCGTTGCTCTTAAAACTCGAAGACAGGTTGAAACCAAAGGATTCTCCATAATAAATACCATTGAATTTGATGACTATGTGATCGTGTTTACCAGATGACAGGGCACCGGGTGTAGAATGCTCTACTTTTCACATCATCTGCAATTATCCATGGCTTGTGTCTTTATAGAAATGTCAGCTTTATTCATTCCTAGGGCACATGGATGTGCCCAGGACACCCTCCCTGAGCCAATAAACACTTGCTATTGTGTCCTAGAAAAGACACAGAATACAGAGGCTGAGGATTTGGGTTCTCCTCTGTGTGGTGTACCATCACCTCCTCTTACAAGCTGTGTAACCTTAGGCAGCTTACTTAACCCTGCTGTGCTTCAAATTCCTCATTTGCAAAATGGTGGTAGTGACAGACTCTGAGAGTCCCTTGGACTGCAAGGAGCTCAAACCAATCAATACTAAAGGAAATGAGCCCTGAATAGTCATTGGAAAGACTGATACTGAGGCTGAAACTCCAATACTTTGGCCACCTGATGCAAAGACACGGCTTAGCAACTAAACAACTGCCTCCCATCAGCTATGCAGCTCTGTGACATTTCTTAATATCTTAAATACTTCAGTTTGCTGATTTAAAGTTAGATTACTGAATTTTTATTTAATAAATTCTATAATTTAATAAGTAATAAACTAATTTATAATGTAAAAAGAGCCTAGAAATAGACAATTAAAAATTAAATTCTACTTTAATTTTTACTGAGTAAAAAACTGAGGTATATTAGCACAGGGAACTATATTCAGTATCCTGTGATAAACCATAATGGAAAAGAATATTAAAGAAAATAATGCATTGGTGTATAACTGAGTCACCTTGCTGCACAGCAGAGATTGACACAACTTTGTATTAATAAATCACCTCGACTTCAACAAGAAAATAGTAGTCAAAAATAAAAATAAAAACCTCCCGAAAATTGAGGTATAATATACAGATGATAAAATTCACCATTTGAAAGTGTACAGTTCAGTGGTGTTTAGCATATCCATCAAGTTGTGCGACCATCATAACTATCTAATTCTAGAACATTTATCACCCCCTAAAGATGCTTACTCCTTGGAAGGAAAGTTATGACCAACCTAGATAGCATATTAAAAAGCAAAGACATTACTTTGCCAACAAAGGTCCGTCTAGTCAAGGCTATGGTTTTTCCAGTAGTCAAGTATGGATGTGACAGTTGGACTATAAAGAAAGCTGAGCGCCGAAGAACTGGTGCTTTTGAACTATAATGTTGGAGAAGACTCTTGAGAGTCCCTTGGACTGCAAGGAGATCCAACCAGTCCATCCTAAAGGAGATCAGTCCTGGGTGTTCATTGGAAGGACTGATGCTGAAGCTGAAACTCCAGTACTTTGGCCACCTGATGCAAAGAGTTGACTCATTGGAAAAGACCCTGATGCTGGGAAGATTGAAGGCGGGAGGAGAAGGGGACGACAGAGGATGAGATGGTTGGATGGCATCACCGACTCAATGGACATGAGTTTGAGTAAACTCTGGGAGTTGGTGATGGACAGAGAGGCCTGGCGTGCTGTGGTCCATGGGGTCGCAAAGAGTAGGACTCGACTGAACGACTGAACTGAACTGAAAGAAACTCTGGTTGAGTGGGGACAAGTCACTTGCCTCTTGGAAGAAAAGCTATGACAAACCTAGACAGCATACTAAAAAGCAGAGATGTTACTTTGCCAACAAAGGTCAATCTAGTCACAGCTATGGTTTTTCCAACAGTCATGCGTGGATTGAGCCCATAAAGAAGGTTGAGCATCAAAGATTGATGCTTTCGAACTGTGGTGTTGGAGAAGATTCTTGAGAGTCCCTTGGACAGCAAGGAGATCAAACCAGTAAACCCTAAAGGAAATCAGTCCTGAATATTCATTGGAAGGACTGATGCTGAAGTTGAAGCTCCAATACTTTGGCCACTTGATGTGAAGAACTGACTCATTGGAAAATACCCTGATTCTGGGAAAGATTGAAGGTGGGAGGAGAAGAGTTCGACAGAGGATGAGCTGGTTAGATGGCATCACTGACTCAGTGGACATGAGTTTGAGCAAACTCCAGGAGATGGTGAAGGACAGGGAAGCCTGGAGTCCTGCAGTCCATGGTGTCACAAAGAGTCAGACACAACTGAGCGATTGAATAACAACAAAGAAACTCTATCTATTAGCAGCAGTTACTCTTCCCTCCTCTGGGCTCCCCAGTCCTTGGCTATCCCTAACCTACTTTCTGCCTCTGTGGATTTGCCTATTGTTGAAAATTTCCTGTAAATACAATTACACGATCTGTAGCCTTGTGGAAGCATCACTATGACCAAAGCAAGTGGAAGTGATGGAATTCCAGTCTAGCTACTTCACATCCTGAAAGATGATGCTGTGAAAGTGCTGCACTCAATATGCCAGCAAAATTGGAAAACTCAGCAGTGGCCACAGGACTGGAAAAGGTAAGTTTTCATCCCAATCCCAAAGAAAGCCAGTGCCAAAGAATGCTCAAACTACCGCACAATTGCATCCATCTCACACCCTAGCAAAGTAACACTCAAAATTCTCCAAACCCGGCTTCAACAGTATGTGAACCGTGAACTTCCAGATGTTCAAGATGGATTTTAAAAAGGCAGAGGAACCAGCGATCAAATTGTCAACATCTGTTGGATCATCAAAAAGCAAGAGCGTTCCAGAAAAACATCTACTTCTGCTTTATTGACTACACCAAAGCCTTTCACTATGTGGATCACAACAAACTGGAAAATTCTTCAAGAGATAGGAGTACCAGATCACCTGACCTGCCTCCTGAGAAATCTGTATGCAGGTCAAGAAGCAACAGTTAGAACTGGACATGGAACAACAGACTGGTTCCAAATCGGGAAAGGAGCCCATTAAGGCTATATATTGTCACCCTGCTTATTTAACTTCTATGCAGAGTACATCATGCCAAATGCCAGACTGAATGAAGCACAGGCTGGAATCAAGATTGCTGGGAACAATATCAATAACCTCAGATACACAGATGTTACCTCTTTTATGGCAGAAAGCGAAGAGGATCTAAAGAGTCCCTTGATGAAAGTGAAAGAGGAGAGTGAAAAAATTGGCTTAAAGCTCAACATTCAGAAAACTAAGATCATGGCATCTGGCCCAATCCCCTCATGGCAAATAGATGGGGAAACAAGGAAAACAGTGAGAGACTTTATTTTGGGGGACTCTAAAATCACTGCGGATGGTGACTGCAGCCATGATATTAAAAGATGCTTGCTCCTTGGAAGAAAAACTATGACCAACCTAGACAGCATATTAAAAAGCAGAGACATTACTTTGCCAACAAAGGTTCATCTAGTCAAAGCTATGGTTTTTCCAGTAGTCATGTATGGATGTGAGAGGTGGTCTATAAAGAAAGCTGAGTGCTGAAGAACTGATGCTTACTGTGGTGTTGGAGAAGACTCTTGAGAGTCCCTTGGACTGCAAGGAGATCCAACTAGTCAATCCTCAAGGAATCAGTCCTGAATATTCATTAGAAGGACTGATACTGAAGCTGAAACTCCAATACTTTGGCCACCTGATGTGAAGAACTGACTCATTTAAAAAGACCCTGATGCTAGGAAAGATTGAAGGCGGGAGGAGAAGGGGACGACAGAGGATAAGATGGTTGAATGGCATCACCAATTTGATGGACATGAGTTTGAGCAAGCTCTGGGAGTTGGTGATGGACAGGGAATCCTGGTGTGCTGTAGTCCATGGGGTCGTAAAGAGTCAGACATGACTGAGCGACTGAACTGAATTGAACCTTTTGTTGAAGAAGATATTATTTTCTCCGTGTGACTAGATGGTCAGTGTGGAAGCTGGCTTCTCTGGTGGCCCTGTATTAATTGCTCTGGCTCCCATAACGAAGTACCATAGACTGGGTGGCTTAAAGAACTGAACTTTCTTTTCCCACAGTTCTGGAGCCCGGAAGTCTGAGATCAAGGTTTGGGCAGGGTTGGTTTCTTCTAAGACCTGTCTCCTTGGCTCACAGACATGCCATAGTCTCCCTGTGTCTTCATGTGATTTTCCATCTGTGCACATCTGTATTCCAATCTCCTTTCTTATAAGGACACCTGACCTAGTGTCACCTGCAGTAGGTCTTCATTGCTGCTCTGGCTTTTCTCTAGTTGCAGTGAGCAGGGCTACTCTCTAGTTAGATGCATGGGCTTCTCATCGAGGTGGCTTCCCGAGCACGGCTCTAGGGCACTCGGGCTTCAGCAGCTGCTGCACATGGCTCATTCGTTGTGGTTCCTGGACTCTGGAGCATGGGCTCAATAGTCGTGGTGCACCGGCTTAGTTGCCCCACGGCCTGTGGGATCTTCCCGCACCAGGGGTCAAACCTGGGTCCACTGCACTGGCAGGTGAATTCTTTACCGCTGAGCCACCAGGGAAGCCCCTCAATCACCTCTTTAAAGACTCTGTCCCCAAATACAGTCACATTCTGAGGTACAAGGGCTTAGGGCTTCAACATGTGAATGTTAGAAGACACAATTCAGCCCATAACAGTTTCCATGTTCCTTTCCATCAGGAACTCACGTATGTTTCTGTATTTCTTTTTCTAAATTGAAGTATAGTTGACTTAGAATGCTATGTTAGTTTCAGGTATACAGCAAAGTGATTCAGTTATACATATATCCATTCTTTTTTTTTTTTTTTTTACATATATCCATTCTTTATTAGACTTTTACCATGTGGATTATTGCAGAATATTGAGTAGAGTTCCCTGTGCTATACAGTAGGGCCTTGTTGATTATGTGTGTTATATATAGTAGTGTGTATCTGTTAATCCAAACTCCTCATTTATCCCCTTGTCTCCTTTTTTCCTCTCTGGTAACTATAAGTTTTCCTATGTATATGAGTCTATTTCTATTTTATAATTAAATTCACTTATATATATATTTAGATTTCTCATATAAGTGATATCATATGATATTTGTCTTTGTCTGACTTACTCCACTTAGTATAATAATCTCTAGGTCCATTCATGTTGCTGCAAATGGCAGTATTTTGTTCTTTTTAATGGGTGAGTAATATTCCATTGTATGTGTGTGTGTGTGTGTGTGTGTGTGTGTATACAATCTTCTTTATATATTCACCTGTCCATGGACATTTAGATTACCTCCATGTCCTGGCTATTGTAAACAGTGCTGCTATGAACATCAGGCCTGAAACTTTTCAAATTAGAGTTTTTGTCTTTTCTGGATATATGTCCAGGAGTTGAACTGCTGGATCATATGTTAACTATGTTCATACTTTTAAGGAATTTTCATACTATTCTCTACCTCCATTTCTATATCTCTAGCTACTGTATCACTTAATATATAAATGGTAATATTCTTTTCACATTTCTTTATCTTCTTTTTATGCTCAGTATATGTCTTAGAGATCTTTCTGTATCAGTAGCCATAGGACCATAGTTCTACCTCATTCTTTATGCAGCCATATGGTACTGCATAAGAAGCAAATCCATCACTTCTTTCCTGCTTTTTTTAGTATACTATGATATTGACAGTGGTGATATTTAATGTAGCACCTTCTGTTTACTTTCTAAAAATTGACTTAATAATGTTATGGGGATAGGCATCTTTCTGGAACCCCAGAACATCACCAAACTCCACACCCACCATTACCAATGGGTCAGATGGGTGCGTGTGCCCTGCTTTTGGAAACATGTGCTCCAGGAGATGCTGCTGATACCTACTTCTGGGATTTTGAAAACCTGCATTATTAAGTCACACGTCCAGATATGCTCTACTGCCTTAAGCCCCCTCTCTCAGTTTTCATTAGATTTTTAAAAATACCCCTTACCACAACTATTCCATTACCTTAGAGAAATTTCCCTCCTCAGCTTTAGTGACCGGAACCTGAGCCCCTCCTTCAATTGTTAACTGTTTATGTTACTGCTTGAAACCACATACAGTCAGGCACATACTTGGTAAAATCAGGCTTAGGAGGCAGGAAGACGGAGTCAGTGCTGCTCTGTCGGTGTCCAGGTAAATGCTTCTTGACATTGTGTTATCATTGTGTCAAGTGTATTACTGCATATCCACTAGGACTAGAGGATATAGTCTAGATTCAGAAGACCTGGGTCCTAACTCTAGCTCTGCTTCTAACTTGCTTCGTCACTAGTCAAATGACCTGCCTTGGTTTCATTCCCCAAAGCAGATCTCATGTGATGTTTTAGGGCACAAGTTGCTAATTTGGGAGTTGATTCCTGGAAGTGATTGAGAAAGAGAGATTGTTACACAGAGGAGAGAAGAAATCAGGTCTATGTGCCTATATCAACCAGTGACCACTGTGGGCACAATTCAACAGGGACTCCTAAGGGACTGTGTAGAATAGAACAAAATCATGCTGTTTCGGGGAGATAGAGTTGCCACTGGGATGTTAGCTGCCTATTAGTTTCAATCTTCCATGAGCTCTTCCAAGCAGCCCCTGAACCAGAGAACATCCTCAGGTAAAGAGATGCAGGATGCCTTTGGCTGGAGAGAAGCCATAAGGATAAATTCCAGGGTGGACCAAGGGGAAATGGACTCTGACAGACTCTTCTATGTTTAGAAACAGCATATACATTAACTAAGAACTGAGCCTTTGGCTCTTAATGGAGAGTACTTCTTGATTGGTAAATAAATAAGGACTTTTCAAGCACTTACTTAGGGCCTAAGAAGTGCTTAGCACTTGGAGGCACAAAGCAAGTTTCCATAGAGAGCTTAGAATATGCAGCAGGCACTGAGTATTTGCCCTTTAACACACATGATCCGTGGACCCTAAGAGAGTATAGCAAGGCAAGCATTATTATCCTAAAGCTCAGAGAGGTTGATTCTCTTGTCCTACAGCTGATAGAGAAATAGAGGTCCACCCATGGTCATCGACATGACAAATACCCTCTCATCAGACTAAGGTTGTGTCTGATCTTTGGTTTCTACTGCCTCTCAACTAACAAGTGAGCTTTATTAAAGTTGTAGAATAAAAGATCGATAAACAAAAAACAACTGCATTTTTATATGCCAGCAACAAATAATAGGAAATAAAAAATTGAAAAAAATCTTTTATAACAGCATAAAAATATAAAATACTCAGGGATGAATCTTACAATTGATGTGAAAGTTCTGTAGACTGAAGACTGTATATTTTGCAAGGAGACATTAAAGAAGATCTAAAGAAATGAAGAGAAATATGGGTCAGGACACTCAACAGTTTTAAGATGTTAACTCTTCCCAAATTGATTTATAGATTCAGTGGAATCCCAATCAAAATTCCAGTGGGCTTTTTTTGTTTAATAGAAGTTAACAAACTGATTCTAAAATTCATATAGAAGTGCAAAGGACCTAGAATAGCCAGAATAACTTTAAAAAGAAGAAAGTTGAAGTAGGACTGATTTCAAGACTTATTACACGGTTTACCATCCATGACTCTGCTCAGAAGGAAACTGTTCAACTGCCCGACCCCCACCCCCGCCACCGTCTGGGTGAAAGAACTTGGTGGATGCACAGAGGTTGGAGAGTTGGTGGGACTGGGCAGGAACCCAGTCTCATCCGTGCATTCCCATGGGATTCAAATGGGATCATGTCTGCAAGAACAGTTTCGTGAATGGTGGTTTAGTCCTTAAGTCGTGTCCAACTCTTGCGACCCCATGAACTGAACCCTGCCAGGCTCCTCTGTCCATGGGATTCTCCAAGCAAGAATACTGGAGTGGGTTGCCATTTCTTTCTCTAGGGGATCTTCCTGACCCAGGAATCAAACCCAGGTCTCCTGCATTTCAGGCAGATTCCTTACAGACTGAGCTACAAGCTTTCGTGAATAAAAATACACAAATGAATGGAAGGAATTCATCTTTGTCATTTCCGGTTGGTCCATTCAAGAAAATATTTGTGTTTCAATTTTTTTTCACAAGCTCCTATGTACTCTTTGTCCTCCTGCTGTGTTTCAAAAGTAAGTCAATTGCCCAGTCCACCCGTCCACACTTTCAGGATCATTTCAGGTTATACTGAAGTCTCCAGTTTTAAAACCAAGTCTTCAGATTTGATTTTCAGCAGGCAGTTGCCAATGGCCCACTCTAGCTAGAAAGAGCTCCTGGAACAGAAGGCCAGCTTTCAGCCTGGACAATAATTGTCTCAATAGCAGAATATATAGGTAGGCATGAACTCTCTGAATAAAGATATTCAAGACAATTTTTCCCTCTGTTGGCTTATTAAAAAAAAAAAAAAAAAACTCTCACCATATTATGGTGCATTTTTCTCTTTACTAGTTTCTCTAAGATTTATGAATTTCACCCAGCAGTGTGTGTGTGTGTGTGTGTGTGTGTGTGTATGTGTTGGTGTGTGTTGAGTTTTTGATACCTATCTCTTCGTGTTGGTAGGGTAGAAATGTGCAGACAATGTATTAACAGGAGAGAAAATATCTCAAGAAAGGTCTTGGACACATTTAATAATATTGATAATATTCTATGGTAAAATATAACTGCAGGATCAAGATGTATGTACATATTTGCTTACTAAATTGATCACAATTTCTGGTAGAAAAGGTGAAACGCAATTTACCTGCTAAGGATGTTGAACATGCCCTGGGTTTGATATTTGTTTTTATATTTTTAAAAGGGAAATAATTCCATGTATCTAAGATTTGTTTAGAAAACTGCCAACTAAACTATATTCACAGGCATTTCCTACAGAAACTGGCCTTCTCTTGACACACACTTGCCTTAGCTGATGCCAACACAGGGGGAAGGACTTCATTCGGGAATTTCCTTTCTTTCAAAGACTAGTTTCAAACTGAAAAATTTTTAAATGCTGGTTGACAGATTCCTACCTACACCACCCCCTCTAGAGGCAGGGGGGCGCTCTTTTGTTTCTTGTTCTGCGGGTATTTTCGATTCTGAATGCTGAGAACTAATTACCCTCCTTTGTGCCACTAAGCCAACTTCTTATGAGCCTTTTTTTTCCTTTCATTGTATGGGATCAAATCATATGAACTCATTTAATTGGTCTATTCTTTTGAAAAAAAAATCCATCTAATAGAAATAGGGGAAGAGGAAGAAAACCAGAAAATAAAACCAGTTTCTAAAAACTTTAGCGTGAAACACATGGATTATTTTTAAAAAGAAAACCTCAAATTAAGGATTTAATTGAAAAAAATCCTTTATTTTCTTTTCTTCGCAACTATAATCATGCAAAAGGCAAGAGAGAGCCCCCTTTGAGTTGGGGAGAAAGTTGTTCTTTGAAATGACTTCAGGGATATGATTTCATCTGTATTTCAAACGCATTAATTTCAGACCGTCCACAGGAGGTAATGAAGATGCATAGATTCAGGTCAAATTCACCCTCCGGAAAAACTGCAAATTAAGATGCTGTTGATTGATAACGCCATCGGCTGTCTTAATCGTCGTGATCAAAATCCAAATAGTCAGGAAAGGGGCCCGGGAGGGTTGCGTTTGGGCTCTAAACAAACCCTCGACCAAACTCGCAAGTCAAGCCGGTGCTTTTCCAAACCTTTTTCCAGGCCGCGTGGGGCTGGAAAAGACCCCACCAGCCCGCGTGGGGCTCGCAGTTTTTCTCGAGTGATTCCACACCCTCCCCCGTCCCCCAAACAGACACACCCCGACCCCGCGAAAGGATCTCTAGGCTGGCAAAACACGCGGCGGCGTGTTGGGTCCTAATAACTTGCAGGATGATTAATGAGCGGCTTGATCATTTAATATCGCGTGTGATTAAATTATAAGGCGTGGGGGAGGGGAGTCTGGGCCGACGCCGCCGAGCGAGCGGGTCTCGGCTGCGCGCAAAGCCGCGTTTATCCTCCGCGCTGCGCCCGGCGAGGCTCGGCGAGAGGCTGGTCCGCGCCTTCCCAAGGTCAGTGGGTCTCGGGAGGGAGCGCGGCGGGGCGGGGTTCGGGGGAGGGTGGCTCGTAGAGGGGAGGGGAGCTTGCGCCCCGGGCTGCCCGGGTTTGAGCCGGAGAGCTGGGCAAGCAGGCGGCTCTTCCCCGGTCAAAGGCGCGGAGGGGTCGGGAAATGGCCCCAGTCAAGCGGAGATGTTTCTTACCTTCCCGCCTCCTCGGTCCCAGGGGCCTGGGGAGTCCCTGGGACTCCGCGGCCACTGGGAAAAGGGGGTTGGGGACTGACCCCTCGGGGTCTCTTCCTGCCCCCTCCCCCCCGCCCCGGGCTCCTGGGTTTGGGGAGGGTTTCCCTGCCGGCGGGGCAGTGGCGGACGACGGGTTGAGCCATCGGAGCCTCCTCTTCCCCCAGCCGAGGCCCCCCAGCGCCGTCCCGCGCGTACGGGGCGGGGTGCGCACCCCTGGGTCCAGGCGCGTCCAGGACAGATGGGCTTTCACGCTGCGCAGGAGCCCTCTGCTGCAGGAGGGCCCCTCCAGGCTGACCAAAAAACGCAGGGCGCATCTCGGGGTTCCTGGCTTCACGTACTGGGGAGGAGGAGAGGAAATGAGATCTAAGCCCCTTCGAGGTTACTGGGGGCGGTGTCGGGGGGGGGGGGGACTCCTTTCTGTCACCCCCTTCACCTTAAAGGCCCGTGGCCAGGCTCGAGCGTGGCCATCCCTTCCTGCGGGGGAAGTGGTAGCGCAGGTTTGGAGGCGACCGGCCTGGGTTGACCTGCGCGGGGAAGGGGCCAGCTGTCATAGCGCTGTCGCCGGCGCCCAGGCGGGGTCCTGCCCCGAGCCAGGCAGGCGCTGCTAGTGCTACAGGCGGGCAGAGCGCCCGGGGGCTGCGCGGGGACCGCGGTCTCGGAGGGGGACCCGAGAGGCCACTGACAGGCATTGGAAGCGTGGCCTCTCACTTCACGACCGCGTCGTGGGGGCTTCACGCTTAGCCGGGAGAGGCCCTCGAGAGGCGGGATGTGTGTTCCCAGGAGCCCCTCGGAATCTCCACCCGGGGCGATACAGATGCTGAGCAGGAGAGCGAGGAGGTAGCACCATGATCCGGCTCCGGAGGGCCCGGGCGTCCAGGTCGTGCCCGGGGCCTGGCCGGAGGACCGGTGCTGGCTGGATTTTCAGCCTCACGACGAATCCTGGAAAGGACGCCGCGGGCTGAACCCAGGCTCCCGCTTTCCTTCTGGCGGAGAGCCCCGAGATTGCGCCAGTAGAGACCGCCTGGGGTCCGGTGGCCTGGGCTCCAGGTGCGGTGGCAGAACCGCCTCCCAGAATAGGGTGGGAGCTTCCTCGGCGTGGCTGCTCCGACTTGCGGAATTCCCATCCGGCCTCAGCTTCTCAGGATACTCGGAGGCAGCGCCAAGAAAGGGAGGGAATGATGAACAACCAAATGGACTTGTAAACAGAGATCACAGGACCGGGTGGGTGAAAGGAAATACCTATTTTGTGTCAAAACACCCCAAGAGAATATTAAAACACAAAAACGAACAAAACTTCCTGGGTAGCTCAGCTCGTAAAGAATTTGCCTGCAAGGCAGGAGACCCCGGCTGTATTCCTGGATCGGGAAGTTCCCCTGGAGAAGGAAGTAAGCTACCCACTCCAGCGTTCTTGGGTTTCCCTGATGGCTCAGACAGTAAAGGATCCGCCTGCAATGCAGGAGACCTGGGTTCGATCCCTGGGTTGGGAAGATCCCAGGGAGGAGGGCATGGCAACCTGCTCCAGTATTCTTGCCTGGAGAATCCCCATGGACAGAGAAGCCTGGTGGGCTACAGTCCTTGGGGTTGCAAAGAGTCTTGCAGGACTGTGGGACTAAGCACAGCGCAGCACGGAGCAGAAACAATCCACAAATTGGTTCTGGTAGGCTCAGCCTGAAACGCCTCTACTAGCACAGTGTACCTACAATTCCTGGTTATCTGGGACACACACCCCCCAAAAAAAATCCTTAAGAAAAAAAAAGTTCAAAGGGTGGGATTCGGTGAAGGAATAGACCAGAAGCTTCATCTCTTCCTTGGCTGCAGGCGTGGCCCTGGAGGTGCCTTTCTCTGGGGTGGAACTGGTCCAGACTTGAACGCTCCCTCTTCAGACCCCCCAGGCTCTCCAGAGGAGGCTGCTGCCTTCCTAGGGCTGGCTTAATGAGTAAAAAGAGTGCCTGCCTCTGCCACTGGGAGTCGTTCCGCAGAGAGGTGACCTCAGGGACCACCAGTGTGAGCCCTGGCGCTCCAGCCCAGGCACCCACCTGCTCCAAGGTCGGATCTGGAGGTTGTGGGCTGCCCTTTGTCTCTGTTCATAAAATCATTCCTTAAATCTGTTCCTCGTCCGTGCATCTCTCAGACACATGCTGAACCCCTGCATCTGGCTGCCACCAAACATAGTGGCTGGGCCCAGAGAGAACAGTTTAAAAGCTCAGGGCCAACTTTTTCCTCCAAAGGAGGCCACATGCCAAGTGAATAATGGGCACTTCCCAGATACCCTCATCTTCCCCAGGTATTAAATTTGAGTTCTGGAAACCCGACTCAGAAGATCCTAGACATAAGTGTCTCCTTGGAAAGAAGGACTCTGCATCCTCAATATTAATATTAACCTGGGGATGGTGGTGGTGGTGAGGAGAGCCAAGCTAGGTTCTCCTTCGCACATTATGGTCAATCTGTTGTCTGACTAAAGGAAGCCAGGACACTGTGAGGGAGAGGGCAGTCTCCAATTTCAAACGACTCCCCCCAAGGTTCGAGAGGAGGAAGTTACTTTTATTCTTTCATCCACAAGACGACTCGTGTCTAGTGATGTCGACCACCTGCAAAATGATGTCTAAGTTGGTGGCGCACCGGGTGGCCGTTGTCGGTCCAGCGTGCCAGGACGGGAGTCCAGCGGCTTCTTCGCGGCCTCTCCAGGGCGAGTTTGCGCATTCATTTCACCCCGGCTCTCAGCCCCGCTGCCGAACACCATTTAGGCCAAGATCGGGTATAATGGGACACACTATCAGCAGACAATTACCCTTTCAGAGGATTCGCTTCTCCACACAGACACTGTTATTTGAGAAATAGGATCGTTTGATTTCATATTGCACTAAATAACACCCAGCCGGTTCAAATTGCCAGCTTCTTAAAAGCCGCCCATTGGAATAAATTGCGGCGTCCTCTTTTGCTTTTCAGGGCAGTATGTTGGGCGCCGGGCAGAACCCGTAAAAAGAACTATAGAGCCAGCCCGGAACCGTCGCTATCCGTTCAGCTCAGCCACCTAGCAGGCAAAAGCATTCAGTAGCCACCGGTCTCCGGCCGCCGCCCCCTCCGCCCGCCAACTTAGAGATGGTTCAACCTCTTGGCTTTGGGATTAAAATGCGCATCCCTAGCCGCGCGGAGAAACTGCTTCCGGCCACGCGGCACATAGTGTCGAGCGGATAAAGGTCGGCAGAGGCGCACAGCCCAGATCTCTGCCCGCCCGGCCCGACGTGCTGGGAGAACGCCGGTGGTCCGGGGCTCCGCGGCTGGTGTGCGCCCTTAGCTTCGCGGGTCTAGGGGTCCTCGCTGGAGCGTCACTGCCGCCGCGCCCCGGTCCCTAGGACGCCCTGCGGGCCGCGGCGCGTCTCTCTGTCCTCAGTTAGGAGCCTTGACTTTCGGGGTCCGACTGGGGACAGAAAGAAGAAGGGGCCTCATTTGACTTCAGCGCGGAGTGGAGAGGGAGAGAGCGAGGACGAAGGGAAATGGGAGAAGGGGGCGAGATCCAGTTGGCTGCCCACGCACCGCCGCCGGAGACGTTTCAATAAGAATTGAGCTTTCTGAAGTTGGCCACGAGCTGCGGTTTAATTGACACTCTGTTCATCTGGGTGGCAATTGTTCAGCTTGTTGGGGGCGATCCGCCCCCACCCCTTCACATACAACAAGATTTGACTCCTCGGTGCTCGGTTCATTTGTGCCAAGGGACAGGGTGAATTTAATACGGCCGGGGCCTTGGAGAATCTGTCTTTTGAAGTCTAATATCTTTGTGTTAATGTACTTCACCGAAGGCCGAATTAGATTCTCCCGCCCCCAGGTAAATTGGAGGCCGCATCACAGGAGTGCCCAGAGACACCTGTACACTGAGATCTGGCCGTGAGCTGGAGGGAACCTTTGATGGATTCCTGGGACGGAGAGAGAGTTAGTCTGGGCTTTTAGGGACTGGTGATCCGGGTGGGGTGTCGGACTTTTTCGCTTCCCTGACGCAGGGAGGAGCCAGGAGCAGAGGGCTGTGGGCCTGCGTCTAAAGGGAAGGCTATGGGCGCCCAGAGAGTGGAAACTAAGGGGAAACGCTGCGATTGGTGCAGACTTTAGCTCCGGAACCGACTGGGGTGTTGAGGGCAAAGTGTGGGCGCCCACCCTTGACAGAGTGATGGGGGCCCGAGTGTGCCGGCACCTGGCACTGGTCCTTGTCCTGCGAGCCCTGAGACTACCTGCTCCTTAGCGTGTAACCCAGTCACCCATCTCCCCAGAAAATAAAAGCGCCTCCCCAAAGGCCCGAGTGTACCCAACCCAGATCCCGGGCCGCGATTGGGCCGTGGGCCTCCCGACCAGCATTCCAGGCCTGGGAGGGGGCCGCGCAGAAGCTGCTTCCCACTCCCCCAGCTCTGGCCCTGCCTGTGCGGGTCCAAGGCAGGCCCGGGGCTGTCCACCCGAGCCCAGGAAGAGCCCCCGGATCTGCTCCATCCAGGTCCCTCCCCCGAGGCGCTCGCGTCCTCACTGCGCGCGGCACTCTGCCCCAGCTCCCCACCTCCTCCCCGAAGGAATGCAGCCAAGGAACCCTTTTCTCGGCAAAAAAAAAAAAAAAAAAAAATCGCCCAAATGAGATCTTTTCGAGTAGACAGGAACAAGGTGATGAAATTCATAACAGCCGGGAAACAGGTCTTGGCTGGCCCCCATCTTCGCTGTCGGCGGGAATGGAACCGCAGAGCCTTGCGCGGAACAGTCGCAGGACGGTCTGCGCCACTTGGACCCGGGGCCGGAGCCCTAGAGCTGGCGGAGACTGCTGCCCGGCGGGCTGTGTCTCTGAGGCCCCCGCAGGGGACTCCCGAGATCAGGGGACCCCGGGACCGCCTGGGTGGGCCTTTCTCTCCGCGCGCACCTCTTTCCGACCCGAGCAAGGCAGCGCGGTTGACATCCAGCCCCGCGTGGGGATGCCTGGAGTCCTCCCTCTGCCGGCTTGGGGGCCTGAGGTGAGGGCGATGAGACCCCCGTCGTCGCGTGGCTCACTTCAGCTCCGGCCTCGGGTGCTGGCCGCGTCTTGCGGGTCATCCCCTCGCTAGCCCTACCCGCCCCGGCCGGGTTCACGGCCGCAGTGCGGGGCCCCGCGCTCCCCTCCCTCGCGCGCTGTCCCTCCACGTCGCCGAGTTTACCAGCGCGTTTTGTTCCCCTTCGGATTCCGGGCCGAGGGGCTGTCACCGTGCTCTCCTCCGACGGACGCTAATCAAGTAATTTCCCCATCCCAGCCCCATCAAATTGCTCTTTAGCTGTTGAACCGCGGAGTTTTGCTCGTCTTTTCACATGCTAATCACGCCCATTCAGCGGCTCTCGGTGGGGCTGTTTGTCGCGGGATAAATCTCCTTGTTTGCCGGCTGCATGATTAATTGATATTGTCGTCTGGCTTTTGTGGGGGCCGTGAGGAGCTGAAAGGCGGCGCGTCGTGACTGCGCCGGGGGGCCGCTGGCGACATCGTCGGGCCGCCGGGGTCCCGGCGAGGTCGAGCCGGGGCCGATGACATTATGCGCCCGATTTGTTTTTCCTTATTAGAAAGATGATGAAAGACTCAGAGACCCCAGGTTTACAACCCACCACCCGGGCGGAGAAGCCGCACAGAGCTGAAGCCACAAGCGCAAACAAAGCCTGGGCGTTTGCTCAGTTCAGAGAGAAAAGTGAGCTCACTTCTCCACGCAGGAGACAATTAAATGCGTTTCGGCCCACCCGGGATTTCAGTAGGAGTTGGACGGGCGCGCTTCGCGTGGTGGTTTGGTTTTTCAAGCAAAGAATAAAATCTGATTTTGTTTGTTTGCTTTTGGTTGGTTGGTTGATTTTGCTTGTCTGTTTTTTGGTTGGGGGTTAGACACGGGTTAAAACCTTTACAAGATAAGTAAAAGGAAGCCAGAACTCAGATGGAGACCTTGCAGCCACCGGTCCACCGACGTAAAGGCGCTTCCATGTCTGACCCGGGTTTGCCAAGTGCGTGGGGCTCACGCGGAATCGCTCACCAGCGCTGAATCCGCGGAATCGCGCACCAGCGCTGAATCCGCGGAATCGCTAAGGTCCGCGTCCGCCTGCAGGCGCGTGTTTCATCTGCTAGCACCCGTCTCTACCCATGGCGGTGTTTCCCGCCGTTCGCAGTTGTGCAGCCAAACCCACAAATTCCTGCGCCCTTCGCATCCCTCCCGTCCCTCTCCTCCGAGTCCTGGGGTTTTATCCTCTACGGACAACCCTGAAAACTTGGAGATTCAATTAAATAATTCCAGTTACGCGGTGCTCCTACCGCCTGCTTATTGCAAATATTTCCTTTTTTCGAGTTCTTAAAAAAAAAAAAAAGCAAAGAGAAGAAAAGAAACTGTCGCCTTCGCTTTCACTGCGCGCAGGGTAATTGATAGGCGCCATCGGAGGTCAGAATTTGCATAAGAATTAAGAGCAGTAAATTAATTTAATATTCCATGCACATCTCCAATTATTCCTGGAGACCTTTGTCTCCGCGGCTGCCAGAGAGGGGATTCAGCTGGTCTTCAGCCAAACAACATCTGTGCGGTTAATAATTTGATAAACAGCTCATACAAATAGTTTCTGAATTATCTGGCAGTCCAATGACTATTGTTTGGAAACGTTTTTGCAGGGTCTTCCTGCGTTCTCCAAGGGCTTCAGGCGTCCGCCTAGACAAATGTCTTCTTATCTTTCAAACATCAGCAGACGACAATGTGTAAAATAAGTCATTATCATTAAGTAATAACCCTGCCCCTTAAAAAAAAATAAAAAATAAAAACGCCTGGGTCGTCAGGGTGCGGGTAGGTCGTGTATTAAAGACCCTGAGATGGAAAGACGTCCTGGGGAGGCGGATAGAGTGAAGGGAGGATGTGTGTTGGAGGGGGACTGGGGGGTGAGGAGGCTGGTGGTGGAGACTGTTTTCCTTTAACATCGTGGATTGAAACTGAGCAATTGGATTTGTGCATGGAAATATTTACAAGGCAGGGGAGAGTCATGGTGGGGGAACCAGGAAGGTGGGTGGGAAGGGGACAGGTTTTCACCATGTCGCCTCTTGTACCTTTCAATGGTCTCCTTATCTATGCATATTATTTATTGCAAAAATAAAATACATAAGCCACAAATTGAGTTTTCACAGCAGGAGTGAGTTGTTTTGACTGGAGTACTCAAGTCCTTACCTGATTTCTTCCCATTTCTCCTCCTGACCACACTGTCTTCTTCTTACCTTCATCCACATCCAATCCCAGCCCCCCCACCCCACCCCAAACCAGTTTTCCACAAGGCACAAGCATGTCAGCCAAAACACTGAGTTGGCCCATAATTAAAAAACAAATGACAACAAAAACAACACTTGCAGAATGATGCCACCTTGTTGAAACAAACCTGAACTGACACATTGCCTCCTCTTCCCCTGTCTCTACACTAAAGATATCATGGCTGTGATTACGTTCCTTTATCTTTCTGCCACCCATCACAGAGTCCTGTTCCTGATATAGGGTCTAGAAAGGAACCCTTTGATCTTGAATGGGACCCAGACTACTCTAATTTTTGCAAGCTATGCATTGCAGCTCAACTTACTCCATGTCTGTCTATATCCTGGAATTGTTCTGCGCCGACTTCACTGTAACAGGGTGTTCTGCCAGGATCCTTATCTCTGTCTATACATACCTACACGTTTGATGTATACACCGCACCCATTCAGTATTCTACTTTCTATTTCCTGCATTGCTGACCATATAAGTACTTAAAGCCACTGAAAACTACTCTGAAGTTCTGAGTGGTGTCAAAGCAGTAATATGATAGAGCTTTGTCCTTGTACTCTAATGAGCCTAGGGTAGCACTGAGCTTTAAATACAGGCAAACCCTTCAGATTATAGGTCTAAATATACAACTTTACAATGAATACAATGCTTGCCTGGGCTCAATGGAGGAATTACTTTCCACGAAAACAAGTCACTGTGTCACAAGAATACAATAGCACCACTACCAAGTACCTTCATTTCTATTTTTACCATTTTCTTCTTGCATTTCATTAATTTTTTTCCCCCTTAGAACTATAGACACTGCCAGGCCTTGCAGGCTTTTTATAAGCGTACAAATCGGCTCTGTTGTTTATGACTGGGCGGGGGGGGGTCTCTGTCTGCATCTTTTTTATTAATTTCTGACTTTGATTCAGACTTCTCTAGTCAGCGGAGTGATTTGAAAACATTTCTTTTCTTAAATGGAACATTATCAATTCTTTGGGGAACCATTCTAATTTTAAACACCAACATATTCAGTTTCTTAATCTGTAGCTCTGATGTTACTCATTTTTATGCATCCAACCTATCCCCTTTGGCGGTAGTTCGTTTATGCCTGATATTTATCTTCTTTACATTTGTTTGACTATTTTTCAAAGCAGTATATAGGCAGAAAATGGCTATTAAACAGGAAGGCAGGGAACTCTGATTATGTTTTTAACTCTCTAAGTAAAGCCACAGAACACTGACATTTTGAGAATTTTTTTTTTTTAAAACTGATGAGCCCTCTCCAGAAAAGCCGTCTGTATACCATTAAAGTTGATGAGTTTGGAAGGATTATCCTGATAAATGCTTGGCTTCTTGGTGATTAGACACATACTTTCAACACAAATGAGACTGGGGTTTGCATTTGGAGGCTTTTGCTGAGCATCATGGGAAATTGTTAGGGGGGGAAAAAATCCAGAGTACCACCTGACTTTGTAGAGTTCAATTCAAAGGTAACTGCACCCATGTATACTTGCACTGAAAATATTGGATGTACAGTAACAGGTGATGGTCAATAACTTAAACAACACACACCCTGGTTATTTCCAACTTAACTGTAATATAAATATATAATATATATATATATATATATATATATATATATATTCTTAAGAGAAGTTAAAGAATGGCTAAGCGGCAGATTAATGATTTAAAAACTCAGTGCTAGCTCTATCAAGAATAAAAGGTTTACTTTTTAAGTTTGAGGGATAAGAACAGTGTGGAGCCATCAAACAAATTCTTTCAAGTCATTTGCTTCCACTGCCCTTAAAAAAAGAGACAATTTTTACATATATGACCCAATTCTAGTGAAAAACTGAATTTCAAAAAATACAGGTTAGCATGTAAAAGTTGTGAACAGCATTCACTTAGTCCCGTCTCCTCTCATTTTTCTTCTGTTTCAGTATTTCAGTGACCTGTGCTGGGTGTTGATGCTGGGTGGGCTGCAATGAGCTGATACCATGCTCAAGAGGAAAAAGCTTCACCACTTAGCTTGTATATGGATAATGGCAAACCAAGAACAAGTCTGAGTTCTTCAGAGATGACTGTAAAATGTCCGTGATCATCACAGATGTCAGCCAGACCCACGGTTATTTCTTTTCTCTCCCTAACCTGGACTTGTGATACAACTGACAGTTTGAAAAACCTCACCTAACTCCAGGGTGCTCTTCACATCACTGCCATTGTAGACTTATATGGTTTTTAAGACATTGTTATGCTGAATGGCAGGCAGTCAATTTCCTTGAGGAAGAGGGAGGACCATTGTTATTACTTTTAGAAATTTGGGACAGGTAAATTGGGAGATTGGGATTGACATATACACACTACTATATATAAAATAGATAACGAAGAGCAATCTACTATAGAGCACAGGGAACTCGACTCAGTGCTCTGTAATGACCTTTATGGGAAAAGAATCTAAAGAAGAGTGGATATTTGCATATGCATAACTGATTCACTTTGCTGCATACCTGAAACTAACACAACATTATAAATCAACTATACTCCAATAAAAATTAATTTTAAAAAACTTGTACTAAGGGCCAACATGGACTAACAGTGAGGCTGGTTGTCTCTGCTTAGAAGGGAGGGTCACAGGCAGTAGAGACTGTGGGTCCTATGCCAATTGACTTGTCCTGAAAGTTCAATCTAGCAGCCTAGTATGGACTGAACTCGAGAGGGGTTCCAAAAGCATTCTGCTTTACTGACTCTGTGACACGGGGAGGTGGACCCTGCAGCACATCAGACTCTTATTAAGCATAACATTTGAGACCAGCCACAGTCAGGGCTGGAATCAGTGTGGGGGCAGAAGGGAAAAAAAAAGAAAGGAGGGCAGAGGCTAGTAGTTCTAGCTGTCCACTAACTAGCTGCAGGCACTTGGGCAATCACACAATACCCTTGTGTCAGAGATTCCTGTGTGCTACAAATCACAAATTTATTCTCTTCTTGCTGGGCATATGGCTGCTCATCTGGACTACATTTCCCAGCCTCCCTTTCAGCTGCACTTGGCCCATGTGACTAAGTTCTCACCAATGGAAGGCAAGCGGAAGTGATGGGAATAGTCATCATCTCATACTTGCACCTTCCTGTTCTATCGGGCTGGCTGGGAATGATGTTAATAGAAGCCACATATCGAGGGTGACCAAGCTCCGCCAATGGCCTGGGTTTGTAAGATGACTTTGTAGAGCAGAGTGAGCTCTCTCACCCTGGACTGTTACTTGGAAAGAAATAAATTTCTATTTGGTTTGAAAAACTGCATATTTTGGTTCACTTTGTTATAGCACTCACTCAGAGGAATCTGCATCCTGGCTTTATTTTTCCTAACTGTAAAATGAGAGTATCTTCATTTGGGTTTCTCCAAAGGCAAGCAGTTTATTGGGAGATGATCTCAGGAAATACTAGCAAGAAGCAGGGTTGAATGACAGGGAAGGAAAGACAACCCTTAGAGTGTATTATGAACCAAGCTACCATTGTGGACAACTGAGATTTAATTCTACCAAGGGAACTCTGGGACCCAGTGTAGAATACCTGCCTTAGAGTGAGTCCACCTAAGTTGAGATGTTTATGTATCAACTCCCATCAGTCATTCATCTCACAGGGTCTCTTTTCCCCAGTATTTCTGGCCTGTTGCACAGGCAGGTGGGGTTCAGGGGCCAAACAACAAAAAGACACACAAGTAATGAAATGCCGGTACTGGTGGCTGAATGTTGAGCTGGTGCACAATGAAGCGTAAGGACAGGGGTCTGCTGATGGGGCATTGAGCGCATCTGTTACAGAGGGCATTGATGAAGGGCCTAGAAGATCCCCTTCCCACATTAAAGTTATCCAGGCCCAGTTTATGGATCTACATTCTCCTAATTGCTAATCTGAAATGGCTGCTTTAGCCAGATTGGTTTACTCAATTTAGGGCACCCCCCAAACACTCTGTGAATTCATTCTCATTTTATTTGTGCTCTTCATATGTGGAAAACAGCTCAGCACTGTGTCCTCCCCTTTTCCCCCACTGTATCTGTTAGTTATTTATTAAAAAAAATTTTCTTGGCCACACTGCATGGGCATGCAGAATCTTCATTCTCTGATCAGGGATCAAACCCGTGCCTCCTGCATTGAAAGCAAAGAGTCTTAACCCCTGAACCACCAGTAGTGAATACAGAACAGATACAGAAGTCCCTGTATCCATTATTTATTGCTGCTAAATGAACCACCCCAAACTTAGGGGCTTAACACAACAGCAATTTATTCTTTTTCACAACTTTGTGAGTCAGGAATTCAGGCAGGGCTGCTGGGCACATCTCCATGAAATGCCAGCTGGGCTTATTCACGTGGAATGACCCAGGTGTCTGCTCATCTTCCAGGACTCTCTCCATATGGTCTCAAATTGTTCAGTAGCTCTGCCTGGACTTGCCCACAGGAGGCAGCTGGGCTCCCAGGAGAGGAGATGTAAGCTGCTCCTTGTAAGACCTGAGCACTGCAAGTCTGCAGATGTTACTCCCGCCTCATTCTGTTGGTTAAAGCAGTTGATGTGGTATACCCAGATTCAAGAAGGTGGGAGACAGGTTCTCCTCTAGGGAGTGGGAGGAGCTGACCTGGCCACCACTGGATATGGTCTATCCTGCCCTCCCCCTCTTCTACTTACTCAGATCCCCAAGTCAGACTCCTGTCCTGCCTCATGGAGGAGACCTTTCCCATCACGCTAGTCCACCCGAACAACTAAGGGCACCTCTTGTTAGACACACTTTTTATTTTGTCCTTAATTGTTTACTGTCTTGTGAGACTTCATCACTACTTATCATGGGCTCTTTGAGGACAGAGAAATCAGGTTAGAGTTCCGAGAACACTTTGTACTATTGGGAGCACACGATGGGCTTTCAATATGTGTTTGTACAGAGACAAAGGGAGGACGGGGAAGTAGGGGCTGGATGGAGGCAGTGATGTGTACCCTCAGGTTAAGATCTTGATCAGTAGAGCTCATTTCTAGTCGATTAATCAAGAGTCTTCAGCTGCTTATTCTGAAAACCTAATCATTCTGAATTCCCCCCAGCTTACATGAGGCTTTGGTGACACAGACCCCTGCAGGCAGAAATCACCAGGTCTGTAACTGGACGGGATCACGTGGAAGGTGCCTAGAAGACTTCCCTACCTGGGAGGCAATGTTTCCTGTGTCAAGCATTCCGCTGCTCCTTTTTTAAAAATTATCTTTGTTCGGCTGTACCTGGTCTTAGTTGTGGCAGGCAGGATCTTTGATTTTCACTGAGGCATGAGGGATCTTCCAGTTGTGGCTCGTGGGATCTAGTTCCCTGACCAGGGATGGGACCCAGGCCTCCTGCATTGGGAACGTGGAGTCTTAGCCCCTGGACCACCAGGGAAGCCCCAAGCATTGCTGTCGTCGTTTAGTCACTAAGTTGTGTCCAACTCTTTGTTACCCCATGGATTATAACCTGCCAGGTTCCTCTGTTCGTGGGATTTCCCAGGCAAGATATTGGAGTGGGTTGCCATTTCCTTCTCCAGGGGATCTTCCCGATCCAGGGATTGAACCTGAATCTCCTGCTTTGCAGGCAGATTCTTTACCACTGAGCCACCAGGGAAGCATTGCCCTCTTGTAAAAATACAAGTATGACCTGTTGGTGATGGATGGGAAGTGGTGGGAAGTGGGATGGAAATTTGAATCTCTGATGTCTTAGTGAAAATTATCTGATAAAATCAGTGTTTCTTTTTCTGTTGCAGAAGAAGCTGGGACAGCAGCATGAATGTGCTGGAAGATTGGAGGCCACTGATGCTGAAAGAAGGAGAACCAAGGAGGGAGGTTCCTGAAGACAAGTCACCTTGCTCACATCAGCCAGGCCAGGTGTGCTGGAGACATTCTGAATAATGCATCTTTCTGGGCATTCAAAAGTGGCTAGTGGTCTCATGGACAACTGAGAAAAATGGGAATATGGGTGGGAGGAAGATTCCAGAACCTGTGAACCTGGCAGTGTGGACAACCCCTCCATTTCTGGGATCCAGTCTTCTATGATGTGATAGGACCCTTAGTCACTAGGTTTCCAAAGGCAGGGGAAGCCTGTGGGAAAACTGACTCAGCGTGTCTGCAGTGAGTGAAATAAATGTTGTTGTGTGTTAGTCGGGCCTTTAGTAGAACCACTAATGGAAGATCAGCAGACCACTGGGATGGGTGGGCATCAGGGCTAAAAATTGATAAGACTCTCACGGTTGCTCCTATATGCAACCTCAAGTCATTTTTTAATTAAATGCCCTGAATTGTCTTTTTGGATCAAAACTTTCTCTGTTCTGTCAATTAAAGAAGGCTTGCTGCAGCCCACCTCATGGCTAAGGGTATCAAATGTGTCTGTACATTATCATGCCTAGCAGTTTTTTGTGTGTTGATGTTGGCTGACACGCAGAAAATGTACTTTCATGGGCCTGGTGACTTTGTCGTGGACACCGGCTCTGGGACAGGCATGGACTGTCCAGCATGGACTTGAGTCACACCTGAGTTTCAGTTCTGCTTCTGTCACTAGCCTGGTGACCTTGGGACATTTGGAAACTTGAATGTGGGAAAGGTGTTCCTCATCTGGAAAATGGGAATAGCCACACCCAAGTCACGGGATTGTGAGTAATGAGTAAGTGTACGTTAAGTTTCTAGAACTTTCCCTGGCTCAAAACTATATTTAATAAATGACTTTTAAAGCAAGGTTTTTTTGTGTTAATTACCATCTCATCATTTCACCATGCCGCTGTGCTTACAGCCTGTGTCTGCATTTTCTGTTAACCATCAGAAAATGGTCAATATGTAGGCATGTGTGATTCCTAAAGATGGGGGAGAAATTCAGAGGATCTAGGATTTCTGGTCATCCTGTTAATTGAAGGGAATATTTTGATGCCCATTTGGGGGGTTCATAGAGAGGATGAGGGGTTAAAGCCATAACAGAAAGGAATTCATTTTATGGTGTAAATAAGAAATGAGCTGGTTATGAAAATTAGCAGAAGCCCCTGGATGGAGCTGTTCCATCTGTCTAGAACATTTAACTCCCAATCGCCTATTGACTGGTCACTCACACTGCTTCACTGTTACAATCTCTTCTAAGTGAGCAAAGAAACCCTTTCCTGGTGGATCACTCTGGTTATTAAGAGCCATCCCTTTCTGGCATCCTCTGAATCCCAACCACATTGAGATTTGTTCTTCAGATGGGAATGTGAAAGTGAGGTCGCTCAGCGGTATCTGACTCTTTGCAACCCCATGGACTGTAGCCTACGAAGCTCCTCTGTCCATGGGATTTTTCAGGCAGCAGTACTGGAGTGGATTGTGATTTCCTTCTCCACGGGAACTTCCTGACCCAGGGATTGAACCTGGGTCTCCTGCCTTCCAGGCAGATGCTTTACCGTCTGAGCCACCAGGGAAGCCCCTTCAGATGGGAACCTTGGTAAACAGTCCTGCTTGTTCTGTCTTTATCCCTTAACCAAATTCTTCCACATACAATCATGTCTCCAAATATAAATCCAGAGTAATCTTTCCTATCATCTTCTCTTCCCTAGGCTATTTGTTGGTTGATGACACTAGAGTTTGCAGTATCCTTAAACACTTGGTGGAGCAAACATCTCTCCATTGACTCTTTAACTGAACTAAAGCACTCTAAACAAGGGCCTTTGTTCAGCCTTTTCAGTTAGTCATTTGTCAGGAAGCCTGGACCCAGCAGTTTCAGAAAGAGTAAAGATAACTTGATAACTTTACCTCCTGTCCCCAGATTTGAAAATGGGGGGGGGGGGGCGGGGAATGTCTGTAGGAAATGAATTTAAAAAACAAATACCCTGGACTTCCCTGGCGATCCAGTGATGAAGAATCCACCTTGAAATGCAGGGGACATGGGTTCCACCCCTAGTGAGGGAACTAAGATCCCACATGCTGCAGAGCAACTAAACTTGGACACAGCAATGAAAGATCCTGCATTATTCAACGAAAATCCTGCATGCCTCATCCAAGACTCGACACAGCCAAATAAATAAGTACTAAACGAAACAAAACATCGACAGCAGCAAAAACACCACACACACCTGAGAAAAGGCTGGAAAGCAGTGAATTTAGAGACGTCACCTTTCTGAAGGCACTTGGATGCTTGAGTTTCATTTCCCTCATTGTTATCTGTGCCCCTTGACAAGCATATCTTCTTCCAGGAAAAGTGAAGGCAAATTTCTTGGCATTTGCTTTACTATATTCTCCAGACTGGAAATCTCATTAAGGAGCCCTTCCTGATGGAATGGATGGAGATGGAAACGAAATGCCCTCTCTGCTCACATTAGTATTTGGTTGAGATGGTCCAAATGTTTGTGGCAGTCATTAAATCTTCTCCAAGCAATATTCGGGTTTCCCAGGTGGCTCAGTGGTAAAGAATCTGCCTGCCAATATAGGAGATGTGGGTTCGATCCCTGGGTCGGGAAAATCCTCTGGAGAAGGAAATGGCAACCCACTCCAGTTTTCTTGCCTGGGAAATCCCATGGGCCGAGGAGCCTGGAGGGCTACAGTTCATGGGGTCGCAGAGAATCAGACATGACTGAGTGACTAAACAGCAACAAAGCAATGTTCCTAGGGATAAGCCATCGAGGAAAATGGAAATTAAGTTTGCATCACTGCATTCCCCTGTTCCAAACGAGGAAGCCATCTCTAGTTTGGGGGGAGGATGGAGGTTGCATGGTCTTCTTACTGAGTTTTTAATCGAGTTGCTATTCCCCTCTTTCGTTTATGGAGCCATAGAAGTGTCTGTAATGAAAGATGACAATGGCAGTGTGCAGAGGTTGTGCCCAAAGAAAATATGACAGCTCTCTCATAGGGCCTGGATGGAAGCAGAGGGAGCTTGGTAACAAGCCGCATCGCTCTCTCTGTCGTGCATACTGATTGCAAATAGTGTGGGTTATCCTCCACTCTGTAAGAAAAAGGTGTGTGTGTGTGTGTGTTAGAAAGGAAGAGAGAAGGAGAGATAATTTCTCCCAATTGATTATGAACCTCATGCATAGCAACCATTGGAGAAATGACTCTCAGGTTTCCTATAGCAGAGCACGCATGCACGTGTGTGGGCACACACACACACACGCGTGCACGCACACACACACACTCACTCTTATACACTGACAGGCTAATGGCTACTTTCCCAAAGAGTGGTTAGAAAGAAGTAGTAAATGGGACTGTGTTGATGCCGGGAGAAGACCCGGGCAAAGATCAAGATACCCCCAGCGTATCGGATAACACATAATTGGCGGGTCACAGCCAAATGAGTGTAGTCACGCATCGCCGGGCCGGCCTTTGCCGCTGATAAAGACACTTGTAAACAATTCAGTCCCAGAACATGGCAATAATATGTTGATCCGGCGTGTAATGAGGTGTCCCTGGAATCAATAAGCAGTCCTGGAGAGCAGGGAGCAGGGCAGTGGCTGTCTTTTTGATGACCTTTCCTCACCACTGAGGACCTCGGCTCCCCTGAAGAGGACTTTTCTCATTTTGCGGCGGCTCCGAGTGTCAGAACTTCCATTCGCAGCCAGCAAATGAACAGCCGGGCCCTGCATGCTAATGACGTCCAGGCTATTTTGCACCTTTTCATCCGCACATTATGCTCTTGACTCTGGAGAAGGTGGGAATTAGGCCGGACCCTGGTGTCAGACTGCCTGACGGCTCGGCTCCGGAAAACTGGTAATTGAAGCTGATGAGTGATGCGAGGGAGGCCTGAATTTGGAAATAAACAGTTTCAAGCACTGCATGTCATTTCTAGAGAGACTGCTGAGCGAATGGAAATGAGCTCCGTTTCTTGAATCTAATGCAGTTTCTCAGCAGGAAAAACACCGTCTTTTAGACAACAATGCCAGTCATTAAGATTTAAATGTTCTGGCGATAATAGAAGAGCTGGCCTCCCCGGTTCACAAATAGCACTTATGTAAATGTCTTTCAACACCCAGATCTACATTTAATCCACGCCCAGGAAGATAACTGTGTCGGGAAAGCGGAACCAAATGCAAGCCTTAGTCTATAAATATCATTCATAAGGAGAGAGAGGAAAACAGTCAAATTGTTTGCCAACATGTCACATCGCATCGCCTGTCAGCGCTAGAGAAACGGCACCTCCCTGTTCACACAATGAAAGGACGCTCAGAAGTCTGCCATAAAACACTCAGAAACCACACTTTTCCTGGTTATTTCTGCTCTGATGTATTTCTTTCCAAATAAACATGCTGGCCTTTTATGCGGAAATGGCATGAACATTCCCCACCTGAAAGGCAGAATCTCTGCTTGACGAGTGATCTGTGTACTTAATGTTGCAACAGAAGCTCAAATCTGGACCTGCTCATGTGTAATATTTAAAAGTTCTTTCGTCAAGTGTTTGCTTCACCTTCTTTTAACATTACTATGTTGTCACAAAGCCCTGGACCAAACATGGCATGCCATGCTGGTGTCTTCATCCCCAGTCTGCTGAGATAATCTGGACCCTGAGTAGCTGTGGCTGTTTGTGAAAAGAAGGGCTCGTAACCTACACACAGACTTCTGTGGTTTAAGAGGCTTTAAAAATCGGGTTTATTAGACATGCCTCCCCCCACCCCGCCACCCCAGCCCAATTCTTCCTGTACAGGTGAAACACCTTCAGGGAGAAAATTACGAGCCTGCAGAAGAGGAGAACAAGACCAGTAGTATTTATCATGGCAGGCCTGAGTGATTCATGAATAACCATCACTTTGCCCTTTTCTCGTTTCTCTTCCCCACCAGAAGTGAGAGTTCGCGATTTCGGGCCTTTTTCAATTTAATGGTGACATGCAGGATTCTTGCAAGCAGTCTCTGGTTTGTTAGCAGCATCAAGGATATCAGCACAGCTCAAGAGAAACTGAAGACGGCTGGGGTGTTATTGTCACTTCAGTTTAAAGGTAGCAAACCTATCTTGCAAAGGATCAACACTGAATTACTTCAGCATTTCAAAAATATAGATAAGCAATGCATTTCTAATAGCATACTTGTGGATCCGGGATAGATCAATGAATATTCAGCAATCCTTTGCACGAAATGTATGAAACAAGAAAAAGGATAAATCTTCAACACACACACACACATGGGCACACGCATGCAGGCACACCCACCCCTCACTGTGACAATGTCACCCCATTCTGTCATTATTTCTGTGTCTCATGGGGTCTCCCTTGACATAATGGCTAAAAGAGAGGGAGAAAATTGGGGTCACTACTATGCAATGATGATAACTGCAAAGCTCTCTGTGCTTGGTGCACACATGTGCTGGGAATCCAATATTTATACAGTTATTTCTGTTTCCAGAGCAGCATTGTTTTTTTGAAAAGCTTTTTTCAAATATACACTTATTTCAAAAATACACTTTTTTTGAAAAGTGTATTTCTTCACTGGACTCTCAACACAAGCCTATGGCACCAAAGTCCATTTTATTAACATGTAAGAAAAGGGAAGAAAGAAATGATGTGATTTTTATAAGATCACACAGCAAATCCACTGGTGAAGCCAGAATCGGAACTTTCCGTTTTAAACATTTGCTTCGTTCTTTTCTAGAAATCTGTGCTCCCCTGTGTAGGTATTCTCAATAAAGAAGGTGGTGCAGTGTTGGCTATTTCTGCTTCTATCCTCACAAGTACCACATCTTCGGTTGGTGCTATGAGACTGAAATTGTGACTTGGAAGCAGGATGGGCAACTCCGATTGCTCCGAGGAGGAAGAGCAAGGGCAAGATCTTTTCAGTCTTTCCTGGTCACTGGTGGTGGCTACTACGGCAAGAGCATCCCTTACAAGTGGATAAGGAGTGATTCAACATTGTTTGAGGATCAAGAACATAGGTTTGGCTTTGGTTCAAATCCTGGTTCCATCAAGGTCTCAGTAACTGCAGAAAAGCAATGGGACATTTTTTGCTCATGGAACGGGAACTGCAGAAGTGGGTAGTCTAGGGTGGAAGAGAATGGGCCCAACGATGCTATCAATGCTCAGGTTCATTTTGTCTTTCTACTTCACCTATTTTAGAATGTCATTTCCTTCTTAAGGACGCCTCATGCTCACATTGTGGCTATGCAGTTGCAGCCCTCTCATCTGAAGGAGAAGGAAGAGGGCCAGGCAAAGAGCCCGATCAGTATGTCCTTCCAAGGAGCTTTATAGGAGGCAGTTCCAGCCCCAACTTGTGTTTGTAGCTCTTTGGTAAGAACTTTCACCAGGCTATTTCTACCTACAAAGAGGGTTGGCAGGTGCAGTTTTGAAGCTGACATGTCACGGCTCCCTCCATAGTTGGAGTCCTCTTACTTGGAAACAAGTGAACAGAGATGGTGTAATTGACTGAAGGAAAACTTTGCTGCCACAAACACTTAGGAGACATGTGAATCCAAGCTAGTTACTGAACTTCTTTAAGTCTCAGCTTACTCATCTTGTCACTTGGGAAGAAATAGTGAACTTTCCTTATTAGCTTGGCATTAATGGGTTGTGAGACTAAAATGAAATAGTTCACATACAGTGCTGTCCCAGCACAGAAATGTGAGATATGATGACCTAGGAAATGAGGTGTGAAAACATGCTCACCTTACTAGTGATTGGGGAAGTACAGCTGAATACTACAATAGGAGGGTGTTGGCACCTTCAGAAACTACTAAGCAGGTAACTGGGACCGTGTTTCTGGAGGGTAATCTGGCAATAAGAATCCTTCTTCTTGGAATGCATGCTAGAGAAATACTTGCACAAATGTATACAGAGACCTTAAGACTGACTGGTTTGACCTCCTCGCTGTCCAAACCTGGGTTTCCCAGGTGGCTCAAGTGGTAAAGACCCTGCCTGCCCAAGCAAGAGATATGAGAGATGTGGGTTCAGTCCCTGGGGCAGGAAGGTCCCCTGGAGGAGGGCACAGCAACCCACTCCAGTGTTCTTGCCTGGAGAATCCTGTAGGCAGAGGAGCCTGGCGGGCTAAAGTCCATGGGGTGGCAAAGAGCTGGAAACGGCTGAAGTGACTTAGCACTCACACACGCATAATGAGACCTGTCTGAAGATGGTCACTGAAGCACTATTTTTAAGAGCCAAGCAACAACAATAACAAGAAAACCCCAAACCAAAAATCTTCAAACATAAAATACAACAGAAACTGAACAGTCAAAAGAAGAATGTCTAACTGAACTGTAGTCCATCTGTGCCATGGATGGCTGTGCAGAAGATTAGATGGAAGAAGATTCATATGTCTGTGCTGATAAGAAAGAAGGGGAGGGGCTTCTCTGGTGGTCCAGTGGCTGAGATCCTACACTCCCAATGCAGAGGGCCCAGGACTGATCCTTGGTCAGGGAGCTAGTTCCCATATGCCACAGCTAAAAGATCCCACGGGCCTCAACAGAGACTGAAGACCCTGGGCGCCCCAACTAAGACTGGGACACAACCAAATAAATACATATTTTTAAAAAAGAAAGAAGGGAGATGTATCAAACCTTTCTTAAGTGAAAACAGCAAGTTGAAGAATGATACATAGGCTATGATGGTGTATGTGGTGGTGGTGGTTTAGTCACTCAGTCGTGTAGGACTCTTTGCAACCCCATGGACTGTAGCTCAACAGGCTCCTCTGTCCCTGGGATTCTCCAGACAAGAATACTAGAGTGGGTTGCCATTCCCTTCTCCAGGGGTTCTTCCCAACCCAAGGATTGAACCTACATCTCCTGCATTAGCAGGCAGTTCTTTACCACTGAGCCACCTCGGAAGCCCATGATATTGTACACGTCACTCATAGAGTGTCCTTGCTGTTCCCTTCAGTCAATACCCTCCAAAGGTAACACACTTCTGTCCTATAGCATGGACTATTAGTTTTGCCCATATTCTTTTTATGTGCACACGGGACATTCTCTAGGATCACAAAAGAAGTTTCAGCAAATTTAAGATTAAAATGATACCAAGTATCTTTTCTGATCACAATGGTATGAAACTAGAGATCAATAACAGGAGGAAAACTGGAAAATTCTCAAATATGTGGATACTAAACAACGTACTCTTGAACAACCAATAGGTCAGAGATTTTTAAAACAATTTTCTTCCTGCTAGTAATTGCCTTCATAGCTCTAATAAACTTGGCCTCTCAGTGTTCTTGATTTTTTAATCTTCCTACATTTTCTACTGAACTTCTGCTATGTGATATGAGGATTTGATTTGTGTATATCCTTTCTTATCTTCCCCTCCTCAGTTTTGGTAGGTTGATCTTTTGTATTTTTCTGCTGATTGTCTTTACCAACTTTTCTTTCCCTGGTGCTTTTTAATTTAAGCCACTATGCTGTGTATTGCTTTTCCTACATACATGAAAAATTGTTTCTTGAGGTACATGAGGCCAGACACTTGTATGTTACTTTTCTGGGTATAAATATTTTCTCCTTTTTGTATCTGAATGTAATTTTATCTTTGGTTCAATCTGCATCACTTTAAAAAAGACAAAAAATAAAACTCACATGGCAACCCCTGTGTCCATGAAATGGAAGCTTCATCAAATATTAAACCACACACACACACACAACCAAATTCAGCACCTGGTTCTTCCTTTTATCTGAGTAACAAGGGTGAGAAACTCTTTAAATCTTCCTTGAGATCCATGTAAATGACCAAGACAGTTAGGTAGCGAGTGATCTTCAAAGTGGACATCCTTCCAACAAATGATTTCGTTATTGCTTAAGGTTGATTGATGCCCGGACGAACAAAAAGATAAAGCAAAACCCATCTCTTTTATTGCCCCCTCTCCTGTATTTCAGGATGAGGATGTGACATTGGATGGATTCTGTGATCATTTAGCGAATTTTAGATGGTTTTTGTTGGGTGTGAGGCATGCAGTGATTGGAGTAAGAAGAAATTGAACCATGGAGTCAGATGTCCAGAAGTTCTGCCCACAACTTGTTAGTTGTTTTTTTTTAATGACATTTGGTAATTATGTTACTTAAATGGATTAGAGACAACCAACCCAGTTGTATTGACCTCCTATCAAACATTTATTTTGTTTGAATTTTTAGCTTGTAATTCTTTAACTTTTAATGCTGTGAAATGCAGTGTGTCTCTCCCATATTTCAGATGAAGAAATGAGACTGAGTTTTCAGCTCATGTTAGGCAGAAATAAAGAAAGAATATCAGATGCCTTATCCAAGAATTTCCTGGTAACTGAGGGAGGAGGAGAGAAAAAAAAGAGTGAGAGGAACTGGGGGACAAATGAGGTCAAGATGTCCTGGGAAAAAGCCAGAGGTGCTAGGAGAGCAGGACGGCCTCACAAGGAAGCATCTTTTCATTATGAAGAAAAGTATTCCTGACTCCTAAATGTAGGTATGAGTTAACAGGATTTTAATGTTGAAAATACTATTGAAAAAACTTACAAATATGGCTAGTAATGGGAGATTTAATAATATATTATCCAGGAAGAAATAGTTGGCTTTGTTTATCTTAATCTTAGTAAAAGAAGACACAAGAGACCTGGAACTTTATTAATTTTGGAAGAAGGAATTAATCTTTTTGTTTACCCAGTGTCTTGTCTTTGGTGAGCAATGAGATTCTGGAGGATGAAAATTTTAACCAGCCTGATAGAAATATACTGCAAACCAGACACATAATTTAAGATTTTCTTGTGCCCACATTATAAAAAGTGGAAAAGAAATTAATTTTAAAATTAATTTTTAAAGTTTTAATTTAAACTTTTTCTTTCAGTTTTATTGAAGTATAATTGACATATACATCAATACATATATATATATATTTGAAATTGTTATTGCAATGAGTGTAATAAACATCCATCATCTCACATACATAGAAAATTAAAGAAATAGAAAAAAATACTTTTCCTTGTGATAAGAACTCTCAGGATTTATTCTCTAAACGACTTTCATATATGGCATACACTAGTGTTAATTATATGTATATTACATCACTAGAACTCATTTATCTTATAAGTAGAAATTTGTACCTTTTGACCCCTTTCTTCTGATTTGCCATCCCATACCCACCTTCACTAACCACAGATCTGATCTCTTATTCTGTTTGTTTCTGAAGTATAGTTGACTTACAACACTGTTAATTCCCATTATGCAAGACAGGGATTTGATATTTCTATACATTTCAAAATGATCACCAGGGTAAAACTAGTTACAATATGTCAATGTAAAGACATTACCTAGTTATTGACTGTATTCCCCACATTGTACAGGTCGCCCCCATGACTCATTTATTTTGCAGCTGGAAGTTTGTAGCTCTTAATCTCCCTCACCTATTTCTTTGTCCTCCCAACCTTTCCCCTCTGGCAATGATCTGTTTGTTCTCTGTATCTATGCCTGTTTCTGAAACAGGTAAATTAATTTTAATCATGTATTTCATTTAATCCAACATATTGAAAATGTTCATTTCAAACATAACCAACATAAAAATTATTAATGAGATAGTGTACCTGTTTTTCATTCTAACTTTTGAATGTCAGTGTATTTTCTGCACTGATTGGGCATCATAATTGAGACGCACCATTTTTAATAGTTTAAGTAATTTGCAGGCAATTAAGCCGACTGTGCTCTTTTCCCCGTGAGAGCCTGGTGTGCAATGGCTACAGACCAGCAACCTCCTTGACAATGTATTCAGCCTGTTGCCTGTAAGGGTTGCCCTAAGGGACCTTGGAGACAGACCTTTCCAGTGGACATTCATGACTGGCACACTGCACCCAGTCTAGCTCCAGACAGGCATGTGTGGTGCTTTTGGAAAGCCCCAGGGCACAGTGGCCAGGGTCCACATTGGCCAAGTCATATGTCCAAGCTGCAAAACAAAGAGCATGATATTGAGGCCCTCAACAGGGGGGCCTGGCCTGTTGAGATGTGGGAAAACCCACATCTCCAAGGACTGGGTATTTACTAAATTTAAAGCAGATGAGTTTGAAGACATGGTGGCAGAAAAGCAGCTTATCCTGGATGGCTGTGGGGCCACATACACCCCTAATCATGTTCCCCTGGACGAATGGTGGGTCTTTTGCTCACGGGAGCCTTGGCGCCAGCCTCATTACTCACGACCACCAATAAATCCTATTTCCTGTGTTCCCCAAAAATAGTTAAATGGATGTCTATCAAAACTATAAAATTGCATTTCACAGGAAAACATGTTTTACACTTCAGTTTGAAGACAAATGATTTAAAATGAAATGAAGAATTCAGTTCCTCAGTGGCATTAGCCCTGTTTCAAGTGCTCAGCAATCACATGACCATGGGCAGCTGAAGGGTTAACCTCTCACCTAAGGCCAACACAGAGAGTGTTAAAAAATCAGAGAAGTGTGTCACCATTTCAGAGGTGCCCTTCCTACTTTGTCACAAGCTTCATGCTTAAATGTCCCACAGACCCACAGAATTTGGATCTCTGGAGGTCCAGTCATTAAGACTTGCCTTCCAATGTAGGGTTCAGGCAATCCAAGCCCGGTACCCATCTTCCAGCAAGAATTTCTTGGATTGGCATAGACTTAGTTTATGCACATACTGGCTTCATTGTCTGAACTGTGTGCCCCTGCATTCCTGTGTTGAAACCCTTACTCCGCAGCACCTCAGAATGTGATTGTACATGGAGGCAGGGCCTTTAAAGAGGTAATGCTGTTACAGTGAGGTCACTAAAGTTGGCCCTAATCCAACATGACCCGTGTCCTTATAAGTGAATAAATGTGGGCACACGGAGAGACCTGAGACCAGCATGCACACAGAGGAAAGGCCGTGTGAAGACTCAGTGAGAAGGTGGCTATCTGTTAAACAAGGGAGACGGGCTTCAGAAAAACTACCTCTACAGACAGACTGATCTTGAACTTCCAGACTCCAGAAATGTGAGGGAAGAAAATTCTGCCGTTGAAGCAACCCAGGCTGTGCTATTTTGTTACGGGGGCCCGAGCAGCTAATAAGACCTGACATAGACAGGGTTAAAAAAAATCAGAGAAGTGCATCACCATTTCAGAGGTGCTCTTCCCACTGTGTCACAGGCTTCATGTCTGAATGATCCTCAGAGCTTGGATCTCTGGAAGTCCAATGGTTTAGACTTAATGTTTTGCCTTCTAAGGCAAGGGGTGCAGGTTTGATCCATGGTAGGGGAACTAAGATCTCACATGCCTTGCGGGTGGCCACAAAACCAGAACATAAAACAGAAGCAGTGTTGTGATAAATTCAATAAAAGGCTTTAAAAGTGGTCCATGTAAAAAGAGTTTTTAAAAAAAAAGAAAAATAAACACGCAAGTGTGTGTGTGTATGTGTGTGTGTGTTTCTTTAGTTGGCTTTGTTTGCAAGTATTTTAGCAGCTGTTTGGCCAGAATGTTGTGTGTTTTTTCTATTTGGAAGGTAGGGAGTAAATAAGTCACAGTGACAAACCGTAAACATGCAGCTTTGAGGTTCAGCATGAAGTGTCCATGGCCATCAAGCCCTTCTCTTGCCTTTGTCCATCACAGTGCAGACGTGGTGCCTCTTCACGGTCACCCACGTTCATTAACAGCGCCTGTATCTATGCTAATACAATCAGGAAACGAGGCAGTCCATCTCTCCCTTCCCAGAGAGAACAGGGTGATCAGCCATTAGTGATTCACACTGATGAGCTGCCGCTAATTGCACAGAATGTAATTAGTGATTATATAATATTTGAGCTCTTGCAACTGTCATTAATGTCCACGACTCACCAGAGATGAGCCCTACTGAATGGAGTGTGATTGCCTGGGCTAAATCTAGTTAATCTGGGGTATCTTAATCAACACGGGATGCACTTTAGGTAGCGATTAAAAGCTCTGGTGACCTCAGAAAAAATCCTGCCATCCACCAAAGTCTGAATTGCTTACAATAGAGATCCCTTTCCAAAGAGGAATTTAATAATTAAATGGCCTGGAAAACTTGAGGGCAGAGTTATTGGATGATGTTAACACATTTAGATTTTTCTGTAACAGATATGGTGACCGAAATGTTGTACTGGTGCTGGCATTAATTTATGACACATCTGATATTGACTCGGGGTGTATTATCTGCTGAAGTTACAATGGTTTTTTTGTCATGTGGCTAAGGAGAACAGGATTAAGAAATTGTTCTTTGTAGAGGAAACATGACTATTCAAAATGGCCTTCTTAGAGCATACTTCTGAAGGATTGTTTCATGTAATGAAATTTTAGAAGTGACAACGTTAGAGTGATAGTTTGCTTCCTGTAATAAGTAAAAGTTGGGTTCATGAGATATTACATTTCGCTGGGTCCTGAAGTCATGATAGGTTTTCAAGGCATTTGTAGCAGGAGCTCTGGGTATCCGACCCCATGTTCCCTCAATCCATGAGTTCACCTGCAGCCGTATTGGACAGGTCCTGTGTATACTGTGAACTTCCCACCTCAGGCATCTTTATCTCCCTGCTTTTCTTCTCAGAAGCCTTCTTCAGCATCCCATGAGCTTGGTCAACCCACTTGTACAGCAAACTGTGAGTGTTGAGGATTCAACAGCTCTGGGGTAAGTCCCAACAAAAGGAGCCTGGGAGCTGGTGGATCAATACCCCAGCTTCCCTCTCTGAGGATGTGTTCTCCAGGGTTTCTTAGAGGGTCTCATTAATACCGTTCTCCTTCTCTCTCTCACTTCCTGACTCCCTTTCTTGTGTTTCCTGCGGCCACCTCCCATGATGGTTAATTTTATATGTCAGCTTGACTGGCCATGTGGTATCCAGATTAAACATTACTTCTGGGTGATCTGTGAGGGTGGTTCCAGAGAGGATTAGCATTTGAACAGATAGACTCAGTAGGTTGCCTTTCCTAGAGTGGATGGGCATCATCCAAACCAGAGAGGGCCTAAAGAGAACAAAATGCAGAAGAAATGTGCCGCCCCCTTTTTTTTTCCTGCCTCACTGTTGAGCTTGGACACCACCATCTCATCCTCTCCTGCCTACGTCTCCTGAATCACCTCACCGGCCTTCCTGGTCTCTAGGAAAGAGACAGGATAATGGGAATTCTCAGACTCCACAATGGTGGGAACCAGTTCCTCATTATATGTAATTTCCTATTGATACGTTTCTCCGGAGATCCTTGAGTAAACCACCTCCCAAATAAACTACATGCACTCAAGTCCTTGCCCAGGATCTGCTTTGTTTGCTTGTTTGAATATTTATTTATTTATTTGACTGCCTTGGGTCTGGCCCGTGGATCCTTGTTGCGTTACTCAGGATCTTTGGTTGCACCTTGGAGACTCTCTATTAGTGGCACATGGGCTTAGTTGCTCTGTGGCGTGTGGGATCTTAGTTCCCTGACTAGGGATTGAACCCGTGTCCCCTGTATTGCAACGTGGATTCTTAATCACTGGACCAAGGGACGTCCCCAGACCCAGGGAAGTCCCCAGGGTCTGCTTTTGAAGAAACCCAACTAAACTAAATTAAAAGACTTACTCCTTGGAAGAAAGGTTATGACCAACCTAGACAGCACATTAAAAAGCAGAGACATTACTTTGCCAACAAAGGTCCATCTAGTCAAGGCTATGGTTTTTCGAGTAGTTATGTCTGGATGTGAGAATTCGACTATAAAGAAAGCTGAGCACCAAAGAATTGATGCTTTTGAACTGTGGTATTGGAGAAGACTCTTGAGAGTCCCTTGGACTGCAAGGAGATCAAACCTGTCCATCCTAGAGGAAATCAATCCTGAATATTCATTGGAAGGACTGATGCTGAAGCTGAAACTCCAATACTTTGGCCACCTGATGTGAAGAGCTGACTCACTTGAAAAGACCCTGATGCTGGGAAAGATTGAAGGTGGGAGGAGAAGGGGACAACAGAGCCTGAGATGGTTGGATGGCATCACCGACTCAATGGACATGAGTTTGAGTAAACTCCAGGAATTGGTGATGGACAGAGGAGCCTGGTGTGCTGCAGTCCATGGGGTTGCAAAGAGTCAGACACGACTGAGCAACTGAACTGAACTATTCTTCTCTTCTTACCTTCTACCCTGGAGAAGGGAATGGCAACCCACTCCAGTATTCTTGCCTGGAGAATTCCATGGACAGAGGAGCCTGATGGGCTACAGTCCCTGGGGTCGCAAAGATTCAGACACGACTGAGCAGCTAACACTCAGCTTCCACTCAGTCCTAATACTTCATCACCCTAAGAGGATGTAACCAACTGGAATAACTTCCAGTGGCCTCATTGTAGGTGTGCAAATCCTCTTGGTGTGAGGATTTTACCAGTGAATTTATGTGAATTAAAATCTTTTTTACCAACCATAATTTGTGATTTAAGTGACAGTACACATAAAGGGCTGTTTCCAAAGTGAAATTTGTACAGATTTACAAATTTCAAAGACCCGAGCAGTTTAATACGGTCCAGCGTTTCATAAAAGAATATGGCTATTGTAGAGGCTGAGGAAAACAGCAACTCATGATTTATGAGACTTTTCTCCCATTTAGGTGTTTTATATAAATAATAAATACACTGGTGTCTTTGCTTTGTAAGGTGCTTTCTGGTGGTTGCTTAAGCAGCTCAAAGTCTTTCAGATTTTGTTTTAGAAAAGTTCTGCTGAGTCATATATAAGGACAGGAACTTGGAGTGCCACTTACTCTGTGCCAGCCTCTGTGCTAAGATTTCTGCTGTAAGAACTATTACTATTATCATCCCCAGTTACAGGTGAGGACAAATGTGACTTAAGAAGATTAACTGGGTATTTCCCTAGCAGTCCAGGGGTTAAGAATCCACACTTACACTGCAGAGGGCATGGGTTCAATTCCTGGTAGGGGAGATAAGTTTCCATGTGACAAAAAAAAAAAAAAGAGAGAGAGAGAGAAAGGTTAAATGATGTCTTGCCTATAGCCACATGACCTATAAATGGTGCAGGCAAGAGTTGGCATAGACTCTCCTTATCTTATGGCTTCCCAGGTGGTAAAGAACCCGCCTGCCAATGCAGGAGACATAAGAGATGCAGGATCAATCCCTGGGTTGGGAAGATCCCCTGGAGGAGGGAAAAGCAACCCCCTCCAATATTCTTGCCTGGAGAATCCCACAGACAGAGGCGTCTGGCAGGCTATAGTCCATGGGGCTGCAACGAGCTGGACATGACTAAAGAGACTTAACATTCATGCAAGCCCTGCTTACCTTAAAGTCCATCATTTGTTTTCAGGCTGAGAATTGAAGAGGTTAGAAGGCTCCCTCAGGGTTCCTCTCCTCTGATGGTCAGCAGAGGTGGCTGGGATTTCTGACTCCTTGGAAAGAGACATTATGGATTCACGTCTCCTTGGGTGGCCCATGCAATGTTAGATGGGAGCAGCTTCTTGCCCTCGTCAGGACATGCAGAGGAGGTACTGTACTGTCCCCAACAGTTCTCCTGTTGGACCACAGCAAGGTCCTTTCCCAGGTGATTTGCTAGATGCTGCACCTGGCCTGGCCTCCTTTCCTGTCTGACTCTCACACTGGTTTTTCCTGGGCTCAGGGCTTAGAAAACCATGTTCACAGGAACGCTCATCTCAGGGACCACATTTGGAGAACAGAGGCTAAGACAGAACTTATGAAAGAGTCTATCAGTTCTTGAAGCCAACATCACCCAGAAAAGTAAACCTGCAAGACAAATTTGAATTGTGAAGTACGAACAACGTTTCTCACTATTTAAAATAAAATATGATTGGAATACAGTTGGAAAAGACTCGAATGTCTGTCGATAATGGATGAATTGAATAAATTACAGCATATTCATACAACGGAATAATATGCAACCATTAAAAAGAATGAAGGGACTTCATTTTAAATAGGAGTTAATTTAGTCTATTGAAATGGAGGGAAAAAAGAAAAGAAAATGGACCAAACAGGAAATATAAAATAAAAAGGTAGATGAACTGCTAGTACACTGCCTGTGTGTGCTCAGTCGCTAAGTCATGTCTGACTCTTTTGCAGCCACTTGGACTGTAACCCACCTGGCTCCTCTATCCACGGGATTTCCCAGGCAAGAATACTGAATTGGGTGGCTATCCCTTTCTCCAGAGGATCTTCTTGACCCAGGGATCGAACCTGAGTCTCCTGCTTGACAGGCAGGTTCAGTAGCAGTTTCCAAATAGGTGATCAGAATGCTAGCTGAAACACCAGCTTGGCATCCTGGATAGATTAAATCTTAGCTTTAGGATGTGTATTCAATCCACAGACATGAGAAAATTGTTAACTACTGAGAAACTTGAGTATGTTTCTAAGGGTATTTATTTAGGATTTTAAATGGACTTTCAAGTGTGTTTCTGAGAGGATCTGCAAAACATCCTCTACCTTTTCTACATGGGTGTTTGGCTTGCTTTCCTTTCTTTATGTGAAAAAACAGTGGTCATTAGCTCATTCCTAGTTTTCCTACCTCTCAGATGAGAGACTATTGATCTCAGCAACGCTGCATGATTTTCTGAGCCAAACTGAGTTGGCTCAGCTTGTTGACACTCAGGAAGTTTTTTTGGATAAGGACCATTTTTGAAGTTTTTATTGAAGTTGTGACAATATTGCTTCTGTTGTTTATATTTTGGCTTTTTTGGCCTTGAGTCTTGTGGGATCTTAGCTCCCCAACCAGGCATTGAACCCACACCCCCTGCATTGGAGGGTGAATTCTTAACCACTGGACCACCAAGGAAGTCCCCCGTGAGAATTCACATGCTGTTGGTACCCTGCCCACGCTCACTCAGCCTACCTCAGAGGTGGCCTGCAGGCTTCTTCCACGTGCAGTAAACTTCCTTCCATGGGCAGATCACCAGTGCCAGTGAGTTAACACACCAGGAGCAACCTTCGACCAGTGAGCGGTGGGAACTAGGGAAAAAACCTTCCAGTGTCTTGGCCCCGCTGAAGGCCTTGGGTCGATGGAGGCCTGGGTGATACCTTCCCTGGAGCTTGATTGTCATCACTTCCTCACAGGGCTGATCAGTTCCCAAACAAATGTTCGGAACCCAAGTACTTGTTTCAGGCTCTGGGGGGTGGGGGGAACTGCAAACTAAGGCAAGTGGCCTGGACCACTGGCCACAGGTCAAGGACAGGCCTGAGAAGCAGTGGGTAGGAGAGGCAATCTTGTCTGTTACAGCTGCCTAGCTGCTGGGGGTTGTTTACCAGGTCCCGTCCCATTTTAAGATGGTTCTTGCCCCTCATTGACACACATCCTGGTCTGAGCAGAACAGTGTCCAGCGGGGTCCCTGAGTGCTGTGGGGGCCCAGGGCTCCCGCTCAGGAGGCAGGCCAGTGGAAGCTGTGTTCCGGGCCTGCCTGGTCTGTTTCCCAACCCTGAATATTGGCAGGGGGCTGGAGCAGCAGAGAAGGGGGGCCTTTTGCTGAGGGGTGCACCCAGAAGGAACCCAAGTCATCTCCCCATGTGGTGACTTTTCTTATTTGCCCAAAGATGCTCTAATTCTAGCCACCCTGGCCAACAGAAAATCACCATTTGGGTTGCCAACCGTGGTCTTTCCTCTGGCCCCTGTCTTCTTCTTTTTTTTTTAATTTAAAAGTTTGCCTTCTTTATCTGTAATTTAAAAAATTTCTATTTCTGATTTCTGATAAAAGAGTGCTTTGTTTTATTTATTTTTGGCTACACTCCCCGGCATGCAGGATCATATGTAGTTCCCTGACCAGGGATTGAACCCACATTCCTGCATTGGAAATCTGGAGTCTTAACTACTGGACTACCAGGGAAGTCCCTCTGCTCCCCGTTTTCTTGAGGAAGATGTTCTGTGTGAACCAGGGAGAGGTCCCAACACAACTGGAGGCTGTGTTCCTGGAGGACCCTGCCTCCCAGAGGTCACAACCTCCGAGGGAAACACGGGGACCAAGATTGCCTCCTACCATCCTAACATAATAACAGTTACAGTACTGTACAGCTGCTCACTTGATTTTCATTAAATTGACTGATATAAACTCATATGCACAGGTTATTAAAAATTAATAACTCCTGTAAACTACGGGGTAGTTTTTATTATTGAAACTAAACACATGGATACCAGCAATTTCACTCCCAAGCATAGGTTCAAGAGAAGTGATTGGATATGTTTAGAAAACCTGTGTTCAGACAGGCAGTTGTTCATTTCAAAACCATGGAAGCCCATGTTCTTTCAGACATAGAAGTTAAGTCAACGGATCCGGACAACAGGCTCCTCTTTGTTGCCCCTCATGCGGGCTCCCTCTTCTGGTGTGTCTCTTGTCTTCTCTGAGCCAGGCCTGTAGGTGACATCCATCACATCCCCAAGGCTAAGTGGTACCAAGTCCTGTGCTCACAATGAAGACGTGTTTCTGAGCCCCCGTCCACGAGCACTGACCCAAGCCTCATTTGCTCATCTGTGAAATGAAGGAGTCAAATGTGACGATTTCTTCTTTTGATACAGCTTTCCTGTTTTTTGTTTTGCAAAAAAAATCACATAATTGCTCCCCCCCCCAAAAAAAAAAGCTAAACAATACCTGAAGAAAAATAAAATCTTTTCCTTTTCAGAGATGACTGCCAAGAACAGTTTGGTAAATCTCCCTTCTCACACTTCTTTATGTGGATTGCACACCCACTGTGCCCTCCTTAAAGCCCATGAGTGAGTGAATGAGTGATAGTCACTCAGTCGTGTCTGACTCTGCGACCCCAAGGACCATAGCCTACCAGGCTCCTTTGTCCATGGTATTCTCCAGGCAAGAATATTGGAGTGGGAAATGTCTATTTCCTTCTCCAGGGGATCTTCCTGACCCAGGGATCAAACCCAGGTCTCCTGCATTGCAGGCGGATTCTTTTACCAGCTGAGCCACCAGGGAAGCCTACCATGGCCCACCTTTTAATCCCAGCTGTTGCCACACTGACCAGCGGTGCAGGTGTAACCCCAATCCCTTGCAGGTGGAGCCCTTGTGACCATTCTGGTATGGGTGCTCACTGGAGGCAGAAGGGAGTGAAGATCCCACGAGGCAACCCCTGACTGTGCCATTTGTCCCATCCCAGTCCCCTTGGCGGCTGTGATCCACATCCCACCTCCTCGTCCCTGGGACCTGCTCACCCCCGCCCTCTAGAGGCCGCTCCGCCTGGCACCCCGGAGTTAGCCTGGTGGTCCTTGGGAAGTATGCCCACAGGTGGTTCTGACCCGGTGCCCCAGATCATCTGCGAAACAGTGAAGGAAGCCTTTGACCTACTTTTTCACCTTTGGGCATCCTCGGTTAGCTGCTGCTCTCCTCTGAGCCATCTGCCTACCTGGCCTCGGTTTCCCTCCCACACCACACATCCCAGCGCATCAGCAGCTTCGAGGGAGTCCCCTGAGAACCTGTCCCCATCTCCTACCAAGGAGCAGCCTCACCTCCATCCCACCTGTTGGCCTCTGAGACAACCGTCCGGTGGGAGGGCAGGCAGTGTGCCTGCCTCATTTGGCGTTAGGAGACTTCAAGGAGCTGGCAGGTGGAAGGTGCCCAGAACACTGCCTGGTCTGTGCAGGGACTTAATATATGCTTGTTCTTACTGGCATAAGGTCACCCAACTGCTTCCCAGATGGCCCTAGAGGTAAAGAACATGCCTGCAAATGCAGGACAGGTAAGAGAGGTGGGCTCAATCTGTGTGTTGGGAAGATCCCCTGGAAGAAGGCATGGCAGCCTACTCCAGTATTCTTGCTTGGAGAATCCCGTGGAAAGAGGAGCCTGGCAGGCCACAGTCCATAGAGTACCAAAGCGTCGGACACGACTGAAGTGACTTCTCATACTCATGCGAACCCAATTAGCTTTCCTGTGTCTCATCATATTTCAAAGTAAAGATGGATTTTTTCATTTGTCCTTGTCTGGGTTGAATTAAAAGTGTTTGGCAGCCTTGGTGAGGGCTGGATCAGGTCTGTCTCAGCACAGATACAGCTGGAAGATAGCAGCTAAGATGCAGCAGAGCTTGAGGCAAGAAGTGAGTTGGATTTCTGGCTTGGCTTTCTCATCAGTAAAAGGGAAAGCAGTGCCTCCATCACAATGTCTTTTTGCAGATGAAATGAGTAAGTAGAGCCTGGTGGTTGAGAATGTAGTAGGTTCTAGGGCCAGACTGCTTGGCTGTACACAGTTGTACAATCACCGCCTGTCAGTTGTGTAACTGTGTGCAAGCTTCTTCACCTCTTTTTGCCTCAGTTTTTTCCAGCTATCAGTTCAGTTCAGTTCAGTTCAGTCACTCATTCATGTCCGACTCTTTGCGACCCCATGGACTGCAGCATGCCAGGCTTCCCTGTCCTTCATCAACTCCTGGAGCTTGCTCAAACTCATGTCCATTGAGTCAGTGATGTCATCCAACCATCTCATCCTCTGTCATCCCCTTCTCCTCCCGCCTTCAATCTTTCTCAACATCAGGGTCTTTTCCAATGAATCAGTTCTTCACATCAGGTGGCCAAAGTATTGGAGTTTCAGCTTCAACATCAGTCCTTCCAGTGAATATTCAGGATTGATTTCCTTTAGGATGGACTGGTTGGATCTCCTTGCAGTCCAAGGGACTCTCAAGAGTCTTCTCCAACACCCTGGTTCAAAAACATTAATACTTCGGTGCTCAGCTTTCTTTATAGTCCAACTCTCACATCCATACATGACTACTGGAAAAACCATAGCTTTGACTAGATGGACCTTTGTTGGCAAAATAATGTCTCTGCTTTTTAATATGCTGTCTAGGTTGGTCATAGCTGTTCTTCCAAGGAGCAAGCACCTTTTAATTTCATGGCTACCGTCACCATCTGCAGTGATTTTGGAGCCCCCCAAAATAAAAATTTCTCACTGCTTCCATTGTTTCCCTGTCTATTTGCCATGAAGTGATGGGACCAGATGCCATGATCTTAGTTTCTGAATGTTGAATATTAAGCCATCTTTTTCACTTGCCTCTTTTACTTTCATTACGAGGCTTTTTAGTTCTTCTTTGCTTTCTGCCATAAGGGTGGTATTATCTGCATATCTGAGGTTATTGATATTTTTCCTGGCAATCTTGATTCCAGCTTGTGTTTCATCCAGCCCAGCATTTCTCATGCTGTACTCTGCATATAAGTTAAATAAGCAGGATGATAATATACAGCCTTGATGTACTCCTTTCTCGATTTGGAACCAGTTTGTTGTTCCATGTCCAGTTCTAACTGTTGCTTCCTGACCTGCATACAGATTTCTCAAGAGGCAGGTCAGGTGGTCTGGTATTCCCATCTCTTGAAGAATTTTCCACAGTTCATTGTGATCCACCCAGTCAAAGGCTTTGGCGTAGTCAATTAGGCAGAAGTAGATGTTTTTCTGGAACTCTCTTGCTTTCTCAATGATCCAGTGGATGTTGGTAAGCTGATTACTGGTTCCTCTGCCTTTTCTAAATCCATCTTGAACACCTGGAAGTTCACGGTTCACGTATTGTTGAAGCCTGGGTTGGAGGATCTTGAGCATTACTTTGCTAGCGTCTAAGGTGAGTGCAATTGTGCGGTAGTTTGAGCATTCTTTGGCATTACCTTTCTTTGGGATTGGGATGAAAATTGACCCTTTCCAGTCCTGTGGTCACTGCTGAGTTTCCAATTTTTCTGGCATACTGAGTGCAGCACTTTCACAGCATCATCTTTTAGGATTTGAAATAGCTTAGCTGGAATTCCATCACCTCCACCAGCTTTGTTTGTAGTGATACTTCCTAAGGCCCACTTGACTTCACATTCCAGGATGTCTGGCTCTAGGTGAGTGATCACACCATCGTGATTATCTGGGTTGTGAAGATCTTTTTTGTATAGTTCTTCTGTGTATTCTTGCCACCTCTTCTTAATATCTTCTGCTTCTGTTAGGTTCATACCATTTCTGTCCTTTATTGTGCCCATCTTTGCATGAAATGTTTCCTTGGTATCTCTAATTCTCTTGAAGAGATCTCTAGTCTTTCCCATTCTATTGTTTTCCTCTATTTCTTTGCATTGATCACTGAGGAAGGCTTTCTTATCTTTCCTTGCTATTCTTTGGAACTCTGCATTCAGTTGGGTATATCTTTCCTTTTCTCCTTTGCCTTTCACTTCTCTTCCTTTCATAGCTATCGGTAAGGCCTCCTCAGACAACCATTTTGCCTTTTTGCATTTCTTTTTCTTGGGGATGGTCTTGATCACTGCCTCCTGCACAATGTCATGAACCTCCGTCCACAGTTCTTCAGGCACTCTGTCTATCAGATCTAATCCTTGAATCTATTTCTCAGTTCCACCGTATAATCATAAGGGATTTGATTTAAGTCATACCTGAATGGTCTAGTGGTTCCCCCTACTTTCTTCAATTTAAGTCTGAATTTTGCAATAAGGAGTTCATGATCTGAGTCACAGTCAGCTCCTGGTCTTGTTTTTGCTGACTATATAGAGCTTCTCCGTCTTTGGCTGCAAAGAATATAATCAATCTGATTTTGATATTTTCCATCTATAAACTGGAATGATAGTAACATCTAATTCGTAGTAGATTAAACGAGTTAACATCTCTGCTAAACACAACCATGGTAAACACAATAAACAGGAAGCTCTTTATAAGTATTATAGAAGTATTATTTTACTACTTAAAAAATTTTTATTGGCATATCGTTGAGTAACAACGTTGTTAGATTCAGGTGTACAGTAAAGCAAATCAGTTATACATATACCCACTCTTTTTCAAAAAGATTCTTTTCCCATCGACTTCATTACAGAGTATTGTGCTATACAGGAGGCTATTTATCAGTTCACTATTTTATATACAGTTGTATGCATATGTCAGCCCCAATCTCCCAACTTATCCCTTTCACCCTTCCTCTCTGGTAACCATAAGTTTGTTTTCTATATTTCTATTAATATAAATTAATTATTAGCCTAAAATGAAGAGGATGACAAGTACTGGGAACACATTTTTTATGAGTTTAACTTAGTTAGAATATAAAATATTAGTTGTTTTGTGTATTTGCCTCCAATTTGAAATAAGGCAAGTCTCCTTGAAACAAAAATTAATCAGAATGGTGTCATTTCAAAGCTGACGGGTTTGGCGGATTGTGTGCTGCTTTAGCCTGTTACCATGTAACTGGCAATCAGAAACACCTCTGTCTTGGGATTAGCGCTGAATTATGCAGCTTTGCATCATGCAGTTGCTGCGGGAGCAGTGCCCTGTTCCTGAAGCGCCAGCACCTTGCAGATACAAAGCCCTTGAAGGCGGTCTGGCATGGAGGAGGCACTTGAATGGCAATTACTGTGGAGGTGTGGTCTTCAGTCAGCTACTGAGTGAGCCACTTGGGTTCCCATGAGCTTAGCTGTGCCTGATTCCTCTTTCCACCAGCCTGCAGGGACTCCCGGGGAATAGAAGGGTGAGTGACATCACTGCACTGATGTCATTGCCTGGCGTGGAGGTTCCTTCCCCCCCATGCACAATGCCTGTGTTTTTGCTGTGGGTCCTTGCCACTTCTCCCGCCATATTCCAAGTGCTGTGATTTTGGGGGTGCTTTTTCTCTTGCCAGTATTGCATTGGTTGTCAGAATACTGGGCATACAGATAATATGCAATACCTTTTAGTGTCTTAAATATTTCCAAATTTTTATCAGAAAGGGTAAAGGCTGCTTTTGATGAAACTGCGCATTCAGGACACATGTCTTATTTGTAAATTTGTGTGAATGTTCACATGCACATCTATTGGTTGCCTGATATGGAGCGTGAAGGTGGACGATTTATTTCCCTTCCTGATCTACTCTCAGAAGGAACACAGGCACCTCAGGGCTTCATTGGATCTGAAGCAGAAGCTGAAGAGCTGGGGTCTCAGTTGACACCACCCCCTGCAGCCCTTCAGCCTGATTCCCGATCATCTTTGGCTGGGTTCCCACAGAAGCAGACTCTGAGGTGAGGATTTGTGGGCAAGTGTTTGGTGTGACCCTGTGAAGCACCAGTAGGTGGGGGACAGGGAAGGTAGCCAGGGGGAAGGTAGCCAGAAGACTGATGTCAAGTCCACGGCCACTGTGAGCACCTGGGAGGCTGGGGTAGTATGTGCTTTGGAGTCTTCCCATCTGAAGGGCAAAGAGTTGGGCCATTTTCCAAGATAACTTCCATTTTCCATTCATTAGGGCTTCCTTGGAGGTAATTGGGGTTTCCTGGTGGTTCAGACAGTAAAGAATCCACCTGCAATGCAGCAGACCCAGGTTCGATCCTTGAGTTGGGAAGATCCCCTGGAGAAGGGAATGGCAACCCACTCCAATATTTTTGCCTAGAGAATTCCATGGACAGAGTGGGCTACAGATCATAGGGCCGCAGAGTCAGACACGATTGAGTGACTAACAGAAGAGATAATTCCTTCCTAGTATTCTGGTCTGCTCCTTCCTGGCCACGGGGGCTGCAGCCACGGAAGTCCCCAGGCAGAGTGACTGGTTTTTAGTAAGAAGTCGACAGCTGGTGTGAACAGAGCCAGTACCGTCTGCTCTATCTGTTCAGGAGAGGAGTGTATGTGCAGCAATGTCCTAACTACACTCACGCTCTCAGGATGCACGGCGCTGGTTACACACTGATGGGTAATATGCCGAAATGACTGGCTTAATCTCAAAGTACCATTTTGTTACCACTTGTGGTTTCTGTGGTCAAGAGTTCAGGAAGGCTTTGCTGGACACATTTTTCATGCTGTTGCCATCAATGGGTGGCTGGAGCAGGCAGAACAGATGGATGTCTGGAGCGGCTGGAGATGGATCAAATCTCCTTCTCTTCCCTGGTGGTCTGTCTGCATGGGCTTGTTGAGGCTTCCCCACAGCATGGTGGCCTCTGAGGGTAAAGGTATGTTACAAGCCAGCTCATGATCAAGGACAAGTGGAGGGACTGCTCCAATGGTCCAGTGGTTAAGACATCATCTTCCAGTGCAAGGGGAGGGGGTGCAGGTTCAATCCCTGATTGAGCTAAGATCCTACATGTCTTGCAGCCAAAAAACCAAAACATAATACAGAAGCACTATTGTAACAAATTCAATAAAGACTTTAAAAAATGATCCACATTAAAAAAAATCTTTTTTAAAAGATGGAAGGGCCAATGGATTAGATCCCACTTCTTGATGAGGGAGTGGCAAGGTTCTAGAAGAGCATGTAGGACAGGTAATAGTGAAGCGGCCATTTAGAGAATACAGTTTGCTGTGTGCATGTGTGTGTGTGAGTAAATTTCAACATCTATGAAATAAATAGTATGTGTGTGCATGCTAAGTCACTTCAGAAGTGTCCAACCCTCTGTGACCCCGTGGACTGTAACCCGCCAGGCTTCTCTGTCCTTGGGATTCTCCAGGCAAGAATACTGGAGTGGGTTGCAACGCCCTTCTCCAGGGGATTGTCCCATCCCAGGGATTGAACCCAGGTCTCTTACATGCATTGGCAGGCGTGTTCTTTACTACTAGCACCAGCAGTACCCAGAGAACAGCAAATGAGCCTGAATCAGCACAAGTGCCTTAACGAATGATCTATGCAGAACGGTCCAAGTGTGGTGTCTGTCTGCAGCAGTACACTCGCAGAAGTGCCTAAGCTGTCAGTTGAGCTGTTATGTTTCACAGCCAACTGGAGCATGTCTGTTTGTGTGTGTGTGTGTTTGTGTGTGTGTGTATGTGCACGCACGCATTCATTCTTAGATGAGACGGTATTGGCTAATGATTATCAGCAACTGTGGAAATGAAGGAAATAGGTGACACAATAAAAACTCTAATTGCTTGGCAGCAGCATTTAGGCTTCATTAGGTAGATTTGTAACAGCTTCAAGAGAAATAAACTCCTGTGTCATTAGATAACAAGGCAAGAAATAAGTTATTTCCTTTTAGAAAGGTATGAAAGCTTCCAGTTGCCTGATATGTTCACTTAGTAGATTATTTTCTGTCATCTCAGTTAATTGAATTTTATCCCTTGCTCTTAAAATGCTTTCCTTCAAATAAGGTTACAAAGTTCAGAAAAGTCATATTTCAAATCATAGTCATAGAAAGCGGAAATCAACCGTATCTAGACTGAGTGCTCCAGGAGGAAATAAAAAACCCCAAGCCTTTAGAAGATCATCTTTCCCCCATCTTCTTGGGTGACTTGGCCATCAAATATTACTTTATAGAACAACATCTTTGCAATATAGGGCCCAATTTAGATTTTAAAAGAAAATCAATAATTGTATATAGTTCCATGTATGTTCTTTCTATGGAAATTCCATTAAAGCTTTCCTTGTTGAAAAGTTTTAATTTCAGATAAAAGGGCCAAAAATCAGAACTCAAATTGGGCTCCAAAGTCAATTTGGTTTTCAACAAGTTTGGTAACAAATATCACACTTTCAAGCTGTCTGTGGCATATTTCAAGCCTGTCCCTTTGTTCTTTGTAAGCTCTCAAATCTTTCTAGATTATATGCACTACACACATACACACATATGCACACACACCCCTTCACACACATGGTCAGGTAGAATATGGTACATTAACAAGGTCAGCCATCTTTGCCTTTTCGATGCTCAAAAGCGGACCAAATCCATGTAGCAAAAATATTCACGGTGTCTCACGTCTGATTTCCAAGGCTTCACTGTTTTTGACTATACTGTTTATCACTTTTATTCTTTCACTACCGATTTTAAAATCCATTCTCTCTTAGGCAAGAAGCATATAAGAGTTTAACAGTATCCCTGGTTTGTTTTACTCAAAGCCCCCCAGCCCTTCAGGCCAAGAAACAGGCAGAAGTCAGTGTCTTGGAAATTCTCTACCCATTCTTTGTGCCAAATAATGTCTCATACAGGGAAAGAGGAGGTCTAATATCCTCCCTCTCTCACAGTGAAAACCTGGAAGGTTCTAGGAGAAGAATGTTCTATCCTCAGTGGTCATAATTCCAAGCCCCCCTGGGTCAGAACAATTTTCTTAGCAAGGTGCTCCCATAAGAAGAAACGACTGTCAAGCTTCAGCCAAGATTATCCTTGACTGGAGACATATGTATGAAGCAAACACTGTCGTGGTCACCCACATCCCCATTCCTTGGCCCTCGGCACTCTGTCTGGGCCTGCGTCAGGTTGAAAGCCTGCACGACCCAGGTGAAACACGGGCCAAACTGCCCAGAAAAGGATGCTATGAGAAGCCTTCCACCATGGACAGTTGGGAGTTGGTGGATACAGAGTTCGGCCTCCTTGGCCCCCAGTGGGACAAGTCTGGAGCATGTTCCACATGGCCACTCAGATGTCGCCAGTGGAAGTGGGTCCCAGTTGCCTACCGTAATGACACGCTCAGCTCGGATTGGCTTCCCTGTCTTACTTCACCATCCCCCCACCGTCCTTCCTGGAATCTTCACCCACATAAGCTACTCACCCCTAGATTCCTGTCTTGGGGTCTGTTTGGGGCTGCGCAGCCTAATTCCATCAGCTAGGGCAGTGAAGTCTAATATGAATTCGGTGCTTACAATGAACACAGGTGAGGCCGGTCCACAAGGCACTGACTGGGGTTGGCCGTGCATTTCCTGGTCTCTCACTCCCCACTGTGCACGGAATCCACCTACCTCCTCTGTGTCCAGGAGTCCAGACTCTGAAGGGTGTGTGTTAGCCCCAGATACCTATCGCCGAGTAACTCATCCTCACTGGTTCCAGCTTCCTCGTCTGGGACTGGAGATCAAACTAGTTCTCACATCAGGGGGTTGTTGTATTGGAATGAATGAAGAGCATCATCAAGGGCTTGGGGTAGTTCCCAGTACACAGAAAATGCTATGTAACATTTAAAAGAAAATGTTACCTATCAGAGGACTATTCTTACCTGCTACCACAGTTATTGTTACTATTAGCACATTATTGACTGGGGGATTTTTGCACAAATGAGTGGCTGTGGCCAGCGATCTGTTATGTAAGTGAATATTGAAACACTTCAGTCCATAAAGTTTGGGTAACAAAGGATGTATTAACACATCTCTGGTCAATAAGTTGTTAGGTCTAGCTCACTTCATAGAATGCACTTCTAACGTAATTTAGAAGTTTATCATCTATCTCTCTGTCTCTGTGTTAAGGTAGAATCCACATGGACCACAGCTTTTGATTCAGGATACCTCTGTGACAGAGGATGAGATAGTTGGATGGCATCACCAGCTCGATGGATGTGAGTTTGAGCAAGATCCGGGAGGTGGTGATGGACCGGGAAGCCTGGCAAGCTGCAGTCCATGGGGTCAGAAAGAGTCAGACACGACTGAGAGACTGAACTGAACTGTGGCATAAAATGCCTGAATTCTGGAGCTCGGCATCTGCCAATGCTGAGTTGTAGAGTAACAGGCTGTTTAGCGTATCTTGAGAGGAGAAAGCTTTGTCTGATCATCTCTTAGAATTTCTCTCCCTAGTTGCAACTTCATCTTCTGAAATGTTTCTAATTGTGTTTACAATTTGGTGGGAGCATAATTTGGAAAAGTTACCCTTTGGAAAGGTATTCTACCTTAAAAATCTTCTCCAACTACAAGTTTTCTCTTGGTCCATTCCTGTGCTGGTTCTGTGGAAGGAGGAAGCACACGGAGAGAGAGAGTCAGAGAGAGAGAGAGATGGAATGAGAGACAGACCAGCAAGAGGAAGCAAGAGGATCAGGATCCACCTTGTGGATGAGAGCTTGAGCCAGTTTCTGGCTGGAAGGAGACCACACAAATAAACATGTCCTAACTGATGTCTTGGAAACTGACCAAGTTTAGCGGGATCCCTCCTTTGTGGGGGAGGAAGGTGTAGAGCCAGGAGGGATTGGGGTGAAAAATCTCCATCTTTAGAGAGTTCAATGAATGTAAATTCATGAATTCCCTTTCCCAAGATCATCTGTATTTCTAAGCCTCTGTTAAAGGAATTTTAGGCATCACTGCAGAAAGGAGAAGGAGGAGGAGGAATTTGGGCCCCTTTTGTGGCGACCTTGACTTGGTCCTGGGTGTGCAATCCAGCTGGAGTCAATAAAGGCTGTTTTGGGCTTCCCAAAGGTAAAGCTTGGCTCAGACGGTAAGGAATCTACCTGCAATGCAGGAGGCCTGGGTTCGATCCCTGTGTTGGGAAGATTCCTTGGAGAAGGGGATGGCAACCCACTCCAGTATTCTTGCTTGGGAAATTCCATGGGCAGAGGAGCCTGGTGGGCTGCAGTTGTAGGGGTCACAAAGAGTCAGACACGACTAAAAGATTCAGAGCGACTAACATTTTAGCATCTCACAAAGTGGCTGAGACCAGTGCCAGCCTGGAAGTGTCTGGGAGGCTGGAGAGATTAGTGCCTCTTATCTCGGCATTGAATTGAAGGTCAATACCTTGGATTCTCCTGCAGTAAGCAGGTGTCTAGAGTATAGATTTTCTGCTCTATGAGCTCAGCTCTCCTTATTGTTGGCCTGTATCAGGCCAATTTCAAACTCATCAAAACATATGATGGAGAAGCCAGCCTTTAAGAAAGCCTGCATGAGATGTTTCTGGAATTCAGTGCTGGTGTTGGGTGCCACCCACCCTCTCCTCCAGCCTTGCCCCCTACCTCTTTGTTTGTGGAGGACAGTGGACCCTGATTAGCAGCCACAGGGCAAAAATGCCACACTCTAGACCAGTTCATGCTGATGGTTTTGTCTTCACCCATTGCTATGGCTGTTCTCGAAAATGATGGCTGGTGAATGAGTCATCTTTGTCCTGGAGATTGAGCCCCAGGACATAAAGTGTCCACGTGAAATGAGAACTTTAAGAGCACATTGATGGGCATAAAACCAATGTGGGGGCTTCCCTGGTGGTCTCACCCAATGGTTGAGAATCCACCTTGCAATCCACCAGATCAATCCTTAGTTTGGGAGGTTCCCACATGCTGTGAGGCAACTAAGGCCATGAGCTGCAACTACTGAGCCAATGTGCCTAGAACCTGTGCTCTGCAACAAGAGAAGTCACTGCTACAAGAAGCCCAGGCACCACGAGGAAGAGTAGTCCCCACTCACCAGAGCTAGAGAAAGCCATTGTGCAACAACGAAGATTCAGGACAGCCAAAAATAAATTTTAAAAAGATGTGATAGTGTTTGTTATGTGTCGACTTGACTGGGCCACAGGTATTTGGTAAAAAATTAATCTAAATGTTTCTGTGAGAGTGTTTTTTTGGATGAGCTTAACACGGAAGTCGGTAGATTGCATTAAGCAGATGGCCCTTCTCAAGATGCGTGGGCCTATCCGATCCACTGAAGGCTTGAACAGAACAAAAAGGCTGACCCTCCTCTGATTAAGAGAGAATTCTTCCTGCTCAACGGCCTTTGAACTGGGACATAAGCTTTTCCTGCCTTTGGACTGGAACTGAAAGCACTGGCTTTTCCTGAGTCTCAAGACTTTGGGCCTTCGGGCTGGAACTACACTGTTGAGTTTCCTGGTTTTTAGGACTTTGGACACAGACTGGAACTAGCCCATCGGCTGTCCTGGGCCTTGAGCTTGCTGACTCACCTGCAAGATCTGGGACTTGCCGGCCTCTGTAATTGTGTAAACCAGTTCCTTATAATAAATTTCTTTATACAGACATACCCCAGAGATATTGTGGGTTTAGTTTCAGACTACTGGAATAAAGTAAATGTCATAATAAAGTGAGTCCATGATTTTTTTTGTTCCCAGGGCATTTAAAGTTATGCTTATGCTATACTGCAATCTATTAATTGTGCAACAGCTTTCTGTTTGAAAAACCAATATGCATGAAAGTGAAAAGAAGTGAAAGTTGCTCAGTCATGTTCAACTTTTTGCAACCCCATGGACTATACAGTCTATGGAATTCTTCAGCCCAGAAGACTGGATTGGGCTGCCTTTCCCTTCTCCAGAGGATCTTCCCAACCCAGGGATCGAACCCAGGTCTCCTGAATTGCAGGCATATTCTTTACCAGTGGAGTCACACCTTAACCATACCTTAACCAAAAAGTACTTTATTGTTGGTACAAATGAACTTAGTCACAAAGCAAAAATAGAGTCAAAGATGTAGGAAGCAAACTTATGGTCACCGGGAGTAGGGTGGGGATAGGGAAAAATTGGGAGGTTGGTATTGACATAGACATAGTACTATATATAATATAGATAGCTGAGGACCTACAGTATAGTACAGGGAACTCAAGACTCTGTAGTGACCTATATGTGGGAAAAAAATCTAAAAAAAGAGTGGATATCGGTATATGTATAACTGACTCACTTTGCTGTGTACCTGAAACTAACACAACATTGTCAGTCAACTATACTCCGATAAAAATTATTTTTAAAAGTACTTTATTGCCAAAAAAAGTACTAAAGGCTCAGATGATGTTAACCATTGTCTGAGCCTTTAGCAAGTCCCAGTAGTAACACCAAATATCTCTGATTACAGATCATCATAACAAGTGTAATAATAATGGGAAAGTTTCAAATATTGTAAGAATTACCAAAATACAATGCAGAGCCATGAAACAAGCGAATGGTGTTGGAAAACTGGCACTGGTATATTTGCTCAATGCAGGATTGCTACAAACCTTCAATTTGTAAAAGACACAGTTTCTGCAAATTGCAATAAAACGAGCTTTGCCTGTGTATACAGTTGGTTTTCCCTACCTGTAGGTTATGCATCTGCAGAATCAAAAATATTTGAAAAAAAATCCCAGAAATCTTCAAAGAGCAAAACTTGAATTTGCTGTGCATATATAGCATTTGAACATGAGTTTGAGTAAATTCAGGGAGTTGGTGATAGACAGGGAGGCCTGGAGTGCTGCAGTCCACGGGGTCGCGAAGAGTCAGACATGACTGAGCGACTGAACTGAACACAGCATTTACATTATATTTACAATTTACGTTGTATTTACATTGATTAGGTATTGTAAGAAATCTAGAGATGATTTAAAGTATGTGGAAGGATGTGGGGAATTCCCGGGTGGTCCAGTGGTTAAGACTCTGCTCTTCCATCACAGGGTGCACAGGTTTGACCCTGGCTTGGGGAACTAAGATCCTCCAGGCTGCATGGAACACCCCCTCCCCGCTACCACCCCGCCAAAGTATATGAGAGGATGTGCCTGGCTTACATGCAAACATTTCACTATTTTAAATGAGACTTGAGCTTCTGGGGATTTTGGTGTCCTCAAGGGTTCCTGGTAGCAATCCCTTGCAGATACCAAGGGATTGTGTATGAAAGGTCTGTAGGTTTTGTTTCTCTGGGGAACTCTTGACTAATACAACCAGCAACTGAAAACAGGCATTGCATGCTATCTCTTCCAGTGTTTACATTTGGCTGTCATGCATCTACTCATTTATTTTATTTTTCTATTCACTCAACAATTGCTCATTAAGCATTATTAATCACCCACTGTGTAGCCCAGGCTAAAGAACCACAGCTTCCATCCTTCTGTGCTCAACAACCCCTGCCCTGCCAGGCTGACCACCTCCTGCCCCAGCCTTGTCTTCCAGGCAGGCGGGAGCCCTTCCACCTCAGCCCCACCAGCAGAGTTTCTGCCTACTTCCTTTCCTTTTCTAATCCATTCCCACCTGTTCCTGTCTCCTGGAAATGTGTTGAAATCTCACTGGCTGAAAATGCCTCCTTTATCCCATTTGTTTTGCTTTTACTGGGTTTTATCTTTTTAAATCCCTTATTACGGTTTTAATAGGATCTCAGAAGGCTGCAGAGATAAAAAGTATGTGCTCAATTCACTATTCTGAACTTCAAAACTCCAAGATACTTAAAAATATTTTTAATAGATTCTATTTTGTTTTTGTTTTTTAAACTGTCTACATGATAGCATGGTAACTCACAGCCATGAGCGCACTTGTACCCATGAGGGAACAATGGATACAATTAATTTTTTTAAACCCCAATTATATTGAGGTATATTTGACATATCAATAACCTCAGATATGCAGATGACACCACCCTCATGGCAGAAAGCGAAGAGAAACTAAAGAGCCTCTTGATGAAGGTGAAAGAGGAGAGTGAAAAAGCTGTCATAAAACTCAACACTCAAAAAATGAAGATAATGGCATCCGGTCCCATCACTTCCTGGCAAATAGATGGGGAAACAATGGAAACAGTGACAGACTTTATTTTCTTGGGCTCCACAATCACTGCAGACGGTGACTGCAGCCATGAAATTAAAAGACACTTGCTCCTTGGAAGAAAAGCTATGACAAACCTGGACAGCATATTAAAAAGCAGAGACATTACTTTGCTGACAAAGGTCCATATAGTCAAAGCTATGGTGTTTCTATGGACTTTCTTGGTGGCTCAGCTGGTAAAGAATCCACTTGCAATGTGGGAGACCTGGGTTCAATCCCTGGGTTGGGAAGATCCCTTGGAGAAGGGAAAGGCTACTCAGTCCAGTGTTCTGGCCTGGAGAATTCCATGAACTGTACTAGTCCATGGGGTCACAGAGTCAGACATGACTGAGCAACTTTCACTTTCACTATGGTGTTTCTAGTCGTCATGTATGGATGTGAGAGTTGGACCATAAAAAAGGTTGAGCACTGAAGAATTGATCCTTTTGATCAATTTGATCAATTGATCAACTTGATCATTTTTATCAAGTTGGAGAAGACTCTTGAGAGTCCCTTGGACTGCAAGGAGATCAAATCAGTCAATCCTAAAAGAAATCAATCCTAAATATTCATTCGAAGGACTGGTGCTGAAGCTCCAATACTCTGGCCATCTGATGTGAAGAGCTGACTCATTAGAGAAGACTCTGATGCTGGCAAAGATTGAAGGCAGGAAGAGAAGGGGATGATAGAGGATGAGATGGTTGGATAGCATCACTGATTCAATGGACATGAGTTTGAGCAAGCTCTGGCAGATGGTGAGGGACAGGGAAGCCTGGGGTGCTGCAGTCCATGGGGGTCACAAAAAGTTGGACATGACTGAGTGACTGAACAACAGTATTTGACATACACATTGTGTAAGTTTAAGGTGTACAACTTATCTAACTGGCTTCCCTGGTGGTTCAGATGGTAAAGAATCCACCTGCCAATACAGGAGACACAAGAGATGTAGGTTTGACCCCTGAGTCAGGAAGATCCCCTGGAGACTGGAATGGCTACCTACATCAGTATTCTTGCCTGGAGAATCCCATGGACAGAGGAGCCTGGCAGGCTACAGTCCATAGGGTCACAAAAAGTTAGACACGAATGAGTGACTAATACTTCACTTCAAGGTGTACAACACACAGATTTGATACTTGTACATATTGCAAAATGATCACCACAATAAGTTAACATCCATCACCTCTCACGGTTACAACTTTTTTTCCTTGTGTTGAGAACTTTCAGGATCTACTCGGCAACTTTCAAATCTACAATACAGGATTGTTCACTCTAGTCGTCATGCTGTATATTATATTTCCAGGGCTTAACTGCAAGTTTGAGCCTTTTGGTCATCTTTCCTCTATTCATCTTTATTCTATTCCCTCCTTCTGGCAACTGCCAATCTTACAAAGGATTTCTTAAAAAATTTGTTGATGGTACCTGCTATCTACCCAATGGATCAAGTGGTTATTTAATCACAGGGTGCAGTAGTAAGTAAGACTATGGTCTTGGAATCACATAGATGTGGATTCCTTATGTAGTTTATCCAAGGTTCAGTTGCATCCTCTCTAAACTGGAGATAATTACACTTGCCTTGCAGGGCTGGTGTGAGAATTTAATTTTATCTCCCACATGGATGTTCCTGGTACTGTGCCTGATGCAGGTTATTTTCCTTCCTACTTTGAAACTGCCCCTGGGATTGTACAAGGGGATCAAGACTTTCTGTTTAAATCAGATGTCTCCCTATTTTATTCTGTGATGATGCCAGGTATACCATGCAGGACGCCGTCTGCATTTTTCAAAGGACTTTAATGGGCAGATGCAAATGTAAGAAGAAGTTGTTATTTCTTCATGGGAGGATCCAAACAGCCCTCTCCTGTTTTAAGGTATGCTTGGTCATGCACCAATTTTGTTAGCAATGTGATTTCTTTGCTTCACGGGCAAACCTGAGCAGATGTTTTTTACCTTCTTGGTTATCTGCGGCATATGTTGCTTCTTCTATTATTTGGTTTTCAGCTATTCTAAGACATTCTGTCTCCCAACACACATCATTACAAAGAAAAGGCTCGAAGCAAACTTCAGGGGATTTCTAACTGACTTCCATATTTCATGAGGACTTAGCTGCTGCCCCTTGGTGATACGTTGATGAGAGCAACGACAGTTTCACAGGAAAAATTAAGGCTCAGACTTCAACCTTCGCAAGTTGGCATCTGTCTGTTCTTCTAGCAAGGGCTGTCTAACTGGGACAGTGAGGCAGGGGTCAGGGCTTATGCAGACAGCCCAAACTTTACTTTTCCTATTCTGGTCCCCTCCTTCCTCTTTTTGCTACCTGGTAGCATTGCATAGTGTTTTGGCCCAAAACCTTTGGAGAAACAAATGTTGATTTTAGTTCAGGCGGGTCCCTCTGGGCTGTATGCACCCATGTAGTGTGGTTAATCCCCAACTCCTATTTTATCCCCATCCCCCACATTTCCCCTTTGGTAACCATCATCATTCTTCTTCTCCTTCTTCTTTTAAAAAATTTGTTTGTTAACTGAAAAATAATATAATGAGAAAAAGTGAAAGCATCCCAGCCTCAACCCACAGAATTAGAAGCTACCTTGTGGGTCACACAGGATGAATTAAATGCAGATGTTGTAATAATTGCAACAGGATGCATTTCTCAAACACTGTGCTCCAGGTCTGTGGCTGCAGTTTCCCACGGCCTCTCCCCTTCAACCCGCACAATGACCCCATGAAGAAGGCATGATCCTGGTGCTTGTTTCAGTGCAGTTCAGTTGCTCAGTCGTGTCCGACTCTTTGCGACCCCATGGACTACAGCACGCCAGGCCTCCCTGTCCATCACCAACTCCCAGAGTTTACTTTAGCAAAGTGAAGTTCAGAGGTAAGAGCCCCAAGGTGTCACAGCGAGGCAGACACTGCTATGGGGTCACCAAAACACCCGCTTTCTCCCTCCTTCATGTCTAGCTAGAATAGATTTCTCAATTGCCCCTGTAGTTGGGTGTGGCCATGTGAGTGAGTTCTGACCAATAGATTGCGTGTGGACGAGGCCATAAAAATCTACACAGTCCTGGGCTCTCTCCTCCCCTAACTGGCAGCTGAGCCCTGAGGACCCAGCAGAGGATTCTGAGACCCTGGGTGATGGTGGTGCACAAGCTGGGAGGAAACTGGATTCCTAAATGATCGTGTGGGAAGCACCTCCTGACTAGAGCCATGCACTTTGGATTTTGTGTGAGCAAGAAACCAAGTCTTACTGTGTGAAGATGTGGATCTGTAATACCAGCTGGTATTGCACACCCTCCCTTTCTCCCAAAGACAGCAGGCCCTGTGGAGCCAGGATGCTCTGTGCAGAGTCTGTGAACTGGCTGCATAGGTGAGCCACCCATACACGGTGAGACACAAAGGAGAATGTGACCAAGGTCTTTCTTAAATCTTCTTACTCTCATTCTAGGCACACTTCGGAGACTCACCTGATCTTTATCTTGGTGGATGAACCATCAGCTGTGGGCATGAACAGATGCAGAAATGGGAAGGGGCATTGGGAATTTGGAGAGAGAAGAGGAGAGCAGACAGGGAACAGAGGTGGACTGTGTGGTCAGGAAGGAAGGAAGGAGGTAAGTGCTGGGGCCATCTGCAGCTCCGCTGGACACCTGGTGGGTCACAGAGCTGAAATGTCTTTATAAAAATAGCTTCCATCTCTTTACTGAGATTTCCCATCTGCTCATAATTATGGTGAGTTTTTCTTTAGATGTCTGAACAGATTTGAAATAGCTGCTTTAAAGTCTTTGCCTGTTGATTCCAACAGTACTGTCGGCTCTGGGTCTGTTTCTTTTGATTGGTTTTTCTTCTGGCGATGGGTCATGTTTTCCTACTTTTTTGATCATGTGCTGTTGAGTTCTGGGTTCTGTTGAGGGCCAGGTGTTTGGCAGGCAGTCAGCTGACTTGCAGGTCTGGTTGGTCCCTTGGAAGCTTATTTGTCAGCTTGGGTAGGTGGGTCTAGAGTAGCCTTTATTTTAGAGCCTGTTTGGCTCTACTCACAAGGGTTGGCTTTGCAGGGGTCTTGACCCACTGCCTGGAACATTCAATTATGATTTTCCACTCTGACATTAGAACTCCAATGCCTCCCCATTCTTTGCAAACTCCAGAACTCCCACTTAGTTCACAGCCCCCCAGGGCCTGCATGCTCCCAGACCCCGTACGTTCTTGCTCTGCACATGTGCAGCTTAGTATTTGGCCCAAGGCTCAAGGGGAATTTTATGTAGCTTTCTGGACCTCTTTCTCTGCACAAGCCAGTCTCCTTTGGTATCCCGCCTCTATGCTCCAGCCACCCCAGCAGACCCAAACTCTGACCTCTGACTCTGCACCTCTATGGTCTGTTTGGTCTCCAGTTCTCTGTAGTGTGGTCTGGACAGTGCTCCTCAGGTAGAAGGCTAGTGCCATCATGGGTCTTCCTTTGTGCGTGTTTTCCTTTCTTCCAGAACCACAGTCTTGTGCTGAATTCCAATGTCTGAAAACAGCTCTTTCCAATTTCACAGTGGTTTATAGGAGGACGATTAGTCTGGACCTTAGTACTCCATCGTGATGGGAAGCAGAAGTTATTTTCCTGTCATTCTGATGCTCTGGGACTCGGAAAGAGCCACCCCTTCACCATCACTCAGCGTTTGTTGTGAAGGCAACAGGGATTCTCAGGGGAGATACTGTCAGTGGGATCAGGACCTCAGAGAGGCAATGAGGTCATGATGAGAGGCTGTGCCCTGACAGCCAGGGCAGGGGCTGGCTGCCCAAGACCCTTCACTTGACAGGATGCAGGCTGTCTTAAGTCAGGAGCAGGATGGAGCCAGGAAGGGGAGGAGGAGGTCTGGACAAGCACAACTGTGGACCAGACCATGTTCCACCACGTAGAAGCTGTGGATGTTTGACAAACCATGTGGACCCTCTGATTTCCAATCTCTCATCCATGAGAGAGAGAAATGGGCCCACTGTCGATAGCACGGTGAGTTCATGGATGTGAATGCGTCGTATAAAGCAGGACACCTCTTATACACCTGAGAAGCCTTTCCCTCTTCAGGAATGAAGGAGCAGAGGGATGAAGGTAATTTGCCCAGGACCCCAGCATCCCTTCAGAGAAACCCCAGATTGCTGAAAGATCAACCAAGAGAAGGAATCAGGGAAGGACTCTTCCCACCCCCCTCCCTCCCCTGGTCTACATGGTCCATTTGTCTCTCAGGCAGCAGTAAATGAAGCCTGTCTTCTTGGGGATGTGGTTGGGGGTTCTGGGTCCAGAAAATCAACAGGAAACGGGAGGGAGGCCTGCAGATGCCCTGGGGGAGAGGCTTCTGGGGGCCTGCTGGGCTGTCGCCACACTACAGGGCGGCTGATCACCTGGGGCACAGGCTAGATGGCTTTGGGGGCCCACAGAGGCAGCCCGCCTTTCTCCCTGCAAAGGTCTGACTTCTTCCGCATCGGCCTACTGTGTCCCACATAACATCAGACACACCAATGCCTGAGAGTCAGGGCTTGATAATCTCCCTGGGCCCTAGGGCTGCACAATGGGGACCACCAGGGAGAGGGGCCGCCCTGGCCTCCAGGGCTGACTCCAAAGGCCTTCTTAGCAGGATCAGGCCATGTGTCCTTGTTAATCCAACATTTGGGTCACAGGGTGGAGAAGCATGTGGAGCCTGGCAAACCCCAAGGCGTCCCTCCCCTCCCAAATTCTAATTCTCAGGTCCAATGGCAGAGAAAATTTAGTTATTGAGAGATGGCTGCGGGGAAGGCAGAAAACAGAGCCGATTTAGGAAAACAAACACATTTCGTTTGTACATAGAGTTCTAGCGAGCACAATGAGTTAATTTTTAACACCCTATACCCCTGCCCTCCCCCTTCCAAAGATTAAATTGAAAATAGTGAAGGGGGGGGTGGTGGGCAGAGAGAGGACAAAGTTCTTTAGGGAACTTCAGACTGTGATGTGGGATTTTGCCACTTTCTCATTAACCTTTCTTGAACCCAAGTTCCAGACACACCCCACTCCCAGCTGCATTTTTTTTTCTTGTTTCAAAAGTGAAACCTAAATTTGACATCAATAAACATCCTTTCCGTTGTTCACAGCACAGCTCTGGGCAGCTGGCACATTCAAGTGACTCTAAAAAAATTTGTCTGTGCAAATTTAAAAAGATCATCAGGAGGACAAATAAAAGGACAAATAACTTAGTGAGGGTTTTCAGATCTCATCATTTTAATCATGTAGTCACTCTCCACGGTGACATTTTCAATTTCATCTTGGACTGAGTAAAAGTTCTACTTCCTAGAAAAAGCTACTTTCTTCCATTGATTTAACAGACATAGGTGAACTGGCCCAAAGCAGTTAGTGTTTTTTACTCCTGGGCACCGGTGAGGCAGGCAAACATCTGTGTGCAAACACAGGCTGTGTCCTGTGTCTGCACTGAAATCACAAGGAAACAAACTTCAATCTACTTGGGCATCTATCTCTGTTTAAACCCCAGGATTTCCACTTAATTATAATGAACACCCTTCCATCGTGAGAAAGGCAGCAACTCCTATGTGGCCCAGGAGGCTGTTTGGTGGTCCCTGAAGGCTCCTGCTGGGCCACTGGAGACTCCAGGTGGCAGGGGAGCTTCCCTGCTTTTGAAAAGGCAAGCTTGATTTTCCACTTTGGTGACTAACAATTGTCCACCAGGCACACTGGAATAAGTGATACAGCAGGTATGACACCGTTACAAAGTTTCCAACTATTACAGAATAGTATCTGCCCGAGTACTTCTCCCACCTCCATCCTGGTGGGTGTGGAAAAATGGGGTGGAAAGATCCCCAAAAATGCTGCTCAGGCAGTCTCCTGGCTTCATGCTCCCCACAGTGGCTCAAGTTTGTGAGGATAACTTCAGGGCCTGCGTTTCAAGGATGAAAAAGAAAAAGTATTCAAAAGCAGTTGGAGACACCACCACGCTGCATGCTGGGTTAGCGGCTGAACAGCGAGAAAAGACAGTTCGGCCCTGATAAGGTTTGCCCAATTAGTGGGGGAAAAGGTTAGCCGGTGGCACTTTTAAAACATCATCTCTAAGAACATGTCAGATGCTGGTTCTTCTGTGTCTGAAATGTCGGATGGGTAGCTTCCGGTCCTTATTAAAAAATTCTGAGTCACAAAGAAGCTCACATGCTAGTGTGAACAAATGCCTCAGCTCAAAGAATCATTAATGGAGCATCCTTAGAACTAAGCTAATGTGCCAAGCATTTCATGAAATAGGATAAGGTGACTTGAGAGGAAGATTTAATTGGAGAAAAACCTGGCTGCCCACCAAACTAGCGTGGAGTGTGGGCAAGGGTCTGTCTCCCTCCGTCTGAGGGTGAACACTGCCTGCCTTCAGACATGAAATGATCGTTGGAAAAGTCGTGGCAAGAAATACAATTTAATTTATTATTTGCTTGCTTCTCTGAGGGCTCACCACGTGACATAAGGTACCATGTGATACCCAGATTAAGAGCATGGCTTTGGTGGTCTGGGCTCGTAAGTAAGAATAGAAAATTAATCATTGTCATCACATATGTGAGCACACTTGGTCGTGTCTGACTCTTTGTGGCGACCCCATGGATTGTAGCCAGCTAGGCTCCTCTGTCCATGGGATTTTCCAGGCAAGGATACTGGAGTGGGTTGCCATTTCCTTCTCCAGGGGATCTTCCCAACCCAGGGATCGAACCCGCATCTTCTGTGTCTCCTGCACTGGCAGACAGATTCTTTTTCACTGAGCCACTTCATCATCACATAGAACAATTATTGATCATTCATATATGGAATGTGGTTTGAACCACTTCATATGTTTTAATTCAGCTGATTCTCACAGCAAGCCTCTGAGGCAGACACTGTTGCTTATCCCATTTCTGAGATGGGGAAAATGAGGCCTAGAGCGTTGCCTTGTCCAAGGGTACAGAGTCATCAGGCGGCAGATTCAGAGATGTAAACGCACATACACAAATGCTAGGCAGGCTGTGGCAGAGACTGCTGGATACACATGCATTGAGTGCACTGCTGGTTGAGAAGGGAGGTCACACTTGGTGAAGTATCTGGGCAGGCTTCAAGAAAGAGGTGGCAGTTCAATGAGACTTGGAAAGGTAAGAGGGATTTCATCAGGTGGAGACCAGGGGCTGGAAAAGGGAGGGCACTCACTGGAGGGAGACATCTGCTGGGGTGAACATTCAGGCCGGGAGCTGCCTCCTGTAGCTGAGGATGTGTCCCAATGCTCAGGATTGGAGCCTTTGTACTATATGGCCTTACTGTACCAAACAGGGATCACCTGATCCAAAAAAGTGGGTTTGTTTTAAAATGTTTATCTGTTTGTTTGGTTGTGCTGGGTCTTAGTTGCTGCACTTGGGATCTTTGATCTTAGTTTTGGCATCTGGGATCCAGTTCCCTGACCAGGGATGGAACCCGGGCCCCTTGCATGGGGAGCTTGGAGTCTTAACTATTGAACCACCACGAAAGTCCCCAAAGTGGGTTTCCGTACCTTAAAAAATGTTCATGAGACAAAGTCTACAAGGATGCAATGGTGAGCAGATGTTTCCAGGGATGGCAGGGTTCGGGAAAGAGGAACATATGTTCCCCGTGAGTGAAGAGCTGGCAGTATGGATGGAAAGGGAAGAGGGAATGAACCATGCTGGGGCCTGTGGGGCAGACCTACTGCATCCCAAGCATCTTGACACACCTTACCTTGTTTCATCCTAAAATCACCTACAAGATGGAATGAGCATCACCACTTTCCTGGTGAGCACTCTGCTGTGCTGTGTTTAGTCGCTCAGTCGTGTCTGACTCTTTGTGACCCCGTGGACTGCGGCCTGCCAGGCTCCTCTGTCCATGGGATTCTCCAAGCAAGAATACTGGAGTGAGTTGCCATGCCCTCCTCCAGAGAATCTTCCTGACCCAGGGATTGAACTCAGGTCTCCCACATTTCAGGCAGATTCTTTACCGACTGAGCCGCCAGGGAAGCCCACTGGTGACAACAGCCAGTGCCTAAAGAGGAGGTAACTCACTCCAGACCACATGGTGGGTTCAGTGTGGGCACCAGAGCACTTGATATCAAAGCCTGAATTCAGGACTTCCCTGGTAGTCCAATGGTTAAGATTCTATGCTCCCAATGCAGGGGATATATGGGTTTGACCCTGGTGAGGAAACTAAGATCCTGCATACTGAATGCATGGCCAAAAAAAAAAAAAAAAATGCAGCCTGAACTCATTTTGTTGCACCAGAGAAAGCTACAGCCACTCATGGAGGATCTCAAATGTTTGGCAACTCTTATTTTTAGGTGGAGCAGTAGTTGCTTTAGAATCTGGCAAAGATGGTGGGACTGACTGAGGAGGTGGGGGAGAGGGGAGTCGGGTGAGACAGGTGGGGGTCGGATGGCAGGAGAAAGAAAAGAAGAGGTCTAACCCTAGACAGAGTTTAAAGAGGAGAGCAATAGGTCAGTGGTCTCCAAAGAGTGTTTCCAGGCCAGTGAGCGGCATGAGCATCTCCTGGGAACTTGGTAGAAGTATAAATCTACCTACTGAATTAGAAATCCTAGTGGTGGGGCCCAGAAATCTGTATTAACAACAACCCCAGGGAATTCTGATGCTCCTTCATGTTTGAAAGACTGTAATAGATCAGCTTGGTGGATTGGATCTGAGTGGTTAGAAGGGGAGTCCTGGACACAGACTAGGGGTAGATATATAATCTCTAAATCAGTTATTTTCCTATGGCATTTTCCCCTCCCCCTAGCCCGTGGCACTCACCATCTACTTTCTCTCTCTATGAATCAGACTACTCTAGGGAAAGATTGAAGGTGGGAGGAGAAGGGGACAATAGGGATGAGATGGTTGGATGGCATTACTGACTCAACGGACATGAGTTTGAGCAAGCTCTGGGAGTTGGTAATGGACAAGGAAGCCTGGCATACTGCAGTCCATGGGGTCACAAAGAGTCGGATATGACTAAGCGACTGAACTGCGGGACCTCATATAAGAAGCATTTCCTTTCTGTCTTCCTTGCCTAGTGATGTGTGAAATAATCACCTTTCAGAGCTTTGCTCATTGCAGTGGCAAATCCGAGTTCTTCTGTCAATGAGGGAACCCACAGGCTGCAAAACAAAACCTCTGGGAATAAGGTCATCAGCATTTGGGGGTGGTGCGTCACTTACTTGGGTGCCCCCTATATTTCCCCTAAAATTGTTTTGATTAAAAAATAACATATACATTTCAACAAATGTGTGACCAGTAACATTCAATAGAAAAGTGTGCGCGTGTGTGTGAAGTTGCTTCAGTCATGTCCGACTCTGGGCGACCCTATGGACTGTAGCTCACCAGGCACCTCTGTCCATGAGATTGTCCAGGCAAAAATACTGGAGTGGGTTGCCATTTCCCTCCTCCAGGGGATCCTCCTGACCTAGGAACTAAACCCACTGTGTTCAGTGGAGGAACTGAACCTCTGTGTTGGAAGGCAGGTTCTTTACCACTAGTGCCACCTGGGAAGCCCCATTAGAAAAGTGATGCCCCCCCCAAAGCTCTTTGTGATGCCAGATGCAGAGCCCCAGTGATAACCATCTTCCTTTCCATCTCCCTTATTAAGCACAGATATTTTTCAAGTCTCCTCTTGAGGCCTAGCAAGGTTATGGCACTTTCTTCATGCTGGGGGCAACCATTTCTAGCTAGTTCCCCTTGCTCCCCCATCCCCAAACCTCAGAATCTCCATTTTTCCATTTTCTTTCTCTGTGTTGAGCCTAGTCACCACAGGCAGTGGAACCTGTGCCCAGGAAGGGTCGATACTCCGCCGGGACCCTCAGCCAGCCTTGGTCAGAACCAGTTCTGGTGGCCCAGCCTCAGCAGTTAGAAAAATTGGGGTGGGGTGGGCTCAGGCCACCTGCACCCAGGGACATGTTTACCCCAGTTTGTCTCTGCCTGGAGCAGGAAAACCTGGTTCTGGAAAGATGACCTGATGTGGGAGCCCTGTCTGTACTGAAGGCCTCACTTGAAAGTCGGGGAAAGGTTTGAAGCCATGAGGCCGTGAGGAACGTGGACAGGATCGCCCTCAGCTGTCCTAGCCGAGCTGCTGGTGGAGACTGCAGCCGTGACAGACAGCTCCTTATTTGTAAGTAGTTAATGTTTCTTAGCAAGCACTTCTGAAAGAAATTGGTATGTAATGACAGCACTCACTGGAAAACAGGCCGATTAGAAAATGCACTAACTTATCTAGTATTCATTTGAAAAGTAAATGGCTGCTCGGCAAGGTGAGAGTTCACTATCAATTCAAATATTTTCCCCGTAACAGGCTCTCGCACTCCTGCTTTAATTCAAGCAGAAACACAAGTATGAATAATCAAACTAGATGACGCTCATCAAGAACCTCTGTGCCTTGCACCATTTCAAATGGTCATTGAAGCTTAATGGCAAAAAATTTACATTCTTCCTTTAATTTGTATTCTATTCCTTCCTTCTGACTGATGCGACTGTGGCTGGCTGCCGCCCGGCGGATTATTTTGATGCAAATATCTGTTGTGTGCGCTGGGGTCCAATTTCCTGGCTTTTGCCAGGAAGAGGAGTGCCTGCGAGAACAGTTCAAAATCAGGGTGGTTTAAAGAGTTTATAACTACTGCGCCTAATGAGTGAGACAAGACCACTGATGAGCCAATGTCTGGAAACATCTTGATGGCCCCAGGTGCCTAGATGCCCACAAAGGGAAATAAAAACAGGAAAATCACTGTGTCCTTGTCTCCCTTTCCTCGGCCTGAAAAAATGACTTGATTCTGGTTGCCATCTACAAAAGAATTAAAAAAAAAAAATTGTAATTCGAGCAAGACTCCCTTTCTGCGCCAAGCTCGCTGGGGAGGAAGGCTTTACGGAGACACAGGGCGTTGCTGGCCAAACCCTGCAAACGTCGGGGCCCCCGGGGCCGTCCTGGAATGTAATGTATGCACAGACTAATTAATGATGCTATGACTAATTTCCATGTCTTGTGCTTAGAATAGCCTGGCTAATTACAGGGAAACGTTTTTCTTAACTTTGGTAATTAACGTTCGGTGCCTGCGCCCGGCGCTCAGCGAATGAGCGAGGGCGCATCGCGGTCCCCGGAGCCGGGAGAGTCCCGGCGAACCGGGAGCCGGCGCCCGTGCTGTGGGGCCGGCATCCCTGATCAGAAGCCTTGGCAGCTTTGACCAGCGCCCACAGGCTGCATCGGAAGCATCTGGAGAGATATTTGTTGGAACGCCCCGTAATTAGATGGACTGGCTTAATTAGGAGAACTTTGCAGGCAGAGGGAAGCCGGTGGGTCTGCGCGGAGATCTGAAGGTTGGCAGCCTCCCCCTGGGAGGCCGGAGCACAAAGCTCTGCCCGCTGTGCGCGCCCTCGGGGGGCGCCGGGGCTTCCAAAGCGGCCCCGTGGGCTCTGCGCATCCAGGGCGGGAGTCCAGAGGCCCGCCCCCACCCCCTGCAGCAGCCTCGCCTGAACGACCGCAGTCACGCTCGTCTGGTCCCCTCCAGCCCCGCTCCAGCTCTGATAAGGCACACAGGAGGAAAACTTCAGACGTGGTCGCCCGGTGCAAACTGGCGCTGGGAGGCATATCTGGAGACCTGGAGGAGGCTGGGGGAGGTGGACCACGCACGGTGTTGCTCTCGTTCGAGAGCCCCTTCCCCAGCACATGATTCAAGCATCCCGAGCAGGCACTGAGCTCTGTAGGAACCAAGGTCTTCATTGTTCAATCCTATCAGCCAGAGCTTTCAAGTGAACTTGGAAGCACTGGCCCTGTTCACGTAGAGTTAGGCTGCCGGGGATGGCAGCGGGATGACACGAGGCTGGGCCCTGGGACCACACACATCTGGGAGGCACCTCCCCAGCACCAGAGCGAACCTTTCCATCCTCAGGGACCACAGAGGGCTGAGGAGAAAGGAGGGGTAAGGATCACCAGGGCCACACGTGTTTACTCACTGTCCTCACCAGCTGGGAGACATCTTACCTTTCTCCCACACAGAGGATGAGGTGTATGCGAGTGTGTGTGTGTGTGTGTGTGTGTGTGTGTGTGTGTAGTAGCTCAGTGATGTTTGATTTCTGGGACATCAAGGCTATTTATTTCTTGACATATGATCAGAAAACATGAGAAGATTCCAATAATCTGTTTCCACTTGAACAAATTAAAACGGTTCTCTCTGCTTTATAGAAAGAGGAGGTGATTTGAGCATCAGACCATTCAAGATACCAAAAATGATTTGTCCCCTAAATTTCTTATTAGATACAAACATTCGGTGAAACATGCTTCACGTCACTCATGATATCAGTTTTAAACCCAGCCACCCTGACTCAAGACAGGCCAGGCTGAGGGTGTGCTGTTGCTGAATTGTTAATGGACCTTTGAAAAGCTTTAAGGGACTTTATTTTGAAATTCTAAAAAATGGATTTCAAAAGCGTTGGAAAAGACCTCCTTGCTAAATGGTGAAATCTACACAGGAGCTACTACTAAATTTCTTTTTTAAGTTTCAGTTCAGCCATGTCCAATTCTTTGAGACCCCATGGACTGCAGCACGCCAGGCTTCCCTGTCCATCACCAACTCCAGCTCCCAGTTAAAGAATTAACATTGCAGTGGACATCACCTTCGGTTACATAAAAAGAAATGAGTAAAGAGAGCGGCGGAGGTATCACGCTCTTCTACATAAAATAAGACATTTGGAGACTTCCCCGATGGTCCAGTGGCTAAGACTCCATGCTCCCGATGCATGAGGCCAGGTTCGACCCATGGTCAGGGAACTAGATCCCAGACGGCCCAACTAAGACTCAGCACAGCCAAATGCATTTTAAAATTAGGACATTTATGTAGCTAATATTCCTGCCAGTAAGGTTCCCTATCCACTGAGAAAGAAGAGGCACAAACAGATCCCAAACACTGGGTAGAATCAGCTTGTGCTGAGTTGGGAGGAAGGATCCCTTGCTTAGGTATGTTTTGCTCTCAGAACAGCCCTCCCAGGGAAGAAAAAAAAGTCCTTTCATCCATTCAAGTGAGGCTGATGTACTTGCCCATGTGATGTGGAAGAAAAGAAAGCAACAAGAAATGTAATTATTTTGACACATTCTTTTTAAAAAGGTTATTATTCCTACTTAATGCAAAGTGGTTTATACCACCATTATGAAAGGGAGCCCACGTCCTTGGTCTCTAAACTGTGAACACTTGGAAGATTCAATACCAGGTACAGAGGCCGCCACTGACGATTGGATGACACACCACAGCGAGGGATCAGCCTGGAGCTGGGAGAAAGGCAGACCTTCCCCTCTTCTTTTCAGCATTTCCTCTGAATGCTGAAATCCCTACATTTCACTCCTCTTTTCAAGGAAAACCTCATATTTACCTTGTGAGAAGGAGAAAACGACTTTTTTTTTTTTGGGGGGGGGTGCTATCTCTCATTCATCCTTCATTTTCTCTCCTAAATAATTTAGATTTGTTCTGAAATCCCATGTCTGTGCGCATGACCTGGCCTGTATCACCCCTCCACAATGAGTTCTGGAAAATTCTACCTTTGAGTCATCATCACACCACCCAGCCCCTGGGCGCCTGTTCACTGTTGTCGTGAACAGTCCCTGGTGAGGGGGGAAAGTGTGCCCATGTCTGTCCCTGCTCCATTGTGCCTTAAAGATGGTCTGCCAGCAGACTGGCAGGAGACGGGCAGGAGATGGTCTGCCAGGAGACCGGCAGAACCCCAAACCCTGCCCTCTTTGCATCCCCACCGCAGTGATGGAGGGGGCCCAGATGTTCCAGCACAAAGTGTCATTTTCTGGAAGATCAAAGCCCCTCTGCCAACTCACGGGCCTTATCATGCTCCTTGTGGCACCCAGGGGAAGGAAAGGATCAAAGTTGTAAATAGAGGCTGTATCACTGAGGAATAATTTACATGCACAGTGGGTGGGAGTGAGTTAGTACATAAAGGTTCCTTTGAAGAGGGAAAACTTGCTGCCTTTCTAGCAAACATTGACTTTGGGAGCAGCCCCTGAGAGGAAGCCTTTCCACGGGAGGGCCCAGCTTTGCTTTGACCGTGACCAGGATGCTCTGACAGTCACACATGTGCACAAGGGCAGACCTTAAAGGCTGCAGAGGTTTTGTAAACACACGTTTTTTCATTCACTGCCTAAGAGGCACAAGGGCTCAAACTTCGCATCGGAGTTAGTAACTCCAGCCAGAAGCCTGCCTTGAAAGAACTTCAGCCTGCCCTACCTTTTCTTATCGTGAGAACTGCGTTTCCCTAGTGTGTCTGCTCTCATTTCCGATAAAATTATTTGAAATTAAAGACAGGCTTAAAACTTCACCAAATCAAGAGACTTGCACCAGGTGTTTTTGTGGAGTAATAATTATATTTGAAAGAAAAGCACTTTTAGGTGTGCGTCTGTATCTGGATTCAGTGAGGTGCTGATCTTCTACTGCAGATAGAAATGTCCTCTCTCCTTCCAGAATGTAGGCATAAGCATTGGCTTTGAACGGGGTCAGATTTATGTTTGTGAAAAGAAAGAAATCACAGAAAAAAGAAAGTGCATTTAGCCTTTTATTTAATATCAAGCGTGTGGTTCTTTTAGTCTGAATTTTAGATGCCGTCATCCATTTCTATGTTTTAAATGTTTAGCCTAATTGTCACTTCCTTAAAATAATTTCAGCACTCAGCTACAAAAAAAAAAGAAATTATTTCTTTCAGAGACCCCCTTCCTTAAATGTGCTCAGTGCAATTTCTATATCACGTGAGTCAATTTCATTCAGCTCTGCTCTATCTGCCCAGCTAAGCAATTTCTTTTCAGTGTCTGAAGAGTGTGGTGTATGCAGCCAAGAATACCCATCTAGAGATAGAGAAGGCCTTGGACACTTGCTCAGAAAAAAACTTGACATCTGAAGTCTCACTTTTTATTAATCTCTCATCAAAGAGTTAGTCAAGATTTTGGAGAAAAGTCAGTGTGGTAGAAATCATTATTAATGACTCAATAATGAGAGAGGTTAAAAATGGAAGAATGAAACATTTAAGGATGGTGACAGGGCATCCAGGTTATAAATAGCCTGTTTCCTGATGGTTGTGCCTCTCCACCTGCAGCCTGCCTGTCTCTGCAGCGCTGGACCTGGTGAGCGACCTTTGTAGTTGATGGTTTAAGTGATCCCACACACCTGGTCTGGAGGTTGGTATCTCTGTCCAGGTCTCTGTCCACGCCTTGATTTCATGCTTCTCTCTCATGAACATGGGCCCACCACTTGTTTTCCTTGAAAGGCAGGTTTGTTTTCAGTTCCCCAGAAGAGGATCCTCAGAGGAATGATAAGTGCAAGTGGTTCATTTGAGGGGTGACTCCAGGAAGTGCAAGTGGAGAAGGATATAGGTGATATCAGCCTGTTGGCATTAATGAGCAGGTCACGGGTGTGGGCAACAGGGCTTCAGTCCTGCTGGTGACCTCTGGAAGGTGATATGGAGTGCAGCTCAGGGTTGTCCTACCCAAGGGGCAGGGGAGCTGGAGTGTGTATCTGCCAACTCAGGTTTGGCATTGGTTGAGGAGCCAAGGATACCCATTTGCCTGATAAAGATCCCCGTGAAGTCACTGACTTGCACAGGAATGGTGAATGCCCAGAAGAGATGGACTGAACACTAGCTGTTTTTTGCTACAAAGGGAGGCTGAAGTCAATGCCATGGTGCTAGTCCAGAGGCTTGGCTCCAAGCCTGATTCTGTTGTTAACAGGCTGTGTGTAAGCCTGAAGCATAAAGCCTCCTGAATTGGGTGAAACTGATCACAGGACTCCTCAGGGCCAGCAAGATCCAATAGGGGTCCATGGTGGTCTCCCTCACCCTTTGTACTGCCCTAAGGACCCCTACCACAGCTGCCCACCACAGTGATGGTCCCAGGGCTGACTTGTGGGGGGCCATGTCCTAGACTTCATGCCCATCTCCTACTCTAGAATATAATTGATTGGGTTAGGGTGGCCACCTGATCCTAGGCAACCAATCAGAAAACTGCTTAGAAACATTTTGTGACTTGACTTAAAAAGACAAGCTGGGCCAATAAAAATGCTTCTTTCAAGGATCTGAGCCAAGGAGCAGGTAAAATGTGCTCCTGCCAATGCGGGAGATGCAGGAAGGTCCCCTGGAGAAGGAAATAGCAACCCGCGCCAGTATTCTTGCCTGGGAAATCCCATGGACAGAGGAGCTTGGCCAGCTTCAGTCCATGGAATTGCAAAGAGTCAGACACGACTGAGGGATGGAACATGCACTAATATGCAGTCCTTGCAACCTTCTTCCAGGTGTTTGCCTGTGGTCTGGCCCTGACCCTGTGGGTACCATCCCCAGATGTCTGAGGGCATTTGCTTGATGTATTCTGAAACAGTCACCAGGAACACAGTTACTTATTGACTTTGGGTGGGCTGGTTACTTTCTGCTACAAATCACACCATTGCAAGTCTTAGCGACTCCAAAGAGTGATGGTATTTGTTTTGCTTGAAAATCTGCATTTTGAACAGACGCGGTGGGTGCTGTGGGCTGAATGGTGTTTCCCCCAAGTAAATTCATGTTCAAGTCTTACCTCCAGTCCTTCAAATTGGGACTGTATTGGGAGATAGGTTCTTTTCAGTGATGATTAAGTCAAAACAACGTCATTAGGGTGGGCCCTTGTCTCATATGACTGGTGTCCTTATAAGAAGAGGAAACTTGGATGCAAATATGGACAGAGGAGGGATGATGGGAAGGCCCATTAGAGAGAAGACATCATCTCAGGCCAGGGGGGGAGGCCTTTTCCTCCAGCCCTCAGAGAGAACCAGCCCTGCTGTTGCCTTGATCGTGGACCTCCATCCTCCAGAACTATGAGAAAATGAACCTGTTATTTAAGCCACCTGGCCTGTGGTACCTTGTTCTGACCACCAAGCAGACAGATAGGAGAGGAGTCACCCATCCATGCTCTAGGTGGTATTGACTGGGTATCTTGAAGCCTGGGGGCTGGATTCAGCCAAAGCTCCTCACTCTTACAGTTGATGATTGATGCTGGTTGTTGGCTGGTCAGCTGGGGCTGTGGCTGTGACACTCTCACGTGACTTCCCTGCCTCCCTGGACTTTTTCACAACCTGGTGTCTGAGTTCTGAGAGTGCAATCAGCCAGGTGAAGGCTCCACCTTTCATGATCTAGCTCAGATGTCACTCACAGACATGTCTGCTGCATTCTTTCATTCTTTCATGAACCCCAGCTCATATTCCACGGCAGGAGATCTAGACTCCCTACCTTTTGGGGAGATGAGGGTCAAAACATTTGCAGATGTATTTTAGATCACATCAGACAAACCTTGTCTGAACATTCTTATTCAGACAAGCAGCATCCTTGTCTGAACAGGGGCCTCAGCAGATCGAGTCCCCCCAGCTTGGGCTCTGAATTTGTCCTGTTGCATTCACATGAGAACAGGTTGCAGAAATGACACAGTTGAATTGTGAGTGTTGGCGTGTCACTGTATGTGGTCAACAGAATTCATTGAATTGGACATTGCCAGACATTTAAAGCTCATACTAACTGCAGCAAACACAAAAATCTTAGCACTGTCCACTCATTGAATAGAAGCTACCCCACCCTGTCCTGTTGTAAATGTGCATTCCCATGAACTGTGGTGTTGGAGAAGATTCTTGAGAGTCCCTTGGATTGTAAGGAGATCCAACCAGTCAATCCTAAAGGAAATCAGTCCAGAATATTCATTGGAAGGACTGATGCTGAAGCTGAAACTCCAACACTTTGGCCACCTGATGCTAAGAACTGACTCTTTGGAAAAGACCCTGATGCTGGGAAAGATTGAAGGTGGGAAGAGAAGGGGACAACAGAGGATGAGATGGTTGCATGGCATCACCGACTCGATGGACATGAGTTTGAACAAGCTCTGGGAGCTGGTGACAGACAGGGAAGCCTGGCATGCTGCAGTCCATGAGGGCACAGAGATACGGATGCAACAGAGTAACTGAACTGAACTTGAACTAAAAGATCATGGGAAATGTAGCCAGAAATCGGCAGTACCCTGACCCCACCCCAGGGGACTGGTTGTTTATTTCTGCTGTCATAACTTGATAACTAACTCAAAGATCGAAGTAGATGTGGCATTTTATACTCAAAATGGTTGACTCAGGATATTTTTACTAAGGTTCTATGCATTGAAGAAAAGTTTATGAGTAGGAGACATGTCAGGGGCAGAAGAATGGAAACTGGTTGGGCAAGGAAGCCAACTGAAAAGACCTGGGGTTTGTACAACATGCCGCTGGAAGGATTTCTATCTCTGATCTCATAGCAATAGGGAAGCTTCCAGCTGTGGAAGGAAATGGGAACTCTCTTCTCCCCCACTGGGAGTATGAACTATGTTCCCATCATTTCTCCACTTTTGCCCACAAGAATAGCCCAAGTTAGCCAATTGGATAGTTGGAGATTGCTCTGGGAAGGCTGTGGCCATTTCCCTCATCAGCCCAAATTCTTCTTTTCTACAACAGGAAGACTGAAAGCTGCTGTTTCCCAAGAGAGGTCTCCTACTTAGTCATCCATTTAGGGCACCTGCTCATGCCTGCAAATCACTGGGACATCCCACTACTCTCAGTTCAGTTCAGTTCAGTTGCTCAGTTGTGTCCGACTCTTTGCGACCCCATGGACTGCAGCACGCCAGGCTTCCACTACGCTCAGGAAGCTTAAATATTAATGGGTGTGTGGCCCAGGCACTGAGGGCCACGTGGCACCTACTGTAACAGGGAGGAGAAGGTAGCATGACCAGGGAAAGCATCATTAGTGGAGCACATGGTGTGTGCATGAAGCAGCGTCTTCACCATAGAGACAGGTGATTGGGAGGCCAACCTAGAGAGCCGAGAGCATCATAGGCATTCAGCTGGCTTTAGACCCATGATTTGCAGCTGCAGAAATCTCTTTCACCTGGTCCATCTGTGACCCCTCTGATCAACCTGGTACTGCTGTAGAACTGGTAGCATCTTTGTTCTCCCCCTTGTTTCAACTCCATCTAAATTAGCAAAGGGGAAAACAGAAGGAACACAATCCATTGTCAACGAAATAGGAAACTGTCACAGCATCACACTGCAAACTATGAAACATTCCTGGCTAGTGCTAGGAAATCTAGATTGAGATCAGGAAGTGAGCCAGTGGTGGACACTTGCAGCCTCCACCTCTCATAACAGTTTGTGTTTCTTTTAAAGTATCTGTTAACACCAAGAAGAGCACACTCAAGGATTCTTAGAGAGTTGAGATCCATGGGCAGCCCAGGTTGGAAATGCCTTTATTTCTACCACAAGTTATCCACTGCTTATAGCAAGGTTGGGGTGAAGGGGTAGCTGAAAGATAAATTGATATTCTGGTAGTCTATTTCTGTTGCCTGTGATCTGGACTTCTATCCAAGGAAAGCCCCCAGGGAGAAAGCTGGGGAGGGATGGGGAACAGACAGCCAGAACTTTATCGCAACCCAGAGAGCAGATGCCCTAAAGAGCTTGCCTGAGCAATGCCAGCCCAAGAACACAAGACTAAAGGAAAGATGTGCCTTTAAAGCAAGGAAAGTAAAAGCACAGGGAAAAATACTAGAAAATAAACAGATAGTATGTATGCTTGAGGTCACTGCACAAAATGAAATGGAAAAATCAACTCTAAATAATGATTGCAAATAAGATGATAGACATGGAGACAAAGGAGACACACATACCCACAATCACTGTTTCTGAAGAAGAAAATAGGAAAATGGAACAGTAAACTCAAGGATATAATAAAAAAAAAACTTTATTAAGATAAGAAAATGTTAATAGAACAAAATGTCCCAGAATAAAGGATGTGCGGTGATCAAGCCAAAATATACCCTGAGGAAGCCACTGACCTCCGAGGTAAAAGAATCATGAAGACATCCAACAATATTGAAATATGTCAATGTTCAACATATATTTTGAGAACCTACCATGTGTCAGACACTGTGTTTTGAGGATTCCATGGTGAACAAGATAATCAAATTTCCCACCCTCATGGATATTTCCAATCTAGGCTGTAGGGTGGGAGGGTTAGAAAACAGAAAACAAATAGGTAAACAAGTAGGATATTTCATATAATCTTTTCCCCCAAATAGACCACCTCTCCTATTTTGAATGTTTGAGCTGCATAAATGTTTGAAGAGATGTCCAGGATGTTATGTACCAAATGTTGAAAACGGTGATTTCTTGGTAAAAAGGTTTGCTTTTTCTTTTTTTTTATTATTATAGATGACATGAAAATGAGCATGTGCTTAAAAAGTCTAAATAAAAACCTTATTCTGAAATTAATAAGCAGAAACAGAGTGACGGGGCCAGTTGACCTTCCACTCCCGACCTGCTTTTCCTCCTCTGCTCGTCAAGGTGGCTTGGCGTGGATAGTGGGTAATTCACATGTCTGCAGACAGACTGGACTGGACTAGAGGCCAGGAGATGAGACAGGTCATCCAGTGATGTTGTAAGGATGCTGAGAAGAATATGCTTTCTTGACTGCTCTCCCAACTTTTAATTCTTTAGGAATAAGACCTCTGGGACCCAGTTCTCTGTGCCAAGGATGTGGCTAGCATTCAGGGGTTAAGAATCACAATCCAGCGATCTTCCTGAGATCACAAAACAAGTACTACCTACCTCACACCGGCCATTAAGAAGGGCTTGAAGAAGACTTTTTCATAGTTCCTTAAAAATACCATCATCTTAAATGTGCTAGGAAAACACCAAGTGTTTTGGCTTTGGAACTTGGTTTAAGAAGCCAATTTGTTGAGTGCCTGCTCTGTGACAGGTACGTCATTTCATTTAATTCTCATCAGAAACCTATTGCCTAGGTATACTATTTTATTTGAGGAGACAGAAGTTCAGAGAAGACAAGTAAGTTGCCCAAGGTCACACAGGTACTGAGTGGCAGGATCAAGCACCTCAACCCGGTCTGTCTGGGAAACTAGAATCTCTTCACTGAAGGGCTTCCAGACAAGAAAGACTCCTGCCCACAGAGGTGAGTTTGCTTGGCATTCAAGTCCTGATTTTATGAGTCCAACCAATTTAAGAGCTACAAGGAGAGGAAAGGACAAGGACTTTGGTTGGTGTTTTCAGCATTGCTTAGAACATCAGAGGACATATCTTGTGACACAGGAGCCAATGACTGAGAAGTTTCATCATGGCTTGAACCAGTTTGCTGGGAGCCAGAGGACCATGAGACAGGAAGACCGGGGCTGACATGGTATATCCCCAACTGTCTTTCTGTAGATTCCCAGATTCAGATGCTGAGTGGATATCCAGGTAGTATTTGTAATAATAAAAACTAGAAGCAAGACTAAGTGTGCATCGGAGAGGGAATGCTGAAATAAACTACAGCCATACCTATGCTGTCAGGGAAAAGAGTGATAGCAGGCCCTATGACTGATGTAGAATGAGTTCCAGGGCATGTGTGCTGAGTCGCTCAGTCATGTCTGACTCTTTGTGACCCTATGGACTATAGCCTGCCAGGCTCCTATGTCCAAGGGATTCTCCAGACAAGAATATTGGAGTGGGTTGCCTTGCCCTCCTCCAGGGGATCTTCCCAACTCAGGGATCGAACTGGAGTTTCTCATGTCTCCTACATTGCAGGCAGATTCTTTACCACTAGCACCACCTAGGAAGCTCGATCTCCAGGACACAGAGGTAAACAAAAAACACCAGGTTTAAGTGGGAGGGGACATGGGTAAACCTATGGGTGATTCATACTGATATTTGGCAGAAACCAACACAATACTGCAAAGCAATTATCCTTCAATTAAAAAGAAATATATTAAAATAAATACATAAATATATACACCTAAAAAAACTAAGGTGCAGACCAGTATATTTTTTATGTTCTCATTTATGTGAAAAAGATGTACTAGATTGAATGATATGACAATTCAATTTTTTGTAGGGGGCATGTGCCGCTTCTGAGGTCTAGCTGAGCTTCCATGTTGAACAAGCCCTAGATTGAGAGACCACATAGGGCCAAGATGACCACTCCCCGCTGAGCCACCTCACGCCAGGTAGACCCCAGCAGAGGCAGCAGTGGACAGCAGACACAAGGCCATGCCCAGGCAATGTCAAGTGCATCCAGTCCAAAGAGGCAGTCATCCAGCTGAACCCAGGCCCTACCACCTTTCTTTAGAATAACAACTAAATAAATGCATGATGGTTGTTTTAAGCCATTACATTCTGGGATAGTTTATTGTATAGCAATTTCCACTAAGAAAAATATTTGACACAAAACATACTAAAAAATTGACTTCTTTTTGTCTCCCCAGAAGTGACATTTTACTTAATCCAGCCAACTCTTGAATGTCCAGATAGGTAGTAAAGAATCTGTCTGCAATGCAGGCAACCTGCGTTCAATTTCTGGGTCAGGAAGAGCCCCTGGAGAAGGGAATGGCTACCCACTCCAGTACTCTTGCCTGGAGAATCCTATGGACAGAGGAGCCTGGTGGGCTACAGTCCATGGTGTCATCGCAAAGAGTTGGACATGACTGAGCAACTAACAGGGACATGATGGAAAACCCCAACTCACAGACAGCCCCAAATCCTCTGATGTGCTGATGAGGTTCTGGAGACGATGGTGGGGATGGTTGCATGGCCGCATGAATGTAGTCAGTGCCACTGAGCTCTACAGTTAAAAGGGTTTGAAGTGGCAAAGTTTATGTTCTGTGTATTTTACCGCATTTAAAAAACAATGAAAAGAAATGATAGCATCTGTTACTGGTTTCAACTTTGTTCTTCATCCTGGCCAGAATCAAGGGGGAAAAAAAGGGGGCCTCCTGTGGTTCTGATCTCACCCACAGTTCGTCTGCAGCCAGACGCTAATGAGCCCTGAAAGGGAACCAGGCAGGCAGCTGGGGGTGGGGGAGAGATGGGGATCTGGGTAATCAGCTTCTGGTAATGAGTCCGCCGCCCCAGGGGTCTGCGTAGGTGAGCACTTTTCTCTCTGTGCTCTTTTGATCAGCGAGAATCCTAATCAGCAGGGCCTCGCTGGGGCTCCTCAGAGATGCGCTGTCTGAGGCTCTCGCGGTCCCCGCACTCAAGAGTAATAGGTGACCGACCCTGATGCATGAATCTCGTGTTTGAAAAATAATGTGCACTCGGCCTCCTTCTAAAAGAGAATTTGATGCTGTGAAAAGTCTGCTGTGTTTGTACCAGGAGCTGGTGGTTGGGCTGCTGGGAGGCTGCAGTTCTCCTGGCCTGCCGGAGGGCTCCTGGTCACAGTGCCTGGACCGGCCTGTGGCTTTCTGTGGCTCCACAGGGTGGGCAGCCCACAAGTGAGACCCCCCAGGAGTCACCTCCAGCCCTTGAGGGGCAGGAGATGGGGGACAAAGACCCAAGTTCCTTGGCCCTTAGTGGGGCAGCTGGTCAAGGTTCTACAAGTTCCCTTAGGGGCCCCCAGCTGCCCTTGGTGATAATCAATCCCGTTGCCATACTTTCTGTTGGGTTTTCTCCCTTCCCTGTCTCCCTTATGGGGCTTCCGGATCACAAATAAGACACTGAACCCAATTTGTTGGGCTTCCTGGGTGGTACTAGTGGTTAAAGAATCCATCTGCCAATGCAGGAGACATAAGAGATGAGGGTTCGATCCCTGGGTTGGGAAGATCCCTTAGAAAAGGGAGTGGCAACCCACTCCAGTATTTTTGCCTGGAGAATCCCCATGGACAGAGGAGCCTGGTGGGCTACTGTCCATGGGGTCACACAGAGTTGGACATGATTGAAGCAACTTAGCACACATGCACCCAGTTCCTTGTTTCAGTATCTGCTTTCTGGAATGGGAACCCGAATTCAACAGAGTCACCACAGCTAGTATTTGTGAATGAAAAATATTGTGTGCCATCAGTAAAACAAACAAACAAAAAAAAAGGGTGCTGCAGCCATAAAGTCATCAAGCCATCATGTTATAGCCATCCCTGTAGTAAGCCCTGAGGGAACTCAGAATGAGAAAACACAGGATACTAGGCCCAAGTAGCTGAGGTGCCTATCAAAGGGATAATTTCAGTAAGTCCAGACTCTTGCATATTCTCACACATAGAAATGTGCTAAATTCCTTAACTTGATATATTTGGTTTTCTTTAATTAACAGTAATCTTTTGATGCCTTGACTAATCCTTTTTGTATCCTGGCTCCTCCCTTGCCTCTTTGGAGAAGTCCTTCAGAGTGATCTGACAGTCCTGTCTCCAGGACTTGAAGTCCTCAGAATGTCTGCTGAATAAAACATGACTCTCAGCTTCTGTTCTTGCTGTTCAATTGCTAAGTCATGTCCAACTCTTTGCGACCCCATGGACTGCAGCACGCCAGCCTTCCCTGTCCTTTACTATCTTCTGGAGTTTGCTTAAACTCACGTTTGCTGTGCAATCATCTCACATCTCAACTTTAAAGCTGTACATTTCTTTAGTCAACATAGTCAATACAAATTTTAGCTTCTTAGCAAGTAAGGTTAAGAAAAACAGAAAGCCTACTCCATAACAGAACCAAGTTATCATCACAAGGCATTACAGAGACTGCCTTTTCATCCCGTTGATATTATAGGGACCTCCCACCCCTCCTCCAGATGACTGTCTGGGATGCCCTACCTTTCTTCCTGGGAGAGTCACCCCAGCCCATCTTGGCTCATCTTGGCTCTGGAGGAGCTTAATAATGGGCATTAAGAATGGAATGGTTGATAAGGGCTCTGAGGGACCAGGTTTCCCAACAAGGATGGTGGGAGAAGTCTTGGGAGGCTCCCTCTCTGGTGGTCCCATATGGGGATGAATAGAGATACTGTATTTCTCTCGAGTTGTCAGTAGAGCCTGCATGGACCAGTGAGGGTGTTTGGGGTAGTTTGAAAGCATATCTGAAAGTTATTTGAAGCTCTTCCTATCGGAAGGTGGCATCTGTGTCTCCTCCGCTTGAATTAAGGAACCACCTTTGTGACTAAGTGGTGAGTAGAATGTGATGAAAGTGAGACTGTGTGAGTTACAAGGCTGCATTATAAAAAGGCTTTATTTTTCTCTTGGTTTTTCTTGGAAAATTCTCTATGGGCCTTAGCTTACCATGTAAGAGATTTGACCTGACAACTCTGAGGCCACCAGAGAGAGAGAGAGAGAGATGTAGGGAGAGGGAGGGAGAGAGAAGTGGGGTGATGCACGGGAAGCCTCAGCTCTGCTAACCCTTAGCTGTTGAGTCTTTGAGCCCTGCGGCCAGATACAGAAGCAAAAATATCTTCAAAATGACCCCAGCCCCAGCCCCCATATGACTGCAGTATATGAAAGATCACCTTCCCCTTTTCCCAGAACCACCCAGCTGAACCAACAAAACCATCAGATCCGTGAGCCAAATAAACGCTTATTTTTCTTTTAAGTCACAATTTGTGCATGTCTTTGCTATACAACAACAGATCAATGTAGGGGCAAGTAGCAGAATATCCAACTAAAATATGGAACCTCTGATTCTCAATGACAAGAGGTGTAGAGGCAGGTGGTTCTCGGATTCATTCATTCAGGTGCTTGGTGCCTGGTGAGGTCAGGGACCTGAGTGAGTTTCTCTGTGAACACTTTGACTTTCTCCGCAAGACAGCAATACTGTGGCTGCAGATCCAGGTAATAGATTCTCACACAAGATCTAAAGGTGGGCAGGAAAGGACATTTTGCCTTCTGTCTTTCATTTTATTGAAGACCTCTAAAAATTCCTTCTGCAGATTGCCCTTGGGTGCCATGATTGGGACCCCGCTGCCAGGGAGGCTGGGAAAGTCAATTTCTCATCCTCGTAGCCTCTATAGTAGGCAGTGGGCTCCGCCATCATGGAAAAGAGGGTTGGAGTGGTCACTGACTAGATTTTTAAATTGTTAAAAGTGTTCTCTAAAAATGAGTTTCCATAGAACTGAAGGTCCTTGCTGGGTAGAAAAGTTTTATTTTAATCATGATGAAAATCGTTCTAAAATATTCCTCATACATTTTCTTCTGGCTTTCTTAACTACATGGAACTTGCTACATACTCATTCAATTTTGGAGCAGAGATTTGTCCCCAGCATGGGAAACGCTCCTTATCCCTCCGAAGCTGCTCTGTGGTCATTGCCATCCATGGGGACCCCTGCTTTTTACCCTGGCCTGGTTCCAGATACTCCTCTTGGTTTGGTTTGCAATTGCTTCCATTTGGTACCCACCCAAGGGCACAGAACATGCTTTAAATATATGCCTTACTGTTAGTTGTCTAATGCTGTAACAAATTACTCTCAGATGTAGCAGTTTAAAACAGCAAACACTATCTTGTGCAGTTTCTGAGGGCCAGGGACTCGGGAGTGGCTGAGCTGGGTGGTTCTGGCTCAAGGTCTGAGACTGCAGTCCAGATGTTGGCAGGAGCTGCAGCCACATGACGGCTTGATGGGGCTGGGGTGTCCTTCTGACAGTTTCCTCTCGTGACCTCTCCACAGGGCTGAGTTCCTCAGCATGGCTACTGGCTTCCCCCAGAGCAGGTGGCCCGAGAGAGAACCCGTGTGTCTTGGGTCGCCCAGAGAACCCAGAGGGTCAGAGAGCCTGATGCTGTGTGCTGAGGACATGTCTGTAGGAAAGAACCTTTTGAAGGGCACGTGCTGAACCCACTCTGCCGAAAGGAGCTATTAAGCTCACTTCAAACCTTTCTCTAGGAGCCTCTTGGCTGCTCCCAAATCTCTGGAAATGTGACGAGGTCAAAACTACTGCCTCCGAGAATGGCCGTGTGTTTGGTTGATGATGGAGGAGACTTGGTTATCTGGCACCTGTTGATATTAAGATTCCAGCTTGTCACCCAAGGCACAAGGTAAGGCTCAGAAGACACACTCCCTAACTCAGAAATAGAGTAGAACGGAGTGCTTTTCGCTCTTCAGATACCTGCAAGTTCTGGCATTTCTATTGTGATCCTGAGTCATTTGTGAGCTGTGTAAGGAGCAGAGACCTCGTACACACTGGTCACCAGCCTGACCTGCTGACCCGGCCCCCCGGTTGGTTTACAGCCTTTTCTAGTCTTTGAAGATTCGGGTCCTGTGGACTTTGTTGCGTGTATCTCAAGCCGGAGGTTTGTCCTGGGGGTCATATTTTCTCCATTGGACTCTCTAGAACCCCTTTTGGGACCCATTTACAACCCCAAACTGGGGAATATCCCCCAGAAATGAGGTTGCCTGGACCACATGTCTGGAGGAACAGTCGCCCAGCACTTTGGCATCATCATTTCCAGGGCAGCTCTACTCTGCAAAGGTGTTGAGAAGCCTGGAAGCAACAGGTTTGTAGTGAGCCCTGCTGGGGAAACCCCTTTATGCAAACCTACCTACTTTTCTCCTCCCTCAGAATTGACGCTGAACTGTTGTCCCCACCCTCTTGAATCCCCTTTCCCAGCTTTCATGGTAAATGTCAGGATACAAGCAATCCTCACGAATGCTTATTTCTTCTGTTTTGATTGCTTGGTGACATCTGGAAATTTATTAATAAGTTCCCAGGCCCAGCATCCTTTTATGTTGGTTCCATCTCTTTTTTCCCCTAGGATACTGATCATCGCTTAGTGTCTTGTTCAAATCGAATCTCTTTGAATTTCACCAAATTAATTCCTTGTTTTCTTTAAGAGTTTCTTAGACCAAGATTTTGCCTGGATCCATGGTTTGTCCATAAAATAAATAAATTTACAGTCAATTCAGTCAAACCAAGGCATTTTCTGTTCTAATTTTCATTTTTGCCTTTGTCAAGTAAGACAGAATGATCAGACTAGAGTAGGGCTGTCTGAAGATGCTGAAACATTCTCCCTGTGTTGTTTTGAAATTGAAATGAAAGGCTACCTATCATTATAGGTATTTTATGTACAAATAGGCCAGTAGTTGCGGGCAGTAAAGAACAAATTTAAATAAAACAAATGTCTCTGATGTTATAGGAATTTCCCTCTCTGTGAGTCATCTGCACAAGGAGGTGGTAGTTCCATGGCCCCAGCATCAGGGCGCCATGATGCTACGGGCTTGGCTCTGCTAGAAATCCATCATTTCTACCCATTTAACCACGATACATGTTGATTCAGTAATGAAGGGAATTACATACACACACACACACACAGTTATTCCAAGGAGGGCTGCTTTCAAAAAGTCACACCACCATTTGCCTATTCACATTCACAAACATACACAAATCATTGTCCTTGGTGACTTATAGCTCAATCAGCGAGGCTGGGAACAGTCTCTGACGAAGAGGAGTAGGTGGGCACCCAGTGGAATTGTGATGGTGCATCACAGCCCAAGGGCTTCCCTGGTGGCTCAGATAGTAAAGACTTGGCCTGCAATGCAGGAGACCTGAGTTCAACCCCTGGGTGGGGAAGATCCCCTGGAATAGGAAATGGCAACCTACTCCAGAATTCTTGCCCGGAAAATTCCGTGGACAGAGGAGCCTGGGGAACTACAGTCCAGGGGGTCACAAAAAGCCAGACATGACTGAGCGACTAACACTTGCACAGCCAAATGGCTTGGTGCTCTCTTAGGGGGGGGGTCTTTTTACTGGAAAGGAAGATGTTCCTCAAGTGGGAGAATGATCATTTACTACTATGGTTCAGGAAAAATGTTCTCACTTAAAGCTGCACCTTGACCTATTTGGACTTTTCTTAATTCAGAAATAAAGGGAAGCATGATTAATTCAACAAATATCTCTGAATGTCTTCTATGTTCCAGCACCTGATAGGGGCCATAGGAAAGTCAAAGATGAAGCTGACTTGACCTCTGAAATCTCGGAGGGCACTGTCTTCCAGGAAGAAAGTGCACGCGTGTACACATGCGCACACACACACACACAGTACCATACAATGCCTGTTAAGATACAGATTCTGAGGGTCTGAGTGCACACAGGAGGAAGACACAGTAGCAAACCCCTTAGGCAGTTCAGCGGTTCACACGACTAAGGTCTGGATATCCCATCCTGGGTCCTGGTGGGCAGGGCTGTCATCACTCATCAGGGACCAGGCTGATGAAAGCACAGCAGTTCTGTATCTGCCTTCTCTGGGTCACGTGGCTCCTGAGGCTGCCATGATGGGTGGAGGGGAGGGTTCAAGGGCTGAGCTCTTCCTGGGAGTGTCCACATCCCTCGTGTTCCTCCTTCATTATCAGAACAAGGTACGTTGCAAGCGAGGCTGAGGAGTGACAAGGATCAAATGGGTGACGGCTGAGTGACAACTGCTCTACCCCCAGACTAAAACCGTGAGGTGCTGTGGTGTGTCTGCCCCCGAGTCCCAGCTAAGTACCTAAGCTTCTACCTAAGGGAGCAAAAGACTAATAAAGGAAAGTGCTTCTTGTCTGTGCTCTGAAGAAATAGTAGGTTCTAAATTGGAAGAAATAAATAAAGGGAAGAAATTCTATCACAGATGCTTGTGGGGGAAGGTCTGGAAAGAAAGAAAGAACACTGCGGCCAAAAGTGCAAATGTCCCAGTGATAAGACAGGGCAGTCCTGGGACAGGCTGTACAACACGTAACTTCGTTAACACTACTGTATACTGGAGAATTGAAATTTGGTCACAGTACATCTTTCTTTTTTCAGTAGATAATAGTAAATACAAAATATAAAATAATGCAATGTATTGGACCAAGGTATTTTTCAGTTCCATTATTACATTTCTTTCTAAATACTTTATCTGTAACAAAAGACAGTTCTGTGGGTGAATATTATGTCTGAAATGATTTGTAACAAGATTTGCAGCAGTATATACATTTTTATACATTCTTTTTAAAAAGTATTATTTTCCCCAATTAAAAAAATATTATTTTTTGTTATGGTTTATCATAGGATATTGAGTATAGTTCCCTGTGCTTTCCAGTAGGACCTTGTTATTTATCCAGTCTAAATTTAGTAGTTTTCTCATGGCATATCTTAAAAGTCCTCATCACAAGAAAAAAATTATTGTAACTATGTGTGGTGATGGATGTTAACTAGATTTATTGTGGTGATCTTTTTGAAAAATATACATAAATATTGAATTATTATTTTATACACCCGAGACAAGAAGGCTGAGCACTGAAGAACTGATGGTTTCGAATTGTGGTGCTGGAGAAAACTCTTGAGAGTCCCTTAGACAGCAAGGGGATCAAACCAGTCAATCCTTAAGGTAATCAACACTGAATATTCTTTGGAAGGACTGATGCTGAAGCTGAAGTCTGACAATTTGGCCACTTGATATGAAGAGCCAACTCATTGGAAAAGACCCTGTTGCAGAAAGATTAAGGGCAAGAGGAGAAGGGGGGCAGCAGAGGATGAGATGGTTAGATAACAATCACTGACTCAATGGACGTGAAGTTGAGCCAACTCCTAGAGACAGTGAAGAACAGGGAAGCCTGGCATGCTGCTGTCCATGGGGTTGCAAAGAGTCTCACATGACTTAGTGACTGAACAACACCACCACCGGAGACTAATATTGTTATATGTCAATTCAGTTCAGTTTAGTTCAGTCACTCAGTCAGGTCCGACTCTGTGACCCCATGGGCTGCAGCACACCAGGCTTCCCTGTCCGTCACCAACTCCCGGAGCTTGCTCAAACTTATGTCCATTGAGCCGGTGATGCCACCCAACCATCTTATCCTCCTGCCTTCAATCTTTCCCAGTATCAGGGTCTTTCCCAATGAGTCAGTTCTTCACATCAGGTGGCCAAAGTATTGGAGCTTCAGCTTTAGCATCAGTCTTTCCAATGAATATTCAGGACTGATTTCCTTTAAGATGGACTGGTTGGATCTCCTTGCAGTCCAAGGGACTCTCAAGAGTCTTCTCCAACACCACAGTTCAAAAGCATCAATTCTTCAGTGCTCAGCTTTCTTTTTTTTTTTTTTTTTTTTTTTTTAGTGCTCAGCTTTCTTTATAGTCCAGCTCTCATATCCATACATGACTATTGGAAAAACATAGCTTTGATTAGATGGACCTTTGTCGACTAAGTAATGTCTCTGCTTTTTAATATGTTGTCTAAATTGGTCATAGCTTTTCTTCCAAGGAGTGAGTGTCTTTTAATTTCATGACTGCAGTCATCATCTGCAGTGATTTTGGAGCTCCCCCAAATAAAGTCTGTCACTGTTTCCATTGTTTCCCCATCTATTTGCCATGAAGTGATGGGCCAGATGCCATGATCTTAGTTTTTAGAATGTTGAGTTTTAAGCCAACTTATTCATTAAGCCAACTTATTCATTTATGTCTCAGTTAAAGAAAAAATAAAAGAAGCACATAGCTAGTTTGAGAAATGGAGAGGGATTCAATCTATTGAGACATCAGGGCTGAATACCAGGTTGGAGTTGGGTTGTGAAGAGCTTCTGATGAGTCAACTGTAGGTTTTGTTTTCCAGCAATGGAAGCTTGTTGATGAGCTTTGCTCAAGGAAACAGCATTCTAATCATCATTGTTATGGGGCCACCATTTATCCAGAGTGTCCAATATACTGGGCACCATGCCGAGTGTGTGATCTACATGCACTATCTACATGCATTATCTCATTTGATCCTCATCATGACCTTGTGGAGCAGGTGCTTTTCTGCTCCCTCCTATACAAGTGAGGAAAAAGACTTTTTCCAAGGTATCACACTGCAGGTGTTGACCCTTTCTGTGGACCAATGTTGACTGCAGGTGTTGCAGTTTTTAGTGCATCTTGTCAATTCGCTGAGCGTACTTCTCAGATATAGTTTTGCCAGGATTCAGAAAGCTGTGCTGGATCAGACCGGCAGCAGACCACCAAGCAGTGACCTCTTTTTGGTGCAAGTTTGGCTTGGAGAAGTGCTTTGGAGCTTCTTCTTAGCCCAACCACTAAACTAGTTATTGCCAGTTGTGATATAAAATCCATTTTTCACTTCACATCACAAGCTTATTGAGAAATGGTTTATTGTTGTGTAAAGTAAGAGAAGATGACACTTTAAAAGGATTTTTTAAAATTTGCCATCAGCTCACGAGGCACCCACTTATTGAGCTTTTTCACCTTCCAAATTTGCTTCAAATGCTGAATGACCACAGAATGGTTGATGTTAAGTTCTTTGGCAACGTCTCATGTGGTTTTAAGAGGAGGAGTTTTGATGATCCTCTCACTCGGTCATTGGCAACTTCCAATGGCCAGCTATGGCACTTCTCATCTTCAAGGCTCTCCCTTGCACACCTTCTTAAAGTACCACTGCTCTGTACGGTCATTAGCAGTTCCTGGGCCAAATGTATTGTTACTGTTGTGAATTGTCTCTGCTGCTTTAGGACCCATTTTGAACTCAAATAAGAAAGTTGCTCGAATTTGCTTTTGTCTAACATCATTTCCCTAGTCTAAAAGAAATATAAAATAAACAGCAAGAAAAAAACATAAAGCGAGAAATGTTCATTAAAATGATGTATAACATAACCACATTTATTTAGGAATGTTTTCCAGTATCAAATCACAAAACTCAACAGTGCAAAACAGCAATTACTTTTGTACCAACCTAATACTGACCCTTTTAAGTTTTGCTTTCTTTCATTTAGTGTCAAGTTTGTGAGATTTATCCATGTAGTTGTGGTTCAGTTGTTATGATGGCTATGTACTATTCCACTGTAAACCAATTCCCAGCCAGTTTAATCCATTCTACTGTTGATGGGCATTTGATGGTTTTCACCTGAGTGCCATTCAGAAAGGATGACGTTATGAATGTTCTAGCTCACATCTTTTGTTAAACACATACTCACACATTTGTTAAGTATCTACCTAGGGGTAAAACTGCTGGTTTGTATATGTCTGGTCTTCCAAAGTGGTTTTAGAAATTTACACCAGCAGTGATTAAAGATACTGGTTACTTTAGATTTCATTAACACCTGGTATTTTCCAAATTATATCTTTTGGCACTACAGCAGAATTACTTTCAAAGAGTAAAGCTGTTTGTTCTCTAAGAACAAGGCCTGGGGTAAGAATAATTTGATTTAGCTAATATCCCCAAGTGGCATAGTGGTGAAGAATCCACCTGCCAATGCAGGAGATGCTGGAGACATGGGTTCAATCCCCGGGTCAGGAAGATCCCCTGGAGTAGGAAATGGCAACCTATTCCAGTATTCTTGCCTGGAAAATTTCATGGACAGAGGAGCCTGATAGTCCATGGGGTTGCAAAAAGTTGGACATGACTGAGTGTACACACACACAAATGTCCTGAAGAAGTACTCTACAGCCCATCTTGGCTGCAACTGCCCCAGCCCGGCCAGTGATGCTGGCAGTGTGACAATCTTGATTTCTAAGCCCCAGCCATCCTTGCCTCCTTGAACAACACAGAGGGTCCTGGGAAATCCTTCTAGAGGCAAATGTGTGCAGATAACTGAGAGATTAGCCAATGGCTATGTTTCTGCCAGGGTGGTACCATCTCTTCCCCTCCCTACCCTTCTGTCTCGCAAGGCCAGCCCAGAAGGTTCTCAAGGAAGCCGTGACTACGCCTCTCTCCCAGTAACTCGGCATCTCCACTACCTGCCCGACAGCCAGAGCCAGCTCTCCTGGTGGGCTCTGCGCGCCGGTTCGCTTGCCAAGATGGAACACAGCGAAGAGTCCACATAATCATTTCCAAACATTAAAATGGCCCCATTGTCATTACAGCAGGGAGATTGAATTCGTCTCATCAAAGCGGAGTGTGACAGGTGACTCAATAGGACAGTGCCAAGCGCGGAGGCAAGAAGATTAGCAGGGCACTGATATCATTATTTCCGCCTATCACAGATTCGGCAGGGAGGCAATTGTAATTTCTGGGCTTATTAGTCTACATTCGGAGGGAAAAACCAAGTGATAAAACTCACGGTGACAGCCAGGCATTTGTGCGGCAAGTGCTGTCATTGTGACACTTAGAAAATGCCAGTGTGCCCACATCCTCGTAATCCTCACTAATAGAGGTTAAAGCCGGCCACAGAGGCACCTTTATCTGCCATCAGTCCACTAATAACATTTGCATTTTTAAGTTCAAATAGTAAGTAAAGGAGTAAGTCATTCTTTGCCGTTGGGACAATTAATTTCACACTGGAATTAGAAAGCAAAGCTGAAAAATTTCCAGCGGCTTCTATCTCTTCCATCGCTTGCAGGAATCCTCCAAGGAAAGAGACCGTGTTGAGAACAATGTTACTGGCGGTGTCTGCTGCCTATGAAATGGTGGATATGTGCACATCATCAGACTCCTGAAATTAGATATCTGCCCCCTCTTCCAGTCAACAGACACTGCAGCTCAAGGGCTGAGAAACTAACAAATGCAGCGGAAGATATCTTCTCATGCTTAGCATTCTCCTATCTCAATGCTCCCGATTTTGTCATCCGGAGCTATATGAAGTCATTAAGGAGGCTCCGAAGAGCTGGGGAGGTGGACCTTGTAACTACTGGTGACCGTGCAGTATCGCCTGTTCTGAGGCTCACTTTCCAGAAAAGTCTTCCTAGTGGTTTAGTTGCTAAGTTGTGTCCAACTCACGCGACCCCATGGACTATAGCCTGCCAGGCTCCTCTGTTCATGGGATTCTCCAGGCAAGAATACTGGAGTGGGTTGCCATTTCCTTCTCTGGACTGCGGAATGGAACCCAGGTCTCCTGTACTGCAGGCAGATTCTTTACTGACTGAGCTATGAAGGAAGCCCCTAAATTCCATAAATCTCCTCTAATTAACTCTTTTCTGTATCATCATTTTTCAGGGCTTTGGCAGTGAAAGAGAAAATTAACAGATTCTTTTTGTTGGTGATACCAGAACTCGAGTTTCACGGCTAATATGTGTTTATGGCTGGAGGATTGAAAACATCTAGCTCGGAGGAAAATATTTGAATTCTAATATTATTCTGTTGGAAAAAAAATAGTACAGGTGGCAAGCCATTCCTTTTTCATATTTAAACAAATAAGAGACCAATTAAGAAGACTATGTAATTCAATTCTTGAGTGAGTGTCACCGAATTCAATTTGTTTCAGGTCAATGAATATAACGCAAAGTTATTAACAAAAAGGTCAGGGGCTGCATAGAAAGCATATACACATGATACATCAGGGGTAATTAGTACACATTTCCAGTGTGCTGTTGTGCTGGCATATGGTGGAGAAAATCTTAACAGGATTAGATGTTAATAAATTTTCAAGTCTGTTTTTCCTCCCTTGCCCTCCTTTAATAAAAAAGTTGTAAATCACTCTGTCTAGCCATCTCTGTCTATGTTTCTTCATCGAGTCCTGTACATGAACCATACAGAAGATGGTTTAGGTACTCTTCCCTATCAGTGGACAGGGCTAAGTACCCACTCTGAGAATCCCTCCTGCTCAGAGCGGCATCAGACTCTGAAAATGCAGGTGACTACCTGCTTCCATCCTGAGTTATGGAATCTGATCTCCCAAGTTCACCAGAGGAGGCAAAAGGGAAGTCTAGGCTGGGTATCTTTCCTATCTTGTTTTTCTGTAGGAGGAAGGAGAAATGTGGGGAGGAAGAGTTGCAGCCCCAGACTTTCTGGATATGGTTTAAATGTCTCTGAGAGGAGAATGCACCTTGCTTTCCCTCCAACATAACTTGGGGGCCACGCAGGAGCCTCCAAGCCTGGCTGTGCTCTCTTGTGCTTCTGGAATCCACTGCGGCTTTGCAGGCAGATATGGCCAAATTCTCACAAGTCTCCACTTTGGCCAAAAGCTATCCTGTTCGACCCTCCACAGGCAGGAAGTTGGAAGCAAGGAAAAAACAGCAGTGATGTAGCTGGTACTTCTAAGAAGTACTATTATATTTCTCAAGGTACTGTACTGTAAGATTAAAAATGTTTTCTTTATTTTTGTTTGTTTTTTAATGTTATTTGTGTTACAAGTATTATAAACCTATTACAGTACTATATAGCCAATTGTGTTAGTTGGGTACCTAGGCTAACTTTGTAGGACTTGGATATAAATTGGTCTTCGAATGTGCTCTCAGAACGGAACTCGTTTGTAGGTAGGTGACTTACTGTAGTTGAGAATGGCTGCCCAGGAAGGGACTGCATTCCTCAACTTTCCTTGCAAACAAATGTGAACAGGTGACCAGCTCTCACCAATGGGATGTCAGTGGAGATGACATGTGCAACTTCCCCGCTAAGGCTGTTAAAGAGACTTTAGCCAAGCCTGGTGGGCCTACTGTGGGCAGGTGGTATCCAATAGAATCTGATGTTCAGCTTCCCAAGTCACAAATCAACTTCTTCAGGAATAAGGTAACAGAGGAAGCTTCAGAGTCCGCCACCACCATCCAGCATCGTGCCTGCCCAGAAAGGGACGAGAAGGTTGACATCTGTCTTCCACGTCAGGCCAGGTGGACTGAACTCATCTGCGATCACCCACAGGCCTCACTTCCTTCGTCCCCCCACAGCACTGCCTGGTGTCAACTCCCACATAACCTCTGGTGCTGGCCTTGTCTTGGTGTTTACTTCTGGGGGAAGCCAAACTTAGTACTGCTGCTGCTGTTGACACATGGCTGAGACATCACTTTAGACAAATGACTTGCTTTTCATGCTTTTAGAGAATATTGAAGATATCATACCACTCAAGATCACTTTAAAATTGCTAACTTCTTTATTTAAAATTTATTAAAAAAATACATATTTGAAAGTAAATGAAACTGCCTTCTTAAATATTTTAAAGCAGGAACTTAAAGGTTTGTACAGCAGAAACTAACACAATGTTGTAAATGAATTATACTCCAATTAAAAATAAATTAATTTTTAAAAAGTTTGACCTCTTTTTTCCTTCTCTCTGTTTTCAATCCTTATTGTGGCTTGTTGATGTGTCAGTAGTTTAAAGGGTATGTATGTTTTATAGGAGATTCCCTGGTGGCTCAGATAGTAAAGAATCTGCCTGCAAAGCAGGAGACCCGGGTATGATCACTGAGTTGGGAAGATCCCCTAGGAAAAGGAATGGCTACTCACTCCAGTATTCTTGCCTGGAGAATTTCATGGACAGAAGACCCCGGTGGGCTACAGTCCTTGGGGTCGCAAAGAGTCGGACACAACTGAGCAAGCAGCACTATGTTTATATGTGGTTTATATCCTTTGTAAGTGTGGCAGAGGTAGCTAGCTGTTCACCAAAATCAATACTTTCTGCCCATAAGATATTGTTCTAGTTGGGAAGTGGCTGCCCAGGAAGGGACTACATTTCCCAGTTTTCCTTGCGAACAAATATGAGCACGTGACTGGCCGTCACCAATGGGGATGTGAGTGGAGGGATATGGGCAAGTTCCTCCACTAAGGCTGTTCAGACAGGGGAATGCTTCCACTGTGCTCTGTCTCTCTCCTGCTGTGGCCTGAGTAAACACAGTTGAGGACCCAGGAGATGGTGGGGCCACTGGTGGAAGGAATCTGAGGCTCTAAGATATGGCGTGGAGTCGAGGTCTCAGTCAACCTCCTCGTGAATGAGAAATAGTCTCCTACTGCATTTCAGTCCTGATATGTTTTTGGAGTGTGTGTGTGCTATAGCAGTTTGGTATACCCCAACTAAAACAGTAAGGGAAGTTGCTAGGATAACTAATATCTGACAGGAGACATGCATGATTACCTGTGGCGAGATTCCTCACCAGGCAACTCATTCGATGTTGTCCTTGGTGTGGCGCCTCTGCTGTTCCCTTCTCCAGGGGATCTTCCCAACCCAGGGGTTGACCCAGGTCTCCCCCATCGTGGATAGATTCTTTACCATCTGAGCCACCAGGGAAGCCCTCTGCTTTTTAGAAAACCCCATTAATAGGATCTGTTTGGGTGTATCTCTTCTTTGTTACCCAAGAAACTCCTTATTCCTATAGAACTGTTTCAAAAATGACTTCCCTAAGGAATTTTTCTCCAAAACTTCTCCTCCCTTATTTTCAGTATAATTAACACTTCTCTTCATTTTTTAAAAAATTGCTGATCATTCTGTTTTTACATCTTCAATATACTATTACAAGTATAAATACTAGCCTACACCTTTTCTCTAACGACAAGCCATATGTGTCTTCCCAAAATGTATATATTAAAACTCTAATTCCTAGTGTGAGGTTATTTGGGGAAGGGGCCCTTGGGAGGTAACTTGGTCATGAAGGTGGATCCCATTTGATGAGATTAGTGCTTTTTTAAGAAGAAACATGAGATCTCTCTCTCTCCCTCTACCCAACCCGGCCCCTTCTCCCATGAGAAGGAAGACGGCTGTAGCGAGAACTTAACTCCTAACTATGCTGGCACCCTCATCTCAAACTTCTAGCCTCCAGAAACTCTGAGAAATAAACATTCATTAGGTAAGGCCTCAAGTCTAGGATACTTTGTCACAACAGCCTGAATTGACTGTGCATTGACTGAGACAAAATGTAAAGAACTGAAGTTCATGAATGCAGAAATGACATAATATTCAGTTTTATACCACTTCAGTCTGCATGGTGCTGGAGAAGACGCTTGAGAGTCCCTTGGACAGCAAGGAGATCAAGCCAGTCAATCCTAAAGGAAGTCAGTCCTGAATATTCACTGGAAGGACTGATGTTGAAGCTGAAACTCCAATACTTTGGCCATCTGATGTGAAGAACTAACTCCTTGGAAAAGACCCTGATGCTGGGAAAGATTGAAGGCAGGAGGAGAAGGGGATGACAGAGGATGAGATGGTTGGCTGGCATCACCGACTCAATGGACATGAGTTTGAGCAAGCTCTGGGAGTTGGTGGTGGACAGGGAGGCCTGGTGTGCTGCAGTCCATGTGGTCGCAAAGATTCGGACATGACTGAGCGACTGAACTGAACTGAACTGAGTCCACATGGTGTCTTGCCCATAGTAGGGATGTAATAAAGACTTTCAGGATGAATAAATAAATGGATCCAATATTTGCTAAAGATTTGTTGATTTTATGATAAAGAGGATAATTCTGCAGTAGTGACCTGGAATTTTAAATACTCTTAATCCCCATGTTTCCCTTCTCAGGAGCACTGGTTTCTGACTCAGAACAGAAGTGACTGCAGCTGGCAGGATATTCAGTTGTATCTGAGTGTGTCCAAGTCAAGATGTGGAAGGGCTCACAGAACAGAAGGCCCAGGGACAGAGGGGACCTGGCAGGATAGGTAACTGGGGATGCTTCCATCTCCATAACAGCAGGTTCAACCCCTGGCTGAAGCAGATTTCTACCTTTGTTTGGGAAACACACAGTCATGGGCTCCCTTGAACTGAGAGTCTGTGTAAGTCAAGTAGAGAATGCAAAGTGGGCTATTAATGCTGGAAAGTCCCTTAAGAATCTTTGGGTCCCAGCCCTTGGTAAGAGGCAATTTTGGTATGGCAATGTTTCATCTTCTTTTTTCTAAAGTCTTTCCCTACACTCACCACGATTATAGAGGGATCTGCCATGTTACTCTGTGATTGGAATCCTAACTACTGATGATTGGTGCAAAGTGAGCCAATTAGAGTCTTTCTCTGGGAATTTTGGCACTGAATGATGTGGTTTCCTCTTGGTAGCTGAGTTTTATGACCTACTGCTTACCACCTGGACCACAGAAGAATCTATATCTATATAGATATAGAATAGATACATATAGAATATATATATAGTTATATATATAATATAGGATAGATAGATATAGAATCTATATCTATATAGATATAATCTGTATCTATAGAGAAGAATACTGTGGATGTAGACAGAGGAACATATCTAGGAGATGGAGAGTCTCCTAGGGATGGAGCTACTGCTCCTGAAGCCAGGAGTGTTTCACTCACAGCTCTAGACAAGACCCTTGTTCCTGTAAAATAGCCCAGGACCCTCAGGACAGAGGCCCCTCTCTGTTTAAACCAGTTCAAGTTGGATTTTTGTCCCTTGCAAATCAAAACATTTCTAACAAACAGGCTCCAAGTTTTAAAAAGGAGGAAGATGAGCTGAGGCAGAAGGATGTATTTGATCATGTGACGTTGGCTGTAGATTCCATCATGAGAAAGAGAGCATCCTCTAAATTACAAAAGTCTGCATCAGACCATGGTTCATAACATTAATGGCTTCTTCAGAAGGGCTTTACAATAGAAACATTTCTGTCTCTTTTCTTTTTTGGAGGGAGCAGGTGATTATGGGAAACCTGGGCTGACATGGAGGCTTCAACCCCCTTTCTGTCTGCTAATCCTCTGTGGTCATCCCATGGATGTAAGAGGAAGTGGTGTGGACCTGTGGCATTGTGTCCACCTCTGTGGAGTCACCAGAAAGCTGACAATCAATCCCATGATATGTCCATTACTTCCCGAGGTGTGAGCCCAAGTCAGAGAGTGGTTATAATTCTCTTCAACATCTTTTGGAAGAAAGCTGTTTCTACTGCATGTGGGCCCAAAATGGGAAATGGGGAAAGTTCTCAGGTAGAGCCAAGTGGATTTTCATGTAAGCTTTGAAGTACATTTTATGGCTTTTCCAGTAGTCATGTATGGATGTGAAAGCTGTATCATAAAGAAGGTTGAGTGCCAAAGAATTGATGCTTTCAAACTGTGGTGCTGGAGCAGACTCTTGAGAGTCCCTTGGACAGCAAGGAGATCCAACCAGTTAGTCCTAAAGGAGATCAACACTGAATATTCACTGGAAGGATGATGCTGAAGCTGAAACTCCAATACTGTGGCCACCTGATGCAAAGAGCCAACTCATTGGAAAAGACCCTGATGTTGGGAAATATTGAGGGCAGGGGAAAAGGGGGTGACAGAGGATGAAATGGTTGGATGACATCACCGACTCAATGAACATGAGTTTGAGCAAACTTCGGGAGATGGTGAAGGACAGGAAGCCTGGCGTGCTGCAGTCCATGGGGTCGCAAAGAGTCAGACATGACTTAGAGACTGAACAACAATATACAATGCAAGGCAGCTTCTTGCCAGCTACAGGAAAGTAGGTACATCTCCTCTTAATATAAAGAGAAATTTGTGGACATGGAATTACAGCAGCCCAAGATGCCAAAATACTATGTTTGTAGAATCCAAGTCCTTTAGACACTCTTACAAATCCAAGAACGATGTTTTTGCCTTTGATACCTGTTAGGGAATGGCAACCCACTCTAGTATTCTTGCCTGGAGAATCCCATAGACAGAGGAGCCATGGGCTACAGTCCAAGGGGCCACAGAGAGTCGGACACAACTGAGCAACTAACACACACACATACAGTGACTGTGCATCAGGAAAGGTCATAATGTTAAAAGACATTTGAGGAATTTTTTTCTATCCTTTTACTTCTGAGGTCAGCATCCTCAGAAATAAATAACATATAACACAGGCAAAATCATTATGGTCTTCTATGAGACCACTGCAGATGGGTAAACTGAAATCAATTAAAAACAAAACAGATCATTTTAGTGGCTTAGCCATGGAATAATAGAGCACCCTGAAGCTGTAACATGCTTGAGTCTCTCTCTCTCTCTCTCTTTTTTTTTTCCTGTCCTGAACCACACGCCCTAAGCCTGCCTGTTGTGATAGCTGAATAGGTTTCTCCTATGCACATTTCAATGTCCTGCCTCAAGGACCCATCACATGGCTCTATGTGTCTTGCTGGGTTCTTGGAGCCATAGAAGCTCGCTCAGCCATGGGCACCCCCAAGCAGACCGCAACCAATGCCTCCAAGGGTAACCATCCAACAGTGACTGATAGGAGTTAAAAGATGAATTTCTCAAGTTCTAGTCTTTAGAAAAAGACAATACAGAGGTACAGTCTGCATTAACTTAGCCTCAGTTGCCCATAGCAGCAACAATCTTAACACACATTTTACTGAATTTTTCTCTCCTGTGAGACTCTCCCTCTTATGTATGGCTGATTCATTTTCCTGTGCAGTAGAAGCTAACACAACATTGTAAAGCAACTATACTCCAATACAAATTATTTAATAGAAAAGACTCTTCTCCTTTCCCTTCTTGGAATCACCTCTCAAATAAACTCCCAGCACTCAAATCCCTAATTCAGGCTCTGCTTTTGCAGGACCCAAACTAAGGCAGTGCATAAATCTATCTCCTTGTTTTCATTACCATAATGTGTCAGACTAATATCCTGCTCCTTGGTAAAATCCAGCTGCCCCAAAGACAAGGGGTCTTCATTATATGTTAGTGCTCATTGTTCTTCATTATATGCTAGTGCTCATTGTTCTATCCCAGAGTTTCAGATGAAAGTGTTCCATTCCCATGAAGCTCTCAAAATCCAAGTTGCTAAGATTGTGCCACATGGATGTTCATGGACCCTATGAACCATGAACCATGGCCAATGGAACATCCCATCGACAACATTAACATTGATAGAAACAGCGACTTGTTTAATGACAGCATTCTCTGTGTCATTCCCTTATGCTCTGTGTATTTATTTGGAATATTCTTGCAAGGTAGATGTTAACAATCCCACCCCACAGATGGTGTTGAGCCTTACCCAACCCAGAGATGGGTGGATCCAAAGTCCATATCCTTTCTATGCGTCTGTAATTTGTTAGTTCCTCCACATTCTTCTGCCAAGTTTTCCTGTGCCCTATTTGGTTTTCAGTCAATTAGACCATATTGGCCACTTGGCATAATAATGTGTGCTAGAGAAAAGGAAATATCCAGAACTTTAGAGAGCTGCTTGGTAGAGCTCTGAGCCAACATGAACACCAAGGGACCTAAAACAGCGGTATTGGAGATACAGATCAGGTGACGAATTGAATTTTGCCCCACATCCATCTCACGATGTTTCCAACCAGTCCTCATACCCATCTTAAGGTTACTTTCCCAGCACTTGCATGCATAATCAGGATGGAGGTCCTTAACAGCTGGCAGAATCCTTACACCGAGTCTCTATTTTGTGGATGGGGATGTTATGAATGGCTGGACCAAACCCTGAAATCATACCTCTCTTGTCCTGGCCAAGATAGTGAATCAGAACATACCCTAGAGGAATTACATCAACTCTCAAAGGCTTGGGAATGCAGGGGTAGTGGTCCCTCCCCACCAAATCCTCATCTAATTTACCAGGTAGAGCTTCTGCAAAGACCAGATGGATTATGGAAGATGACAATGAATACGGTGAACTTAACCAAATAATAGCTCTAATCACAGTTGCAGTGCTGAATGTGGTATCTATGGGAACATGTAAACATAGCCTTTGGTACTTGGTATGCATTGATTGTACTTGTGAATGTGTTATTTTCAATCCCCATCAAGAAGGGGCTTCAGAAACTGTTCACTTTTACATGGGAAGGACAACAGCATACATTTCCTTGTATCCATCTTACAAACATTTATCCAGTAAATGGATAAATGTCTTTTGAGAGAATGAATGGAAATACTGAACCCAGGAAGTATCCAAACTTCTAAAACTCAGATCAGTAGGTCTGCTCTTATTCTTAGGATCTATTTCCTGGTTCACTAGCACACCTTAAGAGAAACAGGACTTCTCCCCAGAGTCCTTTCATTACTGAGAAATTATGGTACAGAACATTTTTCTTTCAATTTATGTTGATGTGATTTCAGACTTATAGGAAAGTTTTAAGATTAATGCAAAGAAGCAAAACTGCAATGAGCTACCACGTCACATCTGCTAGGATGGCTGAGATAAAAAGGGTAGAAAATAACAAGTGTTGGTAAGGATGGGGAGAAGTTGGAAGCCTCATACACGATCGGTGGGAGTAGGAAATGGTGCAGCCATTTCAGAAGACAGATCAACAGCACCTCTAAAGGTTAAATGTAGAGTTAGCATATGACCCAGCAATTCCATTCCTAGGTAGATATCCAGGAGGAATGAAAGCTTTCTGCATGCCAAAACTTGTATATGAATGTTCATAGCAGTATTAGTCATAATAGCCAAAAAGTGGAAATAATCCAAATGCCCATCAAATGATGAATGGCTAAACAAAGCATGATCTGTTCATGCAACAGGATAGTGTTTGGCAATAAAAAGAAATGAAGAACTAGTATTGCTCTAAGTTTTGAAAACATCCTGCTAAGGACTGAAGCTATTTGCAACAGACTATATATTGTGTGATTCCATTTATATCAAATATCCAGAATCAGCAGAGACAAAATTCTACAGAGAAAAAGAGCAGATTTATCTTTTATGATATTAATACTTTTGAAGGATACAGATAAGCTATTTTGCAAGAAGTCCCTTGCCCATTTTAGGAAATGACACAAACACTGATGCACACCCAGAATAGGGACCTGAACTTTGACTCCAGCAGAAAGTTAGTTGTTGTCACTGCAATTAAATGCTTCTTGTCTATACTGACCATCATTCAAGGCTTGGATGGTCCTTCAGTCTCTGCGGTTTTCTCACCTCTCCCCAGCCCCTTCCCCTGGTGAATTCCTCCACTTTCCTCAGCTCCTGGCTTAAACGTTGCTTCTTTCAGGGCTGACTTACTGAACGTTGGGTCCCACTCCAGCTGGATCAGCTCTCGCTGCCCCATCACCCGACTCCTGAACTGTTCCTTTCTCGGTCACGCCCCAACAGTAATGAACTAACATTCAGAGTGATCATTCTGTGGATGGTGAGCTCACTCCCGAGATCTTAGGCTCCAACAGTGAGCCTGGTCTTGCCCCCGCTGCAGCCCTGGTGCACAGACGGTGCCCACAATTCAAGATTGGCCAGTGGACAAAATGTGAACAGATGAGTGATTGACAAGCACTTTGCCAGACTGTTCTGCACGTTGTGGAAGCTGAATCACCGCTCCTCTACTGACGCCTGAGTCCTAATCCCATAGAACCCGTCAGTGTTACTTTCTATGACAAAAGGGACTTTTTTAGATGGGATTAAGTTAAGGATCTTGAGATGGGGAGATTGCGGTGGATTACCTGGGTGGGTCCTGTATATTCCCAAAGATCTTTGTAAGAGGGAGAGAAGGGGACGTGAGGACAGAATCAGAGTGAGGGGAGTGATACAGTCATGAGCCAAGGATGCCGTGGTCACTAAGAAACTTCAAGAGGCACAGGCTGGCTTCTCCCCTGGAGCCTCCAGAAGGAACCAACTCAGTTCATTCCTTGATTTTAGCCCTCAAAAAATTCATTTTGGACTTCTGACCTCTAGAACTACAAAAAAAAAAAAGAACTTGTATCATTTTAAGCCACTAAGTTTGTGGTCATCAGTTATGGCAGCAATAGGAAGCTGATCCACATGTCAAATATAACTGGGCATCTCCCAGGGGTTCACAGGTATTGAGATAGATGCTAAAGTTAATGACCCTCACTTGTTTCTTGGAGATGTTCTTAACGGAGGTAAAAAAATATGCTTGGCATCATGATGACACATCGCATTATTAGAGAAACAATGAGCCTGGTAGAATTGCTGGAAAGAGATGACTATCAACTGGTGAGTAATATAGAATTCAAAGAAATATTTTTTTAAAAAAAGAATCTGTTGCAGCTTTAACTCTGCTATTCATAGGGGAGGTAGATCTAATTTACTAAAAGATAATATCAGGAACTCATAACTGTATGTTTATTAATACTTCCACACAGGTACAGTGGTCCTGTGACATTAAGTGATACAAAGACTCCTGCAGTAGCTGTCAGATTCCTCAGGAGAGGAAGGGACCCGATGACTCTGCTATAGACTGGAGTTCCGGAGGAGGACAGCTGTGGGTCTGCGGCCAATACGGTGTGAGTTGTGCTCTGTGATTGGATCCATCTGCTCCTTCTGGAATGATTCAGGAGCCACAGTTCATCTTGGGGACCCAGAGGAAAAGGGGCAGACAAGTCTGTTCATGAGAACTGTCTGACCTGCAGATATTTTTCAGGGTTGTGACTCCTAGGGGGTGACCCTTGCGGGACTCGAGGCTCAAGGGTTGCAGTGGCTTGATAGGCCTGAAGGAGGATTGGATGATAGAAATTTCTGTCTCTCCGTCCATGAAGAGATGCTGTGGGGACAGAGTGGATCGTGCTGTTGAAAACACTAGGTCAGTGGGGCTGTGAGCTGGGGAGGTATACAGCACACCTGTCTTGTCGTGGAGGTGGGATTTTTGGGAGGGCCGGGGGGGAGGTCAATCATCCCCTTGAAAGAAGGACTTGAGGAACGAGGCTCCAGTCGGAACTTAGGCAAGGAGATGTGTGTGGGGCCACATTTTAGGAGACATTGCACTGGTTGGTTGTCTGGCTGGGGCCTGAACTCTGGGGCCCAGTGGTGATGCGGAAGGTGGAGTCAGACGCCCAGGTTCCAGGCCAGGCTCTGCAGCCTCAGGCTGAGTGACCTCAGGAAAACTCTTCTCCAGGTCTCCTAAGAGCAAGCAATCTCAGGGGATCTGGGGGAAGTGAAACGTCAGGAGCTTTAGAACAATATCTGGGGTATAGCACTGCTCACATCCAGTGAGCTGCAATGACTTGGATGATCATGATCATTCAAGGCCGTTTGAGAGTGCTTTAGACACCAAACCTTTGCCACCAATGAGGGTCAACAAAAACAAGAGAAGATGGACCCCTAGTACCCCACCCCACTCCCATATTGTCACTCATGGAGCTTCCTGGGAAAGGGGAGGAGGAAGGCCCTGCGAACCTGGGTGGAAAGGAAGGTCTATCTTTCCATCCTTTTGTTCTACCTTTTCCCACGTTTGAAACCAGCTCCCTAACACCTTGTGATTTGCTGGGCTACCTCCTTGGCTACCGAGGGTTCTCCTTGGCTCTCCTGTCCCGTGTCGTTAGACCTTTCAAAGGCCTTGACTCTCTAGCCAGTGCTCTAGCCTCTAAGAAGCCAAGTCTCCCGCCGACAGTGGCCATGACGCCTACCCTTGCGGAGAAGCAGCCAAGAGCTCATGGGAAAACCAGGATGCCAACTCTGCACGCTAAACAAGTCCTCTCTGTGGACTATTAGGGCCAAAGGATAAATATTGACACATTAGACTATTTCCTCGTTTATTTTCTGTTGATTGTCTGGGCTATCTGATGGGGGAAAATTCCACTTTTCTGATAACTGATTCTTGGCTAATAGAAACAAATAAAGTAAAGGCTTCTGTCCACAGTGGGGCTGGGCAGGCCCATTGTGCAGAACCGCTAATCGGATTAAAGGGACTCTGCTTGCAGCCACCAAACTCCTTGGAACGTCTGCACCTCCCAAGCCTACATATGGCGGCTGTCTTGCCTTTGAGATCAAATGGAGAGGATGAAGCAAAGACTCCAAATGGCAGTAGAGCCCGTTTCTAGGCAGATAAAGTGCTGGGCTGAGGAAATATACCTACCCAGCCCTTGCAACTGAGAGAGTGGTTCTGGCCAATGAGCAGAAATCACTTTCGGTCTCATAAAAAAATATATTGTTTTTCTAATTTTCTTAAAAAAAACAACAAAAATCGAACAGGAAGGAGAGGAGTGAATACAGTCTGTGCATTTATAAGAAAACAAGAAGTCTTGCAAGAGTTGTTCTGATCCCGCCTTCTGGGGGGCAATGCATCTTTCTGATTTTGCCAATTTATCTAGAAAATATTACAATTTAATCTGTGTTAATAAAAGACCAACGGAGTAACAACGCCCAGAGTTTTATGTGTCTGGCTGGCTTCTATTAGCATTTAAATCTGCATCCGTTATGTTAGTCCCTTAAAATAAACACAAACATTTATGCGAGTGACAATTCAAGTTAGCCTTCGTCAGTCTTAAATAATGTCACTCAACATGGCAATTGGACCGAAGCCCGTGAATCATGAGGTATATTTTTGCCTACAGTCTGATAATTTTCAAAGCTATTGGCAACCTGGGAATTTTCCTTCCTTATCACCAGAGCTCAGCTAACTTCACTAAGACTAATCAGGCCGGGAATCATTCATTCAAGGATTGCGTGATCATGTTTTTCTTTAGCTGTGACAGCTGCCTCAGTCGTATTAGCAATGCAGATTAGGCAGTCTAATAGGTTAATGCAGAGCACGCGAAAATTAGGTTTAATCCCCAGTGAAATAATCTAACATTTTCACATTTCTTGATGTTGGGATAGAGACATTGCTGGTGACTCAATTAGGTGTAATGTAGATCAAAGCAAATTTACCTTCTGGCTGAACCTTCCCAATAGTTTAGACAGAAGAATGTAGCAAGAGCCCTTTACTAATTGGTGAATAGCCGTAGGGAAAAGTGCACCAGGAACGTGGAGGATGTGAGCTGAAAGCTTCCGGCCTGGGGCAGACGACCTGACGTATTTTGCAAGCATCCCAGCACTTATTCCTTTGCCAAGCCTCCGAAGGATGCTGCAGCTCAGCGCAGATGCAGACTTGGACCAACCATTCTTCCTTCAGGCATCACTGCTGTAGACGGGACCATGGGTTGTCTCTTAATCTGCACCTTTTTCATGCCTGTCCAGGAATATCACGATTGTATTCTGAATGAGTCTGCATTGTGAGGGGAACAGAAGAGAAGGAGTGTGTCTAATGTTTTCATTCTGGCACATAGCATATCAAATGCTCATCTCTTTCTATCATAAAGGGAAGGAAACAAAAAATTACATGCCCTCAGTTGCCAAATTATTTTTTTGCCTTGACATCTTAATTCCTAATCCTTGTGTGTGGTCAAATCAGTCTACTATAGGCAACCAATCAAGCAATTATTTCTAAATTATATTTGCCCAACTCACATTGATTGGCCATTCTTTTCTTATTGGGTTAGCTCATTAATTCTGAGCAGCTTGCTTATTATGCCTTCCACATCATTTTCCTCCCGAGCCTATCTGCTCTAACCAGCCCGCTGATGTTTCAAGATGCCATACAGGGGGGGAAAAAAAAACCCCGACCAGTGATCTATGCATTGTCTCCTCTAGCAATTACAATTCACATTGCTGATTAACTTTGATGTGAGAACTAATGAGATAAGACAAGTTATCAAGGCGGGCCTGATCGTCATTCCATTTACGCAGCATTTGCCACCGGTGAGTGACAAAAAACTAATGAAGACGTTTCTGACAGCAGGCCGAGCCCGGGCAGATTTCGGTTCTCCATCAGCACGAGTTGTGTTCCCTTCTTCTGGTCTATCTGAGACATGTCAGAATTAGCTTAATAATGAAAACACTTCATCTACATAGACACATGTTTACATTAAAATAAGTCCATGATAAATAGATGGCGGAGATTTTATGCCTTCTTGAGTCAAAACAACAAAGTAAAAATGTGTCCTAGTATTCACTAAATCATTTGGAGGGAAGTTCCATTTCAGTGAGTGAGTGTCCCCCGTCTACGGGTAACAAATGTTGCTTTTCAGAGGGTGTTGGTGGGGGTTGGCGGGGAGGGATGCGATCTGGGCAGAATCGGATTGATTTACTTTTGTTAAGATGGTAATGGGCCAATAAACAGAAGCACAATATTGGTAAAGCTAATGGACAATGTTCACACAGTAATCGCTAGGTTGAGGAGATCCCACGGAATGACATTTCCAGCTGGACATTTTTATACTTTGTCTTCATTTTTCTGAACTGAGACCCCGGAAGTCTCTGCTTTCTGTTCACATGTAAACAAAGTCCTGATGCTGTCTACATGTAACATGGATGACTTTTAGGGGAATCAATCCAAAGCATTTCTCTGGGTAGGTTCATGTGTTTTTTCCCTAACATATACAAGGAAAGGCAGATATTCTGGCGGAAATGTAAACGTTTTTTCTTTGGACAAGATTTTTTTGTGGGGGACTGAGCATTAAGTAGTAAGAAAAAGCACACACTTTATTAAATTGGTTAAATAAAGTGGTTACATACCAGTTTCACTCAAATTCAGAAGTATTCATATGGTTAAAAGGATTCTAGTGAATTTTTTTTTTGTCTCTGTAATATTTTGCCTTATAAGTATGAAAGGAAGTAAAACACGGTTTTCACAGATGACACAGCTTTTCCAATGAGTCATTTTGTTATCCTGATAAACCAATTCTAAGACATAGTTTTGTTATGTTTTCAGGAAAATATTCTTTTTCCTAAAAAAAGGCTTTCTTCCCTATAACATACGCCAGTGTATTCTGGTTTTCACACTTAAACATCATGGCACAATATTCCACACAAATATCATGGGAAAAGTCAGAATTAAAAAAACCAAAAACAAGGTGTCATATATTAATGCGTATCTCTCAAGTATTCTTTTCTAAAAAAATTGGTAGTTTTTTTCTTTGGTCATATATTATTCAAAATATTTTCAGGCAACTGTTCAAGAATATCTTTTCCAGTTATAATTTTTGGACTTAAAAAAAGAAGAAACACATTAATGATATTGGCATCTATAATCCAAATTTCTTCCCCCTCCTCAGCCACTATCCCCACTCCCAGTCATCACCACCTCCAGCAACAGCCACAAACAAAACACAACATGAACACAAACCTACATTTCTTGAGGTGCTGTACTAAAAAAAAAACCTACTGAATCTGATGAAAATTAATCGCAAGTACTGTTTTAAGGGTGAAGAAACAAATTAGTGCTCCAGTGAGGGATTAAGTGTAAAAGCTCTTCTCAGAACTGCAGATAAATCCTATATATTAGAAGACACTGTAAAAGTACTTTCGTAAGAGCTAAAGGCACAAGTGGAAAGTTGACCCCCAAGATGGTTTGATGATGGTGTGCTCAGTTTATAAAATTCACTCACAATAAAAGGAGCCTCTAAGTACAGTGCCCACTAAACACAGAGGCAATTGTCCTAGAAAACGGGTTTCCAATTTTGACTCAAGTGACAAAATTAAACGCATCTGAACAAGGGCTGGCTGGTTTCTTCGCTGGAACCTGCCTCTCTGCCCTCCCCCACTACATACTCGCTTCTCTCCTAGCCCCTCTCTATTTCTCCAGTCCTCCCCGGGTTGTGTTTACCACTCGATTCTAATGTTAATTAGAGAGACACACATCCGTATTAGTAACCCCTGTTTTCAGCAGCACAGCCCACCCTGCCGAATGAAAGCCCGGGAGCGTGTCTTCGTGGGAGCCAACAATGCGGGGCTGGCTGTATTCTTGAACACGCATATCTGACATTCTTTCTTCCCTGGTGTTAATTTTCCCTTTCTATGTACTCTTATTATGCGATGTCTAACATGGGTGGCGGATTCCTTTTTACCCTATTTCTTTAATCTATTTTAATAAATAATTACAGGCAGCAACAATTTATTCATTCCAGAGGGCCACCTCCTTCACATTTTTTTTCTCCCCGGAGGTTCAGCTCAAGGAGACATGGTGATAATCAGGGGGCCCTGGAATCCCTTCTATACAATGTCGCTGGGCGCTCCCATTTAAAATGAAAAATGTATATTACACTTAAAAGCCGCACAAGGTAAGCGCCTCTTCCCTGGAGATGCTTAACGACAAGGGACCCTCTGGTTCGGTCCTCAGGAAAGGAACTGAAGGGAAAAAAATGAAAGAAATTCAGAAATCACTACAAAATATTTTAAAGCAATGACACAGACCCCTCCTTGAGGGAAAGAAAAAGACTCACACCCTTTGTTTTTCTTACATTTGGGAATTTTTCACTGGGTCATTTGAGAATTTTGTTCTTAAATTAATCTACTTTGTTAGTGTAATGTCTGGAGTTTTATTTTTTTCTTTTATTCAAAATAAAAAGAGATCTCTCTCTTTTTTATAGTTCATTCCATGTTCCCTAGGATGTATTGATTTAAACGCTCACAAAATAGGGTTTCCATCCCAGGGCTGGAGTCCCAGTCAGCAGACCCTCATACTACAAACTGGGTTTTATGGTGCTGAGCCCAGAGCTGAAAGCTTTTCTTTATTTCTTCAAACTCTTCCCACAGATAAACACACTGGGTGCGTGTCTCTGATCAACTTCACTTCTTCAAAATCAAGCTTTCCCCCCGTCTTATTCATGAAAATTTAGGAGTGTCTGAAATAGGAAATGAACTTAATCATTTTGCTGCTTAAGTGTCGAGTGGATTTGTAATATTTATTTTTGGAGGACTGAAAATAAAGTCCTTTATTAAGTGCTTACTTCAAGTGTGTAGCTAAATGGTTCCTCCAATATGTATCCTAAAATTTGCTAACTCGGCTTCCTGTCTGTAAATGATTTGATAGTGGGGGAAAGAAAAAAGACCTGCTTAGAATTTATATATATTTCAGTCCTGACTAATATTTTATTGAAAATTGTTACAGTGCACCTTTTGATTTGCAGTTTAAAGTAAATAATATTTGTACATCTGAAAAATACTCAAGACAAATGAAAAGCCTCTAGATGCTTTTGTGTGAGGTGTTGAAGGGGCTCTACAGACTTAAAAGCACAACCTCAATTAAGCTCATCTTCATTGGGGAAAAAGTCGCAACTGAAAGCTGAATATATTAGATAATACACACTTGCCGAAGAGCATTCTCTTCGCGATTAAAAAAAATTTTTTTTTAAGGAAAAAAAAAGAAAAGGAAGAAATGAGAGAGAGAAATATTCTTGATAACCAACCCAAAGCTGGCCCGAGGGTCGCTCCATGCTAATTTTGTTTGAAACTGTTCAACTCACTCTGAATAGAGATCCATATTCAACAAAGACATAATTAATGGCAACGTTTCCTTCAGTCCGAAGACATCATAACAAGCTGCAAAGTAGGAAAAGATTTTTATGGGAACTAATTTAAGGACAAAGGGTTGACCTCTCCCATTTCATTAACTGACTGAGAGGAAGGGAGAAGGCAGTGTTCATTTCAAGCAGTTAATTTCAAAATGCAAATCGCAATCTGCAGATGTTGGAGGCTGATATAGATATTTTTAAATATCATTTGTTCAATTTAAGGACATCAGACGTTTGAATTTTAAATAAAAATCAAAACCAATTTTAGGATTCATTTTTAGCTGGGGAATGAATGTATTCATGGTGCATTCAGGGTCTTTAGGTTAGCTATGTTTTCAAGTGTCTAAAACTATTCTTGTAAACCATTAATTTCCTATATTATTTCCAAAACCTTTTAATGGAGAAGCTCCATTAAGCTACACATTATTTCTGATTATTGTACCAAGTGAGAAGTAGTGTATTTTGAGTACAGAGTTGAGAAGGATAAAAGCTGCTGTCCAAATCAGACACTTAATTCATGGATGTATTTAAGAATAAAAACCCCACAACTTTGTGCTTTGGACTCTACAGTTTGCTTTAGGTGGGACCTAAAATAAAATCTGAGGCATTAGCCTTTATGGGACGTTCATTGGACATGAAAAAATGTTAAGTGAGTTACTCTTTTTAGAATTCTAACCTTTCTTAACTCCATTTGGCTTTAATTTTTTTTTCTACAGCATTTTTCATTATGTGACTTACTATGGGTTTTGCTTGTTTATCTTTTTGTCCATGTTCACTCCACTCACTAGAGTATAAACACCAAGAAAGCAAGGACTTTGCACTATCCTGTTCATTGCTGAATCTCCAGTGTCTGGACTTGCCTTGTCCAACACAGTAGTTGCCGGTCACGCACTGCCATTTTTCTTCCAGTCTTATTGAGATATTGATATCACTGACATCCAACACTGTATAAGTTTTAGGTGTATAGCATAATGATCTGACTTATATACATTGTAAATGATGACCACACTAAGTTTAATGAACATCCATCATCTCATATAGATACAGCATTACAATTTTTTTTCTTCTGATAGTTCTTAAGATTTACTTCTTAACAATTTTCATATATAATATATAGCAGTGTTAATTATACTTGTTGTACATTACATCCCCAGCTCTTATAACTGGGAGTTTGTACTTTTTGACCAACTTCATCCCTTTCCCCCTTGGGCATTTAAATTTAATGTAAAATTCACTAGTATTAATAAAAATTAAAATTCAGTTCTCAGTCACACTAGCCACGTTTAACGCACTCAACATTTAATGCACATTTAACGCAGATATAGAGCATGCCCATTGTCCACAATCTATTGGACTCTGCTGGTCTAACAGTGCTTGGCACATTGCAGGCACTTACTACATAGTTGCTGAAATTGAATCTAAGGTCTAGAAAAGGCTATTTCCAGGGGTAAGGGATGTCTGATACCTTTGCTCCATGGTCATGTGCTTATAATGAGTGAGGAAATTGTGGTTTACCAGCAAGCTCTTCCCATGTTTTCCTGTATAATTTCATATATTCCATCAGTGAAGGAAGATGCCTGCTTCATGACCTCACTTTGTTTTGTTTAAATTAGGAAGAACCACTCAATTTCCTTTTCCATTTCTTCACGTAGGGTTTTTAGGGTCAGATCCCATTTTCAGGTGGGATCAAGGGTTCCAGCTATTAACACCACCCCCTCTGCCCACCAGGAGAAGGTGAGCTCTGTGGGGCCCATGCTTCCTCCAGAGCGTCCTTAATTACTGCAGACTCCACAGAAGTTTGGGGAAGGCCTTTAATGCATGCTTCAGGAGTTGAATGAAGCAACAGCATCATAAAAAAAATTAAAATTGGTTTTCCACTGATTCATATCATTATCGCCTCCACTACGTATTAAATTTGACTGTGTGGTGCGCACCGTGTGGGGATTTACACATGTTTTTGCATTAATCCTGACAATAGTCCAGTCATGTAGATAACGTTTTCCCAGATTTACCCCTGAGGAAGTGGAGACTGTAAGGAGGGAGGAGTGAGATGCAAGGAAGCACCTAGAAGGGCACAAGGACTTGGACCAGGAGTTCCAGGGGTCTGCAGTCAGATTCGCTCCGGTTGAGATTTTTCAATCCTCTCACCTTCGGATAATGTCTTGTCTTCCTTTCCGCTCACAGACAGGTCTGTGTTAGGGTGTCTCCAGTCCTCCTGATGTTGGGTGTGTGGACAGACAAAATAGTCCTTCTGGTGTCAAGATAGGGTGGAGATCTTTAATTCCTTTAAATACAACCTGCCCCAAACCCTCAGTGGACTCACTGTAATTTGTTTGTCCTGAATGACAGTTCCTCCACTATTCCTGAATAAACTCATTGAAAAAAAAAGATAGGGAAGAGAGTGTGTTTTCATCAGGACGCTTCAAGGTCATGGGGTGGTGTGTGCAGAGTGATGCTCAGAGCACAGGATGGGGCGGGGGGGCGGGTAGATGGGAAAAACTACATCCTCCGGTTCGACCCTGAGTGGGGACAGTGGCCCTGGCAATTGGAGGAGCGCCTTTGGTCTATACAACCCTGGGCAAAATATGTTCCATTTGAGCCAGGCTCAAGTTGCCCACCCTGCCTCCTGCAGAAAGGCATTCTTGCACCACTGGATTCTCATCAGTCTCTGTTTTCTGCACATTGTCCCTGGTACCCCACAAGGCAATGGTTATAGGTTGGGGGGGGAGGTGGGCAAAATAAGGTAGGAACCCTTGTAGAAATAGGACTCCAAAGTCTTGAGCATCTCAACCCACAGTCTTGACCACTGAACTGGCCTTTTGGAGAGATGTGAACTAAATATGTAGTTATGGATAGGTTATGGAATAAATTGTAGTAGAAGTTACCAAGGAATGCTTTCTATTTGTACTCAAAGGGAAGATTCTATCAGCAAAGGACAAGGGCTTGTAGGAATTCATGATTCTGGGGACTGAGTCTCAGCTCCTGGGATTATTAACCTTTGGGATTATTTTCAAGTAAGAGAAGTAGGAGCTGGAATATTCTTGAAGACTCATAAAGAGGACAAGCTATAAATGGACAAGCATATCTCTCTATGGCCACATGGTTTAAGTCCCAAATTAGGACACCTGGTCACACCTGGTCAGCAAGCAATTTCTAGGCTGCTTGAGTGACAGGCTGGGAGATGAAGTTTGAATTTCTAGGTTGTGGTAATGTTGTTGGGAGCATAATTTTTAAATCAAGGTGATCCCGAAAATTGGGGATTCATGGATTTTGTAGATCCTATCCATTTGGAGATTTATTTATGCTCTGCTTTATTTCTAATGAAATTGTAACTCATAAATAGAATGATTGACACAGATTTTGCGAAGAAAAAAATATTCATGAGCAGTATGTATGCATGCTAAGTTGCTTCAGTCGTTTCTGTCTCTTTGCAATCCCATGGACTGTAGCCCGCCAGGCTCCTCTGTCCAGGCAAGAATACTGAAGTGGGTTGCCATGCCCCTCTGCAGGGAATCTTCCTGACCCAGGGATCGAACCTGCATCTCTTGTATCTTCTGCATTGGCTGGCAGGTTCTTTACCACTAGCACCACTTGCGAAGCCCCATAAGCAGTATAATTAATACAAAGTGTGTAATGACCCAATGGTCAAAGTGAAATAATCCTGAAAAAAAGAAGAAAAATAAAATTAAAAAGGTGTCACAAGGTGTAGAGTGGAGTCCTGAAGACAGGTGGCTGTAAAATGTAATCCAGTCAGTAAGAAACAGAAGCAAAAGAGCCCAGAGTGGAAAGACTCCTTTGGGGATTGACTTGGGTGACATTCTGAAGTGGAAGGACTCCGCTTTGGTTGAGGGTCCCGCCCTTGCCCTCGTCACCTTGTCACATGCTTCTCAGTCTCATTCTGCTTTGATCACCATCAGGGCTTCCTCAGCCACACTCTGGCTGAGCGCTGGGTTCTCTGAGGGCTTTCACAAAATGGGTCCTAGAGGGTTGAAGAGAGTGGAGGGCACACAGGCATGTTTCATTCCAAAGTAGATGTGAGGAACTTCCTTGGTGATCCAGTGGTTAAGACGCCGCCTTCCACTGCAGGGGTTGTAGGTTCTATCCCTGGCTGGGGAGCTAAGATTCCACATGCTTTGAGGCTGAAAACCCAAACATAAAAAAGCAATGTTGTAACAAACTCAACAGAGACTTTTAAAAAGTCCACACACAAAAAATTCTTTTTTTTTTTTTTTTTTTAAGAACAAGCAAAACAGGGAATCTATGATGGTCCAGGGGTTAAAAATCTGCTTGCCAACGCAGGGAACACAGGTTCAATCCCTGGTCTGGGTAGATTCCACATGTCATGGGCAACTAAGTCCTGTGACACAACTATTGAGCCTGCGCTCTAGAGCCGGCGCTCTGCAAGAAGGGAAGCCTCCGCAATGAGAACCCCCTGCACCACAACCAGAGAAAGCCTGCACAGCAGGGGAGACCCAGCACAGCATAAATACACGAACAAATCGTAAACAAAGTAGGCCACGGATGACTGTCTACTAGAAAGGGGGGCATCACTGGACCGCAGTGAGGAGCCACAAAGGCCACACCTGGCCTATCCCCCAACTTTGTCATGGGAGGTCCCCTGTCACCACGCCAAGTCTGACTCCCCAACCCACTCCTGATCCCTCCACTCCTTCTACTTGTCTTTTATTCTTGGCATGTCTTACCCTCTAAGGGGCTATGTGCTTTATTTATTTTTGTTTATTGTTTATAGTCTGTCTTCCCTGCTGGGATGGAAGCTCTCTGGGGGCAGAGATTGTTTTCTGTTTGGTTCACAGAGACATGCTAAGTGCCTAGACCAGTAGCTGGTGTATCTTAGGCTCTCAGTCACTATCTGTGGAATAATGGATGAATGAATTCCTTATAACTCCCCGCTGCGGCTGTGGACAACGGGTCTGTTCCAGAGTTCTCTCTCCACTTCTGGGCTTCACCATTTCTCGTCCTGTGGCTTGCCCTTCTCTTCCTTGTGTGATCAGATCAGAGCAACTTTCACCTTCTCTCAAAATTCTCGATTTATGCCTCTGAATCATTCTACTGCAGCTCTTCTCTCTCCTTTCCGTCCTCTTACTCAGGAGGCAATATTTGTAGACCTAGTTCCTGACTTGGAAAGACACGAGGCTTCCCAGAAGCTGGGAAATACCCCTGGGTTTCAAGTAAAAGATTTCATTTATTGATGCTATGGACAGTGCTTGTTTGATAAATCACTCCAGTCATATCCAACTCTTTTAGATCCCATGGACTGTAGTCCACCAGGTTCTTCTGTCCATGGAATTCTCCAGGCAAGAATACTAGAGTGGGTAGCCATTCCCTTCTCCAGGGGATCTTCCTGACCCAAGGATTGAACCCAGGTCTCCTGCACTGCAGGCAGATTCTTTACCTTCTTAGCCACCAGGGAAGCCCATAAAAAAGGAGCAGCGTGGTGGTTCAAAGTGAAAACCTCACGTTCCAGAAAACACTGTTACCTGGAGCTGATGTTCGCACCTGCTAAGTCACTTCAGTCATGTTCGACTCTGTGCGACCCCATGGATTGTAGCCCATGATGTTACTCTGTTCATGGGATTCTCTGTGGACTATGATCTCATTGCAGTAGTTTTAGGTCAAGACCTGCTCTTTGCTGTGCAGACCAGGCTCAGCGTCTCGCCCATTGGCCCCCTCAGGCTGTTGCCTTCTCCTGGTTGGTCTCTCTTTATCCCCATTATAATCCTCCTCCACCCACCATCATCATTTCTTCCCTACCGCATATTTCAACAGGCCAGTTTCCCGTTCGCCCCTCCCTTGAGTGTGCTCGGTAAAAGCCTGAATGGACCTGGCTCTGTTGGGAATGATTTCCAGGCCACACTCTGGTTCTTCCTCCTCAGCCATGCAGACACCTTCCCTGGAACCTCTTCCGGGTGGCCTCTGTTGCTATTACACAGGAGGCCGTGCCAGGCTTTGCAGTTCTCTTCCCAAGATCAAGTCCTAAGTGACGTTCCCACCCTCTGTCTTCCTTCCTTCCTATCTTTCTAGCTACTGTCCTGACTAGAGATGCCCTCTGAACTCTTAGCAACTCCATCCATTTGGATGCTCAGTAAGACTGTTAGCAAAGTGCCTTGCTCACACCACCCCCATGATGTTTTTTTAAAAAAAATTTTTTTTTAAATTAATTTATTTTTTCTGTGTTGAGTCTTCATTGCTACACTTGGGCTTTCTCTAGTAGCAGCCAGCAGGTTGCTCTACTCTTTGTTGTGGTGTTTGAGCTTCTCATTGCGGTGGATTCTCTTGTTTCAGAGCACAGGCTCTAGGGTTCATGGGTTTCAGTTAGTTGCTGTGCGTGGGCTCAGCATTTGCGACCTGAGGACTCTAGAGCTCGGGCTCAGTAGTTGTGGTGTTGTAGCCACGCATTCCGGGAAACAAATTCACTCAGAAGGACAATGCAGATAGTGGAGTGCAGTTTATTACACTAGAGGGCCCAAGGTAGAGTCTCCTCTTAGCCACGGACCCCGATCTGTTTTTGTGAAAACTTTATATACCCTAAGTGTACATGCCCAAACCCACCTCCCCAAATTCCCTGAAACTAGTCTGAACAAAGGAAAAGAAAGATACAATCAAAGTTAACCATTGATTCATATGCCTTAGGCCTAGGTAATTAACAGTGGAAAATCAATAGGCCTGTGGTCATACCCCAATAAGCATAATAGAATGTATGATTCTATTTGGTTACACAGATAATTATGGTATTCTTTTAGGTGACGTAGAGTCTAGGTACGAGTCATGGGGCTCTTCCTCCTGGGGACCTGGTTTTCCAGTTGGTATGTTGTTTCCATAGATACTGGGCATATAGCTCAAAGTCCACAGTTCAGCCCAAGATGGAGTTCTGCTTTCAAGATAAAGCCTGTTTTGTCTGTTTCCTCCTTCAGTGGTGCAGGGGGTTAGTTGCTCGGCGGCAAGTAGAATCTTCCCAGACCTGGGATCAAAACTGTGTCCCCTGCATCAGCAGGTGGATTCTTCATCACTGGACCACCGGGGAAGGCCCAACCCCGTAAAGTTCTAAACGGTATCCCAGGTGGTGGGATGCTGCTAGGGGTGGGGGATCTTTCCTGCATCCTTCTTTCTGTATTTAGAGCCTTGGTGTCCATTCTCACTATGGCACTGTGCAACAGTTTAGCCTGTGACCCAGAGACATGAGCTGATGTCAGACGCCCTGTAAAAGCAGAGGAAGAATCTCCAGTTGACATCACTTACAGCCGCTCTTTGCTTCCCCAAAACACCCTGCTTCACACTCCTGATCCAATCCCCAGAAGGGGTGCTGGAGGTGGATTCCCAAAGACTTCTGCTGACCAATGAGTACAAAGGGGCGAGAAGCCTTCACATGGGGTCATTTTAAAACAATACATTTGTCAGAATCTGTATCATATCTACATCCTCGCCTACAAAAGGGCGTTGTGTGCTCAGGCCCATTAGGAAGAAATCCCACAGAGAGCTGAGCCAGGCGTTTTCCTTTTAGGTCTCAAAAGGAAGGATTCATTTTAGCAACATAAATTCCTTTATCCCCCATGAAGACATTTTAAGGCTATTTGACTGGCTCCTTAATTGGTCAACCTGCGCTCAACACCCAGTAAGAAAGCGGGTTCTGCTCTTGCCTCCGACAATGCCAGGACGTATTTCCCCAGGCTCGCCAGCGCCCCTGCCTCCATCGTATGTCGGCAGCCCCTGCAGCTGTCTGGGGGCAAAATAAATGACTTCCAGATGTGAAGAAAAGAACTAGAAGCATTCATGCAGAAGTGAACGGGGCATTGTGTTGCCCATGTTGGGGTCTCTTGGAAGGTATCAATGAACAACCAAATCATTCTTAATATATCACAGGAAATCTAAAATGGAATGCGTTACCCAGGAAATAAGTTCCTATTTTCCATGCTGAGAAACCCAAACCTAATTTCTTGTGAAGTACTAAGACTTATATTCTCCCGGAAAGCATTTCACTACTTACCCACTAGCCTGACTTAACAGCTCATTATTCCAATTTAAATTTCAAAACAAATGCAAAGGTTGGCAGGAATGGCTTTATATGAATTTCATAAACTCATATCCCGTTTTAGGTCTGCTCTCTTCACAAAGCAAGGTCTGTCACCTTCTTGAATACTTTCAAAGTGGAAGCTCAGATACACACCATCTGTTGGTGTCATAAATAGATAATGTAATTTTCAGTGTTTGGGAGAAAAGGAATGACATTTTTTTTTTCCTCCCAAAGTGCTACCATCTATAAGTTTTCATTTGGAGATGTGTGTTTGGGTGATGATGATCATGGATGTATATTTTTACAGTAGAAATTAGGAGAGCAACAGTGAGGATGAAGCCAGCCCTAAGACAAGGTACCATGACTTTGTAACCAAACCTGTCAGTCCTAAAGGAAATCAACCCTGAATATTCATTGGAAGGACTGATGCTGAAGCTGAAGCTCCAATATGTTGGTCACCTGATGTGAAGAGCTGACTCATTAGAAAAGATCCTGATGCTGGGAAAGATGGAGGGCAAGAGGAGAAGGGGGTGACAGAGGATGAGATGGTTGGATGGCATCACTGATTCCATGGACTTGAGTTTGAGTAAACTCTGGGAGATAGTGAAGGACAGGGAAGTCTGGCATGCTGCCGTCCTTGGGGTTGCAAAGAGTCGGACACAACTGAATAGCAGTTTAGCTTGGGATCAATTTTCTCCATTGAGAGCAGGATAGCACCAGACTCTCTTACACACACTTCCTCAGGATGGGGTGATAATTAGATCCTGAAGGGTCTGAATTTCCTTTCTCTAAACCAGACACCTGAACTTGGCCTTATCTGGGGCCCCTTCCAAAGTCAGAGGTGCTTTGTGTGCCTGTGGGCAGCACTGCTAGATCCTGTCTTCCTCCAGAATAAGGGCGGGAGGACATGAAGCAAAGTGAAATAGTGGCTGGAGCACAGCCCTCTCTGTGGTCCTTACCACCAGCTCCTGTTCTGAAATGACCTTGTTCACCGTTTCTTTATTCTGTGTCCCCACCTTCCACGGGATTAGAAACTGGGGACAGCAAGGTCTTCTTTTCCTGTGTCCCTGGTGCCCGGAGTGGTTTCTGGCCCACTGCAGGCACTTTATACCTTTGCAGAATGAACGGATGGGGGCAGGTGTGACCCCTTTCTTGGGGACATCTGGAAAACCCAGCATCAGCTAGTGACTACTTGCTTGGCACAAATGCAAGCAAATATTTGGGAATAGTCGCCATAGTATATTGGTATGGATGTAGTGCTTTCATTCACATCTATTTAATGGACTGGAGAAGAAATTAATGTCTTCTTTCAAAGGACATCCTCAAAAGATAAAGCAGGGAGACCCTAGCGTTTGCCAGGTTATTAATATTGGAATGCTCACACAAATAATTGTTTTTTATAACCAACTGGGCCCTTTACAGACAACAACCTCTAACTATGTTCTGCAAATTAATTCCGATCACGCCTTGAGGTCCATTTACAGCCCAGCCCAGAGTCCTTCCCTTCCGTCAGCTGTTGACTTTCTAAGTGTCCCAGGCAGCTGCGTGTCTGTCTAGGGCTTCCCGTGATGACTGGCAAACCTCGCTTTCTTGAGTCTGCTGGCTTCTACAGGACACTCTGACAAAGCCTCAGCTCTGTGGACGCCTCCAGGCCCCAGTGTCCAGCCAGCCAACCGCAGGGGTTCGGGGAGTTGCAGAGGCCTCTTTGAAACCACGTCACGCTCGTGTGATCACTGCTCCTCTGTGCTTATTTGAACTGTCCCTCCCAATTAGCGGTAATAAGTGACTCTGTAAAGATGAGCCAACACAGTGGCTTCATTAGTCTGTCCCAGCTCAGCGTGCCCCTCCCAAGCCCACATTCCTTGCCCCATGCCAATCAGCCCCATAAAATCCCAAGAGCATCCCTCCAATAGTGTCTGGAGAAAGCTAAACGCATCTTTCTCTGAGTGATACAAGGACCGGCAAAAGGCAAATTAATGACAACCCATTTGAAGAGTTTGCTTGCAATTATTGTACTCTGCCCATCCACCGAAAAATTGATTACTCCCAGGGTAGGGGGAAGAAATCCAAATCAATAGACTACAGCAAAATGGTCAAAAGGCATGCGCCAAGCCCATTTATTTTATCTAGTTACCCTTCCTTGCTGCCCCCCTTTCCTGGTCTCCCGGGCATCTGTCTGCCCTGTGTCCATCCACACCACATATTTTAAAGAAATGAGATACAATTTTCGTAGCAGGAGCTGTTTGGCCTTTCCAGATACAGCACTAATGGCAGTCGAGGGAGAGCTGCAGAGATGCACATTTCCCAATGGACCGGGGCATCCCTGAGCTCCCCAGTCCCGACTCTATAGGGACGAGACTGTGGGTGATGTGAATACTTCTTTCCGAGCCAGCCAAAGAGAAGCACGAATGAGCCTTGGTCTTGGGATTCTGGCAACATGTGGTGCTAGGCCCTCTCTTCCCCGGCAACCTGCCCATCAGGAACAGAGGAGAGGTCCCTTCGTGCTCAAGGGGGTCGGAGGCAGGGACGGCTCCTCCACACTGGTTTCCAAGTGCCCTGTGATCTTGGGTGTCATTGCTGTCTCTGAATTTCCCCTTCCTTAATGGAAAAACAAGAAAGATGGTAATAAATTTGGATTTTGCCCTCCCCCTCCCCATCCCCCTCTCATTAAAGAGCAGAGGGTCGATCCCACTCTGTATCAGAATAAAACCCCACCTCCCTGATCATATGTACACACTGCTATATTTAAATGGATAACCAACAAGGACCTACTGTGCCGCACAGGGAACCCTGCTCAGGGTTAAGCGGCAGCGTGGATGGGAGGGGAGTTTGGGGGAGAATGGGTACATGTGATTGCATGGCTGAGCCCCTTTGCTGGCCACCTGAAACTATCACAACATTGTTAATTGGCTACACTCCAATGCAGAATAAAAAGTTAAGAAAAGAATAAAACCCCAGCTCCCTTCCCTAGGATTCAAGGCCTTGCCGTGATCCACTGGCTAGTCTTCTGCACACGTTCCCCCTCGCTCCAGCATCGCAGGCTGGCCATTCCCTCACCTGGGCTTCTGCTGTGCCCTTGACCCGGCAGGCCCTCACTCCTGTTCCTTCTCTCTTAAGATCTCCCCAATCTTTTAGGGCCCAACTCAAATACCTCATCCTTCCTCTTCTCTGATGGGTCCTTGTCATTTTCCTCTGTCCCCTAGCACATCTGTACCTATGTGGAACCAACACAGATGAAAGATGAATCAGGAGCCACATTTGGAAATGTTGTAGCCACGCGTTCCAGGAAACAAACTCACTCAGAAGGACAATGCAGATAGTGGAGTGCAGCTTATTACACCGGCAGGCCCAAGGAAGAGTCTCCTCTTAGCCAAGGACCCTGACCAGTTTTTGTGAAAACCTTATACACCCTAAGTGTAAGTGCACAAACCTGCCTCCCTAAATTCCCTGAAACTGGTCTGAACAAAGGAAAAGAAAGATACAATCAAAGTTAACCGGTGATTCATGTGCCTTAAGCTGAGGTAGTTAACAGTGGACAATTATCAATAGGTCTGTGGTCATACCCCAATAAGCATAATAGAATGTATGATTCTATTTGGTTACACAGATAATTAGGGTATTCTTTTAGGGAAGGAGAGTCTAGGTACAAGCCCTGGAGCTCTTCCTCCCAGGGACCTGGTTTTCCATTTGGTATGTCATTTCCATAGATACTGGGCATATAGCTCCAAGTCCACAGTTCGGTCCAAGATGGAGTCCTGCTTTTAAGATAGAGCCTGCTCTGTTTTCTCCTTTAGAAACATCAAGAGCGCCATTTAATAGTGTCAGATGTATCTCGCCTGTCCTTGAATCATCCATCAGCACCATCACCTGCTTGCCCCCACGTCTCTGCTATACCTTCCAACCTGCTCCAGCTCTGGACACAACCAAAACGTGTGGTGGTATTTCTGCCCTGTCTCCCACTCCCGTCTTGCAGGCTTGGGGACAGTGGGGTCAGGACTACTGTATACCATGGCCAAAAGTCAGATCACATCTTCCTTTCCATCAATTGGAGTAATGCATAAACCTATTTTATTTAAAATGCTTTTTAAAAAAATATGGACCATTTAAAAAGTCTTTATTGAATTTGTTACAATATTGCTTCTATTTTATGTTTTGGGTTTTTGACTGAGAGGCTTGTGGGATCTTAGCTTCCCAACCTGGGATGGAATCCAAACCTTCTGCACTTGAAGGTGAAGTCTTAACCACTGGACTGCCAGGAAAGTCCCTGCTTGAACCCATTTTAAAGGGAAACATATCTTGAGGACCCTCAGAATTAGCTTATTTTTATTGCAATAAAACAGCTACTTAAGTATGCGCGGATACATATTAATTAACCTTCTTAGATTATAGCTCTTGTGAAACTATTAAATATTTCACAAATTCAAAGCAAAAGAAACCCCGCAAAGCCAAGAACATTCAAACAGTCAAGGCTAATTTCACATCAAGGACTGTTCTGCAGAAATCAAAATCTCCACTCACAGTGCAAGCGGGGTCCTGGTTAGGGTTAGGGTTAGGAGCATTCCTTCTTCCATTTCCAGCATGGCTGCAATTTCTCCTCCACCCTACACTCTTTCTCAGTGGAACTACTCTCAGGCCTTCATCAGTCCCACATCTTGGTGTCACCTAGGGCAGCAAGGAAGAAGGAAACATTGGAAAATGAAGAATGCAGAGGGACTGTGAAGGAAGCCAGTGATGTAGATCTGGTTTCTCAGCTCCATGCTGGTCCTTTCCATTCTGCTCTGATGCTGCGGACTGGGAATCGCAAATCTCACTTCTGCTGCTCCTGGGCTCTGACAATTTAGGGTGCTTGGAGGAGCCTGGAAGGCAAAGAGAAAGTACTTGCTTCTTCCGGGTCCTCACAGGAATAGCACCCTTGCCATATTTCCTGTCTTTCATGCCTGATTCCTTCCTGTTCTTTTTCTTTTTTAATTGAAATATAGTTGATTTACAATGTTGTATTAATTTCTGCTGTACAGCCAAATGACTCAGTTATACAAATACACATTCTTTTCTATCTTCTTCTCCCAGGATATTGAATAGAGTTCCCTGGGTAGAAACTTGTTTGATTACTTCCTGTTCTTGATAACATCTCCCAGCCTTGCATCATCCCAGCAGTGGTTGCTCACCTTCCAGTTGAGCAATTTGCAGCTGATGATGTGACATTTGCAGAGGCAGCTCATCGTTTCTGCTGGGAGACATCAGCTCACGCTGCCCCATGGAGCCCCTTCTCCAAACTTCTAGGTCCAGTAGTTCTAACCTCTTCTCTTGCATCCCTCAACCCTACAATGGTAGTGATTTCCTGCAGCTTCTATTTCAGAGACATCTTAAAGTGTATTTTGTACCATTTCAGTTAAAGGATTTATAACTATTTCATTTCATTTCTATTAAAATGTTAAGTGAAGTTCCTGTCTTCCAATTGTGACTGAAGTTACAGGGGTGGCCTGGGCAGGAGAAAGAATTAGCAGTGGGAATGGCAGAAAGTGGATGGATTGGAAAGATACACAGGGTGCTGATGAATAAAAAGCTCATGGAACTGACTCAAATTCATTCCTTTTTATAGCTGAGTAATATTCCATTGTATATATGTATCACATTTTTGTCCATTCTGTTGATGAATTCAGAGCCTCTTATGTAGAGTGATTAGAGATAAAGGGATTCCTAGGTGGTTCAGACGGTAAAGAGTCTGCCTGCAGTGTGGGAGACCTGGGTTTGATCCCTGGATCAGGAAGATCCCATTGAGAAGGAAATGGCAACTCTCTCCAGTATTTGTGCTGAGAAAATCCCATGGATGGAGGAGCTTGGCAGGCTACAGTCCATGGGATAGCAAAGAGTCAGACACAACTGAGGGACTTCACTTTCACTTTATATAGAGTGAAGTCAGAAAGAGAAAAACAAGCATAGTATACGAACACATATATATGAGTCTAGAAAAATAGTACTGATGAGCCTAGTAAAGAATGGACTTGTGGACACAGCAGGGGAAGGTGAGGATGGGACAAACTGAGAAAGTAGCACTGACATATATAGAGTACCGTGTGTAAAATAGATAGCTAGTGGGAAGTTGCTATTTAACACAGGGAGCCCAGTCTGGCACTCTGTGATGACCTAGAAGGGTGGAATGGGGGAGTGAAGGGAGGGGTGGGGAGGGAGGTTCAAAGGAAAGGGGAGATATATATATATATTTATATACACACACACACACACACATATGTATATCCACACACTGATTCCGTTGTACGGCAGAAATCAACACAACATTATAAAGCAATTCTCCACCAATTAGTAAAAAAGTTCATGGAAATTAGGGGACAGAGAAGAAAGGAAGATGAAGGACTCAAGCTGAGCACCACGGACTGAGCACTGGGTGGAAGGCAGTGCCAGAAATGATGGCAGGTGAGGGCTACTCTTTCTAGTACATTGACTCCCCCTCTGCTTTCAAGCCACACCCCTCTTTTTGTTCCTGTACTCATCTTTAATCCTCATTAAGATGGCAGGGCGATCCTTAGGGTGGGCAGGTAGTCTTGTCATTAGTCAGCAGTAGTTTCCCTCCCCTCGGTCATTGATTGGCTCAGAGAGGAGTGGGTGGATTACACTTGTCCAATCAGATGACAGCCCAGCGGTTGATTTCATGTGGATGAAACCCCACTGGTCCCCAGTGGGGATGAGCACATGTTCAGTGTCAACCCATGCGGCTGCATCGGCCACACGTGACGCCGGTGTTAAGAAGGCAGAGCCAGAAAATGGAAAGAAAGGTCCAGATGCAAAGGCATCTTCAGGTGCTGGCCCGTCAGGGAACAGCCTGCTCAGCCAGAGCATTTTCTCTGAGGTGGAAATGGTATTCAGCCTGATCTAGCCTTCTTCTTACAACCTGAACTCCTCACTCCCCTCTGTATAGACTTGTGATTGGATTGGAAGGCAGTGATGAGGGAAGTAAAACATTCAAATAAGCATCTTTCTTGCTTTTTTTCTTTAATCGAAAAATTTTTTTGCTTTGTTGCAGAGGTATTGGTGGTGGTGTTAGTCACTCACTCATGTCTGACTCTTTGTGATCCCTGTGGACTATAGCCTGGCTCTTCTGTCCTTGGAATTCTCCAGGCAAGACACTGGAGTGGGGAGCCATTCCCTTCTCCAAGGGAATCTTTTGGACCCAGGGATTGAACACAGGTCTACCTCATTGCAGGCAGATTCTTTACTGTCTTCAGCCATCAGGGAATTGCCATTGCAGAGGCATGTGGGACCTTATTTTCCAACCAGGGATCAAACTGCACAACCTGCGTTGGAGTGTGACGTCTTAACAACTGCACCACCAGGGAAACCCCCAAACCACCTTTCTTGAGTGACTTTTCCCATGGTCTCATTACAGTTGGGATTGTGGGTTCAAATCAAGAACAAGTGGTCTATGTGAGGTGAACCACCAAGATGTTTCCAAGCTTCTTTGTATGTTTTTACTTACAAGATACAAACATGTAGTATTTCACATGATCAGTATATTTTCACCTTTCTTTCTCTTACATCCTGACATCTGCACCCTCAGTGGCTAAGCCACAGCTCCCTGGTTGAACCAGTTCTCATTGTATTGAATTTTTTCTCTAAAGGAACGTGCATGTGGCAAATTGTACTTTCCAAAATTGGCCAAAGCAATATTTTCAGTCTCACACACTCTTCCTGAACTTTGCCATCCTCCCAGGAAGAGCTGGCATCCATTCCCCTTCCCCTCATTCCTGGGCACAAAGAGACAGTGGGTAGACTGTGGGAGGAGGGACACTGTGTGACTTCTGAGGCCAGGTTGTAAAAGGCTGTAGAACGTTCGCCTGGCTCTGTCTCATTCCTGACACTGCCTTTGGAACCCAGCTACTTTGTTGTGAGGAAGCCCAGGCCACAGGGAGAGGCTATGAGTAGGTGTTCTGGCCACATCCCCAGCTGGGGTCTCAGCTGACAGCCAGCATGGAATGTCATGGTTGGATGACTGAGCTGCCGGGTGATTCCAGCCCCCAGACTGCAGGTCTTCCAGGGAGGCTGTAGACCTCTGCGGTGGAGGCAAGCTAGCCCCGCTCTGCCCTCTTTGAATTTCTCACCCACATACACCATGAGTATACAAAGTGATTGTTTCATTCCACCAAGATTTGGGGTCATTTTTTATATAGCTAGTCTTTCCTTGAAGGGGATCTGGGTGGTGGATCTCTGCTGTCCACCACATCTCTGCAGGTTTAAGTCTTTAAAGCTACAGAAGGGATGTATGGTCCTTTGATCTTTTCTCATTCTGAAGAATATGGCCTGAACAAATCAATCAGGAGCCTTGAATCAAAACCACAAAGACTGCAATGTCCCCACTGTTGTGGGTTGGCCAGGCTGCTTTGTTTACAAACAACAGAAACACATTTGAATATCCCAACAAATGGGGATGTGCTGGAAGGCCACGGGGCAGCTCCCAGGACCCAAATGGGGAAGCACCGAGCCCAGTCTTGGAAGGAGGGAGATCCAGGTATCGAGGGAGCTGGGAGGTAAACGCACGTGGACAACACCCTTACGCATACTTGCATACATTATTGACTTGAATTTCTCTGACCTTTCACTTGGTTCAAGAATCAGATTCCCAGGAGAAATGGCCTGATTGACCAAATGTGGGTCACACGCCCACCCCCTGGCATGGTCAAGACACACTGATGTTCTTACCGGGACCACAAGGACAGGGAGGTGATGTTGCTCAGCCCTCTCCCCGACTCAGCCCCTAGTGAGTGTCAGGCATGTAGACTCAGTCACTTCACACGCAGCAGGAGGCAGGTTCTCTCATTATCCTTATCTCACAGATAAGGCAATCCCAGCTCAGAGAAGGTAAGCAGCTTTGCCAAGACCACTCAGCTGGAAGGCGGTATCATCACGGCTCAAACACAGAAGCTTCATCTCCTAGACTCATGGCCTCTCCCAGTCCTTGTAGCTATAATGTTGCTTGTAGCTTCAATTTCTCAAAGGAAAGTCCAGGGAGGTCCTCATAGCAGAAAGAGAAATGGGTGCTGAGTTGAGAAGAAGGGCCCTGTGGACCCTCACTGCCCACTGAGGAGGAGGAGGTTTGGAGCCAGAGGCTTTGACTGTGCAGCCCATGAGTGTGTTTATTTCATGTAAATTTCCTGAGAAATTCCTCATTAATGGATGCCTGCTCATCTCCAGGCCAGGGGCACAAGAACTCTGGGTGGGTTGGTGCCCACAGCTGTCTGGAATGCCTCTGGCCTGACTCCCATGCCCAGCTGGACGAATCCAGTCCTCCACGCATGTTGCTCGGTCTACATGCCTTTGTTCTCCAGATTCGCACATTCTAGGCAGCTCTACTACCATTCTCTCAATGGCCTTGAAAACCACTTATTGGTAAATTCCTCCTTCAATAGACATTAAAAGCCATGTCCAGCACGCAATTCAGTGAGACACATAACACACGCTCGATGCCTATTTGTTGTTGGTGATCAAAAGACAAGACATTGGGGAAAGTCATATTGTGATGGGGGTGTCTCACACCCCACCCCAACCCTAGTCTGTAAAGTGATTTCATCAAGAAGGGTCCTTCCAGTAGAACTTGCTGCTTGAAGCTAAGCCTGTGCCATTCAGCTTAATCACTGTGGGATTCAAGAATTTGTTCTCCAAATGAAAGAGAATTTTGTTTAAAAAATGATAACTCACCTCTCTCTGTGCTGGTGGTTCCCCTAACACTGCACACCCACCTGCCTGTCCTTGTTCTGAGAGGACCAGACTTGGGAGATCCCCATATCTGATGGGTGTAAAGCAGCTGTGAGTGATTTTCTGATATTTCAGACAGGGATCTTTTTATCAACCATAAATGAAAACACTCTTAAAACACATTTTTAATTTAATAAGAGGAAAGTTTTAAAGCATTTTAAGTATATTCAAAAATTCAATCAACAATGGCTAATGATTGAATCAGTTAGAATTATGGAATGAATCCTCCATACACCCCCAAAGTTCCGGGTTGATGAACATGTGCTGATCTGGAGACAGGTGTGCTCAGGGAAGCATGGAATCTTCATGCCCTTTCCCCACACCCTGGCCCATGCATCTCCTCCGTCTGGCTGTTCCTGAGTTTTATCCTTTCATAGCAAACAGGTCATCTGGTCAGTAAAGTGTTATCTCTGAGTTCTGTGAGCCACTCTAGTAAATTAACAGAACCCGGGGAGTGGTCATGGGCACTTCCAGTCCACAGCCAGTTGGTGGAAGAACAGGTGACCCCCTGGACTTGTGAATGATGTCTGAGATGGTGGGGTGGGAAGTCTTGTAGCCCCGAGACCCCAACCACAGAGATTCGACACCGTCTCCAGGTAGACAGGGTCAGAATAGAGTTTGATGGTAGGACACCCAGTTAATGTCCCCTCCCAACACACATACATATACACATACCTCCCCACATACACACATACATACACACAATACACATACACAATATACACCCCCCCCACACACACATATACACACATACATACATATACTCACATCCATACACATACACACACACACACACACACACCCCACATATACATATATACAAAATACACATACAGACATACACACCCACCTACATATACACACACATACATACACCCACATCCACACACATATGCACACACACACACCACACATATACACCCCACGTGCATACACACAAACATTTACACACAATACACATACACACCCACCCACTCCCATACATATATACACACATACATACATACACCCACATATATACACGTATACACACACACATACACACACACACACACACACAGTTTGAAATTGGGTGCAAAATTCCAGGACCATTTCTAGGCACTCCCTAAATGAGGCTCCAGTAACCTGAGGGCAATTCGCTGAGAAGGAGACAAGGGTACAGGCTCTTGTAAGTAAAGGCACATCAAAGCCAGGGACTATCTCCCACCAAATGGTAAAAAGGGATCTGAGGGGGCCTGGGGGATGCACCAGGGTTGCTACCATCCACCCAGTCTCATTGGAGAGCGAGAAGCTCATGTGAGGATATGGGGGGAGATCACTAAAGTGGGGAGTCTTCAGGAAGAGTGTAGGTTGCAGGGGTATCTCCAAGTCTTTGGGTGTTTTGCAGATATCTCATCTCTTGGCGAATTCTCAGTCTCTACCAATCAGATACTTAACCTAGGTAATAGAAAACGTTAATACTGGAAATTTGACCCATGCTGCAATTCAGAAATGCATACGATATTTTCAGATTTACTCTTCAATGGACCCACCATTGTGTCAGCTCCAGGAGAGAAGGACATTGTAGGGTCGCATCATGTTCCGGACAATCTGCCTCCAGCTACAAAACCCAGATACAGAACTCACTCTTCAGTGACTGGCAATACCTCACTGCTGTTTTGAGCACTCCTCTGACACCTGCAACTCCCTATAGCCTATCCCCAAACCCCAAATGCCTCACCTGCAAGACAGTCTGAGTCATAAGAAACCACAAACAATAGCCTGGCGTACCACTGCATGAAGAAATGGCATCTTCCCCTTGCACCCAGCCCCAGTTGCCTGTTCCAAACACCCTGCATTTCCTATGAGTGTCTGGCACTAATTCTTTTTTTTTAATTTATTTATTTGGCTGTGCCATGTCTTGAAATATGCAAGATCTTTAGTTGCGGTATGTGAGCCCTTAGTTGAGGCATGTGGGATCTAGTTCCCCAACCAGGGATCGAACTCAGGCCCTCAGCATTGGAAGCACAGAGTCTTAGCTACTGGACCTTCAGGGGAAGTCCCAAGGCACTAATTCTTGTCATAGCAAGTCTCTTTGGTTACAGGGAACAGAGCTTCTCTTGACTGAATTAGGATTAAGGGAATTTACCGTAATTGATAATAAAGTTGAACTTGGAATGATACTGAAAGCTGTCAGGAATTCTTGAACTTGCTTGGAATCCCAGCTCCTTTCTTTATCTCTCCTCTGATTTTCCTCTGGTTGGTTGTTGCTACTTGTTTATTTTCTCTGTATTTTTCTCAATATCAGTGGTTTCTGTCTGTTCATATTCCACACAGGGGGAAGTAGCTAGAGAGCCACATGGCTGAGCTCAGCTCAGAGCCCCAACCCACAGAGCCATGAGCTGATATGTGACTCCTGTCTTAAGGCACAAGAATTTGGAGCTACTTGTTAACCTGCAGGAACAAACTGATATATTAAGCAAGTTAATGGATCAAGCCTAGTGTCAGTGGATATAATCCCATTCCAGAAAGGGGAAACAAGTGGTGAAGCTTGTGTCTTTCTTATTTATTAGTCTCATTGCCCTGCCCAATAACTGGCATCTAGTGCATGTGATCCCCTAGAGGAGGGCATGGCAGCCCACCCCAGTATTCTTACCTGGAGAATCCATGGATAGAGGAGCCTGGTGAGCTCTAGTCCATAGGGTCGCACAGAGTTGGACACGACTGAAGTGACTGGGCATGCACACAGGCAGTGTGTGTGATCAAATGTTGGCAAGTAAATGTTCGACACCTTGAAAAAAAGGACATTCTCTGCCCTCCAGGTTCTTCTTGTCTAAATGAGGAGATAAGACACATTCAAATAATGATCTCAGAGAGCTGCGTATCAGTGGTGCTGTGGAAATGCTGCAGGAGACTCATCATGCCCTCTGACCTCTCTGCAAAGGCTACTCCCTTGGCTGGAGGTGAACAGGGTGGGGGGCACCTAGCTCTTTCTCCATGTGGGAATGCAGAACTCAGAGCAGCAACGACTCTTCGAAATTCCCCTCTTACTTTCTTAAGAGCCTCCAACGCTTTTATTTCACTTAAATTATTAAGTGAACAATTAAGAGTCGCCTAACCAGTTCAGACCACCTCTTTTGCAAAACCTACATCACAGTCTTGCAACTCACTTGGAATGAGCACCGACCGTCTTGAGCTGAGACCCACCTGAGTATCTTGGGAGACCCCCACGCTAAAGCTGAGGAGCCAGTGGCAGAGAAAATGAAGTAGTTTGTTGAAGGTAAGTGGTAGAAGTGGAATTCCAATCTGGAAAGTCTGGTGTCAGAATCTGGATGCTAAATTCCTCTGTTGAACTGTCCCATACACATGGGCAGGGAAAGGACAAGTCTGGGCATAAACTCACTAAGATGTTTTAACCGGATCCCCACCAAACCTCATAACAAGAAGAAGACTAAATACAGTTTCAAATACTTGAGTGAGAGTATCAGGGAGTAGCCAAGAACCAAGATTGTTTTTTAAATGCGTGTTCAAAGGTTAAATGCAGTAGGCCAAAAATTTGACCTGAGTTTTGTGCTGGCCAGTGCAAGGAAAGCAACTGACTTTCAAGGAAAGCATGATTCATGATGTAATAGAAACTCATTTCCAGGAGGTTCCAATTGTCCCGGATATTGAAACTTGAAATGATTCCCCACCCCTGGTATTTCATACAGCGTCGCCAACCATGTCTTTACAGCAGATCCAAGCACAACTATCACAAAACTTTAACATGTAATTTCTTCCAAGACGCATTGGTGGGAGTAATGTCAAAGCACCACTTTGCAGCAACTGCCCTGGGAGAATGAGAACAATTCAGTCTCAGGACACAGCTTTGCCACCTGGGATAAAAGCAGAGGTAACTTAGAGAACTCCGGCAATGGATGGGTGGCCTAACTTTCTCTGTAAATATTGTCTCTTTTCATCAAGCCTTTGTTAAATATTGAGTGGAGGGAGTTCAAGTTTGCCCAGAGTAGTGAGAAGGCAGCCTCTCACTAGCTTGCCTCGACACAGACTTTAGTGGTAAGTTTAGTCGCGAGTGGGAGAGCTATGCTTCTGGGTAGTTCGATGAACTTCACAAGGACACCCGTCTCTAATGTGGCAACTGATGATCACTGTCATGGTAATGCCGTGGAAACCGGCATCCCCCAATCCAGTGACCTAAAGCGGGGCTCCTTTATCCTCCAAATGTCCCGGGCGGCTGGTTCCCACTGTGGCCAGCTCTGAGAGCAGTTTGGGTCTCGCTCTCTCCCCTCCTGAATGCATCAGTGGGTCAGCCAAGACATGTTCTTCTGTTGGCAGAAGTGCTTGGAAGGCAAGGCTCAGGGCAAGAGGACGTTACACACTTTAGCTTCTGTTACATCCATTAACCTCCCATTGGTCCAACCAGTTCGGCTGGTGGATGGGCGGGGACGTGTCCACAGTGTAGTGTGGACACTGGGGGATGGGGGAGTAAGCAATGGTCATCCCAGGCAATAATCCAAACCATCCTCTTCTCCTTAAAAAGCAATTTGTTCACCCTGATAAGAGTGGCCAAAATAACAAAGGCTGGTAAAACCACATATTGGCAAGTAAGGGGACATCGGCAGGTGGTTTATCTGGGAGGTGTGCCCAGGGAGAGTGAGTGCGCCCCTCCACCCAGAGAGACCACGCTGGAGGTGGCCGGGCCTGGATAGCCTCAGGAGCTCTCAGGATATAGAGTTCCTACCAGAACTGTCCAGAAAGCGCCTGGGGGTCTCCCTGCAGCTCCTGTCTGCGCTGGTTGGAGGGCTCCCTCCCCTGGAAATGCATTTCCAAGCTGCACTCGTGGATTTGGGCTGAGCTTTTGTGCTGCTTTAGGATCCATGACCCAAACCAGACCATCATGGAGCACGTTCTTGGAGGCGAGATGCTGTTTGTTCAGGACGACTCAGAGCTCACACGGAGATGGTCCACCTTGGCTGCAGTTGACATGGAGGAAGATTGAGTGGATGGGATGTGGGTCACCCAGAGTGTCTGCCACAGTCACTGTGGGGGCTGATTTGCTGCCAGGTAAACTTGGGGCACCCTCTGGTGTATTTACTTTGTGAAAATTTGCTGAGCCATAAACCTGTAATGTGTACACTTTTCTCCTTATCTGTGAAATCAATTAAAAGTTTCCCTGAAAAGCAAGTGGAATTTCTTTATCTGACTTTTGAACATACACACACATCTTTATATGACTGTAAAACATGATAGAAATGATTAAAAAGAATAAAGACTGTAAGTTAATATCTTCTAAACTCATATCTTTCACAATAGAATTACAAATGTGTTATGAAATACACCTGTATTCAAAATTCATCTGTTACATTACACTCTGATTCAGTACCAAGCCTCAGAATAATCTGGTTGACTTTTTTTCTCCCAGTAGATGATCTTTGTCTCCACTTAAAGATCACTTCCAAAACAGAAGCAGCGGAAAAATCTCTGACTTTATCATTTAAGAATATTTAGAAAAACTGAATCAGAGTGGAATCACAGATTGACTTTCTTAAGAGTTTGGTATTATCTGATATTATCCTGGAGATGTGTACAGCAGTACCATAAAATTACCATAAAAGCAAAAGGGAGTTTTTTACTCATTCTTTTGATGAGGACTGTGATAGCTGGTAAAGCTGGTGGTGGTGCCAAACTTCTTAATGGGATGTTTGGTCCAAAGGGCAATTTTCCTCCCTGTGTTCTTTGGTGTCGTCATGGTCAAAGCTCCTCCCCCAGGGAGCAGACCTTGCTTCTAAATCACCTGCACTGATCTCGTTCAGCCAGGTGACCTGCCCACCCAGGACCATGCAGGTAGTTGGCATCTCAGCAGAGCGTGGAGTGATGTCTAAGGAATGTTCCTTTCACCCTCCTCTGTCACCTTCCACTGTCAATGTCCTTCAACTGGTGGCCCTAAGTCGGTCCCTGGTGAGGAATTGGGTTTCTCTTACAAATGGTGTTTGGCCATCCATTCTGAGAGTTTAATCAGATGCTTTCTTTGATCATGGTTTCAAAAAAATCTTTTTTCTTAGTCAAGGAGAACCTACCTATAGAAAAGAGCACACAGCCCTGTATGGATCAGATGAATCTGTACAAAATGAAGGCTGCCATGAAAGCAGCTTCCAGCTCAAGAAATAAAACCATCCTCTTGTGCCCCCTCGCAGTCATCAGCCTCTGCCTAGGGGAGCCACTGTCCTGAGTTCTGACACCAAGGACAGCGCTCCTGTTCTTGACCTTCTGGCAGACATGTGCAGCACGCATGCTCCCTTCTATTGGCCATCCTTCTCTCCACATCTGATGTGGGGTTCACCCCTGGACATGAGTCCGGTTAATCAAGTTTCCTACTGTTGAATATACCTCTGCCTGTTTACTTTCCAGCTGATGTGCGTGTGGGTGAGTTCCAGTCTGGGACTGTTACGGAACAGCACTGCTGTTACTGACCATCTGGGGTACGGTTTGCTTCTTTCTGAAAGGCAGGTCCTGAATGTTCCAATCTTGGCTGGCATGAAATCAAGGCTCCTGGGAGACTGAGTTTGGAGTGGTCAAGGATGTCACTTCTGAGCCCAGCTGTTTTCGCTGACTCCTGATGTGCTGTCTGCTGCCCGGGTGATACTGGCCATTTCACACACCCATTGCGTGCCTCCGTCTGCACGTCTGTAAGAGGGCATAATAACCACAGCCACTCACAGGGTTTCAGTGAGTATGGGGTGTCAGTACCAGAGAAGGCTGGACACATCGTAAGCACCAACTGAGAGTTTTCTATTATTATCCTCATGCTTGAGGATAATACAACTTGACCTCTAATATACCAATGTGGATTGGCCTGGGTAGGAAGTCATGTGAAGTGAGAGGATTGGAAAGGACCCCAGTAGCAAACTGACTCTCAGAACTAGGCCAGGCACCACAGGAGTTCGCCATGTGGGCACCAGCCCGTGGAAGTCATCCAAGCTCCATGCTCGCCGCCTGCCTGGGGTCGCATCTGGGGCCCCGCAACCTCCCACTCCCCTCCGCTGCCTGCTGCTGCTGCCTGGTACCCTTCTAATGTTCTCCTAATTCCTTACCCACTGGGGATGTTTCCATTCTGCCTAGAATACAGATTCTTTCCGGCATGACGCCATTAGCAGAAAGCAAGCCAGACCTGTAATAACTGACTGATTAAACCAGCCCAGCTGCCTCCATCAGGGGTCACCACACAGACCAGAGAACAAGGCAGCCGTCTTCTAAAATATACTTTTATTTGAATAAGACCAGTCCACATGGGATTAATTAAATACATCCACAGCGAGTGAATGGACTCATGTTGGTGGATTTGCTTGTCCGCCTTTCCTATCACGACTCTGGAGGGTTTAGCTTCTATTACTTTTGTCTGCATGGGATTAAGAAGGAAGAGGTTGGACAGGGTTATTAACAGAAAAAAGAGGATGCCTAGTGACCTAATTCCCTTCTGCATCTTTATCGTACCGGGATGTGCAAATCCCCATATGGGACAACAATGCAAATGAGCTTTCCTGGAGAATAAAACATTTGAGACAAAAGAGAAACATGAGTTTGTCATACAATATCACTGCAACTCATAATGCTTAGACTTTTAAAAAATGACATTCTATTATGGAGTTTTATTTCCTGTCCCAGTGGGCAGCCGACCAGGCATAGTGATTCAGAATTCAAATACTGTACAAGGATATACAGTAACTACGGTTCTCTGAGGATTTGAGCAAATGTCAGAAAACCAAGCCCCAAAGCAAATTTATTAGTTGGTGCTGATACCTAACAATTTGACGTAGACGCTGATAAGGCCATCTGGGAATCCTTTTCATTGTTAAATGATTTAGGGGCCTCTACAGAAATTTCCTTGTCTGCTGCATTTCACGAAGCCACACAACCCTCCTCCTGCACTGGCAAACCGGGCAAAGTCAACAGCTCTAGCTATTGACTCTTTCCAGTAGACAAATTTTTCTTCTATTTGTTGTTTGGCAACTTTTATATTGAAGTATGCAACAAACACATTTTATTACCTTTTTTATAAAAATTTTTTTTAAAAAAGAATAGTGATTGATAATACTGATATAAATGAAGATTTCAGAATTATCTATGGGCTTCCCTGGTAGCTCAGTTGGTAAAGAATCTGCTTGCAATGCAGGAGACCCAGGTTCAATCGCTAGGTTGGGAAAATCCCCTGGAGAAGGGAATGTTTACCCACTCCAGTATTCTTACCTGGAGAAGTCCATGGACAGAGGAGCCTGGCAAGCTATAGTCCATGGGGTTGAAGAGAGTCAGACATGACTGAGTGATAACACTTTCACTTTCATGTTTTATTTATTTGAACTATTTATAAGTACAGAAAATTAGAAGTCAAATACGTTTTCTTTTTTGTGATACAGTTTATTCAGGGAGAATGACAGTTCTGTATCCCTATTTGAAAATTCATATTATTTTCATTAGTGCAATTCAAAAATTGTTATTGCAATGTAGTTGATTTTCAATGTTGTCTTAGTTTGAACACATTTTTCTTTAAATGCTAATTTCTTTAAGACCTACAGACAGAGGGATTTCTCATGAAATCTGTCAGACTCACAATGAATATAATTTTTAACAGGGCTGAAAAAGAATGGTTCTGTCTCAGACTTACTGTCCTCTCCAGCTCAGGTTTTCTATTTGGTCCCTAAGGTTCTGGCCGAAAACAAGTTGTTATTAACAGGTGGAGGTTTCTGGTTTCATTTGGACTAAGCTTACCTCTTGAAGGCAGCTTGAAGAAAGGATGAGGGAGGCCTGGGTGTTGTTGATGAGGGCTCTCCCCTGGATGGACCACTGATAGGTGGATGCACTCCGGCCAGGAGCCAATCAGTGCAGGCTTTTCAAGTTCTCAACATGCAATTAACGCCTGGACCAACTGAGCCGTGACATCTCCTTCTGGATCTAAAACAGGATTCCCAACCTGAGGTCCACAGTCCCACCCTGTGCTCTTGATTTCTCTTCTCCCTCTGGCTGTCATCCCCACCCCACCCCTCTTGCTGTCCCCGCTACCATAACTGCCAAAGCCTCAAAGCACCCCAGTCATGTCAAGTAAATGACAACTTGTGAGGTTTTTCCCTGCTCTTGTTTACTTGCTGAACTTGGAAATGATCTCAGAACTTAGGAATGATTTTGCAAAGTTGGTTCAACAACATTTTAATTGACAGGAGGGACAGAGTAGGTTCTGGAATGTAAAGCAGACATCTCTGCTTTCAGTAAAGAGGACAGCTGAAGAGAGGGATCAGGAAGTGGGTGGTTTTGTGAATCGTGGAGAGAAGCCCCAGAGGAAGGTTCTGCGGCCGCCTTAGGGGTCCCAAAGTGCCTTCTTATCCAAGCTAAGTCTTCAAGGACCAGTAGGAACCGATCAAGCGAATGCAAGGAAGGACTGGGCAGGCATGAGTAAAAGAGAAGAATCTTTCATGGGGCTGTAAGTAGGCAGGCACTGCTGGGGTGAACATTACAAGGCCAAGAGTAGTGGGAGAGAATGAACTATCACGGGGGTCTTGGGACTTCCCTGGCAGTTTAGTGGCTAGATCTTTGCCTTCTAGTGCAGGGAGTGTAGGTTTGATTCCTGGGAAGGGAGCTAAGATTCCACATGCCTCACCGGCAAAACATCAAAGTATAAAACAGAAGCAATACTGTAACAAATTGAATACAGACTTTAAAATGGTACACATTAGAAAAAATTTCTTACAAAAACAGTCATGGGGATCTCTTATGATGCCAGGGAACTTGACCTTTATTCTGTACTTAACAGGCCATGGGATGGTTCAAGAGGTTTAAAGAGCAAAGGAGGTGCCCGATTGGGCTTGCACTTCTATTAGATGATTATGTTTGGGTGAACAGATTGGTGAAGGGCCTGGAGAGGTAGAGACCAGGTGAGGAGCTAAAGCCATAATGGCAGAGATGAGCCCCACAGGATCTGTGTAACAGTCAAGGGCCCTCTGGCAGCCATAGCAAACAATCCCCCAACTTCCAGTGGGCTTTGAACCATGAAGGTGTTACTCATGTCACAGCTCAGTTGGAGGATGTTTGGGTCAGTTAGAGGGCGTTCCAGGTCCTTTCCCTCCTGGAGCTCCACAGACCTGAGAACCTCAGGGAAATAGGAGTCACTTGTCTCAGAGATATTTCAGAAAGACAAGGACCAAAATTAAATCTGGAATCAGGAACCTGTTCCCTATTTTGTCAAGAACAGATTTCCTTTCATTCTGCCCAACTCCTCTTGTTTTTTAATTTTTTTAAAAAGACTTTTTTTTACATAACTTTGTATTTTATTTGGCAATGAATACTGCCTTCATTGTGAGTTTGTAGGAAAATACCCGAAGGGAAGGGTTAAATGAATATTTTGGCTTATTATTAATTCCCAAAGGAACTCACTCTCTCTCACACCTAAGATATTTTATCATCCTGCAAGATAACGGCTCCTCATTTCAATTAGTGGAAAGCTTACCATTAGCTAACTAATTAATGCTCTTCCCTTACATCTATTTTCTAATTACAGTCTCCACCGAGATTTTTTCACCCAAGTGGCCAGTGATGCTGTGGATTTATTTTACATTTAGTTAGACAATAACAAATACCTAATTAATGTTTATAAATATAATACAATCCCTCCTGACAAGTTCTGGGTATTGCATACACTAGCAACCAGTTTATTAAAACATTAATTGCAGTTGGATTTGTTTTGGGATTCACGCATAATCCATTTAGTACATAGCAGGACTAACTCATTTTGAAGGGATTATGAATGAAATCCTCCACAAACTCTATCGTTTAATTCACATTGTAGTCAAGGAAGGGGAAAGTTTGCCTTCAGCAAATTCCGTGGCTCTTCTAGGATCTTCAGTGTGGTCCTTCTTTCCTCCCTTCCTCCCTTCTTCCCTTCTTTTCTTTCCTTCCTACCTACCTTCCTTCCTTCCTCCACTTAGTATTTATCAAGCATCTATTGTGCACATAGCTCTGGGAATGTACCCAAGATATGTCCATGCAGTGTACAGATGGAAACTGAAAAGCTCAATCAGTCAGACTTACAGTTCTGGCTGCATTAGTGAAGTCGTGTCTGACTCTTTGCGACCCCATGAACTGTAGCCTACCAGGTTCCTCCATCCATGAGATTTTCCAGGCAAGATTACTGGAGTGGGTTGCCATTGCTTTCTCCAGGAGATCTTCCTGACCCAGGGATTGAGCCTGGGTCTCCCGCATTGTAGGCAGGCGCTTTACCGTCTGAGTCTGGCTACATTGGACATTGGTAAACCCACTTTGGAAAACTGAAATCTTTCTCTAAAGCTGAATACACGCTTACCTTATGACAGCATTTCTCCTGCTAAGTATACACAGAAACGTGCGCGCATGTTCACCCACAGGACACTTATCAGCGTGCTGGTTGCAGCACTATTTGTAATAGCCCCAAACTGGAAACTACCAAAATACCCACCACCAGTAGAATGGGAAAATAAATGATGGCATATTCCCATAAAGGAAGAGTGTACCATATAGCAAGGAGAAGGAACCATCTGCAAAGCTCAGAGACAAGCAGAACTAACGCGTGGTGCTGGGAGTCAGGAGAGCAGCTGTCCTTGGAGTGGGGGCTGAACGGAGATTTGGGGGTCTGGTAATGTTGTTTTGATCTGGTTCTGGTTGAGTGTGAAAATCCAGTTTGTGAAAATTCATTGATTATGATGGATGCAGTTTTACACGTTATGTTTTAATACGATTTGCAAAACAAATGAAAAGTCAACTCATTGACTGGAGACTGGCCTTTGTTTTTGTGTTTTGGGCTTGTCTAACATAAGTGACTATGTGGTATTTTAAGTCTGATTATTCATTCATTCATTCCACAAGTACTGATGAAATAATTAGTTTGTACTGCTGGTGGGATTATGTGTGAAGAAATAAAAACGCATCAATCATGGTCTCTGTCCTCAAGGCTTTTTACAAGGCATTGGTGGACAGAATCACCCAATCAAGTATCATGGCACAACGTGGTTAACGCCAAGGTCACAGGGGAAGGGTGTTTAATTCAAGCTAGGTGGGTATAGGTGAGATGTCTCAGAAAGGAGTAGAGGATGTTTCTGCCTTCATCCCCTCACTCTCTTTAGGCAGCAACTTTGAGTTTTATTGTGAACCAATCCATCACCCATTGGTTCAAACGAAGCCAAAGCCCCTGGCTCTAGGGCCAGGGTATAAGACCCAGGCAAAAGGCAGGAGCATATGCCTTCTTCTGGCTACATTGACTGGTTCAGAGATGAGCATGTAACCTAAGCTGGTCTGCTAAGACCAAGAATACTGGAGTGAATATCCTATCCCTTCTCCAGTGGATCTTCCTGACCCAGGAATCAAACTGGGGTCTCCTGCATTGCAGGTGGATTCTTTACCAACTGAGCTACCAGGGAAGCCCTAGCAAACTGCAGGAGCTGTATAAGGGCTGCAGTAAAAAATAAATAAATAAATAAATCTCTTTCTTCTCCCTTGGAACTGAAAGAGGGTGGATTAGAGCAGCAGCAGCCATTCTGGCATTATCTGGGGTCTGAGTATGAAGTCACTACATGGAGGCAAGCAGGGCTGAATCCAGGGGCTGAAAGAAGTAATGTTCTGGTGATATCAGCTGAGCCTTGATCAAGCTGAGCCTGAAGTCCAAGACTATAGGACTTTGCAGTTTACTCAGTCAAAAACTTTTCTCCATTCAAGCCCATTTGAGTTGAGTCTTGTGTGTGTGTATGTACATGTGTTTTAATATGTAACTGAAAAGGGTTTATTAATAACTGATACCGACAGTTTCCAGCAGGAGGTAATGTTCAAGCTGAGGTTAGAAGGTAACAGAGGACTTCGAATGCTGAAAGGAGAAGCCATGTCCCAAGAAAATGCAACACTATGCCTGGAGGAAAGGGAAAAGCCAAGAAATCTGATATGGCTTTGACCAGAGAGAAGCTTTAAGAGCTGCACACCAGGGCTGGATCACATAGCCGGTGGCTCCCACTGCCCTGCTCAGAGACCGGGGTGCCTCCGCTGCTGTGCTGGTGACGGCTTCCTCTGACAAGCACCCGCCTCCAGTGCCGTGGGGGCAGCACTGTTCTCATGCAGATGGAGTTCACACCCCGGGGAGCCGCCTTCCACCCAGGGCGATGGCTGTGAGTGAATAAACACCTCTGTAGTCAGACCACTCCTGGGCAGGTTCTACCACCTCCCAGAGGCCACCATCGGACTGAGCCCAGGTGTCCAAACAGGATCTGCCCTTCCGTGTACCGGGCGCTGACTCCCGGACAGCGCCACCCCCGCCCCGCCCCCCACCAGCCGCCCCAAACACCAGGCTTCCGATGACACTGGCACTGTGTCTCCCGATTCTGAGCTCGGGAATGTATGGACTCAGCCAGTGTTTCTGCAGCCCAGTGGGGTTGACCAGGGTCATCATGACTGTGCTCTGCTGGGCGAGAAGGTGCAGGCGGCTTTGTTCCTGCCCTGCTCCTTGAGGTAACAGCCCCCCGTGTCCTCTCATCTCTGCAATGCTGCATCGTCAGTGGTCCAACCTGACCAGCCTTAGAGCTGGGCGGTGAGACTCTCTTCGTGGAGGCAGACACTGCCAGCCCCCTATGCCCTGGGCTTGGAGGGGGAGCGTCCCAGGATCTCATTCCTGCCACAGCCAGTGGCCAGGTCCTGCCAGTTACAGACCCTGCCAGGTCCAAGTCAGGGGCACAGGTCCCACTAGTGAGCACTGTGCTGCCCAGGGCAGGGAGCACGGAGGTGGCCATCCTTGGGGATGACACAAGGGCCCCACCACCCTCACTCCTCCACTGGCACCTCTTGGGGCTGCCTCCCCAATCCACTGAAAGCCTTGTCTTGGGATCTGCTTCTAGGGAGCCCAACCGAAGGCAGCCCAGTATTGGTTTTTGATCTTGCCTTTATTTTGCGTCTTTAATCACAGCCTTAGAAGTATGCGCTTATATGAAGAACTGATTCTCGCATGATGTCAGATCGCTAAGGTGGAGAATTTGCTTTGAACAGTCACGCGACTCTACCCACCAGGAGGCTGGCTGGATGACAGATCACCTCTGGGCTCTTGACTACTGACCTACCTGGAATGTCTCTCGAAGGCAGCTCACCTTCCAAGAGCATTTAACAGAGTGAGTCTAACTTCCTGATGGTGGCAGTTCATCCTTACTTCTCTTTTGCTTGATCACTTTTGCAAGAGGTTAATGAATTTTATTAGTCTTCAAACAGCCCACTTTTGGCTTTATGGGTTTTCTCTACTGTACATTTATTTTCTGTCTCATTCTGTCTCTACTCTTCTATTTCTTTTTCTCTACTTTGTGGTTCTTCTGACTTCCGGACATGGTAGCTTTAAATCATTGAGTTTCAGCCTTTCTTCTTTTTTAATACATGAATTAAAAGCTTCACCTGCATCCTACAAGTTTGATATTTCTTGGTTTATCGTAAATGCCCCCAAAGGCATCTCAGTTTCCCCCAAGTATAGGGAAACCTTGGGCTCAGCAGTAAAGAATCAGCCAGCAATACAGGAGATGTGGGTTCAATCTCTGGGTCTGTAAGACCCCCTGGAGAAGGAAATGACAACCTACTCCAGTATTCTTGCCAGGGAAATCCCATGGACAGAGAAGGCTGGTGGGCTATAGTTCATGGGATCACAAAGAGTTGGACACGACTGAGCAACTAAACCACCGCCACCACTCATGGACTCATTGGGTCATGGCCTCATCTCCACCTAGAACTCTTAACTTCCTACCTTAGCAACAATCCAGGTGAAGATATCTGATATAACTGCTCCCTCCGACCACCTTTCCGATACCCTGCCTGTCCTTGCCAGCCCCCCGGAGCCCAGACCCTGCAAAGGTTCCTATGCTTACAGCAGGACTCAGTTTAACCTGGTCTTGCTAGTTGGTCTCAAAGAATGGCAACCCTATAAAATCGACAGACCAGGAAGGAAAACTCTTTTAAACTGTGTTTTCTAGAGGTAGAACCTGGGACAGGGTCCCTGGTGCACCTGAACTGTTGAGGGAGGGCTCTCAGCAAGGGAGGGGGTGAAGCAGAAGAGGAAGGAGGCCCCAGTAATGTGGTTCCTTTGTTGTTGCTGCTCTTCAGTAGCTAAGCCATGTCTGACTCTTTTCGACCTCATGGACTGTAGCACAACAGGCTTCTCTTTCTTCTACTATCCCCTGGAGTTTGCCTCAATTCACGTCCATTGAGACAGTGATGTTATCTAACCATCTCTTCCTCTGTCATCCCCTTCTTCTTCTGCCTTCAATCTTTCCCAGCATCAGGGTCTTTGCCAATGAGTTGGCTCTTCACATCAGGTGGCCAAAGTATTGGAGATTCAGATTTAGTATCAGTTCTTCCAATGAATATTCGGGGTTGATTTCCTTTAGAATGACTGGTTTGATCTCCTTGATGTGTTCCCAGCTGTGGCCTAATCCTTGGGGAGCCTCGAACACTGAGCTAGGCTTTAGAGTTACCTGCCTCCTGAGAAATCTGTATGCAGGTCAAGAAGCAACATTTAGAACCGGACGTGGAACAACAGACTGGTTCCAAATTGGGAAAGGAGTACGTCAAGGCTGTATATTGTCATCCTCTTATTTAACTTATATGCAGAGTACATCATTAGAAATGCTGGGCTGGATAAAGCACAAGCTGGAATCAAGACTGTCAGGATAAATATCAATAACCTCAGATATGTAGATGACAACACTCTTACGGCAGAAAGCAAAGAGGAATCAAAGAGCCTCTTGATGAAGCTGAAAGAGGAGAGTGAAAAAAACGGCTTAAAACTCAACATTCAGAAAACTAAGATCATGGCATCTGGTCCCATCACTTCATGGCAAATAGATGGGAAGAAATGGAAACAGTGACAGACTTTATTTTCTTGGGCTCCAAAATCACTGCAGATGGTGACTGCAGCCATAAAATTAAAAGATGTTTGCTCCTTGAAAGAAAAGCTATGACCAACCTAGACAGCATATTTAAAAGCCGAGACATTACTTTGCCAACAAAGGTCCGTCTAGTCAAAGCTATGGTTTTTCCAGTAGTCATGTAAGGATGTGAGAGTTGGACCATAAAGAAAACTGAATGCCAAAGAATTGATACTTTTGAGCTGTGGTGTTGGAGACGACTCTTGAGAGTCCCTTAGACTGCAAGGAGATCCAAACAGTCCATCCTAAATGAAATCAGTCCTGAATGTTCACTGGATGGACTGATGCTGAAGCCAAAACCACCTGATGCAAAAAACTGACACATTGGAAAAGACCCTGATGCTGGGAAAGATTGAAGGTGGGAGGAAAAGGGAACGACAGAAGATGAGATGGTTGGATGGCATAACCGACTCAATGGACACAAGTTTGAGTAAGTTCCTGGAGTTGGTGATGGACAGGGAGGCCTGGTGTGCTGCAGTCCATGGGGTCGTAAAGAGTTGGACATGACTGAGCGACTGAACTGAACCGAACTGAATCCCACCTTGGGGGAAATCTAGCCAGAAAAGGCCAGAAATCTAGCCTTTCCTATGGTGGTCTGTATCTGCCAGGTCAGGCAGACCCAGAGCCGAAGGAAGGTCCCCAGAAAAGTGGCAGTCGTGCAGTCAGCAGTCCCCACTTCCAATAGCTCTGAGGGCGGCTGGTATTGGAATTTCATCTACCACACAAGCCTGTTTAGCTGTGGACAAATCAAAAGCAAGGACTGTTGTGATGGCAAGGTTAGTAACTCCTGGAGTCTAAAACAGGAGCCCTGGCTTCAGATTCATGCTGCATTACGCTGCTCTTCCCACAAGAGCACCACCAGGCTGTGGGTTTGTCAGCTGGCCTCATTCATTCTGAAAACACAGCCTCACCCTTCTGCTCGTATGCATTGCGAAGCTAGTTTGGTATTTGTGATGCCAAATGTCACCCTCCATCCATCATTAACTGTAACCCAATGTCCCTGGGTCTCACTGGGCTGAAGGTACAAATGAGATCACACTGACGTTAACAGCCAATTAAGGCAGCTTGTTAGGTCTTTAACGGCACTCCTCACCCTTCTCTGCCGCGGCTCAGTTGTTTCTGGGGGCTCCCAGAGGGGGTCTTATATGTGCTTGTTAAAAACTCCAGCTGTCTCTGCTCACTCTGGGACTTACGGCCAGTGCCTGAGCCCACCGCCTTTGGTACCACCATCCATTGTTGTGTATGAAAGTTTTGATAGTTGCGGATAAGCCAAGATGAAAGTGAAGCCACAGAAATGTGTGTTGGGACTTTGCTCATTCATCAGTGACATGAGTAACTTCTCTCTGAGTCAGACACTAGTTTTTTGTTTTGGGTTTTGTTTTTTTTTTTAAGGTGTGGACCACTTTTTAAAAGTATTTATTGATTGAATTTGTTACAATATTGTTTCTGTTGTTTATGTTTTGTTTTGTTTTGTTTTGGACCTGAGGCATGTGGGATCTTAACTCCATGACCAGCCAGGGATCAAAATCACACCCCCTGCTTTGGAAGGAGAAGTCCTAACCACTGCACCACTGCACCACCAGGGAAGTCCCCAGATACTAGTTTTTGAATGACAGAAGAATACAGTATCAATTTTTTATACAATGTCATGACCACAGACACAACAAAACTTTCATATGTATTATTCACATTTTCTCGACTACTTTTTAAAGTTTAAACTCTGATATGAGCTGCAAATATTTTTCCTTTTGACTTATTTTGTCACACAAATGTTTTTCATTATGATCATTTTCATCTTTTCCTTTATAGCATCTGGATTTTGATTTGCCGTTAGAAACATCTTATCTTCCAAGGTTATAAAAAAAATCCTTTTTTTTTTTTTTTAGTTAAATCCTTAACTTTTTTGGAGTTAAAAGATTTTTTTAAAAACCTTTAAATCTTTGACCCATTTGGAGTGGATTCTGTGGTTTGCAGGGTGAGGGATGGATCAAGATTTATATATTTATTTTCAGGTGGCTACTTGAACAGCCCAGTTTTTGAATAGTTAATCTATTACTGACTGATTTGAAGTGCCTCCCTTTTTATCTGGGCTTCCCTGGTGGCTCACATGGTAAAGAATCTGCCTGCAATGTAGGAGATCTGGGTTCCATCCTTGGGGCCAGGAAGATCCCCCGGAGAAGGGAATGGCAACCCATTCCAGTATTCTTGCCTGGAGAATCCCATGGACAGAAGAGCCTGGCAGACTACAGTCCATGGGGTCACAAGAGTCAGACACGATGAGTGACTAAGCATACACACAAGAGACTTATTATATACTGCTCTGTTTTACATTTTCAGGTCGATTACTGGACTTTATATTCGGTTCTATTGGTCTATTGCCAGTGTCACACAACTTTAATTATTGAAGCTTTCTAAGATAGCAGACACATTTGGCTCTAATCACCCACTAATACAGTACTTTTTAAGACTCTTCCTATTTTGAAACAGTCTTTCCATGTAGACTTAACAATTCGCTGGATAATCCAGTTTCTAAAATCTGAACATTTTGATTTGTTTTGGGTTAAATTTCTAAATTAATTTCAACAGAAATGATGTCTTTATAATACTGACATGTTCTGCCCAATGACATGGTGTGTCTTTCTTTAAGTGTTCTACAGTGATATTTTAGAATTTTCTTCACATAAGCCTTGTACAACTCCTGTGTAAGTGCTTCACCTGTTATAATGTTTTCACAAGCAGCACCTGTTGCTATATCTTCGCTCTGGTTATTGTTTGTACTTATGAAAGTTGCTTGTTTCTATGTATCAACTTTGTATCAGCACTCCTTTGCTGAATTTTTGCATTGTTTGTTGTAGTTTTTCAAGTGATTCTCTTAAGTCCTTTCAGTTCAGCTCAGTCACTCATTTGTGTCTGACCTTTTGCGACCCCATGGACTGCAGCACGCCAGGCCTTCCTGTCCATCCCCAACTCCTGGAGCTTGCTCAGACTCATGTCCATCAAGCTGGTGATGCCGTCCAACCATCTCATTCTCTGTCATCCCCTTCTCCTCCTGCCCTCAATCTTTCCCAAGATCAGGGTCTTTTCCAATGAGTCAGTTCTTCTCATTGGGTGGCCAAGTATTGGAGTTTCAGCTTCAGCATCAGTCCTTCCAATGAATATTCAGAACTGATTTTCTTTAGGATTGACTGGTTTGATCTCCTTACGCCCTTTAGGGGAATGGTAATATCATCTGCTAAAGAGTTTTACATAAGAGTACAAGCAAAGCCATCAGGAAGTGGCAGCAGGGAGCTGGGTAAAACCCAAGCAACCTCCCAGGTCCCAGCCTGGGTATGTGGGGAGAAAACTTGGTGGCAGGTGTTATCTTTGGAGGAGAAGCAATTATCTGTTCAGTCAGGAGGTGGGGGTGGGCTTGGATTTGGAGGCAGAGTTTCTCTGGGAAAGGCTGAAGTTATGGGATAGTTTCCTTAAAACTTCCAGGGACTTCCCTGGTGGCTCAGACGGTGAAAGCATCTGCCTACAATGCGGGAGACCCGGGTTCGATTCCTGGATTGAGAACATCCCCTGGAGAAGGAAATGGCAACCCACTCCAGTATTCTTGCCTGGAAAATCCCATGGATAGAGAAGCCTGACAGGCTATAGTCCATGGGGTTGCAAAGAGTCGGACACGACTGAGCGACTTCACTTCACTTCCTTAAAACTGAAGGGACACTTAAGTGGTCCAGGGAAGTTGTCAGTGGGCTTAGAAAGCCCAGAGCATCATGGGAATGAGAAATGGGCATTTTGAGAGTTTGTCTTAACTGAGGACACTGCGGATGAAACACCAAGATTTAGCTGGCCCCGAGTATTGATCAAAATGTTGACTTGGGGGAATCCTCAGCCTTTTCTTACCTTTTTTGGTTAGTCTATTGTTTGTCTCCACTGTTATCCATCACCTCAGTCAGCTGTGATGTTAGAACATTTGGGAAATACTACCCTTCTCTGCTTTTATCTCAGAGGCCTTTCATAACTGGGAGCTCAGGGGAGGTCAAACAAAGACCAGTCTTTGGAGCAGAGCCTTCCAGAGAAACACTAGGACAAATGATGACAGTTGTTTGGAATTGAAGCCCATTCTGCTCCTTCTGGTGCCAGGACTACAGACTGTGATTTTTCAAGGCTACCACTGAGCTGGAGAGCAGGGAATGGGTCTAAAGTAGATCAAAATGCCACCAGATTTCTGTTCTTACCAAGATTCAGTCATATTTCTAAATGCACCCAAGGATGCTAGAAGCATTTGGTTAAGTTTCAGAGTTCCAAAACAAGTTGATTCTGACTGTTCTGGCCATTTTCCACTGCTTTTATGAAGGGCTGCACTTTCAGAGATCCTTACTCCCATTTTCACTGATGTCATTCTTCTTCTTCTTTTTTTTTTAAAATTCATCTTATTTTATCTGGCCAGAATTGCCTTGATAATAAATCCAGCTAAAAACCATACCAGAAGGAAGAGAGGGAGGGAGAGTATAGACCAGTATTCCTCATAAATGCAGATGCAATATTCTCAGCAACATATCATCAACTCATATACCCAGAACAGTACCACCAATGTCATCTTTGTCTCTGCTTCTCATTATACATCTGTCTGCCTTCCTAGTCTACGTGCCCACACTACGGTGATAATTTTATAATTCTCAGTCCAATCATTCCTTAACTGGACTCCCAAGTCTCTTAGTTCAATTTCCAGTGAGGGAAAATCTGATTCGATCCAATGGCCAACAGAGTGATGCTTCCTGCACCAGCCATCTGGGTCTGGGCTGGAAGACCAGGTGGCTTAGACATGGCCACCTGGCTTTCATCCCAAGCAGGGATTATGTTGGGAGGAAATGCAATAGAAAGCGAGAAAAGAAGCCTTGCATCTCTAATTTATATATATTTTTTATTTATTGGCTGCACCATGCAATATGTGGGATCTTGGTTCCCTGACCAGAAATCAAACCTGTGACCCCTGCAAGAGAAGCGCAGATCCTAACCACTGGACTGCCAGGGAAGCACCAGCCTTGTATTTCTAGAATAGACTTTGCAGTAAATTTGTCCCTCTGTGACCCCGTTCTCTCCTGCATATTCTCCAAACTTGTTTCCAGGAATGCAACTCTTCAAGGCACATCCCTCAGGACTAACCCAGCTCTCCCTTCCCACCTTTCCATCTTCCCTCAGGCCTCAGAAGTATGGCTTTTCCCTTCTTTTATTCTGCTTAGTTCTCTCCTTGCAGACCTATGGAGAATGGAGAAAAGTTCTCCCCCCCTCACTGTCCTGCCTCTCCTGAAACAAATGTACAAAGCCCTTCTTGTTTTGCAACAATGTTTGCTCTTTAAGGGAGATGGAGACAGGGTTTAATAAAAATTAAAAAATGCAGGCCATTTTCTTTTCCTCCACCTGCACGGTTCTTCTCAGAGGTTGTCTTGATCTTTGGGAGCTGTTACACCTTCACTCCCATCTGCTTTGTGTCTTGCCTTGCTCTTTGATTCAGGGGGTCTCCTGGCTCTCCAAAGGGTTGGTGATTCCTCACAACTCAGCATTATGTCCTAGTTTTTCTAGATATTCTGTCCTGAGAGTAACATCTGCTGCTGTTTTTAGGGCCCAAATCTATTGCTTGACTCATCCAATCTTTCACAATCAAACAGTTATCAGAAGGGCCACATGAGAGGCAAAGTGAATGATTTATCTCAGCGTTGGCCGTTGGTCTGTGTAGCATGTAACGTCCCATCCCCCTGGGCCCACAACTGAAGTCACTTGTACCTTGAATAAACTCTTCCTGTCCAGGCTGAAGGCTCCACCTCAAACATCAATTTCTCTCTTCCTGAGGACTCTGTCTGGTCACAGGATATTCTTGGCTACCAGACAGATGGTCATCTGGAAGTGCTGGAGAGTGAATCCTCCCGGGAGCACCCTTCACCAATGATAGATGGAGGGAGATGAAAAAGTGTCCCAGCTTCCTCTGGTGGGACAGCTCTGAAGTATGTGTTGGAGACAGTCTCCTAGCAGGACTGAACCCCCGTTGTTCATAACATTAGCCTTTTCATGAACATCCTGAATTGGGGCTTTCCTGCCCCTTCCTTCCTTGATGGTTCACAGTATTTCTTGTCTCAGCGCTGCCTTTTGGAAGAACGCAAACCAAGAGAGTTTGACAAATGTCTTCACTCAGAGTCACTGAAGAACTGACGCCTGGTGACAGAGCCATGGTGGAGAAAAGGAGGCTGTGGTTACTCCTTTGTCCAGATACACCTCTGCCCGGGATGTCCACATTCTAGTATAAGACTGAACTGGGGAGATATCTTGAAGTTTGGAGAGAAATCAGGGGACCAAGGTTGAACTCTGACTGCATCCTGAGGTCACTAAGATCTTACCAGGAGAGAACTGCATCTCATCAGAGCTTGTCAGGAAGTTTCCACAAGGCATGAACTGCTGGCATGTCAGTCTCATGCAAAGACTCTACTGTACAAAGGAAAAATATGTATGTCCTTTTAGGGCAGCATAAGGGACACTGATGTAATCCAATAACCCCTGAGCCAATTATTATTGCATTCAAGTCAACAACCACTGAAGAGTCCTCATGTTTTTGTAAGAGCTTGAAGTTTGGAAGATGATGATGAGAACAACTCCTACCATCTTGATGAGTTGTAAGGCTGGTGGAGGGTGCCCTCTTGAACACAATGGCTGATTATGAAGTCAAAGAGGGAAAAGTATTGTGGGTGTCCATCCAGGTGGTTAATGGGGTTATAACGAGCACCAGCTGCTACAGAGTTAGAGACACTTTGGAGAAAATGATCCAGGTCCTCAGATACACACTTCAAAGAACAAATGGGAAGTTACTGATGCAGTTATGTACTCAGATCTTTTATATGGTCTTCAAAGGAGAGGTTCTGCAAGCGCATGCTGGTGTTTCTGGAGAAGGAACCATGGGTAGGATTGAAGAGAGGAAAGGCACTGCAATGCTACCACTCATGTCCAAGAAATAGAGGAATACATTTGTTGTTGTTGTTCAGTCGCTCAGTCATGTCCAACTCTTTGCAACCCCATAGACTGCAGCATGCAGGGCATCCCTGTCCATCACCAATTCCCAGAGTTTACTCAAACTCATGTCCATTGAGTCAGTGATGCCATCCAACCATCTCATCCTCTGTCATCCCCTTCTCCTCCTGCCTCAATCTTTCCCAGCATCAGGATATTTTCAAATGAGTCAGTTCTTTGCATCAAGTGGCCAAAGTATTGGAGTTTCAGCTTCAGCATCAGTCCTTCCAATGAATATTCAGGACTGATTGATCTCCTTGCTGTCCAAGGGACTCTCAAGAGTCTTCTCCAATACCACAGTTCAAAAGCATCAATTCTTCAGCACTCAGCTTTCTGAGTACAACTCTCACATCTATACATGACTACTGGAAAAACCATAGCTTTGACTAGACAGATCTTTGTTGGCAAAGTAATGTCTCTGCTTTTTAATATGCTTTTTAATAGGCTGATCATAACTTTTCTTCCAAGGAGCAAGTGTCTTTTAATTTCATGGCTGCAGTCACTGTCTGAAGTGATTTTGGAGCCCCCAAAAATGAAGTCTCTCACTGTTTCCATTGTTTCCCCAACTATTTGCCATGAAGTGATGGGACCGGATGCCATGATCTTAGTTTTCTGAATGTTGAGTTTTAAGCCAGCCTTTTCGCTCTCCTCTTTCACTTTCATTGAGAGGCTCTTCAATTCCTCTTCACTTTCTGCCATAAGGGTGATGTCATCTGCATTTCTGAGGTTATTGCTATTTCTCCTGGCAATCTTGATTCCAGCTTGTGCTTCATCCAGCCCGGCATTTCTCATGATGTATTCTGCGTATAAGTTAAATAAGAGGATGACAATATACAGCCTTGACGTACTCCTTTCCTAATTTGGAACCAGTCTGTTGTTCCATGTCCAGTTCTAACTGTTGTCTCTTGACCTGCATGCAAGTTTCTCAGGAGGCAGGTCAGGTGGTCTGGTATTCCTAACTCTTTCAGAATTTTCCACAGTCTGTTGTGATCCATACAGTCAAAGGCTTTGGCATAGTCAATAAAGCAGAAGTAGATGTTTTTCTGGAACTCTCTTGCTTTTTTAATGATCCAGTGATGTTGGCAATTTGATCTCTGGTTCCTCTGCCTTTTCTAAATCCAGCTTGAACATCTGGAAGTTCACAGTTCACATATTGCTGAAGCCTGGCTTGGAGAATTTTGAGCATTACTTTGCTAGCGTGTAAGAAAAGTGCAATTGTGTGGTAGTTTGAACACTCTTTGGCATTGCCTTTCTATGAGATTGGAATGAAAACTGAACTTTTCTGTCCTGTGGCCACTGCTGAGTTTTCCAAATTTGCTAGCATATTGAGTGCAGCACTTTCACAGTATCATCTTTTAGGATTTGAAATAGCTCAATTGAAATTCCATCACCTCCACTAGCTTTGTTTGTAGTGATGCTTCCTAAGGTCCACTTGACTTTGCATTCTAGGATGTCTGGCTCTAGGTGAGTGATCACACCATCACGGTTATCTGGGTCTTGAAGATCTTTTTTGTATAGTTCTTCTGTGTACTCTTGCCACCTCTTCTTAATATCTTCTGCTTCTGTTAGGTTCATACAATTTCTGTCCTTTATTGTGCCCATCTTTGCATGAAATGTTCCCTTGGTATCTCTAATTTTCTTGAAGAGATCTCTAGTCTTTGCCATTCTACTATTCTCCTCTGTTTCTTTGCATTGATCATTGAGAAAGGCTTTCTTATTGTTCCTTGCTAGTCTTTGAAACTCTGCATTCAAATGGGTGTATCTTTCTTTTTCTCATTGCCTTTAGCTTCTCTTCCTTTCATAGCTATTTGTAAGGCCTCCTCAGACAACCATTTTGCCTTTTTGCATTTCTTTTTCTTGGGGATGGTCTTTATCACTGCCTCCTGTACAATGTCACAAACCTCTGTCCATAGTTCTTCAGGTACTCTATCAGATCTAATCTCTTGAATCTATTTGTCACTTCCACTGTATAATCGTAAGGGATTTGATTTAGGTCACATCCAATCCTTAAGGTGGACTATTATTCCCCAGAGCTTGAAATTTCCTAACACAGCAAGAAGACACGGGCTTGTTAGGGAGAGAGTGACTTCACAGGTGAGATGCTGCTGTTGGAGGCCAGCCCTGCTCCGCCCTCTCTGGTGCTGAGTCCTCCTGTCAGTCGGGGTTCCTGGTCTCCTTTTCAGCTCAACTGTCTCACCCAGTCCTGGTTCTGCCTGTGCTCTCAGAATGAAGATTGACTTTCACGTCCTGTCTTACTCCCATCTCCTCTAAAATGATAATTTGGTTATTTTCTAAAGGAGATTTAGAACAAATGGTTTCAATTTGTAGATATGAAATTGGAAAACCTGAATTAATCTTGGTCTTCCTCCCACCTCCAAGAGGAGAAGGAACTCCCTTCCTCCAGGTTTTTTGGTTTTGTTTCTTTTTTTTTGTCACTTTATTTATTTATTTATTTTTAATTAACTTATTTTTTAATCGAAGGATAATTGCCTTACAGAGTTTTGTTGTTTTCTGTCAAACATCAAGAAGAATCAGCCATAGGTATACCCATGTTCCCTCCCTCCCGAACCTCCCTCCCATCTCCCTCCCCATCACCCCTCTAGATTGTCACAGAGACCCTGTTTGAGTTCCCTGGGTATTTTACATATGGTAATGTAAGTTTCCATGTTATTCTTTCCACCCTCTCCTCCCCTCTTCCCATGTTGTCCATAGGTCTGTTCTCTGTGTCTGTTCTCTATGTGTATTTCTCCATTGCTGCCCTGAAAATAAATTCATCACTACCATCTTCCTAAATTCCATACATATGTGTTAGTATATGATATTTATATTTCTCTTTCTGACTTACTTCACTCTGTATAATAGGCTCTATGTTCATCCAACTCATTAGACCTGACTCAAATGTGTTCCTTTTTATGGCTGAATAATATTCCATTGTGTATATGTACCACATCTTCTTTATCCATCCGTCTGTTGATGGACATCTAGGTTGCTTCCATGTTCTAGCTATTGCAAATTGTACTGCAATGAACATTGGGGTACTTATATCTTTTTCAATTTTGGTTTCCTCAGGGTATATGCCTAGGACTGGGATTGCTGGGTCATATGGTGGTTTTATTCCTGTTTTTTTAGGGACTTTCCATACCATCTTCCATAGTGGCTGAATCAACTTACATTCCCACCAGCAGTGCAAGAGGGTTCCCTTTTCTTCACACCCTTTCCAGCATTTATTGTTTATAGACTTTTTATGATGGTCATTGTGACTGGTGTGAAGTGGTATCTCACCGTAGTTTTGATTTGCATTTCTCTAGTACTGAGTGATGTTGAGCATCTCTTCAAGTATTGTTAGCCATCTGTATGTCTTTTTTGAAGAAATGTCTGTTTAGGTCTTTTTTCCCACTTTTTGATTGGGATTTGTTTGATTTGTTTTTCTGGTTGTATGAGCTGCTTGCATATTTTGGAAATTAATTCTTTGTCAGTTGTTTCCTTTGTTATTATTTTCTCCCATTCTGAGGGTTGTCTTTTCACCTTGTTCACAGTTTCCTTTGCTGTGCAAAAGCTTTTAAGTTTAATTAGGTCCCACTTGTTTATTTTTGCTTTTCTTTCCATTACTCTAGGAGGTAGGTCATAGAAGATCTTGCTTTGACTTATGTCATTGAGTGTTCTGCCTATGCTTTCCTCTAAGGGTCCTCCAGGTTTTTGACTAATTCTGCATCCCACCTTGCAGAATTTGGAGGATGGAAGGGGAGTAGAGATCACCTTTCTGCACAGGCTGACAGGCAGCCTCCGGTTGGCCCCTGTGTTTGCAGTGATGGGTCTGAGGGCACTGTGCCGGTGGCACTGGTGAGGTCAGAGCTGGTGAGGTCAGCACACCCTGACCTGCTGCTGCAGTGGTGTCGTCCAGCAGTGGCCCCTGACTCCCATACCTCCAGCTCCTCCCCAGATTTTCTGAGCACCAGAGTCCCTGATTAAATGCACCTGGAGTATTGTCCAGCACAGAAAGTGGCCTAGGGAAGGAAGCAGGGGGTCACAGAATAGCAGATTCCTAGTCTGTGTCTGGGTGCTCTTCAGCTCCCCATGGAGTTAATTAGCTTGCTGGTATATCCTCCCCATTCCCCTCTACCCCAGGCTCAGCCCCACCGCTCTCAGCACTTCTAGGAATATCTATTTACTCCTCTTCCTGCTGGCCCATTATCCTGGTTGCTCTTTCTGTATAACAAACCACACCCCAAACTTAGTGACACGAAATAATTCTATGATGCCTGTTGTCAAGGCCTAGTGTGTCTTGTCTTTGCTCCACAGTGTTTGGAGTTCTAACTGCAAAGACCTAATGACCAAGGGTGACTTAATAACAGCTGGGGGAGAAAATCCCCTAGAGCCTGGTTACTTACAGGTTTGAGAGTTGATGTGGGGTTGGAATGTCAGCTGGGACTATTGATGAACAGTATTTAGGAGACAGGGCAAGAGTCGATAGGTATATCATCTATAAAGCATGGCCGAAGTGAGAGAAGTGGCAGAAATTTGCAAATGAGAAAGGAATTCAGAATCACCGAGATTGGTGAAGATTCAAAGCTGAGGCTGGCTCTCTAGGTGAGGCCGGAAATAAGTCGCAGAACTATATCCAGAACTCTTGCCAGAGCTGCACTCCAAGTCATCAGGAATTGCTTGTATTGTGATCACTGTACTTTCTTTGAGGAGGAGGAGTTTGTGAAATCCATACAGGAAAGTGTTCCCTCAAAAATGTTTTGTTTTTTTTTTTCCAAAAAGTTGGCCCTTTAAGCAGATGGTGAGCTTCTATTATCGTGGAAAAACTCATCCATGTGGCCCGGCTCCTTTCTGGACAATGGCAGATAAATGAGCCGGAATTGTTTCAGCACCTGCATGATGTATGTCTAGTCCAGGACGCTGCGAGGAGGTGTCATTGATGAAGTGGGCACCTCATTATCTTGGCTGTTGTTCCAGGAATCAAAGCTATTCTCAGCGCCCATGCCTCATCCCGCATAACTCAGCCACAATAAGGGGAGAAGTGAGAAAATAGGTGATGAAATGAATAGCACATTATCAGGACCGCATTTCCTGTGAGCCACTGACTCTTTTTATTTTGATATTTTCATTACCAAGGTAATACTTGATCATCTTATTATTGCCAACAATGAGAAATGTATCAGGTGACAGACCCTCTCCCATCTCCAGCCCCACTTCTGGGATGAGCCACAATCTCACGGTACAGAACAGCTGGAGAGAGGTACCCAGGCACACTCATGTGTGTAAAGATGAGACACGTGCATCTGGTTTTGCCTTTGCTACCCTCCCATCTATCCCTGCCCTCTCCCCTTCATCAATGTTTTATTCTTTGGATGGTCGCACGGAATTCCATTGTGTGGATGTCTTGTATGTGATCCATTCCCCTTTTGGAGAGTTAGCTTGTACAAATATTTAAACAGTGGACATCTGTGTACATAACTGTGCATTTATGAGACAATCTCGGCTAAAATGAATTGCTAGAATCAGAATGACCAGGTTCAAGGGCATGCATATTTTTACCCACCCTCTGAATCAAGCCAAAAAATTGTATTTCATTGTTGCTTTCATTTGCATTTCTTTTAGAATTAGTTACAGTTAAGCTCCCCCCACCACCACATCTATTGATCATTTGCATTTTCTCTGTGAATTATGTGGAAATAAACAAAGACTAACTGAATGAGAACAAGTAAAGGTGACTTATTCAGAGCTTTCAATAGCAAGGGCATCAGCCATCATTATTTGTGTTTGGCAGAGACTTGAAGGCAGATAGGTGGGCTGGAAACCTTTACAGCAGAGAAAAGAGGCAGCTTCAGGTCGGGTGTGCCCAGACCAGGGCTTCTGAACTGGGGAGGCTGGAGGGAGGTGACCAGCCATGAGCATCCCCTGTGGCTGGTCCCAGAGTGTGGCTTCTCTGCTTGGTCCCAAGTTGATTCAGGGGCCTAAGTCAGGGAAGCTGTCAGTGATTGAATACATCTCGGTTTTGGGAGTTGATTGCCACAGAGGGTCTTATTTGGCTTCCTGGACCAGCTGCTGCAGACTGTGGGAGATAGTTGTATTTTTATGGACAGTCGAGCCATAATCCATTAGTATATCCAGTCTCTCAACTGCTTTTTCATTTCCTTTTCTTTTGGGCTGTTGATCTTTCTTCCTGGCAGTTTGAGGGTTCGGAGGAGGCACCATAGGTGGCTTCAATCTTAGCAATTTCGTGGTGTAATTAACACGAAACCCATTTCTGTTGGGCTTGAGGGAGACATTTCAGGACGAGGCAGCACGTGTGTACATGTCTCTCCTGCAATGCGGTGTTCCATTACTCAGGAGAAAAAGGCGAATTTCAGCTCTGCAAGATGAAATGCTCTGCAGAGACCAAGCAAAGCTGCCTGGTTCTTGTAGGAGGTGTGTATAAGGTTGGGAGGCGGTGGGCTGGTCAGGACAGTTTATGGCAGCTTCACAGAGTTGGGCAGGATGGACTCTCCAGGACACTATGCACTATGGTGCCTTCGGAGGGGAAGATGCCACTTGGCCTTTCTCATCACTGGTGCTGCTGTGCCCAAGGCCCGCAGCTGGAGGTCTGGGAACCCTCATCCTGCTCTCAGGCTAGAGATGAACATAAATATTTCACATCCATCAATCTTCCATCTTGGGAGAGCGAGCATTGAGTCACTCACTGAAAAGTCTACATGCGTCTCTTTTGGGGGGCATCAGCATGAGATGAAGAAAGGTTAGATCCATGACATCAGCTACCTTCCACCTGGTAGCCTAGAAAGGCCCCCTTTGATGGACATCTGCAGTTCCCCATCCCTTTAGAGGTGAAGGATATGCAGATATGCAAGCCACTGACCTGCTCCTTGACAGGACTTACCCTCTCCTCACCCCACAGGTCTTTGAAGGAGAGGGTACTCTGCCTGACCTCGTCCTCTGCCCCTCCATCAGCCTTTGATCTCCCCTGAGGATCTGCTTCTGGGGAAGCATTGTGTTAGTTGCTCAGCTGTGTCCAGTTCCATAGACTATAGCCCACCAGACTCCTCTGTCTATGGAATTCTCCAGGCAAGAATACTGGAGTGGGTTGCATTCCCTTCTCCAGGGGATCTTCCTGACCCAGGGACTGAACCTAGGTCTCCTGCATTGCAGGCAGATTCTTTACCAACTGAACCACTGGGGAAGCCCTGAGGAAGTGGGCTTCATATAGCATCCAGATCCCTATATCCGTTACAAATTTGTTGCCTGGCTTCCGGCAAGTCATACACTCTCCTGACCTCTGCCCACATCTAGAAAATGAGAGTAAGGACTAAGTTATTTCTAAGGACCTTTAAAGAATTAAAACACCATGATTCCATTTAAATTGTGTTTCTGTATGATATTTCCTCTAGGGAAAGTCTTAATTCGGGACTCATGCATGACTTTCAGGTGGTCAGTGAACCCCTGGAAATTGTATGCAAAGTTGTGGATGTGATTTTTTTTTCCCCCTGGGGAAAGAGTTCACAGTTTTTATTAAATTTCTAAAGACTCCATGCATGTGCGCTCAGTAGCTCAGTCATGTCTGACTTTTTATGACCCCATGAACTGTACCCAATCAGGCTCCTCTGTCCGTGGAATTTTCCAGGCAAGAATACTGAAGTGGGTTGCAATTTCCTCTTCCAGGGGATCTTCCCAACCCAGGGATCGAACCCTTGTCTCTTGCATCTTCTGCATTGACAGATAGATTCTTTACCACTGAGCCACATGGGAAGCCCTAAACTTCACACACCCCGTCAAAAGTTAGCGACCACGCTTTTCAGCTTGTTGTATATAAACATCAGAAGGGCTGTGGAAAGAGCATGGTCATATTCCCCTAAATATGAATCCGGTGAGATGAATGATTTCACTAAAACCATTTAATACTTATTTTAAAAGAGTATAAAGACATATGTGCTAATTATAGTTTTACAGCTGAGTAAATCCATCCTCCTTGCTCAGTCTTCAACAGCCTTGTCTCTCAACCCTAGTCTTTTGTAGGTTCAGGCTCTTTTGACTTTGCAATCAGGATTTAATATAGACTATTTTTTTTTTCCAGACAGTGTTGAATCAGCCAGCTGGGCTTGACTAGAGAAGAAAATATGTTTTGTTTGTGATGAATAAAGACTATGAGGTGCACTTACTTGAGTTTCTCCCCATGTTCCTCTCCTTTCCTCTCTTTTCATTCAAAGACAGACAGGTACACATACAATGGTGAGTGTCCAAAAATCTTCCTAGAAGCCTTTCCCAAGTGCAAGATTCAATATCTGGTATCAACAAAAATAGCCTGGGCTGATCACAGCTCAGTCCCACTTGTTATGCACACAGTAGGTCAATGAATTATGAGCCAAACAGCTGCTTCTCTTTACAGAACCATTAGGTCCCCCGGGTGAAGCTCACGGTGGAGGGAGGTGTTGGCAGGCACAGAAGTCTCTTCTTGAGAAATGAAACATTTCCTCTTGTGCATCTGGGTCAGCCATGGACACATCCTCTCATAAAGGATATTTTATGAACCTGAATAATAAGAATTTATATAAATATACATACACAAACTCACACAATGCATATGGAGGTCATAAAGAACTAGTAAGTAATGGGGAATTAAATGCATTGAAGGGTTCAGCCAGACTTATAAACCAAGAGAGAGGAAGGCTTGAGTATTTGTGATGTCACCTTGATATTGAAAGCTATTTATGTCTTTCAACAAGCTTCTGTGGACATAAGGGTTGAAAGCTTTGGAGGGAGTTTGGACCCCCAAACTCTGATGCAGCCCAAATGTCTCACTCTCATGAGTGAGTGAATGAGTTTGTTCATTAATTTATTAAATATGTGTTCATCAGATGCCAAGACTTACACCTACCCCTGATTCAAGCAGACTTCCCTGGTGGCCCAGTGGTTAAGACCTCGACTTCCAATGCAGGCGGTGCAGGTTCAATCCCTGGTCAGGGAGCTAAGATCCCAGAATCCTCATGGCCAGAAAACCAAAACATAAGACAGAAACAATATTGCAATGGATTCAATAAAGACTTTAAAAATGGGGAAAAATGCTGATTCAAATGTTGATTTCTGCCTCATGGGACTTACAGTTTGGAAATGGGGACTGATATAAACTAGTAAACAAACACGTGAATATCTAATTACTGATTGTGAAGAGAGTGATTTGTGAGGTGTGTGGTTTCTGAAGAAATTAGGAAAGATGAGAGGAGCAGGGCAGGGAGGGTGAGGGAGCTCCCCCCGGGGCCATCAAAGTCTCGGGGAGGATGGCTGTGTCCAATCCCGCCAGGAACTCTGGAGTCAGTCGTGGCTGGGGTTTGTGTTGCCCGAGGAGAAGAGCTGGGCTTTCACAGGCACCTATGGTGATGTCAACTCCAGGCATGCTGGCTCTCAGGGGACAAAGTAGCTCCAGTGGTTTAATGGTCATCCTCTGAAGAAGAGTCCTAGGTGTGAGCTGTGGGAGGTGGAGGGCACCCAAGCTGGGGAGGGACAGGGCTGGAATAGATCTGTTCTGAGTGTCGACTGCGTCCACCCCGGGCTCTGGAGGTGATGGGAATCAACCAGATAAGGCGATGCTGGAGGCTGGGGGTAGGGTAAGGGCATTTGAGGCTGAGAATAAATCCTGTGAGAGTCCTTGAGGCAGAAGGAGACTTGAGCAACCTCGGAACGGGCAGCTGGACGAAGAACAGGCACTGATGTAGGTGAAGTGTGGTTGACAATGCATGTGAAGCTTCTGCTCAAGTTAGGCACAGAGTCCTGGCTTCAGTGATCCCTGCTCTTGTATGTGCATGGTGGTGAGGCGCAAAGTCGGAGGAAACAAGCCATTGACTGGGCTCAGAAAGGGACCAGTGGAAACAGAAAACTGCACAAGTAGACATCAAGCCTTCAGCTTACTGGACTGCTGCCCCAACAAAGGCAGTGGTGGCTGGGACTCCAGCTACAAGTGGTGCCCTGAAAGACCCAAACCTGATGCAGGCTCACTGCTTGAATCAGAGGATGCTATAGGCTGAGAAACAAGGGCAGGAACCAAATAAGACAAAACCTGAGTGGTCATGTTGTATACCATGCAGAAATCTACATTACAAACATCTGGCCTCCAAAATGGCAAGTGTTTTGGACAACAGGAAAATGAAGTTGCTGTTGTCGGTAAGCCTGTGTTACAAGCAGGAACTTTCATTGTTTAATTGTCGCAGAGACCATGTGAAGCAGATTTACATATGAAATCACTGAGCCTTGAAGAATTGAAGTAAATTTCCAGAGGTCAGAAGTCACAGTTAGCATCAGACCTATTGATATTTCCAGAACCCATGGTGTTAGCCCCTTTGTGATCTTCAAGCATCCAGACAAGGAGCAAAAGAAGAAGGTACAGCACTAACCTCACTGCCTGACCATGCCATGTTCCAGGGAGGTTCTACCGCAGGTTGAGGGAATAAGCTGAGATTCAGTCACATCTTCCTTCACAGGGGAAGTCGAAGAAAAGGACTGTCCAACACGTGGAAAGATAAGTCCAGTGTCCTCTTCTCCAAAGACTGCTGGATAAAAAATGTGTTCTTGGCAACCGAGAGAGAAAAGGAAAGAAGGGAGGGAAGCTGGCGGGTTTGAGCTTTACCTGTGACTATATTCTCAGGTTGAAGCATCTTTCTCTGCCAGGTCAATATCAATTACTTACCAACTTTCTTTCTTTCTCGACAACCATCACGTGAGGATGTAAACCGTGACTCAGGAAACCAAATTTTGATGCTTGGTATCATCTGTGACCCTATTCTCTCTACCAAAACCATCTATTCATTTAACAAATATGTATTTTTTCCAGGGATTATATTGTTCATTTCAGGAATATTATTGAGCACGTGCTCCAGCATGGGTGTTGTACTAGGTGCTGGGAATTTCACCTCTAAGAAGACAAAGTCCCTTGACCTCATAGAAATCACATGCTCACAGGGATGGGTTGACAATGGACAAACAAGTACACCAGTCACAAGATTCTTGTCAGTTTCAGCAACTTGGAGGCTGGCAGCACCATTTACTAAGATGAAAAAGACCTGGAAATTATCAAATTAAGAATGTCAGAGATCAAAGTTTCTTGCTGGATATCTTGAGTAGGTAGGGATAGATGCATCTAGAGCTCCAGGGAGAGGGGTCTGTTTGAACTGGAAACAAACCAGGGGGAGCATCAGTATGTACTTGGTTTGGGGATTCATGGGTTATATTCTACTAAAGCTATATTATGTGTCACCATTGAAGGAAACAGGGTTAAGTAGTCTATGGGATTCGCAACTGCTTTTGCAACTGCCTGTGACTATAATTATTTCAAAATTAAAAGCTAAAAAAAAAAAAATCCACGGGGCCAGATAAGATTCCTTAGGGATAAATAAAGAAGGGAACATGTGATAAAAGACTTCAAATTTACCGCATCCTGGAAAACCCAGAAATGTAGATTCACACTAACTCTGGTCTGTGTGAGCTCAGGTCCTCCAAAAAGTGGATGTCAAGAGGAGATGAGATGGGCAGAGCATCTGGGGAGAACATCTGTGAATGGTGAAGGGAGCCCAGAACGTGGAGAGCATATTCAGATACCCAAACAGACTTGACTGCCGAATGAAGGCGGTGGAGGGAGATGATCAAACTGCAAGCAAGCAGCTCGGGAGATATCAGCCAGGCCCACAGAAAGGCCTTGAGTCCACATTACCCCTTGAACCAGTTACCCCTGAAAGGAGCCCCATCTCCACTGGAATGAGCCTGAGCGATCAGTCTTTGGGAGCAGCCCTGAGAAGCATGGTGCCTTGGGGACATGCCTGGAGCCTTCCTCCCACACCATGCTCAGGACAACAGGATCCCAGAATTTGCTGTCCATGCAGCCCTGAGTCTGCTTCCTGGGTCTGCCCTGCTGAAGGGACACAGGGCTGTGACACACAGCCCAGGCCCCAGAGGTCATCAAGGAACAGCTGTTTGCAGGAGGTGTTGGGAAGGGTTGGGCTGGGGGTGTTTTCAGGTCCACATCCGGGCATTTCTCAGTGAAGAAGGAGCTGGAGGCAGTGGGAAGAGGTGATAGGTCCCGTGCAGAAGATTAGCCAGCCCTGCATCCCAGTGTGCCCCGGGGACTCAGAGGGCCCAGGATCCTATAGGCAAACCTGGCCTTCCAGGTCATTTCACAAAGAATATTTTCAAGGTAGGAGGATAAACACGTTTCATCAAAAGCTTGATGGATGTTTTAAATATTTAGACAATGACATGGGGGCCTTCACCTATACCTTGAACTTGGCCCTGCCAATGTTAGAACCACATAAGGGAAGCCTTGGCTATATTTCCCTGAAAAATTCATGTATTGACAGAAGATGACACTCAAAAGATATAAGAATTTTAAGAACTGGCAAGTAATATAAGTTTATATACACATATATGTAATACATATACATCTTTTTAAACTTCTAGATAAGATATATATACTGTGCTGTGCTTAATTGCTCAATCATGTCTGACCTCATGGACTGTAACCCCCCAGGTTCCTCTGTCCATGGGGATTCTTCTGGCGAGAATACTGGAGTGGGTTGCCATGCCTTTCTTCAGGGCATCTTCCCAATCCAGGAATCGAACCCAGGTCTCTTGCACTGCAGGCAGATTCTTTACCAGCTGAGCTATCAGGGAAGCCCAAATAAGATAGATGTATGTACCTTATATATGAGATATATGATTGTATAATATAGTATATATCTTATAATAATTGCTCTCCAAGTAATATAATTGTAGTTAATCAAGTCATTCTAATAATTTTTGAATAATTTTGGAAATTGTTAATTTGTGTAACTCAGTTGTCACTAACTAAATGATGCCTTGCCTTCATGATTTAACACAGGAAAGCTCATCAAACTCTCTCTTACTAAGTTGGAGTTCATTAGGTTCCCAGCTCCTGGGTTGTTTTTTCAGCTACAAGGAACCTTGCATTGTAGCCTACATATCCACTGTGGCCAGGACCTGGAGCCTCAGCTCCTGATGGCAAGGCCACTTGTGTGCCTGTCCTGCAGCCTGCTCTGTGGCCCCCTCCATGCTGACCTGCCCCAGGGTGATGGACAGGACTGCCCAGGCCCTGTCGCCCTGAAGCTACCTCACCTCGGTCTGCACGGAGCTGTCCGGGGCCACCTACCTCTGCACCGACCCTGTTCCCAGATCCTACTACCTCTCTCCATGGCTAAGTCTAGCTATGCTTATTTCCAATCAGACTAGAAATATTTCAGGAGCCGTTAGTCCAGGCAGTGCAGTGCTTATCAGACAATCTCATCTTGCATTCACACCTGGACTTCATGTGATGCCAGATGGTTACTGACCTCAGAATCTCCCAGGATAAAAATCCCAGTAGAAAGAGTCAATGACAAACTAGACCACATGGAGGATGGATGGATCTCATTTGTTGAGTTGCCCTGATTCCCGCTGCCTGGCATGGGGCTGGTGTTCAACAGATCTTGACTGATTGACACAACTCTTACCCCATCAATTCAATGGCATCACAAGGATGATTTAGCGATGGGTCTGCCATACCCTCAAAAGCACCCGGCTCTGGGAATATAAACAAAAGGCCTTTATACATGAGGCTGCCAATCCTCAGTGGTTTGGATTATACTTCTCTTTTCCCCTTTTGAAACTCTATCCTTCTCTTTAAAAGAAAAAAACAACTTGTATTTGATGGATTAAAACTTTCAAGTTTCAATGAGGGCTCTAGAGATGCAGACTGAAAGGATGCAGTACAGCTGAGTTTACAATTCAGAAAGGAATGGAGCTGAGATAGGGATTTGATACAAATATTTCCTCCCCCTCTCCCCATCAGAGAGCATAGTCTTGGAAAACTCTGCACGTTAGGAGGGTCTGGGTCTTAGCTCATCTCAAATGTAGCCAGTAGCTCCATGAGATGAATGTTTTTGGTAATTGATCCTACTCACAAATTAGATGCAATAATTTTAAGGTTGGTGGATCAACTAAACAAGCATGAGAATCGGTTCTTAGTTGGACATAAAAAGAGAAAGAGAGTTCATAAGGATATTTGGAAAGCTCAGGGACAATGAATTCTCAGCGGAGGTGTCGAAAGTGTATCTGACATTGGAACTCAAGGAGCCCAAAGCTGGGAGGGGTGGGAGAGCTGAGCGTCCACAATAACAAAGCCCAGAGACCTGTTCCAAATCAAAGCAGACAGATCAGATAGCACATGGAGGGGGAGAGGAAAGCAGACGACCCTTTCTATTGTCCACATGCTCAGCCTGCATTATTCAAAGACAGACTTAATATGTATCAGCATTCCAGTAAACAGGGTAAGCTTGCTAATAACAGTGCAATTCAGCGATCGCTACCCCAAATAAATACATTAGAAATGTCATTACTCTAATCAGATTAACTGCTGTCCTTCATGTTATGCTTTGAATAATCATTACTGCTATTCTTAGTGAATTTGGCGTGTCTTACCTCGCCTAGAAATGAACTGAAGAAATGGTGTTTCTCTAGTATTTTTGTTCTTTAAATACATTTCTTAAGCGTTTTTAAAGGCATTGTTTTTTCTTCCCACGTAGGTGACTTCATCTGATAAGACCAGCAGTGTTCGTTTTCACAATTTCTAGCACCAGGATATAATTTTTATTCTGGATTTTATTATTCATTACAGTGGTTCATGTCTTTTATGAGAACAATTGCTATGATAGGTTAAATGTCATTATTTTCAAAACTACCCTCAGAGATTAGCTGCTACATCACCTTCTGGACACTTACACTTGAATATCTGAACCATAGCCCATAACTGTATTATTCACTAGGCTGATTCTTCCTGCTAATAATGCCTGTAAATGCTTTTGTCAATAGCCAGGGATCCGCTCCCAGGAAGCAAAATGTCTCTACCCATTTCGGCTTTGGGTGACAGCTGGGATCTTTTGTAAGTAAATTGAGATCTAGTGATGAGTTTATTTTCTATTGTAGTTAATTCAGGATGTGAAGGCTATTAAAATTCAGACTTGTGCTATCTGATGTTCAACATTTTTTTAATTCATGGGGATTTAAGAGGGAGAAATACTGCAATCATTTATTAAAGTAGTTTTCCTACCAAAAAGAAAGTGCTCTTTTATGCTACGAAAATGTTCGGGAGCATTGATACTTAATAAATGGTTATATTGAACTAAGTTAAACAAACATCTAATGAACACATGGGTACCCTCTTGCAGAGTGGAGGCTGGCATTTGCTTGCATGCTAACAGTCTGTCTAAGAGGAGGGCCATGAGTTCTAACTTGATTTTTAATTATCTCGCTTTGTTTCTTTTCTTTTATCACTTGACCTTTCTTCCATCACTCTTTTCTAACTTGAGAATATCAAAAGTCATCATCTATCTATATATATGGGGGAAATGGAAGGAAATAGTTGGACATTCAGCCAATGGCAGTTGCCTCAAAGTAGCAATAGAGGCAAATCACACAGTCCTGCTTGTATCACCTTCTGCCACATTCACCTCTCCCCTCTCCCAGTTCAGTTCAGTTCAGTCTCTCAGTCATGTCCGACTCCCTGCGACCCCATGAATTGCAGCACACCAGGCCTCCCTGTCCATCACCAACTCCCGGAGTTTACTCAAACTCATGCCCATCGAGTCGGTGACACCATCCAACCATTCATCCTCCATCGTCCCCTTCTCCTCTTGCCCCCAATCCCTCCCAGCATCAGGGGCTTTTCAAATGAGTCAACTCTTCGCATTAGGTGGCCAAAGTATTGGAGTTTCAGCTTCAGCATCAGTCTTTCCAATGAACACCTAGGACTGATCTCCTTTAGGATGGGCTGGTTGGAGCTCCTTGCAGTCCAAGGGACTCTCAAGAGTCTTCTCCAACATCATAGTTCAAAAGCATCAATTTTTCGGCACTCAGCTTTCCTCACAGTCCAACTCTCACATCCATACATGACCACTGGAAAAACCATGACCAGACGGACCATTGTTGGCAAAATAATGTCTCTGCTTTTTAATATGCTATCTAGCTTGGTCATAACTTTCCTTCCAAGGAGTAAGCATCTTTTAATTTTATGGCTGCAATCACCATTAGCAGTGATTTTGGAGCCCAAAAAAATAAAGTCGGCCACTGTTTCCCCATCTGTTTGCCATGAAGTGATGGGACCAGATGCCATGATCTTAGTTTTCTGAATGTTGAGCTTTAAGCCAACTTTTTCACTATCCTCTTTCACTTTCATCAAGAGGCTTTTTAGTTCATCTTCATTTACTGCCATAAGGGTGGTGTCATCTGCATATCTGAGGTTATTGCTATTTCTCCCGGCAATCTTAATTCCAGCTTGTGCTTCTTCCAGCCCAGCGTTTCTCATGATGTGCTCTGCATATAAGTTAAATAAGCAGGGTGACAATATACAGCCTTGATGTACTCTTTTTCCTCTTTGGAACCAGTGTGTTGTTTCATGTCCAGTTCTAACTGTTGCTTCCTGACCTGCATACAGGTTTCTCAAGAGGCAGGTCAGGTGGTCTGGTATTCCCATCTCTTTCAGAATTTTCCACAGTTTATTGTAATCCACACAGTCAAAGGCTTTGGCGTAGTCAATAAAGCAGAAATAGATGTTTTTCTGGAACTCTCTTGCTTTTTTGATGATCCAGAGGATGTTGGCAATTTGATCTCTGGTTCCTCTGCCTTTTCTAAAACCAGCTTGAACATCTGGAAGTTCACGGTTCACGTATTGCTGAAGCCTGGCTTGGAGAATTTTGAGCATTACTTTATTAGCGTGTGAGATGAGTGCAATTGTGCAGTAGTTTGAGCATTCATTGGGATTGCCTTTCTTAGGGATTAGAATGAAAACTGACCTTTTCCAGTCCTGTGGCCACTGCTGAGTTTTCCAAATTTGCTGGCATATTGAGTGCAGCACTTTCACAGCATCATCTTTCAGGATGTGAAATAGCTCAACTAGAATTCCATCACCTCCACTAGCTTTGTTTGTAGTGATGCTTTCTAAGGTCCACCTGACTTCACATTCCAGGATGTCTGGCTCTAGGTGAGTGATCACACCATTGTGATTATCTGGGTCATGAAGATCTTTTTTGTACAGTTCTTCTGTGTATTCTTGCCACCACTTCTTAATATCTTCTGCTTCTGTTAGGTCCATACCATTTCTGTCCTTTATCGAACCCATCTTTGCGTGAAATGTTCCCTTGGTATCTCTAATTTTCTTGAAGTGATCTCTAGTCTTTCCCATTCTGTTGTTTTCCTCTATTTCTTTGCATTGGTCTCTGAGGAAGGCTTTCTTATCTCACCTGGCTATTCTTTGGAACTCTGCATTCAAATGGGAATATCTTTCCTTTTCTCCTTTGATTTTCACTTCTCTTCTTTCCACAGCTATTTGTAAGGCCTTCTCAGACAATCATTTTGCCTTTTTGCATTTCTTTTCCATGGGGATGGTCTTGATCCCTGTCTCCTGTACAATGTCACGAACCTCCGTCCATAGTTCATCAGGCTCTCTGTCTATCAGATCTAGTCCCTTAAATCTATTTCTCACTTCCACTGTACAGTCATAAGGGATTTGATTTAGGTCATACCTGAATGGTGTAGTGGTTTTCCTTACTTTCTTCAGTTTAAGTCTGAATTTGGTTATAAGGAGTTCATGGTCTGAGCCACAGTCAGCTCCTGGTCTTGTTTTTGCTGACTGTATAGAGCTTCTCCATCTTTGGCTGCAAAGAATATAATCAATCTGATTTCGGTGTTTACCATCTGGTGATGTCCATGTGTAGAGTCTTCTCTTGTGTTGTTGGAAGAGGGTGCTTGCTATGACCAGTGTGTTCTCTTGGCAAAACTCTATTAGCCTTTGCCCTGCTTCCATTCCATACTCCAAGGCCAAATTTGCCTGTTACTCCAGGTGTTTCTTGACTTCCTACTTTTGCATTCCAGTCTCCTATAATGAGAAGGACATCTTTTTTGGGTGTTAGTTTTAAAATGTCTTGTAGGTCTTCATAGAACTGTTCAACTTCAGCTTCTTCAGCACTACTGGTTGGGGCATAGGCTTGGATTATCATGATATCAAATGGTTTGCCTTGGAAACAAACAGAGATCATTCTGTCGTTTTTGAGATTGCATCCAAGTACTGTATTTCAGACTCTTTTGTTGACCGTGATGGCTACTCCATTTCTTCTAAGGGATTTCTGCCCACAGTAGTAGATATAATGGTCATCTGAGTTAAATTCACCCATTCAAGTCCATTTTAGTTCGCTGATTCCTAGAATGTCAACATTCACTCTTGCCATCTTCTGTTTGACCATTTCCAGTTTGCCTTGATTCACGGACCTAACATTCCAGGTTCCTATGCAATATTGCTCTTTACAGCATCATCCCCTCTCCCAGGCACTGTCTATTCCTCAGCTTCAGCAGTGCCATGCCTTTGTAACTGGCTTTCTCAGGTACCCTTGCCTCTGATGGTCACATCTGTACCCAAATAGGAATCCTTGTTGTACCACCATGTCATGAAGTGCATTGACTTTTCCAGGATAAGCTTCCCTTTCAAGAGAAATTGGTCTGGATTTAGAACCAAAGCTGTTGCCAAATTTCCAAAGTGAATTGTGGGGAGTGCACCTTGGTCCCCGGAATGAGCTTCTGGCTGTGCAGAGGTCTTTTCATGAGAAGAATAGACCCATATCTTACCTTTCAACTTGTGTGTATGTGCATGCTTGGTTGCTCAGTTGTGTCTGACTCTTTGCGGCCCCATGGACTGTAGCCTGCCAGGCTCCTCTGTCCAAGGAGTTTCCTAGGCAAGAATACTGGAGCCGGTTGCCATTTCCTACTTCAGGGGATCTTCCCGACCCAGGGATAGAACACTTCTCTTGCATCTCCTGCATTGACAGGCAGATTCTTTATCCCTGTGCAGCCTGGGAAAACCCGTCTTTCCCACTTACAGCACTGTAAAAAAGAAACTTCAGAATATTCAAGATTTGTGTGGATTATCCATGGTTCCAGATTTGCTAAAATAAACAATTTATAAGTGGGAAGGGAATTTTTAGCTCATCCTCTTCCTTAATTTTGCACAAAAAAAGTGCCAAATGGTTCAGCAGAGGCTGACCTCAACCCTCATGAAGGTGTCTGTGAATGCAGTTCCATATGCTTCATGCCAATATCATCTGAGATTTTCTGCTATGTGGCCTCCCCTCGTCTCTCTTCCCCTTGAAGTCTGCAAAAGTGTATCCTCATCAAAACTTAATTAACCTAAGTGCTCATCCCACTCAGGTTTCCCTTGTGGCTGTGCCCGCACGCAGAGGGCCTGAGCTCCCCGCAGTCAGAGTCACGAGGCTCAAATGGAATTAAAATGGAGGCGAGGGCCACACGGCCAAATCTGTGCTGCTCTGGCCCCTTCCCAATGAGACGGTGGCAGATCTCTCTCCTCTTCTTCTTGCCCTGCTGAGCCAATCGCGTTTTGTTGCTTCTTTTCCTAATTGGAGAGAAGTGGCAGCATTCCCAGCTTCCCCAAGCTTGTTCTTGGAATGAGGATCTTTCCTTTCCTGGACTGTCTAGTCCAGGGGGTTCTCGTAGCTGCCAAAAGCAACTTCTTGGAAAGATTGGCCTCAGGAAATATGTATTTTCAAGGCGAGTATTTCCTGCTCCCAGGTGGTAGCCTCCCACTTTCTCCAAAGCTTCAAGATCTCCCCTTGTCCCCAAGGGGAGCTGATTGATTCTTTCAGGCTCTAAAGCCAGGCTCCGTGCAACCAGTCCTCATTCCATGACCTGAGAACAAAGAGGAATCATTGAACCAGAAGAGCAACTCTGTCAAACCAGGATGCCCAACTGAATCTTTACTATCTCTGACATATGTTGCTTAAAGATAAACTCCACAGGTGAGCTAAACCAGCATATATGTGTCATTTATATATATATATATATATATATATATATACACACATACCAAAGTAAAATGCAAAGAGTCCTCTGGTTGAAGTATTCTTATATTCAATGGCAATTTATAGACCATCAGTTACTTAGGGCTCTGAGCCATGAGCTAGGGCTGAAGCAGAGAAGACCATGGTCTCTGGCCTCCCAGAGCTCACAGTCCAACAGAAAAGTGGGTATAAACCTCAAGAATCCCGTTGAGTGGAAACCATCTATCCAGTAAAAAAAAAATGAATTTAAAAGTACTTCATTGGTCAAAATGTCAACTCCTCTGAATTCAATGGAAGCCACTCAAAGATGGACTTTCTTGAAGTATGTTTATTGTCATGAAGAAAATAGAATTAGCATGGGATTCATTTTATTGCTTTGTGTTGATTTCAAAGACTGCTTATGGGGGGAGTCCAATGATAAAGTGATAAACAGGAGAGCCGTATTTCATCTAAGAGAACAAAGTGGACTCAACATATACAGGAAAACAATACAGCCTTCGCATTTATTTGCAACTAATGTTGGGAGATTCTGAGAGCCATCAGAATTAGCTACAAAGATCACCTTGCAGGTTTTAACCTTGGACTTTAGTACATGCATTTTGCTGAGGACCCAATATGAGTGTGGTTCTGACATGCTATCACCACTGATGTGGCTCTGAAGTCAGTTTGTAATAAATGGCATCATGTCACACTTGTGAAAGGCCATCCTGGTGTAATTCCTCTTACGAAGCAGAAGGTCCTTTTTGAAAGAAGATCCATAGCCCTGTCTCAGTTAGGGGAGTCTCTCTGCTGCAACAAACCATCCTCATATTTCAGCAGCTTAATCCAGTGGAGCTTCCAATACCAACCAAGGTAGTAAAATAAGGAACAACTTATATGCCCAAGTCCCTCAACTCCCCAAAGGGGACTCTCTGGTGGCTCAGACAGTGAAGAATTTGCCTGCAGTGTAGGAGCCCCGGGTTCGATCCCTGGGTTGGGAAGATCCCCCGGAGAAGAGAATGGCTACTCACTCCAGTATTTTTGCCTGGAGAATTCCATGGACAGAGGAGCCTGGGAGGCTACAGTCCATGGGGTCACGAAGAATCAGACATGACCAAGTGACTAATACGTTCACTTTTCGATTTCTCAGTTCCCCAAAGCTGGCTAGGAAACACCTTAGATGATCAGGACCTCATCTTGAAGACTGTCTTCCTAGATGCTTACTGTCTCCTCTAGTTATTTTTCTAGTGTCTATTTGAAAATTTGAAGTCCGTTTCTCCAACTGTTGTGCCCCTTGGAAATTTGTATCCTGACGATGCTCTGCTTCTTATTCAGCGTCACCTCTGGTCTTACAGCGGTTTTACCAATGGTTTGGTGAAAAGAATATGGTCATGCAGGTAATGCAACCCTTGAGTGTCTTTCTGTAGCTCAAAAATAGCCTATAAAGTAGGAGTGTAGTTTTCCTACATTGTAAACCTGATCACTCTTAAGAAACAAGGATTTTTAACAACTCTGCCCTAAAAAACCTCTGGTGGTGGTTTAGTCACTCAGTCGTGTTCTGCTCTTTGTGACCCCATGGACTGCAGCCCACCAGGCTCCTCTGTCCATGGGATTTGCCAGGCAAGAATACTGGAGTGGGCTGCCATTTCTTTCTCCAGGGGACCTTCCTGACCCAGAGATCGAACCTGGGTCTCCTGCACTGCAGAGAACGTGCTGAGCCAGCTGAGCCACCTGTGAAGGCCAACCCAGTAAACGAGTATGTGATAGGAGGAGGATGGGTGCCCTGTGTCTGAGGATACCAGTCGAGAAGCGTGTCTGAGTCACCTTTTGGTCTCCGTCACGTATGATGGGAGATGGGATCCAAGGATCAGATGTGCTCACCTGGGTCAGCTTTGTTCGTAAACGCTGATAGGAGTAGGAGACCCCCATCACCAGTGAATTCACAAAACATCAGGAGATTGTGAGGATGAGAATCAAGGAAAGGGAAGGAGTCAACAAAAGCGAGGGGCTTTAATGAGCAGATCCCCATGGTGGCAGTAGGACTTCATCCCCCAGGGCCCTGGGGGACAGAGCAGAGCTCTCGGAGCCCCCAACCGGAGGACAGGTAGCTGGCATCCCTCCACCAACATCTCTCAGCTGTTACTTGAGGGCTGCTCCCAGAGAGAGGGCGAGCCAGAGAACTGGCTCCCCAGTTCTGTTTGTCCCCCACTGTGGGCCAGAGAAAGCCCCAGCAAAGAGGAGAGGTCACAGGGTGGGCAGGTGAGGCATGGCTAATGCAAGGGGTGGGGGGCAGATTACGGGCAGTTCAGAATGGTGTGCACCATACTTGTGGCTACAAATTACAAGCAAATGCTCCACCTGGGCTGTAATTCAGCCCCATGCTCTTTGTTTCTTTGCTTTTATTTTTTAATGAACGAATTTTTTTTATTTTTGGCGTTGCTGTGTAATAGGCAGGATCTTAGTTCCCCAACCAGGGACTGAACCTGTGCCCCTTGCAATGGAAACTCGGACTCTTAACCGATGGACCATCAGCTCCAGTGCTTTTAAATTAATAGACTTGTTTTTAGGTGCTTCCCTGGTGGCTCAGTGGTAAAGAATCCGCCTGTTAATGCTGGAGACATGGGTTCCATCCCTGATCCGGGAAGATCCCATATGCCAGGAAGCAACTGCTGAAGCCTGAGAGCCTGGAGCCTGTGATCCAAAACAAGAGAAGCCCAAACACTGCAATTGGAGAGTAGCCCCCTGCTCAGCGCAACTAAAAGAAAAGTCCATGCAACAATGAAGACTCAGCACAGCCATAAATAAATAAGTAAAATTGTTTTTTGAAATTAATAGATTTAATTTTAAAGAGACTTTTGCAGCCAGGTTTGCAGAATCTTTACAGAAAATTAGCGAGCTTATAGAAAAAAATATATATGTATATATATACACTTCTGAAAGCACAGAGTCCCAGTAGCCCTCTCCCTTCCACCATTCTTCCTATTATTGTAACTTGTGTGATGATCCAATGAAAAGTGAAAGTGAAGTCCTTCAGTTGTGTCCGACTCTGCAACCCCATGGAGGGCAGACTGTAGCCTACCACGCTTGTCCGTCCATGGGGTTTTCCAGGCAAGAGTACTGGAGTGGGTTGCCATTTCCTTCTCCAATACTAAAGCCTGCATTTGCATTAGGGCTCACTCTTTGGGTTGTACATCCTGTGGATTTTGACAAATGTAGAAAAACCCACGCCCATCATGACTGTACCCTACATGGTCCCCAGTGCTTTTCAAAAACCTGCCATTTTTAGTAGTTCATGCGGCAATATCCTCAGCAAATTTGAAAGCCTTATTATAAATTCAATTCTGATTCGTCAAAGCAGAAACCAACGAGGCAATTATTTTGGTTGAAGAAGAGGAAACTACCTTTAATTCTTCCAGAATTGCCACGGTGTGCCTGCTCCAAACCTTTGTTGAAGAAGGTCTGTTACGCATGGAACTGTGTCTGTCCCCTCACCCCCACTCTTGGCCCAGATGTATGTATTGAAGCCCTTCCCAGGTGGCGCTAGTGGTAAAGAAACCGCCTGCCAGTGCCGGAGACATAAGAGACACAGGTTCGATCCCTGGGTCAAGGAGATCTCCTGGAGAAAGGCATAGCAGCACTCCAGTATTCTTGCCTGGAGAATCCCATGGACAGAGGAGCCTGGAGGGCTACAATTCAAAAGGTCACAAACAGTCGGACAGGACTGAGCTGCCAACCTTGCTGATGCCTTGATCCTGGACATCCAGCCTCCAAAGCTGCGAGAAGATTCATTTCTGTTGTTTTTACCAGCCCAAGCTTTGAGAAAAAAGAACTTGAAGCAAAAACTAGAAGAGATTATCAGTATTGTCTTTCTAGATTTCATATGCATGCATACAATACTTATATGCAATACTTAATACACAACACTTGTCTTTCTCTTTCTGACTTACTTCACTTTGTGTAATAAGCTCTGGGTTCAGACACAGAGAACAGACTGGTGGACACAGTTGTGGAAGGAGAGAGTGGACAAATTGAGAGAATAGCATGGAAACATATACATTACTATATGTAAAACAGATAGCAAGTGAGAATTTGCTTCGTAAAACAGGGAACTCAACCCAGTGCTCTGTGACGACCTGGAGGGGCGGGATGGGGTAGGAGGTGGGAGGGGTGTTCAGAAGGGAGGGGTCACATGTATACCTGTGGTTGATTCGTGTTGATGTGTGGCAGAAGCCAACACAATATTGTAGAGCAATTGTCCTCTAATAATTGTAATCTGTTCTATACTTCTCTGTATTGTACAATTTTAATCTTTGATTAAAAAAAGAAAACTAGGGGAGAGGGGTGACCTTGCACATTCTGTTTTTCTTTTTGAACCAGGAGGAGATTTTGGGGACCCAAGGTGAGACCTGGAGCAAGGTGTTTCTGAAGTGACATGGTGACACTCAGAGCCCCTCGGGGCCTCTGGGCTCCTGGCAGCTGCCAGTCTTGGAGGGGGACCATCCACTGGCTGTCAGGACAAATCCCCAGCCGCCATGTGAATCGTAGAATAAGGCTGTCAGTCATCCTGACTGGATGACACGTGGCCCCGAAAGTACAACATGGGAGACATGTCACTGCGTCATGGCCGATAACTCCAGCCGAGCCCCTGCCAAGTCCCCATGCCCCCTCAGGCTCCCCCATCACCAGCACCGCTCTGGTCTCTGCCAAGGTGTGGGAGCCGTTCTTTTAAAGACACACCACATAAGGAACAGTGTGCTTGATAATTACCCCCTGACTCGCATCTCCTTACCAGAAAACACCCAACCATCTGCCGAGAGCAGGTCCCTTCCTCTCCACAGTTTCACTGCAGACATGCTGTATGAACTCCATACCCATTTTCCAGACTCCTGGGAGGAAATTTGTGGGGCTCTAAGGCTTCCCTGGTAGCTCAGCTGGGAAAGAATCTGCCCGCAATGCAAGAGACCCTGGTTTGATTCCTGGGTTGGGAATTCCTCTGGAGAAGGAATAAGCTACCCACTCCAGCCCACTCTTGGGCTTCCGAGGTGGCTCAGACAGTAAAAAATTCCCCTGCAATGTGGCAGATCTGGTTTTGATCCCTGGGTTGGGAAGATCCCCTGGAGGAGGGCATGGCAACCCACTCCAGTATTCTTGCTTGGAGGATCCCATGGACAGAGGAGCCTGGCGGGCTACAGTCCACGGGGTCACAAAGGGTCAGACACAACTAAGCACGGCATTTTTAAAGTGGTAAAGACATTTGCCAGAGGAAATGCTGTGGGCTGTCTGGGTCGGAAGCAGCACTACTGACTGTTTTGTAGTGAAGGGAGGGGTGCTGGGAAGGGGTGTTGAGATTTCTAAACTGATTCAATCGGGGTAAAATTGGCATCGGCGAAACAACAGCTGGACTGGGAGAGGCAGGTTCAGAAACACAGCTTACAAGTGGGTAGGAATAGATCCCACCCAGGCAATTCTTGATTTATCTCGTCCTTTCCTTGGGTCTTGATAAGTCATTAAGTTTCTCCAAATCAAACAAGTCTACCCATTATGATGGCCCCATAGAGCCAACTTCCTGTTGCTCCAAGAATGGTGGACAATGGCCCCATAAAAGGAAGTCTGAATACACACTGATAAAAATCAGAGTTTCCGAATGCAATGGATATTAAAAATACCAAACTTTTATGATGTTTGAATGTTAAACAGCGTCCATGAAACCAAGGTGACCCTGAGATGCGATACAGTGAGAAGAAATACAGGGCAGACGGCCTCACGTCTCTAATATCGAATAATTTCCCTATTCAGCCTCCAGCCACCGTGGTCTGTGAATACAGAGGCCATGGCTGTTTTTCGTAGACATTCCTGAAAGCTGCAGTTTTCCTGGGGCCTCAAGAAACCTGGTCAATTCGCTGTCTCTGAGCATCCCAAGAGGCCCAGCCAGACCATCTTCCATTTTGGTTTCCTGCCTGACACCATATTAATCTAAATTCAAGAACAAAAGCCTTCATATTTGTTCTGGTACATCTAGGATTATCACCCCTGAAAGGGTTTTCTGTGATCAGCTTGTCACTTTCTTTGCTTCTTAATCTCTTTCTTTCTGTAGCTCAATGGCAACCTCTTACTTTCTCTCCTACTGAAGAAATAGGAGGGCTTTTTATTTTTTTAAATCTCTCTCTTTCCTTTTAAAAACCTAGGAAGTTAAAAGGCCAGCTCATCCCGACCACCTGGCCGGGTGGGAGGTGCCAGCAGCCAGCTGTGATATTGTGGCCGGCCAGCTGTGTGAAGGCCCCACCTGCGGGATTTTCCTGGCTCCATTGGCGACCAGCTCCCCCCAGCCACATCCAATTCCATGGTACCGAGTGGCCCGTGTTTAATGTTGTTTTGTGTATTATAGGCACTGATGTCTGCTCATCAAGTTCACGGCCCGTGTAAGGCCACACACAGGAAGCCAGGCTTGGGGGACATCACCTGGCAGGGCTGAATGTCTTGGCCGTGGTCCTTTCACACGCCGAACAGGATCATTACCCATCACTAAATACAAGCCCAGCCTCGTGACCCTCTGCGGGATGACACCGTGCAATACCAGCATCGTCACTCAGCCCTGCTCCACTCCCCTCCCACCCCAGAAGCGGGTGGTCAAAGGCCTCTAAACCTGCTTGGCCTCCCTGTCCCCGAGCCTCAGACACCTGAGTCAGACCCCCTCCACAGCCTCAATCCCTTGGGAAGCTGCCCCGGAAGCAGGTCAGGGAACCTGACCGCCACCCATCCATCTCACCTTCTCCTCGCCCTCTGTGAACTTATTCCCATGTCCTTTGAGCATCTCAGGGCCCACACAGATTCTGATCATAAGAAGGAAAAGGGGAGCTCATGTCAGAATTGACCCTGGGGTCTGATAGCTCTGGTCCAGCCTTAAGGAGAACAGCAGAGGGCCAGGCCCTCCCACCTGGGGCATCGGATGGTGGTGGATGGGACCGCAGCTCGTCCCCACCCCACCCACATCACACTGTCCTCACTTGGATGATCCAACCGGACAGAACCTAAAAGTGAAACCCTCCGCCCCTGAACTTGCGCAAAGAGCCTCACTCTCCCAGGTTAAGACAGGGTCGTCTCAGTGGCTCAGACCATAAAATTGGCCTGTTGCCTGGGCCTCTTTGCTCTGCCGTGTGGGGTCGCAGGAAGCTTCTCTCAGCAGAGAGCCACCTGTGCTTTACACCAGTATTTCATAAGGAAATGTCGAGATTTTCATGAACCAGGAGCAGCCTTCCTGTGACTCAGCAAAGCCACATCCCCCTTCACAGAGCCCTGGTGACTTGAGAACACTAGGTTCGCTTCCCCTCCTTGCCTGACAGCTCCAAGGACTCAGCTAAACCCGGACAGATAGGGAGAGGAGAGAAGGTTTTCATTAAATCTCTTTCAGACTTTATCTTGGGAGCAGGAATTTTCTTGAAACACCGTTTTCAGGTCCAGGGAGCTGGAATATAATTTGGTTATCTCTGAAGATCACGGCTTCCCTGTTTGGTGACGATGTACCTGCTCAGGGCTCACTCCCCCATGTTCATTTTGCTCGGGCCACAAGGTCCTCCTTCCGGCTCTTAAACCCTCCAGGCCTGGTCCTGCCCCAGGACCCTTGCACAGGCTGCTTCCTCAGCTGGCCCTTGTCCTCCCTTCATTGTATGGTGCCTCCTCCTCTGCTGGCTCAGACCTCAACTCAAATGCCTTTTCTTTGAAGAGGACTTCTCACTGTCTTGGTACAAGTAGTTAGTTCCTAACCCACTTTGTGGTCTTGGAGGCATCTTTTCCTCTTTGGATTTATATTATCTGATTGGCTTCTGATTCACTGTCTGCCTGTAGGTGGGTCTTGTCTCTTGTTCTTCTGAAACAAAATGCCTGGTACACAGGAGGCACTCAATAAATGTCTGTTGGAGGAATTCTGCTCGGAAGATAAGGGAAAGCCACATGATACTCTAGTGGGGACCCGTTTGGATATTTTTTTGCTTCTCTTACATATTTTTTTTATTTTAAAAATTTATTTATTTAGTTGAAGTATAGTTGATTTATAATGTTTCAGGCGTACAGCAAAGTGATTCAGCTATACAAATAGATATGCATTCTTTTTCAGATTCCTTTCCATTACAGGTTATTACAAGATATTGAATATAGTTCCCTGTGTTATACAGTAGGTCCTTGTTATTCATCTATTTCACATGTAGTAGTGTGTATCTGCTAGTCTCCAAGGTCATGCTTGTGCTCAGTCCTGAATGACCCTTTGTTACCCCATAGACTGTAGCCCGCCAGGCTCCTCTGTCCAGGGAATTCTTCAGGCTAGAATACTGGAGTGGGTAGTCATTCTCTTCTCCAACGGATCTTCCCAAACCAGAGATAGAACCCGTGTCTCCTGCATCTCCTGCATTACAACAGATTCTTCACTGCTGAGCCACCTGGGAAGCATGTATATATATATATACATATATATGTGTGCATATTAGTCACTCAGTCATGTCTGGCTCTTTGAGACCCCATGGACTGTAAGCCCCCCAGGCTCCTCTGTCCATGGGATCCAGGCAAGAATATTGGAATACTGGAGTGGATAACCATTCCCTTCTCCAGGGGGTTTTCCCAACCCAGGGATCAAACCCAGGTCTCCTACACTGCAGACAGATTCTTTACCATCTGAGCCACCAGGGAAGCCATATATATATATATACATATACATGTATGTGTGTGGCATATATATATATATATATATATATATATATATATATATATACACATATACCTTGATATCATGCACCTTCAGCCACCAAATGTCGGCTGTGATCTTTACCCTCATGGTCATTATCCATAAAACTAAATTCACTTCAGATTGCTCCTACGTGGAGAACCCATGAAAACATGTGCTACAAGAGCTTTGAAGGATCATTTCAAACATCCATTCTACCGCGTCCCCTCCTCTCCACCAGAGCTCTTTCTACAGAGAAGTATCTCCTGGGTTGTGGAGGCTTCTTGAAAAGAAATGCAATTCAGGCCACAAGAGGTTTGGACCAATGCTTTCCTCCTTCACTGTGGTTATGCTACTCGTGAAATACTGTTAAGTTCACTCATTTCTGTTTATATTTTGATGGGGTCCAGGTCAGGCCACATTGGCATGTTGATTACTTTGAATTAAAGTTACTTATGAAGCAGCTAGTGCGGGAAGGACACACTGAGGTTCCTCTGTCCCTTGAAAGTGGGAAACACTGCTCCCAGGTGACAGGTTCCCTCCCTGTAGCAGGAGGTGGAGAGACACGCTTATCACCAGAGATGGGGATGCAGGGACCAGAGGGCTACAGAAACTAACCTTGTTACTGCTTCACTAATTTACTACTCGAACCTGCACATCTCTGTCTGGTCAGTTCCTCGCAGAAGTATTGTTTCTATGTCTAAAAGGTATAAAAGCTGCCTTCTTGGATCACTTCTTTGAGTCTCTTAATTCTATGGATGCCTGTACGTATGAAATTTACATGATTTTTCTTTGCCTGTTACTCTGTCTTGTGTCAACTTAATTATTAGGCCAAAGAATCAGGAAGGAATGAAGAAACATTTTCCTCCCCTACCATTTCATTTTACAGTTTTTTCCATATTGCTCACTTAATTTTTTTTCTGAGTGTGTGAAAATTAACATGACTCAAGACTTTTGGTTGTCAAGAGGGCCAGGGGTTAGGAGAGGGAAGGAGTGGGAGTTTGGGGTTAGCAGATGCAAACCATTGTATATAGGATGGGTAAACAAGGTCCTACTGAAGAGCACAGGGAACCATATTCAATATCCTGGGATAAATCATGATGGAAAAGAATATGAAAACAAATGCATGTATATACATAAACCTGAACACTTTAATGTATAGCAGAAATGAACACATTATAAATCAACTACACTTCAATAAAAATAAATTTAAAAAAAAAGAAAATCCACATGGTTCAAAAGTCAAATCTGCACCCAAAGGTGTTCTCCCCACCCAGCCCCCATCCTCACCTGTCCAATCTCACCCTACTGTCTCTCCACCCCATTCTAACCTGTTCCCTCTAGTAATTAATCTTGTTAGTTTCTGGTTTCCCCTCCCTATATTTCTTTTTGCAAAAAAAAAGATGGGGGGGGTATTTATTTGCCCATAAATGCATGTTTTCTTATTTTCTGCTCTTTCTTACACTGAAGGAGTGAGGCTGCAGGCACTCAGGCGCTTTCATTCCTCATTTCTTCATTTGACAGCATATCCTGGAAATCGCTCATTAACAGGTCACAGGCTTCTTCCTCCACGTTTTTTATAGCTGCTCCACTGTGCACTCCATGTACATCCTGTATTCAAATACTCTCCTGTGACTTGGCCCCCAGGAAGGTTTCAACACTTGGCAATGATAAACAATGCTGCAATGAATAATCTCATGTACGTGTGTTTTTGCATTGTTCAAGGTGTATCTGTAGTGGAAGTCCCTTGAACTGGCATTGCTGGGTCCAAGGCAGGTGCCTGTGTAGTTCTGTTTGCTGTGGTCAAATTCCTCTTCTCCACAGTGGCAGCGATTTGGATTCTCCCTGGTGCGTCTAAGAGCATCGATTTCCCCCACAGTCTCATTAACAAAGCGTGCCATGGAGCTTTTTAATGCTTTCCAATTTCATAGATGAGAAACGGGGTCAGCGTCATTTTAACTTGCGTTTCTCTTTGTATGAATAATGTTGAGCATCTCATCTCACATTTAAGGGCTGTTTTTATATCCTCTTGTTGTGAGTTGTCTGTTCATGTCTTTTGTCCATTTTTCTATTCAATTTCTGCTCTTTTTCCCTCCATGTGTGAAGAAGCCTCCCTCTATTAGAGATATCAGCCCTTCGTCTGTGATACACATTGAAAATATTTTCTCCCGGTTTATCACGTGTCTTTTGACTTTGCTTCTGGGGCATTCTGTTAGGCAGAAGGTAAACGTAAGCATTTCCTTACACAGTCACACTTGTCAGTCTTTTCCTTTATCACCTTTGGATTATGAGCCACAATTAGCCTTTTTCAAATTGCAGGTTAATAGACAGCTAGTGGGAAGCTGCTGTGTAACACAGGAGTTCGATTTGGGGCTCTGTGATGACCTGGAGGAGTGCGATGGTAGGGGTGGGCGGTGGGAACGGATTCACTTTGTTGTGCAGCAGAAACTAACACAGCATTGCAAAGCAGTTATACTCCAATAACAAAAGAAATAAAATTGCGGTTATACAGGAATTCACCGAATTTTCTCTGAATGCTTGTATAGCTTCATTTTTTTTTTTTTTTTTTTACATTCAGATCTCTAATGCTTTGGGATCTTTTTCCTGTGCATAGTGCAAAGTATGAATCTAATTTTAATTTTTTCCCCAAACTATTCAGTTTTTGTAGCATCACTGATTAAAATTTCATCTTGAGAAGGACTCTTAGGAGCGAGGGTGGGTAAGAGAAAGGAAGGCAGCAAGGTAAAGGGTGACAAACCTTGGCAGCTTTCCTCTGCACCTTCCTCATCACAGACAAACCCAGTGCCCAGCACACCCAGCAAGGCTGTGTCCAATTTCCAAGGGACCTGTGGGCTTGGCCCTCACCACTGAGCTGTTCCTACTCAGGCCTGAGCTTAAGTCCAGGACCCAGTGACTAAAAGCCAAGTTCAAATGTCTAGTTGTTTGTGGGGAGGGGAGGCCTGGGGTGTGGCTCAGAAATGACAGAGTTTCCTGCAGACTTTGTTACGTCCTGTCTGTCAGAGCCTGTATGTCTGATCTGCTGGCCACAGCTGGTCACCACTTTCCCCAACACAGTTGGAAGGGTCAGAAAAGGCCCACTGGCCCCCAGGTTCTGAGGTGGAAGCCTGGGGATGATGACACAGAGCCAGCAAAGAGGTGGTAACAGGCACTGGGCCTCTTGTTCTTTCTGGTGTCTCCTTTCTCTCTCTTTCTGATCCATTTTGGCGGGGAAGTCTCTGGAAGTCTCTGACAGTGAAGTTTTCCTGAGATGTTATGGTTATCTCGCTTCCCATTCCAAACTGAATCATCCTCCAGAACAATACAGGCTGAGAGCATCTCCTTGCCCTGGGGACTTGCCCTGGCCTCGTTTTTAGACACCACCTCCTAGGTCTTCCCACAAACCTCCCAGGTTTTATTATACCCATGTTGCAGAGGGAGAAACTGAGGCTCGGACAGGTTGCCTTCTTGCTGAGGTCATTCAGCAGCTGGTAAAATCGACAGGGAAGCAGGATTTGAATCCAGCTCCCACTTTTGCAAAGCCCAAGCCTGTTCCCAGGGAGACCAGTTTCTCATCGTCATTGTGTTTAATAAGCACAGAAACATCTCAGGAGTTTAAGATGCTGAATTTTCACTTGCTCATTTCATTATGTGCAAGAAGTCAATTGTGTCCTTTTTAATTTGCATTCCAGTTCTGGGTTGTTACAACCAACCCCAAGGCCCAGCCAGCAGGAAAGTCTAAAAGAAACTGACAGGTCGAACTGTCTGAATGACATCTTCAAAATCACTAAGTGTTTTCCAAAGGTGATACAATATTAAATAGAAAGAATGATTTTCGGGGGACACCAGGTGCCAGTTATAAATTTTAAATGCAAATGATCTGAGCTAGCTACTCTTAAAAATCCTGGGGTATGACCAACTAATGTCAAATACAGAATGTCCTCCCATCCTGGGCATTCATCTGCTGGTCATATTGTCTGTTAAAAGTAGTCATTTTGAAAGCAGTAATTCACTCTCTACGGTCCTTCCTTAACACAATTTCAGCCTGCAATTTAGATGATAGGAAAATTACAACCTCTGTGCACTATATTATGTGGTATAAATGTTATTACAATTAAGCCTGCTATGAACACACACACACACACAGACCCCAAAACAACTGGTCCTTGATTTAGTCTATTATAAATAACCATTTCTTATAAGCCAAGAAGTTCCTGTTAGTTCAGTGGGAAACGGGACCCAAACATGTCTCATACCAGTGACCAAAAGTACTGGGCAAAAGCTAGACTGGAAAGGGACCAAGTGGAAGATGATTTGAGAAGGTCTGAGTTTTGCCTTTATTGGTCAGGAAATGAGTATTGATCTGACCTGACATTGTGAGGTTACCAGCCAGCATGAATGCCAGAACCTCAGGGTGACGCAAGAGCCTTCTCCTTAAGCTTCAAAGCTACTCAGGATTGGGGACTTGAACCTCCCAGATCCCCTGATTCTGCCCTATCATTTACACCCCAGTCAGTTTCTTAGATCAGCACGTCACATTGTGTGCTAGATTATCATGGTTTCTCCCTAACTGTCCTCTTTGCAAATAATATATTTGCTCCTCAGTTTATCCTTAAGATTGTTATTCAGGGACTTCCCTGGTGGTCCAGCAGTTAAGAATCTGTCTTGTAATGCAGCAGATGCAGGTTCAATCCCTGGTCAGGTAACTACGATTCCGCATGTCATAAGGAGTGGCCAAAAAACAAATAAAACAAAAAAGAACCAGGAAAAAAAAATCCTCAAGAAAAAAAAAAAAAAGAATGGCTAAGAGAAGATGATGTAGAATGGTTTCAGATTCTCAGGCTCCTTGATTACATTTATTCAAGTAAGAGACACCCAGAGCCTATTTTCCAAACAGCTTATATTTCCTTGTTTGGGTTTTGGAAGCAGAGCAATCTTGACCTACCAAGGAACATGGCAGCTTGTTTCTCTGGGACACCGTCAGTTTCCTAAGACTAGAGGGCAAAGAACAGGACTTTTTCATACTCAGCTGCTTCTTACCAAGGACCCTCAACCCTCCACCAAAACATAGGATGTAAAATACTTAATACAGGTGATCGAGTTTGAGAGGAGGGACTAGAGACACCAGTGCTGAGCCCCAGGTGAACCAGAACTTCTGGCAAAAACGTGAATCTTTAAATTTTTCCAGCATCTCTATGTCCAGAGATGTACATATCTTACTCTTGGATACAGATGACATGGTCTCTTCCTACCCCAATTTGCTTATCATGTAGTCAGATCTTCCTTGTCCTGTTTTCAAAAGTAACATATAGTTTGGACGATCTTTTTCTACTCTTTGAGCTTTACTACTTTCTCTGCCAGATTTATTAAGGAACACCTTTTTACTGCAACCAAATGTGAAAGTTCAATTCATTTCACTCTATATTCTATATATTACGTAAGTAGAACATATTTAAATAGGAAAATGGCAACCAAGGAAAAAATCGTGGCGCTGGAGAAGATTCTACTTTGTGTCCTGTCTTTATTTTCTCCTCCCGACCCAAGAGGCACTTCTGACCTGACTTGAATTTAAGGAGATTTCCAAAGCTGTAAGAAAGGCTATTAATTCAGAAAATCAGTCCTGACTTCCCTGATTTTTCAATCAGTCCGTAGGAACTGAGCTAATTTGGATTCTGTTCAGACTTGTAAACCTTTTCGCTGCAAACAGAGCCCTAGAGCACCGCTGGAATGACAACCGGGCTGAGGTTCGTTCGTCAGCTTGGAGAGGTTTTCTAAGCGAGCATAGGGTGTGAAAAGGTCCAATTTTGACAATGGATGTGCCTTTCTGAGCTCTTAATTCCATGTTTAATTGGGCACAAAATTCAGGCTCTCAGATTGAGCACGGGGGCTGGCCAGAATAATCAAAATAGTGGTCAGACAAACGGCGTGGCAAAGAACTCCCACCTTTGGTTCAACGGCACCAAGGAAGCCCTCAAGTGAAGTTTGTGACATTAAAGTCTGTTTCCAAGGACCAGAAAACTGTGCGAGATTGTCTTGATCGGACTGAGTGCCTCGTTGACATGAAAGATGTTCGCTGATGAACAAGGACGGTGGTGATGGCTGTCCCATCCCAGGCCACCAAATACGGCTACTAGGGCTTTCCCGGCTGGACCCACATGAGCAAAACTGCCTGGTGACAGAGCCTCCCCTTCCTCCGCCTTTATCTGAGATCTTGACATCATGACAGGTGAGAGGCAGTCTGCCTACAGCGTGGGCTCAGCACAACTTATTTCTGATTGAACAAACTGAAATGCTGTCCATTTGCCAAAGACACACCATTAGTGGTTTGAATATATGTGGTTTTTAAAAAATTTTTTTGTAGTATAATTGCTTTTCAATGTTGTGTTACTTTCCACTGTACAACGAAGTGAATCAGCCATATGTATATATACCCGCTTCCTCTTGAACCTCCCCCACTAACCCACGCCGTCCCCCGACCCGGGTCATCACAGAGCACCGAGCTGAGCTCCCCATTAGCTGTCTTTTTGACAGAGTAGTGTGTATATGTCAATCCGAAGCTCCCAGTTCATCCCACCCAAGCCCCTTCCCCCGCTGTGCCCACATATCCAATCTCTGCTTCTGCATCTCTATTCCTGCCCTGGAACCAGGTTCATCTATACCCTTTTCCTAGATCCCACACACAGGCATGATAGGTGCTATATGTATAGAGTCTGTCATACAGAGTGAGGTAAGTCAGAAAGTGGATCTGTGCTTTTAAATAAGGTAATTTATCGTAAACCATTGGTCAGAAACCAAAGTTCCCATAGAAAGATGAGTCATTTTCTGTTTTCTTCTGTTTTATTAACTGCTGTTTCTCCTGGGACTCTTCCTTCATGCAGTTCTTTCTCCTATGACCTAGGGCGTCCTTCCCCCTACCCCTACTTCCTTTCTTTCTTTCCTCCCTTCCATCCCCCTTCCTTCCCTCCTTCCCTTTCTTCCTTCTTAGCCTATAAACAACCGCATTTTATTTCTCACAGTTCTGGAGGCTGGGAAGGCCAAGAGCCGGACGTCAGCAAGACCATGCTCTGCTAAGAGCCCTTTACCCCGCTCAGCCGATGGCTTCTGCTGTGTCCTCCCGTGTGTGTGCACTAACTTCCTCATTTTCCAATCACTGCTTTGAAGATTAAAATTTTCTCCTCAGCATAACTCAGCTCTGTCACACATATGTTGATCTACAGTGTTTCAGTCATTTGGCTCTAAATATTTTGGGGCAATTTCCATTGTTGTTTCTTCTTTAACCCATGAATTTTTCAGGTGGGTGTTTTCAGTTTCCAAAAAGTAGAAGGGGTTTTGGCTGTCTTTTTCGTATTAATTTTTTTTTTTTTAAGAAAAACAAATTATTTATTTAATTTTTGGGCTGCACCCTGCAGCATGTGAGGTCTTAGTTCCCTAGTCGGGGATCAAACATACACCCCCTGCAAGGGAAGGCAGAGTCTTAACCACAGGACCTCAGGAGAAGTCCTTAATTTCTAATTAAGGTCCATTTTAGTCAGAGAACAAGCTTCTAACCTCTCAATTATTTGAGGTTTGTTGAGAATTTCTTCATTTAAATATTATGTGTTTTAAACAAGAAAACATCTTCCCCATAAGGTCAAGACTTCTAAGCGCATGTCTTAGATCGAGTGGATTGGCACCGTTTGTTTGCATTATCCTGAACAATTTTCAGTCTGCTTTAATTTCTCTGCTTCTGAGACTTGGGTTACACTCCCCCATTAAGTTTGTAAATTTATTTACCCACGCTTCCGGGTAAGCCTCTGCTTAATACACTTGGAGGTGAAATAGTTAGGTTTATGCATGCTTTATCTTACTTAAGGATATTTCCTTTAAAAAACCTGTCCTGTCTCTTCCTGTATTATTACTTTTTACCCTAAATTCTACTATTGTCTGCTCTGAATACAACTACCAGCTCTCTTTGGCTTAGTACTTATCCGGAATATCTTTTCCAGCCCTTTATTTTCAATCTTTCTGTGTCATTTTGGAGCAATTTGTAAGTACTCTTGGACTTACTTTGTTTTTCAAAAAAACACAAAGAGCCTTAAGATCACTCAGTGATAAATCTAGCTTAAGGCTCGGAGATAAAAAGAACTGTCCTCACAATGAGGTTCTTCAAATACTTAAAAACAACTTGAAAATCTATAGGAATTACAGAAACAAAATTAGTTCCCTTCTTTATTTGCCCATCTGGACTCGGGAGTTTTTGAAACCTGAGGCTGCAGGCTTTTTTTTTTTTCTTCTTCTTCTTATCTTTCAGGGAAATCTTGGATAACAGCTCTGGGATGCTGAATCCTAGAGATCATTTCCCCACTAGGAAGGCAATAATGGTGTAACAGCTCTCCACGCCCTTCAGGGAGTGTTCTGTTTAGAAGAGAAAAACATCCCTAAAAGCATTTGTGAGAGATGACTGAGTGTTTTTATCATCAGCGATAGGGACTTTTCCCCCATAAATATATGGCATTCAATAACACAATCTCCTTCCCCAGCTCTATGCACTCGTCCTTCAAAGCCACTCTTTCTTCAACCATGTGACCATTCAGCAGAGAAAAATCAGCCCGTTTACATAACAGCTGTTAGTGCGAGAGTTGACATATTACTTCAGGGCCTTCTGCCTATAATGGGTTTTTCAAATGTGTTGCCATGTTCAGTTGATTAGTTGTGGGTGATCTGAAATGTCAAACTATTAGCCTTGACAACTACTGCCAAGGTTACTATCTTCGGAAAATATCTTTTTAATAATATAACTGTTTGTAAGTGGAAAAGGTGATGCTCAAAATACAAAGTCACAATAAGTGTGGATTACCGAACCACTGATGCCTTCAGTTTTTTCATTCTCCTTGGTGATACATGGTCTGGGGGCTTCTTTTTAATGAGAAAGCACCCCCAATCCAGCCCTGGGTTTCCCAGAGCTGCACAAATGTGGATGGCAGGATGAGAAACAGAACACAGGGAAGAGAGGGAAGGTGGACCGAAATGAAAATTCTGGATTGAAGAGTTCTACCATCTCCTGCAGGAGTGATGTCATAAAGTCACTTCCAAGCCTGCTCACAGAAGAAGGTTTGCAAATCTGGCTCCAGTATGGAGGGCGTCTGAAAATCTGAATTTGTGTATTTCAATCATCAAGATGGTCTGGGCTGTCAAGGAACCTGAAAGGGGCTCCAGTTAGTCTTGGCCCCTCCTTTTTGTTTTTTTGCTCTCTATTCTCACCTGTAGGGCCCCCATCTGCGGACATCCGTGTTTTTATCAAGTGTCTTCTAATCAGTGATATTTCTAATTGCAGTCAAGTCTTTCCTGCCCTTTTCTCTATGTACACTAAATTTCCATCATCATCTCCACCTCTTCTTTCCACGCCTAAACTGGCCTGTATTATTACCAAGAACTGAACATGACGTAGGGAAATCATGGTGGGCTGTGACTGCCAGTCATCCTATCAGTAACGGGTCAACAAGTGTCCATATAACTGCTCCTCTCAGGAGAGATATTTCCTTTATAACCCAGCCCTCCTTGTTAGTCCAGGCATTTCTGCTGGGCTCGGAAATGCTGGTAGGACAAACCAACAGACATCTTCCTTTTATGATCAGAGTGACATAAACACTTACCCAATAAAAAAGTGGATATCTGCAAGAAGACTGACTACCACCACCAGGAGTTCATTAGCTGGGCCCTGGACAGACCCACAGAATCAGGGTTTCTGCAAAGGAGGAAAAAAAAACAAACCCACACACACACATCACGACATCTTCACGTGAAGAAGCACAGAGAAGCTGTGATGTTTTCTTTTTCTTGCTCTTCATAACAAGACTGATTGAACTCTTCCACAGGAATATGTCTTACTCAGTGGGTGAAATGGGGAAGGATTTATACAGGAAGAGAGAAGGACTGAAGAGGCATTTTATAATCTATGAAAATACGAGAAAGTGCATCTTTCCTGCATCGGTTTTTTAGAGCAGAGACTCTAAAATCACAATACCCGAATCCCACACCAGATTGATAGTGAGGTTTCAGGCACTGTGTCAGTCTGGTGGGGATGCTACTCAGGGGTAGGGGGTCATTTGCTATCAATTTAAAGGACTCTAAAGAAGGCAGCTAGGGGACCTCCCTTGCTATCCTGTGGTTAAGAACTGCCTTCCAATGCAGGTGACATGGGTTCGATCCCTAGTCTGGGAGCTAAGATCCCACATGCCGCAGGGCAACTAAACCCACACACTGCAGCTGAGAAATGACACAACTAAATAAATAAAAATAAAATTAAATTTTAAAAATCCCTTTCCTTTAAAAAAAAATAAAGAAGACTGCTGGCTCTCCAGGAAGGCAATCGCTTGAAGACCAGCGCAGGGCAACTCTGCTTAAGCATCGCTCTGGTCTTTCACACGTTCCTCCTGCCCCAGTCCCCTACTCAGAAGACTGGAGATGTGGAAAACTCACTGCAATAAAAGCCTTTTTCTGTAAGTTAGATGCAAATGTCAAAATGTGGTTTATTTAATCATCACACTACAAAATAGTGATTAATAAAAATAATTTAACAGATATAGATTCTAAAATTTGTTACAGATGTTAGTTAAAACAGGTACATGGATAGAACTTGAAGAAATACTGAGTTAAAGTGAAGGAAGTTCAAAGATCACCAAACAAACCGTGTCAAGGGAGTTATCATTTTGTTGTTATTGGTTACTCTCTAAATCATGTCTGACTCTTGTGACACCATGGACTGTAGCCCGCCAGGCTTCCTCTGTCCATGGGATTTCCCTGACAAGAATACTGGAGTGGGTTGTCGTTTCCTTCTCCAGGGGATCTTTCTGACCCAGAAATCGAACTCATGTCTCCCACATTGCAGGCAGATTCTTTACCACTGAGGCACCTAGGAAGCCCCTGTTATCATTTTAAATGCGTATTTTTGTTATTAGTTTCTAAAGCTGAGGTCTCGGGACTGCTTTCTATTGACTATCATCTCAGAATAACATTTTACATGCATAAAATAAAATTCAGAGAAATACAAAAGAGATCAAGTACTTTCTATTGAAAATCATCTCAGAATAACATTCTACATGCATAAAATAAAATTCAGAGAAATACCAAAGGGATCCAATATTTTGAAATACAGTTATCAAAATATTAAAACACTGATGTGTGATATGAGCATATATGAACTTGTGAGTTCATTCCTTCACAGAATCTGGGGTGAGTTGTCATGCCTATAACTTTAAGGTAGTGATGAACATATATGGTGGTTTGTTATTTCTGCAACAGCCACAATGTGATGTGAAAATATCTGATTCCTGTTGATAACAAAGTCACAGGTACTGTTGACACTAGGGTGGTTTGTTGACCATATTGATAATGAAAGGAAATGCCAAAGTTCAGCCAGAGATTTGAGAAAATGATAGAATTTTTTCTCATTTCTCATTCAGGTTCCCAGACACTCTGAATTCCAACCATGGACCTCATGGGGGTCCACAGACTCCAATGGAGAACCGACATAGTTCACAGAAGTCACATCACATACTGTGTTCAGGGTCTGGCTTTTTATTTATTTATTTGGATCTTAGTTCCCCAACCAGAGATCAAACCTTCACCCCCTACACTGTGAGCTTATCCACTGGACCTCCAAGGAAGTCCAGTGGTCTGGCTTTTTAAAGGAAGGCCCTGCCCCTCTCCTGATCCAGCATAAGCCCAAGACGTGCCCTCGAATGCCTGCGGATGTCATTACGGAAACATCGCCCTTGCTCATCACAGGCCTGCAGTGTCTGATCTCAGACCCTGAGACTCTTCTTCAAGTCACAGCCATCTTACCAACTGGAAATCTCAAATATTTCATTATTTCACTGTAGCTGTGAAGTAAAGCCTTGTTCACATCTGTAATTCCTTCCAGAATAACTGTCGAGCCTGGAAATTCCACTGTTTCCCCACTCTTAATCAGAAGCTCCAACAGAAAAGACTTCCTGGCTGCTGAGCTTCTGAAAAAAGAAAGGAAGGAATATTTTCTTCCTCAGAATTTCTTTGACTTAAAAGTGTTATAGCTAATATCATTAATTAAACGATCTAATAATATCCAGTAAATAGCCAATTAAACCCAAGTCAGAGTATTCTGAGAGGCAATGTAACATGGTGGATGTGTCTCCAGAGTCAAACTGATCTGGGTTCAAACTCCAGCCAGATGTTTAATAAATATGGCCCTGAGTGTTTAACCTCCCCCAGCCTCAGTTTCCATAGATGTAAACTGTAGAGAGCCACACACATCCCAGAGAAGCAGTGGGAGCTCAAAAGGAGGTGGTGAGACAGGTGCGGGTGCTTAGGGCAGAGCCTGAAACACAGAGGTCCGTAAAGCGAAGGTGGTCCTTCCCCTCTGGAAATGCAACCACTCCTGCCACCCCCTTTCTGCTGCGTGGCTCCTTCTAGGAACGGTATAGATGTCAGTTTCCTCATCAGAAAAAATGCTGGGCTCTACTCTCGAGACTTCTTATGAAAAGGTTAATTGGAGAAACACATTTTTATAGGACATGCCAACTCCCCCATGAGGAATACTTGCTAAGTTTCTGGCACAGAGAAATAATTGCAAATAGGGCGGTGGAAGAGGAATCAGAGCAAGAAATTGTCAAAAAACTGAAGTATCATATGAATAGTCCAACAATAAAACTGCAAGGAGGTAAATTAGGTTCATCACTTGAAAAGATCCTGATACTGGGAAAGAGTGAAGGCGGGAGGAGAAGGGGACGACAGAGGATGAGATGGTTGGATGGCATCACCAACTCAATGGGTTGGTGATGAGTTTGGACATCAAACTCATGGGTTGGACATGAGTTTGAGTAAACTCCAGGAGCTGGTGATGAACAGAGAGGCCTGGCGTGCTGCAGTCCATGGGGTCGCAGAGAGTCAGACACGACTGAGCGACTGAACTGAACTCAACTGAACTGAAATTAGGTTCCGGACTTCAGACTAAAAGGTAATGATTCAGTTCTTCATGGGAACAGTGCCATTGATTCAAATCAATAACAAGGAACACTGTATAAATCACTGTTTCCTTCTTTTTGATTTTCAGTCTGGCAAAATCGATTCCTTTAGACATTGCCTCAAATCCATGGGGGGAGTCAATTTGAAGGCAATTGGCTATTTTAAACACTCTCAATTTTTTAAAATTTGGCTTTTGGTACCTATTTGACCACATGATTGAAATATAACTTGGGCTTCCCAGGTGGCACTAGAGGTTAAAGAACTCCCCTGCCAATGCAGGAGACGTAAGACATGGGTTTGATCCCTGGGACAGGAAGATCCCCTGAAGGAAGGCATGGCAACCGACTCCAGTATTCTTGCCTGGAGAATCCCATGGACAGAGGAGGAGCCTGGCAGGCTACAGTCCATAGGGTCACAGAGAGTCAGATACAACTGAAGCAGCTGTGTATGCACACACACAAAATATAACCTAAAAGAACTGATATTGGTGAGAGACCGAAAGAGTCTCATGTCACATGTTGCTCTTGCTTTTGCGCAGGTCCATTTAGGAAATTTAGGTTAGATGGATGAGAACTGAAACATAAGGTGATCATCTATAAAGTAAGCAGCAAAAAGCAGCCTCCGTCAAAGAAGATGCATCTTTCCTCCAACTGTCATTCAGTCTCAAACACCTTTAAATCAGTAATAATGACAACAACCAGCATTTCTTGAGCATTCACTTACTACATGCTGGTCACACGAACGACCTCATTTTGCCTCCACACAAAACCCTAGCAGGCAGGTCCCATTAGCAGCCCATTTTACAGATCTGAAGCTGGCTTACGGAGTTGCAGCTAGCGCAGAAGGGAAAGCTAATGTATCCATGCAGAGGTGTCCATGGGCAAAGACCGTTCAAGACATGCTTATTCTTGCACCACCAAGTCAGTTTGTCACAGTTCTTCTTTAAAGAAACTGCAGACTCCCTCAAAGTGGAGTGATCCATCAGCTGACAAATAGCTGACAATCTTCGTGTGGGAAAATTCAGTCCAAGAACTGGAAGTTCTGCCATCAGAATTTGTCAAACAAGCCCAGAAGATGAGGGCTCCGTGCTCTCCCTGCCCTCCTGAGGTCAGTGGCTACCTAGGGGCCAGGGCATGGGGTGGAGGGAAATCCCAGTGTTAATATTGGACACCTACTCTCCTCCTTAGGAACACTGAGAGGAGGCTAAATCATCTTACTCTTCAAAATGTTTGCTGTGTGTGATGTGAGCACTGCCTCTGAGACTTTTGGAAAAGACGCAAAGTAACCAGCATTGTCACTTGAACGGAGTGAGAATACTTTTTCCAGAGAAGCTGAGGGTTTCTGGAGCTCTTTACTCTGCCCGACACCCCCCCACCCCGCCCCTCCCCGACACGTGATCTGGTTTGCAGCTGTCCTTGTAGAAATGCTGGTCTCAAATGAAAAATCTAGCTTTGGAATCCTGGCATTCTCAGCATGAGGCAAGGTGCTTGCCCTACAATGCTACCAAAGAGAGGTTTCTCCTCTAGATTATTGAGAGTAAGAGTTTTATTGTAAAAATCATCTCTATTTGCTGAGATGAAGCTTTCAGAACATTGCTTCCCACCCCCCTCCCACCTTTAGATTTAATCAGGCTTTGTTTTGTAAGTCAATGAAACTGAGTTTTAAATCAATACTCCACCCCCATTGCCTTTTCCCCCCCGCTTTGTGATGTTAACCATGAAGAGGGCAAAGTTTAATATTAATTTACCAAGAATCTTCCCAACCCATTAGAGAAAACTACACATTTTTATTCTTCACAGAGTTTCAACCACCTTACTTTATAGAAATGGGCATAAGAATCAATGAAGGAAAGATGAAGATGGTTAACACTATGAAAGGACCAGTCTATTTAAATGGCTTAACATGGCTGGCTACCTTCCAAGTTCCTAATGTTTCTACAGGCAGTGAAGAGTGAATGAGAAGGGAAATTCCTAGTTACCATTCACTGAGTACTTACTACATGCCAGGCACTGTACTGCTCATGTTGTTTTGCACAGATATTGATTTTATTCTTACCCTTCCTTGGGAAGATAAGCGTAATAATTTCCATTTGAGACATGAGGAAATTTTGCATCAAATAAGTGAGTGAATTTCCAAGTTTCCATAGCCTATAAGTGGTTTGAATCCACGCCCTTGACCTCTGGGCCTCCTGTAACTTCTGCCCTGAAGACATATAAACCCAGCCTAGGAATAAAACTCATATGTCCAGACTCAGGCGGAGGTCTGGAGGCAAAGGTAGTCAGCTGACTACAAAATAGACAGACCTGTTACATGGCTTCCAGAGCCATCTCAGTAGTATTGTAAACCCCAGTTTCTCACATTCTGCCAAGTCCCCATCAGCGGCAACTTGACATTCACATTAGAAATACACTAATTTATTGGGACGGCTTTTCCCATTTAGATCATAACACATAGGCTGTAAAAACTCCCAAAGTAATGGCTCTCCTTTTATATTCAAATTGACTTTAAACAATATTCTGGGGAATTAGTAATAACTCTTACAGCATCTTGATGAAAAGATAACAGTATATCCATTGTCTATTTGTGGGGGGGGTCATGGATGAAAAATGAAGGTATCTAAGGGCTAATCACATAATCCAAGGTTTAACAACAAATCAAGTGAAATTACATAGGTGTGAAAGTGTCTGTTGGATGGAGTTCTTGAGTTGCTCAGTTGTGTCTGACTCTTTGCGACCCCATGGACTGCAGCATGCCAGGCTTCCCTGTCCTTCACTATCTCCTGGAGTTTGCTCAAACTCATGTCCATGGATGGAGAGCACTGCCAAATATAAGGCTTATATGAAGAAGGCCAGTACTCTGTAATGTGTGGACTGCCACACTCCAGGTGCGTTTTGCTGACAATAATCTGGGACATCTCCCTGAGTAAGTGAGATTTTCTAATTCATTCACTCCTTGAACACACACTCAAATGCCAGATACCAAACTGGCACGTGGCACCACATTCCTGAACTAGGAGCCAGTAGACACATCAGGGAAAGGAGAGAAGCAGAGACGAGTTTTTCAAAGCGTGAGGAAGAATCAGAGTTCAGGCTATTGGAGATTTTATATCAATGATATCCTGAGCTGAGAAATGCTGGTTCTATTTGGTGTCTCCTGGGCACTCAATAAAGGGGTACTGATGAACTATGGAGCTGAACCAGAGTCCAGAAGGCAAGTTGGAAGAGCTAGGTCATTTAAACAGAGGCCAGAGGAAGTTTTGGCCGTAAAATCACTTGTGACGTTCTAAATGCAATGCATCAAGAGGTGTAAATGGTTTATTAAATAGATTTTTGCTAAATAGTTTCCTCACAACTCTTTCCCCCAGAGCAATGTCCAAATCATTGTGGAATCCAGTTTATCCATTCTAGGAATTTGAATGAGTACTCAAAAAAAAGTGATCTTAACAAAAAAGTGATGCCCATCATTATCTCATGATCCAGCCAACAACACAGGGCCCTTCTATCTTTACTTGGAGACTGAATTTATGGAAAGGCGGGGCTTCTCCTGCTCACAGCCACTGAGCCCATCCAAGCTCCAACATCTCCACCTTCAGGAGACAATGCAGAACTCACCTCGGTACCCAGTCCTTTTTGGATATAAGATCAAGCAGTACATCCTACAGTAACCTCATCTGTATTTCTTTTTTTCCAATCCCAACCCTCCACCTCTCTCCTCATAAAACACCCTGATTCTTAAGGCTGATCTCAGACATCCGCTTCCCCCTCCCCTGAGAAGACGGTGGGAAGAAGGGGATGTCTCTCCTTCTCCTCGTCTGGACAGCAGGCCTCTTTCAAGGGTCCTTTCTGACAACTCAGAAGACACTCAACACCCAAGTCAGAGACATTCCTCCAACAGTGGTTCTGGAGGAAAAGGGGAACAGAAAAAAAGATCCAAAGATTCCACTAGAAAAATGGTACAGATGACCTTATTTGCAAAATGGAATAGAGACATAGAGAACAAACATATGGACACCACCAGGGGGACAGAGGGGTGGGATGAATTGGGAGATTGAGAACAATATACATACACTGTTGATACTATGTTTAAAACAGACAGCTAAGGAGAACATACTGTATAGCTCAGGGAACTCTACTTAATGCTCTGTAGTGACCTAAGGAAATCCAAAAAAGGGAATACATGGATACTTACAGCTGATTCACTTTGCTGGGCAGCAGAAACTAACACAACATTGCAAAGTAACTATACTCCAATAAAAATAGAAAAAAGAAAAGATTCCAGGATTCCAGGCCTTTCTCTGATTGTATAGAAAGTATTGGCTACAGTTTCCAAGAGTTGGGAGGTTAACGCTGAACAATGGAAGGGTGCAGGCCAGCAGAGGTGGTCCAGTGATTCATGTTTCTTTCTGCCCCTTAATCAAGGGCTGTTGGCTTCAGCTGGGACCAGAGGGTGAGTCTCCCCTGACACTAAGGCCCACCAAGATCAGGAACAACCATCATGCCCAAGGGGTCTCATTCTTCCTCCCAGCAGTTACATCTAGGCCAGTCAGTGCCATCCAAAAGACCTTCCTGCCATGGTGGAGACATCCTTTCTTCCTGCTCTGTCCACTGCAGTAGCCACAGATGACGTGTCTCTGGGCGCTCTGGAAATGTGGCGAGTGGGACTGAGCAGCCAAATGTGTATGTTTCCTATCATTTTAATTAATTTTAATTTCAATAGCCACCTGTGACCAGCTGTTAGCATCTGGGTTAAAATACTCTATGCCAAGTCTAGAGTTTGTCAGCGTGAAGCTGGAGATGGTTTCTACCAGCTGTATCTCGAACCCACGCCTTCTCCCTGCTTCCATACATGGGTCCCTTTCTGATTTTTATTTTCCCACACGGCCACATGGCCATCCTTTAAAACCACTCCCTTGCTAAAAAAAAAAAAAAAAAGGTCTCAAGCAGAAAAGTGAGCAAACATTCCAGGCAGAATCTTTGGCTTTTCAATTAAAGTGGTTTTTTTTCCCCCCCATAAATTACACTTGTTTCCATGCCTTCCGGATTATCTAACTAGAGTCAAGTTAGATAAGCACTCTATGACGTAATTTGTCACGTGGGCCTCTACTTCCAGGTAGAAGGATTTCCAGAGCTGCAGATGCTCCGTCCACAGTTCCAGCCCAGGGTCCTTTGGGGGGTGATGTGGTAACAGCCTCTTCCTGTGGCTTCCAAAGTGCCTGATGGTAGAATTCCCTGTGAGCTCCTCCTGGGAATTTTCCAGGGCCCTTCTCGAACCCGAAGAGTCAGACTAGGCAGAGGTGGATCCCCCGCCTTTCACTTTGATGAGCTCTCCAGCACAGAGTAAGCAGACACTAGTACCTGGGCAGCTCTGGGGACGTCCTGGCCTGTCCACTCTGGGCAGGAAAGCTTCAATGGCAATGTCCTTTCCACTCCATCCCCCAGTGGGTCCAGTCATGGGAAGAGCAGAAGGGAATTTCCATGGTGTTACACTGAAAATGTCGTGACGTCTGGGGAGAAAACCATGTTCAGCCTAAACTCTTATCAGGAAGCTCTTTCGCCTCTAAGGATGTGAGAGTTGGACTATAAAGAAAGCTGAGCACTGAAGAATTGATGCTTTTGAACTGTGGTGTTGGAGAAGACTCTTGAGAGTCCCTTGGACAGCAAGGAGATCCAACCAGTCCACCCTAAAGGAAATCATCCCTGAATATTCATTGGAAGGACTGATGCTGAAGCTGAAACTCCAATACTTTGGCCACCTGATGTGAAGAACTGATTCACTAGAAAAGACCCTGATGCTGGGAAAGATTGAAGGCAGGAGGAGAAGGGGACGACAGAGGATGAGATGCCAGGATGGCATTACCAACTCAATGGATATGAGTTTGAGTAAACTCTGGGAGTTGGTGATGCACAGGGAGGCCTGGTGTGCTGCAGTCCATGGGGTCGCAAAGAGTTGGACACGACTGAATGACTGAATTGAAGGATTTTGAAATGCTTCTTCTGTGGAGGAGTGGCAATAAACACTGCAGAGACCATCATGGGGCACAGGCAGATTCTTACCTGGGGTGGAAGGTACTGGAAAGCCAGCTGCCACACTGGCCACCATTCCTAGGGATTTGAATGGAGCAAGGAGCCAGCTGTGCAGAGGAGACCAAAAACACTGTGGGACAGAAGAGAATCACACAGGCCCAAGGAAGACATCGGGGATGAATTCCTCCAAGCCTCTACAATCCCACCAGTCCTTTTAAGGGGAGGAACGAACTGTATATCAGCGTCTTTGAGTTGGCTATATTTGCAGTTCAAGTTCCACATGGTAAAATCCACGTCAGCGGAGGGGGAGGGGCACACTCACTTTGTGGATGAGGCATTGCTGTAAGCCACACCTATTTGTTGTAGATTTTCTTTGGTCTCTAGGGCTTTCCTTGTGGCTCAGCTGGTAAAGAATCCGCCTGCAATGCAGGAGATCTGGGTTCGATCCCTGGGTTGGGAAGATCCCCTGGAGAAGGGAAGGGCTACCCACTCCAGTGTTCTGGCCTGGAGAATCCTGTGGACTGTATAGTCCATGAAGTCGCAAAGAGTTGGACATGACTGAGCAACTTTCACTAGGAATTAAGGCTGCAGTTGATAAATGGGTCACTTCCCTTGAACGTGGGTGGATTCTAGGGCCTCAACCTCCAGATCCCGTTTAGTGCCCCGGAATTCAAAGACATTCTCTTTATGCCTCCACTAAAAATTTCTTGGGGTTTTCTGGAAGTGGACACCTGAGACTCAAGAGGGTTTATCTCTCACTGGTTGGGACTCTGACCTTTGGAAGTGTTGGCTCCATCGGATATCGAGATGTGGTCAGCCCAATGCATCCTTTCCCTGCGTGACCACATGCCAACTGCTCATCAAGATGCCCTGGGCTCCTGTTTTCTGCTGCTGAACATTTCTGTTCTTGCCTGTTACGCTTCTATAATTCTGTCATTAGCTGCATCTGCTCAGATGAGCTTGCTTCCATTTATCTTATTTACAGTAATGTCGAGTGCACCATTAGTATTGCTGAGAATTACCCTGGCTCCATGAAGATGCCTTCGTAGTTTTGAAGGAAAGCCACCCAAATTACAGTGTGTAGGGTAGAGAGTTCACACCAGTCTATAAATGTGAAGATCTTCAAGCACTGTGCTGCAGTTTTTTTAATTTGTTTTATTAGGTTAAACCTCTTGAATTAAGATCCATGCTCAGATGCCAACGGGGAATGGAGTTTATATGGAAGCAGATACATCAACTTGAATGTGTTTATTGCTTAAGTTCATTTCTGCCTTCATCTCTTACATAGCCTTTTCCGGTGTTCAGAAAGGAATCTAGTGTTTACGATGATTTTTATCATTTCTCCCAAATGTGTGCTTTTTGAGTCTGCTGGGAACCATAGCAAGTTTTTTCATTCATTCTTTTTTTTTTCTTCCTCCTTTTCTAAAGTTATTGCCCTGTTCAATTTGTAAAACAGTGGTTCTGGAAGCTTTAGCTGAACTCCGATTCTTTAAAAAAAACCAAAAAACAATTAAGTGGTACTACAGTACTGCCTTCAGTTCCAACAGGAAAAAGAATTTGTGTTGCTTTTTAGGATTCTGCTCATCTGAGTCCACGTAGAACCTAAGCCCTCTATTCTCCTGAATTTGTGTCTCGCAGAGATGGGAGAGAATTGTGGCCAAAGGTGGAACTGCAAACGGAAGGTTTACCTCCACGATGACTGCACTTGTGCGCCCTCTGCTGGCCTAGTTCATAGCAACAGCTGTCGGGGAAACTGGAAACAGGTGTTTAGGAAGACAATGCTTCCCCAATGGCTCAGCGATAAAGAATCTGCCTGCCATGCAGGAGACCCAGGAGGCAAGGGCTCGATCCCTGAGTTGGGAAGATCCCCTTGAGAAAGAAATGGCAGTTCCCCTGAGTATTCTTGCTGGGAAAATCCATGAACAGTGGAGCCTGGCAGGCCCCTGTCTATGGGGTCACAAAGACTTGGACATGACTGAGCACTCAGCGTGTTTAGGTAGAAAAGTAGAAGAAAATGAAGACGACTAAAATGTCTTCTACAGACCCTCCCCCAAATGGATAAGAATAAATATTCTTAGAAACTTTCAATGAACTGTCCCTGGAAGTTAACTTCCCATGTTTTTAAAGCAACAGTCCAGAATGATATATTAACATTTATCATAGTGGGGTCCCAAGCAGGATGCTTGGGGGAGGAAGGGGGCATGTACCCTTATGTGCCTGTGTGTGGTCCAGCTCTGGCATTTCCATCGGCTTCTCCGTTAAAAATATGTATATATAAATGGGCAACTGGCATTTCCTCAAACTTATGCATAAGGTGTTACACAAATGTACCTTCAAAGCCCCCCTTCACTGCTGCCAGGTCCAGCCAGATAACTGCTTCTAGAGACAAAACGCAGGCCACCACCCCACCTGTCGTGTACTGCAATGCATCTGGTAGCTCAACTGGTAAAGAATTCACCTGCCATGCAGGAGACCCAGTTCAACTTCTGGGTCGGGAAGATCCCCTGGAGAAGGGATAGGCTATCCACTCCTGTATTCAGGCCTGGAGAATCCCATGGACAGAATACAGTCCGTGGGGTTGCAAAGAGTTAGACACGACTGAGCAACTGAGTGCGCGCACACACACACACACACACACACACACACACAATGTATCTGCTCAACTGTCCAGTTATACGTAGCAGAGATTTACCAGATGGTGATTCTGAACTTCTCTTATGCCCCTGAATCGTGGCTTGCTTTCCTTCCCAGTCATTCTCGGGTGACCAGCCAGATCCTTGGGTATGGACGGGCTGTAGTCATGTCTGGAGTCCAACTTCCTGGGCACCTCCGGAGGGTGAGGGCTGACCCAGAAGGCATGCGCTGAAATGAGATGTTGGCAGTGGTGCTTGGTGCTCCTTTGGGGCTGAGGCCTCAGACAACAAAATCGTAACAACGTTAGGAAGACAGAAGTTCCTTGGGTTGGGACAGAACCAGTGTGGCTTCTGATCCATGGCCAACACAGGCTCCAGTGAAGTGCCACTGCCCCAGCATGACCGGCCAGGGCTGTGGTGGCCTCCCACCTCTCCACCACGTCCACTGCCCCGTCCCTGCCACCACTGTGTCCGCTGCACCCTGACAACAGCCTCCCTACCGCTCTTTCCACTTCCACTTGTCTCTCTCGTAACCTGCCACTCCGCTCTGAGTCAGAATGCCATTTAAATGTCACTCCAGAGTGTTCATCCCCAAATCGCGAAGTGATCCTTGCACCCTCTGGATTAAAACTTTCCAAAGATTTCCACTGCTTTTTAGGATAAAGACTACTCTTCAACACAGCTTATGGGACCCCTTATCTAACTTTCCCATCAATCCTGAGTCCAAAAAGCCTCCTTTGTTCTCACTGTGTGTTGCAGGAGTATGTCTAATATCAGAATCTAAGCTCCGTAAGGGCGAGGTGAGAACCAGGGTTCCAATCAGTCACAGTATCCCAGTGGCCAGCACAAAGAGCCTGGTATTCAGCAGGTCATCAGTGATTACGACTATTCCCTGAATGAACCAATGAATACCCAATGCAGGCGGTGGCCTGGGTAGCTTCTTCGGTGCCAGGAATGAGAGCATCAGCCCCTTTGGGAAGAGCTCCCTTGTCAGGAATACTGGTGACAGCCGCCATCCTTCCCACTCTCATGGCTTCAATGGCCACAAAGTAATCAACCCCAGACATCGCCAAGAGGAGTCAGAGCAGACAGGAAGGATGATGGTGGGCCCCACGCCTTCACCGGGAGAATCTGATGGGGACCAGAGCTGAGGCACCTCCTGGCCAAGTGCTGGCAAGTAAATGTTCAGAGGACGGGGCTCCAGAAACTTCCCTGGCAAGGGCCCAAGCTCTAAGAAATATGCCTTTTCTTCTCATATCCCTTGCCAAGATTTCAGGAGTAGGAATATCAAGTTACCAAGCAACAGGTATATCTCTAGTTCTAGGACCAAAGGAGAGGAATAGAGCCCATTAAAAGAAAGAGCAACACGGACTCAATGAACTTCAAGGATTTCAACCGACCCTGACCCACAGGATTCCACCCCAGAAGCCCATTTTAATCACTGAGATGTTGTCTCATCTGATTGCACTTCCTCTGATCACGTATCAGGGGCATAAGAAAGAAGGCTTACAACTTCAAAATATGATCTAAATGTGTCTCAGCGCTCTTTACAAACTTATGTTTGTAGCATATGACTGGGTCTTTTAAATGCGTTTTCCTAGAGATCTTGGGTTACTTTACAGTCACATCAACCTTGGAGGGTGGGGAGGTCTCTGAATTCACTTCACAGGTATCATGGCAGCAATAAGACACTCGTGCCCCTTAGTAACCTTGTGAAGGTCGAGTCTCCACCGTCAAATCCCTGGAATCTCATTCAGATTCCCTGGGGTTACTGAGATTCTCTGAGGCATAATCGGCTTCCCAGATGGTAGAGTCTGCCTGCAATGCAGGAGACCCGGGTTCGATCCCTGGGTTGGGAAGATCCCCTAGAGAAGGGAAGGACTACCCACTCCAGTATTCTTGCCTGGGAAATCCCATGGACAGAGGCGCCTGGTGGGCTACAGTCCACGGGGCTGCAAATACTAGGACATAACTGAGTGACTAGCACACAGGACAGCAAGTGTTAGCGGGAGCACGGATGAAAAGGAGCTTGCAAACACCGCTGTGCCTCTGTAAGCTAGCTGGTGGTGACACAGTCAGCGACAACAGAAGGAAGGAGATCTGGATTCCTCCAACTGGTTTGCTCCTAACACCACCAGTGCAGATGCTGGACCATACCTGGTCTCTGCTCCTAAAACATCCCTGGGTGAACCCCTGGGAACAGGGCCCATCGGGGCCTCACAGAGAGAGTAGCCACCCCTCTTACTCTGCCTCCAACTCCAGACATCGCCTAAATTAGCCCAGGTGTTGTCTGGGCGCCAAAGGTCCAGCTACCTGCCCCTGGAGAAAACGCGAGATGATCATGATGGTCTGGTCTCTTGCAGCAATCCAACTAAACTAAGAAAAACAGAAAGAAAAACAGAAGAGGAACAATTTGAAGGTCCCTCCAGTAGCTGAGGCAGGTACATAAGCACACATGTACTTGAAAAGTGAAAAAAGTGTTAGTCGCTCAGTCGTGTCCGACTCTTTGGAATCCCATGGACCACAGCCCTGCAGACTCCTCTGTCTGACTTTCTAATCCCCACACACTACACAAGTCTCATTACTTCCCGTCTGTATCCCCTTCCTCTGCAGGCCCGTCCCCTCTGAAGGTGGACACCACAGTATAACGGCAGGCACTACGCTTGAGCACCCCTGTATACTCCTGCCCAGGAAGTTCTTTCAACTCAGAGAAAGCCCTTATTCCTCCAAGTAACCATGTCTCAGCGTGAATTACTCTCTTTGGTTTCCCCCCAACTCCTCCGCAGTGCTTTCTGATGGTCTTTGTGCACCTGCCTTAGAGAGCAGCCACCTTCAAGCTTGTGTTTGTATGCTTAGTCGTTCAATCATGTCCGACTCTTTGTGACCCTTTGGACTGTAGCCCACCGGGCTATTCTGTCCATGGGATTCTCCAGGCAAGAATCCTGGAGTGGACTGCCATCTCCTCCTCCAGGAGATCTTCCCGACCCAGGGATAAAACCCACATCTCCTATGTATCCCCCACTGCAGGTAGTTTCTTTACCCACTGAGCCATCATGGAAGCTCTTCAAGGTTAGGGGCCACGTTTTCGTATATTCCCATGCCTCCCCCATAGCATCTGACTTGGGAGTCACTCACTGTGTCAACGACCATTTGCTGAAAGGAAGAATACTCAGTCGGTGATGCTCTCTGGTTTGAGTGCTCTCCTTTCACCCCTAAAGCAGACACTTCCAAACGGCAATGGCTTCTGCACAAAGGCGGGCGAGCAGTTTAATCCACAAATGCCCTCCTGCACTGAACAACAGTGATCTGACCGGAAAATTGAAAAGACACATTTCTTTTCTTATTTTTTCACCTATCCAGGAAACTAAGTGACAAAGGCCAAGGATGAGAACAAGTAGTTTTCTAAGCCCCTGAAGAAGAGGTGTAGTTTGCCTTGCTCGGAGCCAACAGGAAGCGCAGGTGGGAAGAACACTGACTACCTTCATGTAATAATTAGTCCTTCTATTTCAGGAAGTTCTTATTCAAATCCCTTTTGCAGACATTACCTGCTTTTACTTCAGGCAAATTCTTGACTTTTATTCCCTTGAGTTTAAAAAAAAATGATGCTAACAAACAACCAGAAACTAGAATTCAGAGCAGATATTTTTGCAACAGGAAATCTCTTTTCCTGACATAGTTTTCTGGGGGGGGGGGAAAAACCTCTGTATATATGAGAGCTGTTGCCTTGACTCTCAGTTCTCATTTTTGTTGTCGTTAACATTGGTTTTCATGAATCCTTTCATCAGTTGGAGACAGCTAGCTAGGGTTCAACAGAACCCTATTTTAAACATGGTGCTTGAATCAACAGCTACTCTTTCTTCAGAAAGGTGACTATCCTACCATTCTGTCCTACAGTGTTTTAGATACACACCTATGTCAAGAACCTACTCCAAAGGGGGTTCTGATGTAGAAGTCTACCTCCCAGACTCTGCTGATCTGAAGGTTGATGGACATTCAATTTAAACCCAAGAAAATGAATTTTTGTTTTCTCTCCATCCCTCACTTCCTCCTTGGTTTTCCTGCAACAGAAATTTCAACTAGGATTTCCACTAATCTAAAAACTCTTGGGCAAGATGAAAACTCAGGGATTTCTTAGTTCACTCCTTGCCCCTTGGTCCAACCCTCTCAATCGTCCCACAGGGGGTTCTATGGGCAGCGTTGAAAGGTCTCCATAGACACCAGCTTCGACTTTCCCCCATGGTTTGCTTTGTCTGATTTCTACAGTCTGTTTTGTCCTATTTCTGATCTGAGGCCTTATGAAACCTTGATACTTGCTTGTTGGACGTCTTCATCTTCTGGCACTTAAACTCCATGAAAGCAGGACTCTGCTTCAGCCACTTCAACTAGAAGAATGCCTGGCACACTGCAGGTGCCCAATAAATAACTTGCCGGTTGACGGTGTTCAAAGTAAGAAAGCACTCATTTTTTTTCCCCTGATACTTTTACATAACATGTGGAGCTGAGCAAAATGCTTGAATTTAAAAAAATTGGGGTGGGGGGGGAGGAAGAATATGAGGGAGGTTGAGACTTACAAATCTGTGCAGCTATGGGTGTTAAGCAAAGTTAGTCTGTGTCAAAGAAACCCACCCATCCAGACAAAGCCAGTGTTTCTCAAACCGGAATCCCCAGGAACTCTTGCTTGAATGCAGATTCGGAGTGCTCGGGGAAGTACCCCCATTTGCATTTCCAACAAGGTCAGGGATGCTGTTACTGCTGGTCTGTGGACCACATGTGGAGTAGTGACGTAGTGACATAGTAAATAACCAAAGGAAATAAGCGAACTCTTTATTTTGTCTTGAGGGCAGAACACTGACCAGATAAAGGTTTGTTGTTGTTTTTTTTTCTCTTTGTTTTTGTTCTTTTTGCCAGAGACCCTAACTCTAGAAAGTACACACATATATTATCACAACAGAAATTATTCCAAATAGGGAAATCAGCAGCTTGGTAGTTGGCAGGCTACTTAATACACTAGGGAAGAAAAATCAGATTTGAAAAATTACATGGAAGTAGTTTCATTCCCGTTAGATGTTTTAACTGATTTCTTTATGACCACTGATGTAAAACAATTATACTCAGATGGATCTGGGAGGAATCTTGCTTCTTCACATGTGTTATTTCATTGCTCCACAGATGATGAAAGAGGAGGAGGAGGAAAGGGATCCATAGACAGAGGGAGACTCTCCAGCAGACCCACTCTGCAGAGTGACACTCCGGGTCCTCTGAGGGTGCAGCCCGGGCACCAACCTGCCTCTTTGTGGGGACATACATATAAGATGCCTTCTTCCTTCAAGCTCTCTACTATGGCTCAGATGCTATGCAGCCCTCCAGATGTTTATGAAACAGAGTGCTAAAGAGAGACAGACAAAAGATGGGTGGACAGAGACGTCAAGGGCTTCATTCATTGGAACAGACCTGCGGCCATCCTGTCCATCCCAGCATTTTGTGCTAAAGCTCCCTGGCTGCTAGAGGCTGTTTTCCCACTGCTGGGGTCAGGGAGGGGGCAGGCAGAAGACATAAGAACTGAAGGGGGTGCCTGCCTCTGGTACCCACTATGGGTGCATCTAGCTAGGATGCAGAAACCATACTCCTGAGTCTGTGGTCACTTGAAGCTCTGGCTTGATTCTTGAGCCCGACCCCCTGATGGCCGTGGCCCTGTCTCCTTCCATTGCACAGCCTTGCTTTCTGAAGGATGGGGACCCTCACTCTCCCAGGGCCTTGAAAACTCGGAAGCCCCAGGAGGATGAAAACAAACGCAGAACCTCTTCTGGTCCCCCTCTCTGGAGAATCTTGTTCAGGACGAAGAAAGTTATTTTTGTCAAAGCTCACCTATCAGTTTGCCATCTGGCAGGTGGAAATTAAAGACGGGCCGCGTCTTCTGAGAAAATGAAAGCGGCTTCCAATCCCTCGCTGATAAGCACAGGCCACGGCTGGGTGTCACACATGGGGTTACTGCTCCAAAGAGGGACATCCAAGCTGCTCACACACACCTGCAGCCCTGGACACACATCTCCTTTACACTTTTACACACACACTGTGGAGTAACAACCACTTCATGCTTTCAGATCCAATAATGTCCAACCTGGGGCCCCAACACAAAAATGCCCTGTCTGGGTCCTCTTGTCCAGGGTCTGCCGTTTTCATATTTAGAACCATGTACTAGGCCCTCCTAGGATGGAAACTTAAGAGGCCCAAGAAAACTCTGAAACAACTCCACAGTTCTGCAACCCTTAAGCTACTCTGGCTTCTGTTTGCCCTCAAGAATCTTGCGCCCCCAGTAGCCCAAGTTCAAGCCCTAGTTCGCGCCCATGCACCTATACTGCTTCCCCTGTGTCTGCTTCCTTCATGATAACTGTTGACTTCCAGGGACGCTTCTCTTTCTTGCTCGGCCATGGTGCCTGGTCCCTGCAGCTGGCAGAGGCACCAGTGCCGAACTCCTCGCCTGCCGGCCTGGCCGGCCTCATGTACATATCCGTCTAGCTCTCAGTCACCCCTAGGCGGATGTCCCCCAACCCCACTAGTTGCCTGGGTGACCCCTGGTTGCCTAGCATTGTATTTTTTTTTTTTCTCTAGCATTGTATTTTATCAGTCAGATGGGCTTTCTGTCTCTGGGGATCTGGGTCTATCACTACCCTTCCACATGTGGTCCACCAGGCTCCGTTTCCCAGACACCTCGACCCCGATTCCAGCATCCATCCAAGTCATCAGATAAAATTCTTAGATAAAGAACAATAAGACAATCCATTGTAACAACCGGCTCAGTTATGGATAAAAAACACTGCCATATTATTTGAACCAAGTGACACCAGCCACCGAGAAATGTGTCACAAAAGGTGCCTCTCAATCTCCTTTTGCAAATTTGTGTTCTTGTCCCTACGTCCACATACATCAGAGCTCACAGGCCTCACCCCACCACGTGGATGTGACGCAGGGAGTTTCCAAAGAAATAAAAAGGATTCTGACATCTTAACTAAGCCAATGAAGATCAGATTTTAAAACTAGTCTAGACACTTCCCTGGTGGTCCAGTAGTTAAGACTTCGCATGCCAATCAATGCAGGGGGTGCAGGTTCGATCCCTGACTGGGGGGTTAATATCCCATGTGCCTTGTGGCCAAACAAACAAACAAACACAGAAATAGTATAGTAACAAATTTAATAAGGACTTTAAAAATGGTCCATGGATTTCCCTGGTGGCTCAGACAGTAAAGCATCTGCCTATAATATGGGAAACCTGGTTTCAATCCCTGGGTCGGGAAGATCCTCTGGAGAAGGAAATGGCAACCCACTCCAGTATTCTTGCCTGAAAAATCCCATGGACGGAGGAGCCTGGTAGGCTACAGTCCATGGGGTCGCAAGGAGTTGGACATCACTGGGCGACTTCATTTTTTTTTGTTTTAATGGTCCACACACAAAAAAATCTTAAAAAAAAAATAAAATCAAAGAGTGTTCAAGGAAATAAGCCTCAGTACCAAAATTATCTCTCATCACAAAACAGAAACTAGCTGCTAAAAATGAACTTTGATTGAAGGAAAAGCAAAACAGGTACTTACAGAACAGAAAAACGAAGTTATCAAGAGAATCAATCAGAAAACACCTGATTTGTGAGTCTGTGCCTGTGAATTTGATCTGTTTCCTGAAGCTGATGGTTTGAAGTTTCTACATAATCCTGGAAATCCACACTTTATCTTCACCATGAAAAGGAGCAGTTTAGGTCCCCAACAAAGATGCGTGCTTGGGTCACTTGCATCAGAAAGAAGTGACTTCTTTGGAGAGGAAGCCAGGTGATGTCAACAGCTGAAGACCTGGAGGAGAGGGAGGAACTGCAGTAGGAAACAGTCAGGACACTGGGAGTTCTCCTGCCCGGCTCCTTCCTCCACTTGAGGACAGGAGGCTACCGAATACATCGGCCATGAACCAAGAAGGTCACCCCCACCAGGGCAGGAGGCTCGAGCTATCAAGGTATTTTACAATTAAAAAACTATAAATGTATATTCTAATACTGTGCTGAAAGTCATTTAAACGAAAATCTCTGAGTACCCGGGCCCTGGCCGGCAGTTGTCGTTCAGTTGCTCAGTAGTGTCTGACTCTTTGCGAGCCCATGGACTGCAGCAAACCAGGCTTCCACGTCCTTTACTAACTCCCGGAGCTTGCTCAAACTCATGCCCATTGAGTCGGTGATGCCATCCAGCCATCTCATCCTCTGTCGTCCCCTTGACCCCTTTCCAATGAGTCAGCTCTTCACATTCAGTGGCCAAGGTATTGGAGTTTCAGCTTCAGCATCAGTCCTTCCAATGAATAGTCAGGGTTGATTTCCTTGAGGATTGACTGGTTTGATCTCCTTGCAGTCCAAGAGACTCTCAAGAATCTTCTCCAGCATCACAGTTCTAAAGCATCAATTATTCCTGATCTCCTAAGATCAATCATCTTTTACTTACATCTAAGTCAGCAGTTTGCCAAGAATGAGGAGCCAAAGATGAATATTTTTAAAAAACTATATGACTTATTATTTTCATTTTAACCATCCTGGGAAACAAGATTTAGAAACAAATGTTTAAGAAAGATTATGTAAACTTTTAAATTGAAGAATTTTCCCCCATAGGGTTACAATAAAATTGCCAAAAATCTTTCAGCTGAAGCAAAGTACAGCAAAGTTGTCAGGAGGGAGAAGCAGAACCCAGAACGAATTACTTAAGTCCAGTGAAGTTAACGGGGCTTCACAGGTGGTGCTGTGGTAAAGAACCCGCTTGCCAGTGCAGGAGATGCAAGAGACTAGGGTTCGATCCCTGGGTCGGGAAGATCCCCTGGGGGAGGAAATGGCAACCAGCTCTAGTATTCTTGCCTGGAAAAATCCTACAGACAGAGGAGCCTAGCTGACTACAGCCCATGGGGTCGCAAAGAGTTGGACATGACTGAGTGAGCACACACAGTGAAGTTAAGGAACTTGAGGAAATCACTCTGGTGACTCTAGACCTTCCGGGCAGAGTATTTATTCCCTCGGAGCTGCCGGGCTGGGTGGTCTTTCCTGACGAGAGAGCCTCACATATAACATGACTCTCTTGGATCAGAGGCATTCTTCAAGGAGGACTGGAAGATGTTTTACCCCTGTCGGACTCTTTGAGACCCCGTGGACTGCAGCACACCAGGCCTCCCTGTCCATCATCAACTCCTGGAGCTTGCTCAAACTCATGTCCATCAAGTCGGTGATGCCATCCAACCATCTCATCCTCTGTCGTCCCCTTCTCCTCCTGCCTTCAAGCTTTCCCAGCATCAGGGTGTTTTCCAGTGAGTCAGTTCTTCGCATCAGGTGGCCAAAGTATTGGAGCTTCATCTTCAGCATCAGTCCTTCCCATGAGTATTCAGGACTGATTTCCTTTGGGATTGACAGTAGAAGCCTGCTCTGAAAAGATACATTTATTTTCTGGTCCACACTGCCACCTGCTGGTCTAATATCTCACTACATTAAGCTGTTACTGTTTCCAGTAGTTTCTTTTCAGTGGTTAGTATTAATATTTTATTCTAAGATTCATAACACAACTAAGCAGCTGAACTGAACTAAGATTCATATACTTGGGAGTTCCCTGGTGGTCCAGTGGCTAAGACTCAGAGCTCCCAATGCAGGGGCCCGGGTTACATCCTTGGTCAGGGATCTAGCTCCCACAAGCCCCAACTAAGAGCTCACATGCTGCAGCTAAGACCTGGTGAAGTCAGACAAATTAAAATATATCAATATTTTAAAAATTCACATACTTTATGTGTGACTTCACTCTATTTCCAACACACTTCAGGGAAACAGTTAATAAACCAACTCATCAAACACAAGTCAACTCATGTTGACTACAACGTGAAGCGAAAGAAGTCAAGAAGCTAAAAGTAACTCAGTGTCTCCGAGGTTCCCTGTCTCATTTGGATAATTAGTACCTACGCATGTCAGTGGTTAGACTGCCTGGTAATTACAGCCTATGCTAAACAGGTAAATCTAATAGCCCCACAAAGGCTGTTGATGAAATATCTCTATATGCAGTTGGAGCCCCGTGGCAATTAGTGGGCTGTTACTGGCTTTTTATATATGCAGATAAATATTTAACAGGAAAATGTCTCTAGAAGACAGACAGCAGGTTCAGGGGAAGCTGGGATTTGTCACCAGCGTAGACTACTTTGGAGACTTCAGTGATGCAGGTAGGCAGGAAACTGTCAAAGTGTATTTGGAACACCATCTCAGAGGGGCCTTCGGAACCAGGATGTTCATTTATTAATAGCTGCCACACACATAACAGATTTACAGTCCTGCAAAGGTTAGTCACTCTTGTCCTCCCCTATAAGCCTGAATTTTATTCTCTTCTCATCACCTCTTGTGCATGCTGAGTCAATTCAGTCTTGTCTAACTCTTTTGAGACCCCATGGACTGTAGCCCACCTCTGTCCATGGAGATTCTCCAGGCAAGAACACTGGAGTGGGATCCTCCCAACCCAAGGATTGAACCCACATCTCTTATGACTCCTGCATTGGCGGGCAGGTTCTTTACCACTGGTGCCACCTGGGAACATCACCTCTCACTGACACATAAATAAAAGGAAAGGAAAATGAGGAAGAAGAGAGAAAGGGGAAGAAGAAAAACACAGAGTAAGTTCCTGGGGGACTGTTATACATCTGATACATGTAGGTAAAACTGCTACTCCCACTATAAAAAATTCCAAGACAAAAGAAGAAGCCTGTGTTTGCTCTTCTAACCAAAAGAAAAGCCATAAGAAACGTTTGCAATAAATAGCTTCTGGTATTTTCTAATTTTTAAACATTTTTTTAAATTTGGACCATTTCATTTTTAAAGTCTTCATTGAATTTGCTATAATATTGCTTCTGTTCTTTTTATGTTGGATAGTGGAGACTCTATTAATATGGGAACACATATGCGAGGCACTGGGAGAGTTGGTACTCACAGTTTTGGCCCCGAGGCACATGGGCTACTCGCTCCCGGACTAGGGATTGAACCCACATGCCCTGCGTTGGAAGGCGAAATCTTAACTGTTGGATGGCCAGGGAAGTCCCTAGAGTGTCTGATATTTTCTGGTGAATAGCATATGTAAAACGAAATGGGATGTTTTTCTAAAGAAGGGATGGGATGGAGATTTGACTGAGTCACAGGCTCTGAAATAGTCAGAAAGCAGATCTTAAGGGAGACAGCTGGTTTTGTATGGGCTGCCCCGAATGTGATTGCTCCTGGAGCTGGAGTCTCCTCTACTTCTATTAAGATCATCAACAGGCCACCCTGAGGTTCTGAAATAAGAGTGACTTCTTCAGTGTAAAGCCATCCCCAGCTGAAGAAAAGCAGGTCAGCAACACGGTATCGCTTTGCTTTCCCCACAGGTCAATGAGGTAGACCTCTCTGCACAACCTGAAGGTCCTGAGACTTTTCTCTGTAAGTAGAATTCTGGTAAATCCAGTACTTTTCCTAGAGGTTTTTGAAAGAACTCTGTCGTGACAACTTCTGACAAGCAAATGGCCCTGCCAATTTTTCTGGGGGGATATCTGGGTTTCTCCCAGAGACACAGGTATGCCAGTTAAGTAAAAGTTCATGAACTTAAGAATGATGGATACAGGACAGAGTGTGCATTCCCGAAGGTTCAAGGGAGCAGGCTTTGGAGAGGAGGGACATAGTGTGTGATGGACAGGGTGTGTGAAGGGGACACAGTATGGAGTGTGCATCCCCAGCTGAGACAAAGGTCATACCGGCTCCAGGCAGACTGTGACTTAGCTGTCCACTTTCCGGGCCCCAGATCCCATTTCCATACCCTCACTTCTGCGGCACCTAGGATCGGCTGAGCGCCCCACTTTGGGGCATTTCCTGGGGCCCCTCCACTGTGCCCCACTGGATCACAGCTCTCCAGGGTTTTCTCAAGTCCAGGTTCTCCTCTGTAGGACTCAATCTTCCCTAACAACAGTCATCTACACGTGTTCTTTACAGGAGGATGTGTGAACTACTTTTACTAGCAGGAAACGCCCGTGAACAAGACCACACTCCATGGACCTCCCCTTATCTTGGCACCTGCTGCTTGGAGGGCCTGGACTCATACATTCGGTAAGAGGAATTTGTTAGAAGAACACGGGGCAGCCCGTAAGCTGTAAGGAAAACCCCAGCCAGAGTCTGGTACTCTAGGCACTGAAAACTAGTGGATAGTCAGTCAAGGCCCCATCATCAGCATGAACCTGTCCCAGCCCCTTTCTGCCTCACAGAATGGGAACTGACTGACCTCGCGTAGGTATGACCTCACGTAGGTCATGAACCCATCCTCGTCTGGTTTGCCAGGCCGTCCAAGACTGCCTGTAACAGGAAAGCATAGCCCCCTAAGGAGAAGTGGAAAAGAAAGAATGGCAGTGGGATGAACAAGGACGACCAGGGTCCTCACCATCCATAGTCCAGGATGTTCTCTGCTGAGTCCTAAAGTGTCAACGTAGAGCCAGGCTCCACCATGTCTGCCGCAGAGTCTGGCCACACCCTGCCCAAGTTCCCTCACCGATCGCCTGCTCTTCTTTGTCTCAAAGCTTCCTCTGGCGCACAATCTCCTGTCTCTCTGCAGGTCAGGAGAGCCTGGGAATGACCAGCAGCCAATGACTAAAGAGAGTTGGAGTATAAATACCCCGGGTCCCTCATCCTTCCCAGGGAATCTCTCCACTGGCTCCCATAGGTAGTGCTGGGTTTGATTGCCAGTGGCCTATGGTGATAACCTGCTTGGTAACACACCCATCACCGGCTACCTGGCTTTCCTGGGCTCATTTGCTCATTCACCCCTCAGAGTCTCCTTCATCTCCCAAATATGTTACCTATACTCAAATCCTTGATTAGGGCCCGTGCTGGGAGACTGAATCGCGGTACATTGATACCATGAGACATCATGTTGCAATGAGAATGAATGGTCCATAACTGCATGCCTCCATGTGTGTGGATCACACACATGTGATACAGAGTGAGTGAGGCCAGATGCAAGGGGACCCTCCCACCGAAGGAGAGCCCACTGATAAAAGGAGGAGGCAGAAACGTAAATACGTAATAATTCTAAAACAATCAAAACACACACACACACACAGAACACAATGAAAGATTCCACTTTAAGCACAAAAAGACGGTGAAACCATGCTGTCAGTGGTCACCTTTAGGGGTGGGTAGTGACTCCTGGTGGTACAAGAAAGGCATCTGGAAATGTTCTGCTTGTAGATCTGGGTGCTGTTTACAAAGGTGGGTTTAATTTGAAAAAATCCATCAAGCCTGTGAGTGGGTGCTCAGTCATATCCAACTCTTTGTAGCTCACCAGACTTCTCTGCCCATGGAATTTTCATGGCCAGAATACTGGAGTGGGTTGCCATTTCCTTCTCCAGGGGATCATCCCTACCCAGGGATCAAACCTGTGTCTTTGGCGTCTTCTGCATCGGCAGGCGGATTCTTTTACCATTAGTGCCACCTGGAAAGCCCCAATGATTACTTTTTCACATTTCTGTAGATAAAGACTTAAAATAGTTTCAAAAGATACAGTGCGGGGTGGAGGGTGGGGGAGATTATATCATTGGTTTGTCTATCTGTCCATCCTTTCATCCATCAAATAATTAAATCTGAGTTCCCAGGAGGCATGGGTCTCCCTACCTCAAGAAAATTACTGTCTTGTGAGTGAGAAAGGAAAGTAAACACTGTAGCAGGTTCTGTTTTAACATGGAAATATTTCGTTCAGGGCAAAAGTTTCCATATGTGTAATAATGAGTGAAGATGCTGGAGAATAACACTTCTTTGTCACTTGAGAAGCAAAGTATAAAAATAAATTCTGCATTTGATGGAACATCCTTAACCCCTTCAACTGTAAGAATAAATGTCTTTACCACGCCTTCAGAAAGATGGGACTGGAGAGGCAGATACCCCAAGTGGTGGCAGGAGCTGTAATTGGTGACTAATTTATCATCTGTGACAACTCAACACCCTCCAGGCAGGCAGAGCTGAGCACCTGGCTTCCCTCTGCTCTCTTGTCCATCTGGGTGATTCTTATCTTGTGCCTTTCCTGACACTACACTGGAGGCAGAGTTCCCCTCCCCCACAGGATGTCTCCTGTGAGCTCCACAGCAGCTCACAGCCTGCTTCTTGGGAGGACATGCTGGGCTTTGGAGAGATCCCTATAGATTCACTACCAGTTCATTTCAGTCCCTTAGTCAGGTCCAATTCTTTGCAGCCCCATGGACTGCAGCATGCCAGGCTTCCCTATCCATCACCATCTCCTGGAGCTTGCTCAAACTCATGTCCATCGAGTCGGTGATGCCATCCAGCCATCTCATCCTCTGTAATCTCCTACTCCTTGTGCCTTCCATCTTTCCCAACATCAGGGTCTTTCTAAGGAGTCAGTTCTTCGCATCAGGTGGCCAAAGTATTGGAGTTTCAGCTTCAGCATCAGTCCTTCCAATGAATATTCAGGACTGATTTCCTTTAGGATTGACTAGTTGGATCTCCTTGTACTCCAAGGGACTCTCAAGAGTCTTCTCCAGCACCATAGTTCAAAAGCATCAATTTTTCGGTGCTCAGCTTTCTTTATGGTCCCACTCTCACATCCATACATGACTACTGGAAAAACCATAGCTTTGACAAGACGGACCTTTGTTAGCAAAGTAATGTCTCTGCCTTTTACTACCCTGTCTAGGGGCTTTCCTGGTGGCTCAGAGGTTAAAGCATCTGCCTGCAATGCAGGAGACCTGGGTTCAATCCCTGGACTGGGTAGATCCCCTGGAGAAGGAAATGGAAACCCACTCCAGTATTCTTGCCTGGAGAATCCCATGGATGGAGGAGCCTGGTGGAACAGTCCACGGGGTCACAAAGAGTCAGACACGACTGAGCGACTTCACTTTCACTTTCTAGGTTGGTTATAGCTTTTCTTCCAAGGAGAACCCCATGAACAGTATGAAAAGATTCACTACCAGAAAAGACCAAAAACTGAAAACTACTTAGGACCCAGCTTCAAGAACCAGTTCTATTTGTTCTCCAGCAGAGGGCACTAGAGAGGAGCTGGCCAAGCCTGAGGAACACTGACCACAGTCGCATTTAACAGCCAGTTCAGGAGTTTGGGATTGACAACATGCACTACTATATATAAACTAGATAATCCACAAGGACCTACTGTAGAGCCCAGGGAACTCCACTCTGTATTCCGTAATAACATATTTAGGAAAAGAATGGGTATGTGTATGCCTGAATCACTTTGCCGTGCGCCTGAAACGAACACATTATAAATCAACTACACTGCAGTATAAAATAAAAATTAACGAAAAAATAGCCCTTCAGTCTGGCCTCCTTAAGGATTCTCTCCACCCACTCACCCCCCTCCTTCCCAACTTCCTCTTCAGAATGCAGCCACCACCCGGCTGTCCAGCAGAGCAGGAAACAGACCTTGGGACGTTTTCCTAATCAGAAAAGTGAGAGTTGTTTACAAGTGATGGTCATTGTCTTGCAGGTAAGATGTCAGGATGCTTGGTGATCCTCGGGGGCACATGTTTCTCTGCAGACTTCAGAGAGAGCCTCCTCCATTACCAACTCAGCCTTTTTTTCTCCTTTGAGGTGAAATAGGGGATCAAGGAGAGGGTGGTTGTGCAGGACAACCCAAAAGGCCGCCACTAGGAGGATTACTCGGACCTTCACTTAATAAACTGAGTTGTTCTGACATCTCCAGATAGCCGTTATTACTATTATCTCAAGAAGTCTTATTCTTTGAATGCATTTCTTAACCTAACTGCAGTAATATCTAAATGATTGCATAATATCTAAATGTATTGATATCTAAATGATTTAGCAAACATTCACAAAAAGTAGGAATTTTTAAGAAATTAAGCACTGTTTTCTAATTTTATTCTTTCTAACCTGTCTTTTTCCCTCTGGAAGCCTATGGAATCTTCTCTCTCTCTCCTTGGTGGTTGGAGGGAATACTGTGAGTACCAACTCACCCAGATTCCCTTTGGCAGCGAGGCACTGGGAGAGTTGGTACTCACAGTTGAGACCTTCTCTGGAATTGACTTTAACCAAAGGGAATGATCTTGCAGCCATGTGCATCCAACGTCTGGACAATATGGAGGTACAAGGCTGAGTCCCCTTGGCTCAGTTGAAGACTGTGTTAAAGGGACATCCTCGCTCCAGAGCTACCTAGAAGATCAGCTGAGACTCTGCTTTGCCAGACAACACTTGCCTCCCTGCTTCCTGCCTGGCCTCTAGAACAAGAACTAAGGTCAAGTCACAGTATACCTCAGAGAGGGAAGGGTTGGGTCTGCCAGGTGAGGGCAGGGGCCCTCTGGTGATGGAGCTGCAGGGCCCAGCCATCGTGTACTACAGGAGCCAGGAGGCTGGTCCCAGAGCTGTGCCCTAAGGGCGCTGGACCAAAGAGGGTAGAACAAGAAGTTGGATAGTGGAGATTCTATTAATGTGGGAACACTCACTCATGATGGGCTTCCCTGGTGGCTCAGATGGTAAAGAATCTGCCTGCAATGCAGGAGACCCAGGTTGGATCTCTGGGTCAGGAAGATCTCCTGAAGAAGGGAACGGCTACCCACCCCAGTATTCTTGCCTGGACAGTTCCATGGACAGAGGAGCCTGGTGGGTTACAGTCCACAGGATCACAGAGTTGAATCTAACTGAGTGACTAACACACAGTCACTCATGATGGGGGATTTAGCAAGGACCTCAGAAGGAGGTGCTATCCCCTGGTAGGGTGATTTGGAAGCCTATGAAAAGTGGTGGCCACATTGTTATTCAGTCACAATGTCGTGTCCAACTCTTTGTGACCCCATGGACTGCAGCATACCAGGCTTTCCTGTCCTTCACCATCTTCTGGAGTTTACTCAAACTCATGTCCATCGAGTCGGTGACAGCATTCCATCATCTCATCCTCTGTCATCCCCTTCTCCTCTTACCCTCAATTTCTCCCAGCATCAGGGTCTTTTCCAATGAGTCAGCTCTTCACATCAGGTGGCCAAGGTATTGGAGTTTCAGCTTCAGTGTCAGTCCTTCCAATGAATATTCAGGACTGATTTCCTTCAGGATGGACTGGTTTGATCTCCTTACTGTCCAAGGGACTCTCAAGAGGCTTGTGGCCACACTGAGAGCTATAGAAATGCTGGAACAGGATCAAAGGTTCAGGGTCAAATCATGCTCAATTGTATGTATTATGTAAAGGCAGAAAACCCACTAGGTGACCTGGGGCCATGGGCCAGCCCAGAAGACACTTCATTGACCAAAGCAATGAGGAGTGTACTGCAGAGAAGGACCCGCTGTCTTCGAGAAGCTTAGTATTGGCTCTTCCCTGTAGGACAGGGCTGGTGGTAGGAAATAGTGTTACAGAGCTGGGCTCCTTGCAGCAAAGAGGGTGAGAGGAGCCAGAACTCAGATGGCAGCCCTTGCTAGAAGCCAGGTGGGCACAATTGTAATAAGTGGCATGGCTAGAGGGGCAGCCAGTGTCCCCTGACCAATAGAGAGCTAAAGGGGTGATCAGTAAACTATGTTGCTCTGAGGGCCAAATAGGTGGTCAGTTGTCTCATGTTACATAAACAACCTTTAGTTTCGGTAATTCACTAGGCCTTTCAGATCACAGAAGAGTTGTTGTTCTCATGGTTACAATTTATTGCAGTAAAAAGATACAGCTTAAAATCAGCAAAGGCAAAAGGCACTTGCAAAGAGGGTGGGAGAAACTAGGTGTGAGTGTCCACCTGTCTTCTCCCAGAGGAGTCAGGGGAGGTGCTTCAGTCTCCTAGCAACGGTGTGTGACCACAGATGGCGTTTTGATAACCGGAGAAGCTTAACTGAGCCTTCTAGTCTAAGCTTGGGGTTGGTCACATAGACACGAAGTTCCCATATGCCTGACCTTGGTGGCTCAGCCCCCAGCCCCTCCAGGTTTCAAACTGACACAGTGTGGCCTAAAGCTCCCCCCATAAGTGACAATGATAGTGTTAACTATCTGTGTCCCAAGGCCCCGGGTACGAAGACACTCTGATCCGTCAGGATATTCCAAGGGCTTAGAGGTTATTTCCTACTAGCCAGTTGAAGGCCAGTTCCTTCGGGCCATGCATGGTTTGACCACCCCAGACCTGTTGAGTTAACCCCAATACTGCACATCGGTCAATAGGAATCTTGCTTTTTTGTAAAGAAAAGAAATCAAGGATGGATGATCAGGAATTCGAAGATTGTTCCCCCCAAAAGGGTCCCAATTCCTTGCCCAGTTACAGGACTTGCAGTTCTGAGTTCTGGAACACCTGGAGGAAAGGAGAGACCCGGCCCCTGGGAAGGAGGACCCTCCCCGCTGTGGCAAAGTGTATGGTGGTCGTTTGCCCCCAGACCTTCCACTTAGCTCACTGAGCACGGAGGACAAGGGGACACACAGCTTTTCAGGGAGTATTAAGCACACGGACTGAGCCGACACTGATCCCCGAGGACAAAACATCATTCAGGCCCCTGGTCAGAGAGGGTGCACATGGGACCAGGCAGCTGAGGGTGTCCTGGGTCAGTCCAGCTCCCAGCAAGCCCACCAGGCTCACTGACGAGGTGGTGCTCATTTTCAAGTCTCTGGAAGTATCATTGGAGCACACACTTGATAGTTGCTGGAATTCTCACAATCCTTCCTTGAACTGCGGGGTTAGAGCTATGCTGGGAAGACCAAAAGCGAGCCCTGGAAACTGCCATCTCTCAGGCTGCTAAAATATACTTTTTAAAAGTCACATTTAACATGTTGCTATATTTAAAATAGAAGCCAACAAGGACCTACAGTACAGTCCAGGGAACTCTGCTCAATATTCTATAATAATCTAATTGGGAAAATAATTTGAAAAAGTGTGCTGCATCTAAGTTGCTTCAGACATGTTCGACTCTGTGAGACCCTGTGGACTGTAGCCCACCAGGCTTCTCTGTCCATGGGATTCTTCTGGCAAGAATACTGGAGTGGACTGCCATGCCCTCTGCAAAATACTGGAGTGGGTTGCCATGCCTTCCTTCAGGGGATCTTCCTAACCAAGGGATCAAACCCAGGTCTCCTGCTTTGCAGGCAGATTCTTTACCGTCTGAGCCACCAGGGGAAAAGTATAGATGCAGATACGTGTATATGTATAACTGAATCACTTTGATGTACACCTGAAACCAACACAACATTGTTAATCAACACTATTCTAGTATAAAATAAAAAAAAATTCTCCTGCTCTCTGTCATGACTGTTCTCTGAAGAACATGAGAAATCTGGACATTTTGCAGAACATCCCCTTTGGGTATAATATTGATGATATTAATCAGGCCAGGTGAGCAAGAATGTCACAGGTATTGGTAATTATGTCCCTTTTACTTAAAAAAAAATTTTAGAATCCACTTTTTATCTATCACTTTGTTTATCACTGAATTCTTCCTGGATGAACACAGATAGCCCGAGCATCACTGCATCCTGATAGCAGGAACTAAGGTCTGACCCAGGAGGAGGCTGGAATGACGACTCTTCCTGACTTCAGTCAACTAAAACTGGGACTCTGTTGACCTTTGCCCCAACTCTTTGCTGAAATCTCTGCTCAAGCCTCCTTATGAGTATGCACATACCTCTCAGTTAAAACTTCCCCAATTTTGCTGCTCTGAGAGACCCTGGGAAAAGACTCCCCTCTCCCCATTCTCCTTACTGGCTGCAAGTAATCAATCCTTCCTTCTCCCACCTCACAAAAAAACAAAAAAGTAAATCACTCTATTATACAGCTGTAGCATATAATATTGTACACCAACTATACTTCAATTTTAGAATATGACATTCAGGGATGTTGGCAGAGACTTGTGCCATCCTTAGAGATTAAAAAAGATGCAAAGTTGATGGTCCCAATGACATCCCCATTTAATTCCTTGGTCTGTCCCTTACAAAAGCTGACAGGTCCTGGAGGATGACTGTGGAATAACATTGTTGTTATTCAGTCAGCCAGTCGTGTCTGACGCTTTCCGACCACTTGGACTACAGCACGCCAGGTCTGCAGGAATAATGTAAAACTAACCAAATAAAGTCTGTACCAGGTGTAGTATTTTCCTAGGGCACATTAATCCAGCCTAAGGTGGGAGATAGCCACTTTTGATCTGGGGCATGTTCTTCACTCCTGTTTTTAGAAGGGTCAGAAACTCTTTGCATTCCCAGGGGACCCACAATCCTGCACAGTTAACAACCTTGCCCTGGAGTGTTGTATTAATTCTCCTGCTCTGTGTCATAACTGTCCTCTGAGGAACATGGGAAATCTGGAAAATCTGCAGAATATCCCCTTTGGGCATAATATTGATGATATTAATCAGACCAGTTGAGCAAGGATGTCAGAGGTATTGGTAAGGCAGGTGCACTCCGGGGGGTGGTAGACAAACCATGTGAAGAGTCGGGATCCTAGCACATCAGTAAAATTGTTCACGGCCAGTGGTCTGGGGCATGCCTGGACAGCCCTCCAAAACCAAAGACGAACTATTACCTCTTACAGCCCCCACCACTAAGATAAAAATCACAATAACCCATAAGCTTCTTTGGCTCCTGGAGGCAGTATATTCCACAACTGGTATCTTTCTCTGATCCGTTTATAGAGGGATATGAAGAGATCCCCGCTTTGCCTGTGACCCGGAAGAGGAAGGGCGGTCTGCAAAGCCAGCAGCTCTGCAGTGTGGGCCGTACAAACCCACACTAGTGCTGAGAAAGATGTTGTGAGATATCCACATGAAGATCCAATAGGATGATCACAATGTAGACCTTAAGGTTCTGGATCAAGGCCGCCTCACCTGCAGCGGAGACCCATACACCCTTTAAGTAGAGGTCTTGGGTGATCGCTGGCCCTGGTTGGAAGCCGGGTGACAGGTAGCCTTAGCTCTTTGATGTGAGCTGGAGTCTGTGGAACCCACTGAATCACAAGGTGGGTGATTGTGAGGTGGGAGGTGTACGCATGTGACCCTCCCATGAGTAGGATGGGGGTCATCGCAAACTGTAGAGTGTGGTGCGCCAAGCCCACGTCACCCACTGCTGCCGCACCAGCCCCTCTCCACCAGCTCATCCAGGATGGAAGGGTCCTGTCAGGTTGGTCGGGGGCTAGAGGAGGAGGGTGGGCACAGGAGGGTCTGGGGAAGAGAGCTGGAGGCAGAGTGCCCCCAAGTGTGAAGATCTTCGCATCATGTGTTAACACCCACCAGCGCCCTTCTGCCCTTCAGCTCTTTGGCATCTTTTCCATGTCAGATGCCGTCTGGAGGAGATGGGTTCTCTCAGCAGACAGGAGCCCGGAGAGACCAAGTGGAGGTGGCAGAGCCTCACTCCTAGGTGATTCCTGAGGAATCACTCCGATCACTGCAGTGTTTGGGGAAGGTCTTCCTCTTTCTGGGAGCTAAGGTCATATCATCAAGTTATCCTGTCTGTAAAATATAGCTCCTATGTCTGGAAGGAAGCAGACATGTCCACCTCCTCCAAGGGCTCAGAGCCTTGGAGTGACTTGCCAGGCAGCTGCGGCAAGACCTGGTCTCCCATCTGGCTCAGTGCTTGCCCACCCTCCACCACCGGAGGTCTGGACTTTGAAGAGTGTTTGAAAAGCCAGCAAATGAGAATCTATTACTGCCCTCTTGTTTATCTGCTCCTGTTTTAGGACAAATGGAGACCTTGAATCCAGGCATTCTAAAGGGCAATCATTTAGCCAGATGTTGGCATTGGACATAAAGGTAGAGTTACTCTTTCCATCCAGGCAGGAGGGAGCCAGCTATTCATTTTAACAGGAAAATTATAGGCTAGCATCTATGACAGCACCTGAGTTTATGTTCTCTTAGTTCCTGGATGGTTTTCAGTGCATTTATTGCCATGTGCGCTGTGGGGCTGAAACAAACATTTCTAACGATTAAAATGCTCTTTTTTTCTCTTCCATCATTCCCAAATCTTAATAAACCACAGCTCACTGCTTTGTGGAAAGGAAACCCCCAGAGGAGAAATGGAGTGTGTCTCCTAAAACTCTCATATAGAGTCATATTTGTGGAAATGAGGTCATTAAGAGCCTGAGTTACTCAACCCAGACCACTGTCTACCTTCCACATCAGGGTCTTGGGATTTCTTTCTTCCCAATCGGTTTGACAGTTTCATTGCCCAAGATGTCTCTGGTAATGAGAGGTAGAACCAGACACCTGGACCCCTGAACCTACATCCTTAACCTTGCTGACAGCTTGGAGAAGCAATCACGCCTCAATGGCAAATCATCTCTAGGAGTGATATTTTTTTATATTTGTCTTTCTCTGTCTGACTTGCTTCACTTATTGTGATCATCTCTAGATCTTCCCATGTAGTTGCAAGTGGCATTGTCATCTTTTCTTTATATGTTAATCCTTTTATTTAACAAAGTTAATTTACTTTTATTTTTAAAGAGAAATTAGACATTTATTTCTTAAAAACAAGAGAGAGAGACCCCATCTGGGAATCTATATGTATAAGGGTAATTCTTTGATTTTGAAGTGAATAAATGCTCAGGCCATAAACTTTTGGGGGATACTAACAAGCACTCCTGATAGTATAGGTGGGTGATATGTCAGGAAGCTTTGTCACCTTTCAATGGCCATCGCTTCCTGTAATGATATCAGCATTGTAAGTCCTAAGTGGAAATGGAGACTGGGTAGTCATAGTGGGTGAGTGGCCATCACAAACGTCAGCAGATGATTGACTTAGTCCTTGGGCGTCGTTGGAGGAGTCTGAGGAATGAGGTGATTGGGTCGAGGAGATGAACTCGGCAGAACTGTGGGAGAAACGGAGGGGCGAGCGGAGCCTTGTGCTGGTGGCATTCCCCTCAAGGGAAGAGGACACCCACAAGGACCTCTCTCGACGTCCCCAGAAACTCAGACAGCAGTACGGCTCCGCTTTTAGACGTGCGGCTTGGGCAACCCTTTAAGGAACCAGCCTGATGGTCCTAAAACTGAATGATGAGAAGGAGGGTCAACTGTCACGTGATTAGTGACTTTATCTCATCTCATGCTGGATGTCATGCCTCTCCTTCACTTTTAGAAATTCACCCCCAAAACACTTTCAATCTCTTTTGAGCTCATTCTGACATGAGTGCCGTGATTTATGATTGAATAACATTTCAAACCCTGTTCCATTTGAGCTAGGTCCAACTGCCCTTGGAATTTTTGTCCTTGGGAATTTTTATCATCACCTTAGTACCTACTCATCAACTATGTAGTCACAGTTGAAGAGGCATTTATATCAGGGAGAGGTTCAGGAGCTTTATGATTCAAAAAACCAAGCACAGATACACAAAACAAACAATAGCAGTTATAAAAACAGAGTCTGGTCTGGCGCACACAGGTTTTATAATAAATTGTAGTAGAATCCATGTCAATCTGATGGGACTTTGAATTCAATCATCGCCATGCTTATGGCCTTCTTTCAATAGTGTACCACCTGAATTGCGAATATTGGGATTACTGAGATGTTTCCATGATTTATGGGGAAGGAGGGATGAAGTATTTGAAGTTGGAATTGTTCTGTATACAGCCTTGGCTTCCTGCCTTGGCTTTCCACATGGTGCGTATTCAAAACAGTAGGGCTTAGGTTTGAACTGCATTTTCCTTGCTAAAGGAACACATGAATGGCAGGATGTAATCCACTGTCGTCAGCACTAAAAGTCAAAAGACTGGCACCAGTGCAAGGAATGGTGTGAAACAGCCAGTTTTCAGGCCACAAAGTTCTTTGAGGACTTTCTGGGACTGAGCTGTGTTAAAAACAAGCATCTCCAGGTCAGCTGCTGGCTGACCGGCAAAAAACAAATCAATCCACTGGGTTTGCCCCAGACTCATTCCCTCACCTTAGTAAGACCTACATGCTTTGAACTTCATAAAGATACATTTACATTTGTGTTTTAAAACCTAGGACTCTTGTGAATGAACATGACTCTGTTTCCAAAATGCAGATAGAGAAGTAGAAAAAATTCTATTCATTATGTCACCAAATCGAGTTCATTGTGTGGGAAAGGGTTCTGGTTTGAGCTGGGCACTTTGACCTCGTTTTCTGGCTGATCAGCAACATTAAACGTTTATCTCTGATGATGGATTTCTGGCAAAACCTCTGTTTGTATTCAGTGAACTACTGAGAATTGTAAATTCTGAAATCTGGGCAGCTTGGTCAACGACGTGATAAACACAGCTTCACAGCTACACAGATGGAGGCAGGGCCTGCCTCGCAGGGCGCAGGCCAGGGAATTTATCAAAAGTTATTACAGTCAAACAGCAGATCTTCAGCTGAGCTCAAGAGTGAGCTATTCTTTCTAACAGAGCTATAACCTGATTTGCCTACAAAAACACATGTATTACTAAGAGCAAAAAATAAAAGAGCAAAACTAGCAGAGGCCAGGTGAACTTTTGGTGGCTGAAGGTCCAGGTCTCCTTCTCTGGTTTGCTGCCCCTCTCTCATCATGTTCCTGCCGTATGCTACCTGTGGGGTAACCTTGTTCATAAAGAACCCGGGACCAACGGATGGTACCCTTTAGTTCCTAATACCTACCAATCCCTCCACAAAGGCATCCCAAACGCACTTAGATGTGGTATAGAGGTACTTTTGCCACAATGCGGTAGCTCTAATACAAATACCCTAGCCCCTCTTCCAACCAGACAGCTGCCCCTAAGCCCTGCTGATATGGACATTCTGGATCAGTCTCTGCTTAGAGGATTTAGCTTATCCCAAGCTGACAAAAGAGGCTTCTCTCTACGTCACTGCAAAGCTGGTGAATGAACCTACCCGAGGACCAGCCACCAGCCAGACATCTGCACAGCAGTGAGTCCACTCATCTTTGGAAACCCAGAGAGATCCAGCCTGTCTTTGAGACCTTCACGATGGGAAGACCAAGAGAGCTGTTTTCTGGAGCGTGAGGTCCTTGCTAACTCTGACACCTGAACTGAAGGTTTGTTTTCCCCTCCAGGAGTGGGCCCAGACCAGAGGGTTGCCCAACCCAGCCTCCTGGATCTCCTTCATCAGCATCCAGAAAGAGAGCTAGGCATGCCTGCCATGGGTACCACTGGCCAACCTCCTTCGCCCCCAAGGTCAGCTATTATCATGCCTTTGGAGAACGATGCAAGTAAAGCCTTCAGGGAGAACCCGAATGAGGATGGTGGCATCTGCTCACCTAGTAAATTCCAACTGCACATCCATCTGACCAGGGCATCAAGTGAGGTGCTGGGGACCCAACCAGGAGTGGGAACGGTGCCTCTCCCCAGGGAGCACCTCGGCATTTTCTGAAGAAATGAAGAAGAGAGGAGGGTTGATGGAGATGAGCCAGGATCTTGTGGGAGTCTTAGTGGGGCTCTAAGATGACACTGTAGACCACATCCTTGTGCTCACCTGCAGCAGGTGGGCAGTCTCCCAGACCACCGACAGCATCCCACCTCCAGCACCTGCCTGCCTCTCCCTCTTCTCTATCTGGGGCTGAGGGCAGCCAGGAGGTGTCAGCCCTCTGATGTTCCTAGGGTGATATTCAATCAGCTGAGATCCTGGTTTCTCTTCTGAGCCTCCTCCATGGACCTAGGGCAAGGCTGAGAGAGACCTCACCCCTCACCCAGGGACCTTCCTCAGAGGGAACCCCGGTCACCCACAGCTCAGCCTGCACACTGACAGAGAATTTTGTCGACTTCCCTGCCTGGCATTCCCCCCTCCCTCACAGAGCCTTCTAGGCTACCTCCCAGTTAGCCCCTTGGCTCAAATCCTTGCCTCAGACTCTGCATTTATGGGGGATATAGGCTCAGTTCAGTCAGTTCAGTTGCTCAGTCGTGTCCGACTCTTTGCAACCCCATGAACCACAGCACGCTGGGCCTCCCTGTCCATCACCAACTCCCACAGTTTACCCAAACTAGGTAAACTAGGATCTGATATAACACCTGACACCATCGTGACTCTCCCGTGGAGGAGGGAGGAGGCAGCCAGCCCCAGGTTCACACTCAGTCGGGCAGAGTGGCCCACCTTGGATGACATCCCACCTGTTCTTATGACCAAGCAACTTTGTGTGTGTACCCAGTCTGACCAGTTCTACGCATCCATCCTCCTGAGGTGACTGCAAGAGGGTTTATAAAGGATTTGGAAAGTTAGCGTGTCTGAAATACTTAAGATGGCTCATCTCTTCCCTGCTCCCCATGTGATGTGTACTTTTCAAGTGATGTCCATGAGGTCATGGGTCACCCCTCCCCTTCCCGATGTCCAGGCCTCAGGAAACACAGGCCCTCCTTTTCCTGAGACAGGAAGCACAGGTGCACTTCTTAGGGCCAGATGTGTTTCAGCATTTGAATGGTTCAGATGTTGGAAGGATAAAACACTACTTATACCATATATGACATCTTACAATTGGGAGAGTCTGAGACCACATCTCCAGATCAAACAGTTTAAAATTTCTGCATCTCTGTGTTGAACATGATTTTGTCCCAACCCTACAGAAACTTTTGATTCTCAGAACATTTTACATAATTGCAAGCATGAGAAGGTGAGACTCTTCCATATCCTACTCACCCAAGTTCTGTCACCTCGGGGCCTGCTGCCTGCCCCTCCTCTTCTGTGACCCCTTCTCTGACTTCTGAAGGACTCACAGGACCCATGTTCTATAGCATAAAATATAGCACTTGATACTACCTTAGCTTATATTGTTCTCTCATGGTTTTCATGCATGAATCTTCCATTTCAATTTTAAAAATCCTTGAAGGCAGTGATCACATTTTATGTACCATGCTGCATTTTGCGGGACTCTTTTGGTTGCAGGAAAAATGAATTGATATTCAACTTTTAAAAATTGAATTTGGGGTCTTCTAACTGAAAAGTGCAGGAACAAACCATGATTTAGGTCCAGCGGGATCCAGGGGCTCCATCAGTGCATCAAGGCTCTATCTTAGAGCTCGCTGTGTCTCTGGGTGTTGCTCCATCTTGACCAGGCTTTCTCTACATGGCAACCCCTAGAGGTTTGAGGTTTATAACTAACTGAGCAGTTTTCAGGGAGGACAGCTTCTCTGTCCTGATGCTTTCACAAAAGCTCTCACCAATCACATCCATTGGCCAGCTTGGTCCTGAACCAATCTCTACAGTCAAAGGCAGCTTTGTTTTTCTTAACCAACGTGGGCACTTGTTTCCCCATGGAACAAGTGTTTCCACACATTACTGGTGGAAGATGAAATGGTACAGCTCCCCAGGAGGGGCAATTACATGTACACTGACCCTTTGACCCAGAAATCCCTTCTCCAGGAAGCTGTCCCACCAATGCAGTTGGCAAACAAATGTAATATGTGCATACAAACTTATTAACCACAGAGTTATTCATAATGACAAAAGATCAGAAATGATCAAATATCCATCAGCAAGAGACTGATTGAATAAAACTAAGGCTCACCTGTACAATGGAGCTGTAAAAGGTGTGAGGAATATTGCGATGGTTCATTTTATGGGTTGACCTGATTGGGTTGTAGGGTCAGACACTAGTCTGGGAGGATGTTTCTAGGTTGGTCAGACACTAGTCTGGGAGGATGTTTCTAGGTGAGATTAATGTTTAAATTGGTAGACTGAGTGCTGAGGGAAGCAGATGATTCTCTCCACTGTATGTGGGCCACATCCAATCAGTTGAAGGCTTGAAGAGAACAAAAAAGCTGACCCTCATCCCAATAAGAGAGAGAGGCCTTCCTGTCTGATAGCCTTTGAGTTGGGACATCAGTCTTTTCCTGCCTTTGGACTGGAGTGTTTTACATCACACAGTGCAAGTAAACATCACTTCGTGGTTGCTGAACCTCCTGATACTAGTCCCACAGATACACTCAGCAATGCTTCCTGAAAAAATGAATATATCAGTCAATTAACCCACACATGAAGGTTGACACTGCAGAGGTTATTCAGTCTGTAAAAACAAGAAACTACACAGGCTGGCATGAAGATACACAGTGGTTATTCAGGGTCTTTTGTGCCTCCACACACATATAATTTTTTTCATTCTATTTCTGTGAAAAATGTCATTGATAATTTGATACTGATTCCTTTGAATTTGTAGATTATCTGGGGTAGTGTAGTCATTTTGACAAGATTGACTTTTAAATCCAAGAACATGGTCTGTCTTTCTATCTGTGTCATCTTCGATTTCTTTCATCATCATGTTATAGTTTTCAGAGTACAGGTCTTTTGTCTCCTTAGGGTTTATCCCTAGGTATTTTATTCTTTTTGATGTGATGGTAAATGAATAGTTGAAAATGAATGAAAAATGAAAAATTGGGAGTTTGGGGTTGACATACACATACTACTATACTTAAAATAAATAACCAACAATGACCTACTGTATAGCACAGGGAACTCTGCTCAGTATTCCTTAATGACCTAAATGGGAAAAGAATTTGAAAAAGATTAGATATGTGTGTATGTATGACTAAATCAATTTGCTGTACACCTGAAACTAATGCAACATCATAAATCAACTATAGTCTAGTATAAAAGAAAACTTAAAAAAATAAATAGTTCTGTACATGGATCACAAACATTGCTGGTTATAGACAGGAGGGGAAACAAAGCGAGAGAAAAGTGGTCTGACTCAGCCTTGCCAGATGGTGAAAATATGAAAAGCAGAAAAACATGCAGGTCCAGAATCACTCAGCTAGGGTCAAGGAAAGAATCTGAGGATCTGAAACAAAGCCTTGTCACAATGCATACTTCACTTCCAGAGCAGAACAAGCCCAACAGCCACTATGTGAAAGGTTTGACACGATATCTTCTGAGAAATCGGACCACTGCAAGCTCTTCCTACTGTTAAGCTAGCTTGCCTCCAACTGCTTACATTCCTTTGTGGACTTTCAAATCATGAGCCTGCAAGGGATTACTCTAATGTTCTGCGGTAATCCATCATTCCATGTAACAAAACATTTCATGATAAATCACTAAAAATATCCGCTGTGCCATGAAAAGCAAATCTGTTTAGTGATGCAAGCACGGGGTGGAGAGGAGGTGGTTTGAGCTGGGCATCCCCCCTCCCCCACTGACCCACAGCAAAGCCGAAACAGGTGCAGCCCCAGCCCTGATTGGCATGACTGAGCCCTTCAATGCAAGATCCCAGCTCCCTCGGCCCCTCAAAAGTGGCTTCGGGGGATGATGCCCTGGGAGAAAACAGATCGGACTTGCTTCTGGTACTGTCTGAGTCCATGTAGTCTATGCTTAACCACCGGGTCCCTGACGCAGTGAACAGCGTTTACTTTTTGTGGGCTTGAAAAGGGTAAATGGGAACCTAGGTGACCGGACTAAACCCAACCTGGGGTCAGTGGTCCCTCTGCAGCGAAGCCTGGAGGTAGAAACCTCAGAGCAAAGACCTTATGTGGGAGGAAGGGGTCTCACCCAGAAGTCACCCAGAGGACCCTTGTATTAGCAAAGGTTCCACCCTTTGTCCCTTGGATGGGGCAACATGAGGTTCATCACTAGGTGGACGGTGCCCAGTTTCCCGTAATGGCGTTCTCATCATAAACACAACCTGCATTGGCTGCCTCTCTCTCCTTCCCCACGTCTCAACTCCCTGGGATGAGCTGCTAATACAGCAATGTTTTCCTCAGGGCCTGCCTCCTGGGGAACCAAGTCAGGACAGCCCCAGAGGCCCACAGACCCCTCTGAGCTCAGCAGAATGTGGAAGAGAATCCAGACTCTTACCAGAGTCATGTCAAAGGCAGTGTTAGTGCTGTGAGGAGTTGATCGAGAACCATGGAGATGGAGCAGCAGAGCCAGTGGGAACACAAGGGCCGGATTCTGTAGAGACAACACAGGCAGAAACTGGGATTCCTTCCCTGTGATGTGGGTCTGAGAGTGAGCCCACCTGAGCCCAGCCAAGCTTGGCTTGCATCAGCAGAACTGTCCACTTCTGAGTAAGATCAAGTAGGGATTTTTTTTTTTTTCTTCATAGTGAAAACTTATATTTGGAATTAGCCAGCTGGACTCAGTTTAGATGATCCCAATTTTGTTGGCAACATCCAAAGCATCATAGTCAGGAGCCAGTCGAACATATGCCTTCTTCTCTCCATCAGGCCTGATCAGAGTATTGACCTTAGCCACGTCAATGTCATAGAGCTTCTTCACAGCCTGTTTAATTTGGTGTTTGTTGGCCTTGACATCCACAATGAATACCAGTGTGTTGTTGTCTTCTATTTTCTTCATGGCTGACTCAGTGGTGAGGGGGAATTTGATGATGGCATAGTGGTCAAGTTTGTTTCTCCTGGGGGCGCTCTTCCGAGGATATTTGGGCTGCCTCCTGAGCCGCAGTGTTTTGGGCCGCCGGAAGGTGGGTGACGTCTGGATCTTCTTTTTCTTGTGGCTGTGGACACCTTTCAACACTGCTTTCTTGGCCTTCAAAGCCTTTGCTTTGGCTTCAGCTTTAGGAGGGGCAGGGGCTTCCTTCTTCGCCTTCGGCGCCATCTTCATGAAAAGGGTTTGAAGTAGGGATTTTTTAAAACCCTTAAGGTTTGGGGTACTTTGTTATGCAGCAATGGTAACTGCTACATGATGTTGAGGTATATAATTAATAAATACACTGTTTGTATATAAAGGGTACAGTGTGATTATCTGATGTGCAAAGGAAAAAATTGTTCCTGCTGTTACCAAGTAAGGAAGAAAATTATAGGTAATTACCTCCAATGAGGTAGAGAGTAGGGTTGGAGACCATAGCTAAACTGCAATTTTTAACAAGTGACACCAAATACTTCCTTCCTTTAAGGTGTTTTTGGTTGTATTGGCAGAGACTGAACTATAGGTATCTCTGTCATCCACCCCAAATATTTGTTCTGGGCTGGGGCTGTTCAGATAACTGTCACCCACTTTTATGGAGAGGAGGAGAAGGTGTGTGTAGCAGCCAGGTGATGCTTGGCACTGCATGGTGTGACATATAAAGGCCCTAAGACCCGGACAGTGAGAATCCGCTGAGATGTTTCCATCTGATTGAAGTGGGAAAGAGCCCAAGGCAGGTCAGGAAGGAGAAGCAGCTCCTGAAACACCAGGGATTTCAGAATGAAAGACTCCAGCCTAGGAGCAGCGCCTGCCCTCCTCAGCTGCAACCTCTCAGTTCTCAAAATACCTCCACAGAGTGTAAAAATGGGAGAAAATATTTGCAAAACATACATCCAAAGAGGACTTGTATCTAGAATATATAAACAATTCTCGTGACTCAATATTAAGACAACTCATTTATTTTTTAAATGGACAAAAGATTTAAACAGGTACTTCCACCAAAGGAGATTTTAAAATGGCAAATATATTCATGCAAAGGGGTTTCATGTCACTAATTATTAGGGAAATGCAAGTTAAAATCTTACTGAGACACCACTACTAATTCACTACAACAGCTAAAATTTAAAACTGACTGGACTTACCTGGTGGTCCAGTGGTGAAGAATCCACCTGCCAATTCAGGGGACATGGGTTCAATCCCTGGTCCTAGAACTAAGATCCCACATGCTGTGGCAAACAAAGTCCATGCGCCATAACCACCGAGCCCATGCTCTAGAGCCTGGGAGCTGCAACTTTTAAGCCCACGTGTTATAACTGCTGAAGCCCCAGCACCCAAGAGGCCATCCTCGGTAACAAGAGAAACCACTGAAATAAGAAGCCAGAGCACCGCAACAAAGAATAGCCCCCTCTCACCACATCTAGAGAAAGCCCACTTGCAGCACAACCAAAAATAAATAAATAAAATTTTAAAGTAAATAAATAAAAAACTGACCATACCACATGTTGAAAAGGATGTGAAGCAATTAGAACCACTCTGCTGATGGATAATAAAATGGTGCACCTTCTTTGGAAAATAATTTGGCAGTTTCTTTCAAAAGTTACGTATATTTCTGACATGAACTGGGTGTTCCATTCCTAGAGGAAGGAAAGCGGTTGTCCTGGTAAAGACATGAACATGAATGATCATAGCATCTTTATGCGGAAGAATTGCAAGTTGGACAAAGCCTAAATGTTCATCAACAAGGGAATGGACAGAGAACAGTGCATCCTTACAGTGGAATACTACTCAGCAATCAAAAGGAGCAAACTACTGATGCACACAACAGGAATGAATCTGACAATCACTGTGGTGAGTGAAAGAGGCCATACTGTATATAGTGTGTATTCTGTTTCCATATATATAAAATTCTAGGGGTATACAAAATTAATCTGAAGTCACAGAAGACAGGGGACTTGCTTGGTGGTCCAGTGGCTAAGACTTCCTGATACCAATACAGGGGGCCTGGGTTCCATCCCTGGTCAGGGAACTAGATCCCACAAGCCACAGCTAAGACCTGGCACAGTCAAATAAATAAATACATATTTTTAAAAAATAAATAAAGTCACAGAAGGCAGATCTTACCTGGTGCTGGGAGGATTGAGGGGAGGGAAGGACTATAAAGTCTTAAAGGAACTTTTGGGAATGATGTCTCTGTCCATTGTCATAAGTGGGAAGTTTTTGAGGGTGTATGCCTATGTTGGAGCTCATTAAATTGTATATGTTATAAAACAAGGAGAAGAAATCTTAAAGCAGACAAAGGCACGTGACACCTGGCACATGTGGTGCTCCCTGTTCTGAAAAATTCATAGGCAAAATGGAACAGGGCGTGGTCTTTGCCACATTCTGCAGAGGGCCTGGTCACTTCCGAGCTCAGTCCTCACTTCACTCTGTCCTCAGCAGACAAGGAATGTGAAACCTGTGTGACTGGTCCAAGGTCATTTATCAAGTCACAGCCAAGCCAGCGGTCTGTCCCCGCCACATCCCAGCTGTGAACCTGCGCTCAGGTCACCGGGTCACCCAGCTTCCCAAGCCCTTGGCAGCCACCCTTTGTGTCTCTGGTCTGTTTTCTCTCTGAGTGGTGGACCGAGAGCAATTTTCTCCCAAGTTCAGAGTTTTTAAGGGCGCTCTTGGAAACCAGTCTCGGTCTTCAGCGAAATGGCATTTCTCAATCCATTGTGTCCCCAGGTCACAGATAAACAGCTCTTTAGTCCCCCTGGGTGGCTTTGATCATCGGGGCCTTTATCCCTGATCTGCACCCGGCCGGTCTCACCCCTCCAGACCCCGCATGGGCCCAGCCTCCGCCGGGGTAATCTGTGGCTCAGTGCGACATACATATGCTTAGCCAGAGTCATAAATGCCTTCATTATCCGGACCACCCAGCTCATATTTTATCTTCAATATGAATGCCCTGCCCCACAATGGCCCTGTTGTTCCTCACCCTCAGGCTGCAGCCAGGCCCCACCGTAATCTCCCTGTTCAGAAAGGACCCCCCAGGGTTCAGGCTAGCCTTTCTACTTTTGTGAGCACTTGCAAAATCCTTTGGGAAACCGGTGCGGTTGACAGCCGCGTCTCCTGCCACTCGTCTCCCAAGCTCCTCCTGGCCATTCGGGGGGGATTTCCAAGGCCCCCGGGCACCACACACAGAGTGGCTGGCCGCCCGCCCTCGCCCACGTGCCAAGACCACTCGGGCTCCACCCAGGGCTGCGTGCCGGCCGGGGAAGGCCTCCCGGTCCCCTCCACCAGGCTCCGGCATCCCCTTTCGGCCTCTGCCATTCCTCCTGAAAGAAGCTCATGCTCTGCACATATAATAGAGATGCAGCAGGGCACAAGAAAGAATGCCAGTGGGCCAGACAAAACTCATCTCGTCCTACGTCTATGCCTGGAGGAGGTGCCTGTCCATGTGGACAAAAACACTTCCTGAGGACTTATTATTCCAGTGGTAAAAATGACTCTTGGCTGCTTCTAAATTGCAGCTGGAAATCTTTGATTTTAGGTGTTGGGAAAGACTCCCTTTTCCAGGATTGCTTGCTGACACCTGGACTCTCAGCGTGGTCCATGGACCAGCAGAGCCAGCATCTCCAGGAAACTGTGAGAAACGCTGACTCCCTTCCAGTTTTACTGAATCAGAACCTATACTTTCATGAGATCCCCGGGTCATCAGAGTGGAGGAGACTGTCTACAAAAACCACGGGTGAATGAATATTCTAAAGAGAAAGTTCATCACCCCCCTTGATACAAAGATGGAGAAAAGGTGCTTGTTTTCCAGGTCTTTGGGGCAATTTCTAGCAATCAAGAATTCCCCAAAATGTTGATTCCCCAGAGGTGCTGGTGGGAATACTTCTGGAAGAAAATCAAGAACATGGCCCAGGATGGGACACAAAGTATGTATTTGGGGTGGGGTAGTAGGCACAGGGGGCTTCCCTGGGGGCTCAGACAGTAAAGAATCTGCCTGCAATGCAGGAGACCCAGGTTCAATCCCTGAGTTGGCTCGGGAAGAGAATAGCTACGCACTCTAGTATTTGTGCTTGGGAAATCCCATGGACAGAGGAGTTTGACAGGCCACAGTCCACGGGGTCTCAAAGAGTAAGACTAACACACACATACAGACACACACACACACACAGACACAGACACACACACACGGGGCACAGAGAAACCCATGGGAGATGTAATCCCACCAGGGCCTTACTTAGCAGCCACCCTGGGTTCATCAGTTCATACAACCCCCACAGGTGACAGCTATTTTTACCAGTCTTCAGAAACCTCCATCACATGTCATGGAAGCATTTCTATTTCGATATTGCCCTTTTGTGGAGGTAATGTCAGTTCCTTCTCTTTTTAGATCCATTTTCCATAACACACACACCATATTGTATCCAAATAAATATGTTCAACCACCTGAAAAATAGAAGGGCAAAATGTGTCTTTGCTGAACTCAATTGCTCTCCAGGAGAAGTCAAGTTATTGCCACTGCCCTGCGGTTTTCTTTCCTCTGCATCAGCTTGTTCCCTCTGGACTAGGGTTTCTCAGCTGATGGGGATTTTGTCCCCCAGCAGACATTTGGTGGTGTTGGGGGACATTTAGGTTGTCACAGCTAGGGAAGACGAGGTGATGTTGGCATCTGATGGGCAGAGACCAGGCTCCCAAGCATCTCACAGTGGAAAGAACAATCCCATGGTAGAGATGGGCCCGACCCAAGGTGTCACCTGCTTCTTGGAGAAACCCTGCTCGGGCAGCCCCCGGTCCAACCACATTCCATGGCTACTCCGTGTTGATCCCACCAAGAGTTGCTTCCCTCTGCTCTGCCCAGACAGAGCCATCTCTCTCCTTCCTTATGAAAGACACAAAGGATTTCATAGGAATCTCATATCACATTTATTAAATGCTGAATCCATCCCAGGCGTCGCTCTAGGTGCTTTCCATCTTCTTTCCAGCAACTCAAGCACTTTTTCCAACAGATTTGAGGGCTACTACTATCACGATGGGCTTCCCTGTTGGCTCAGATGGTAAAGAATCTGCCTGCAATGCAAGAGACATGGGTTTGATCCCTGGATCAGGAAGATCCCCTGGAGAAGGGAATGGCTACCCAGTTAAGTATTCTTGCCTGGAGAATTCCAAGGACAGAGGATCCTGGTGGGCTGCAGTCCATGCGGTCTAAAAGAGTCGGGCACAACTGAGCAGCTAATACTTTCACTATCATTATATCATTGCTATTATCATTCTGCAGTCAACAGGGGCGGGAGTTGAGACCCAGAGAGGAACACTTTGCCTGAGGCCACCCAGCTGGTCAGTGGCAGAGCCAGCATCTTTACATAAGTGGATTGCCTCCAGAACCTACCCTCTTAACCAGAACACAATTTCTTTGCCAAAGAACTGAGGCTGATGAACAGAGAACTTGTTTCATGCCAGCCGGGACTTCAGAAGACCCAGCCCTTCTCAGAGGAACATGCGCTCTTTTTTAACATTTATTTTTGTTTATTTGGCTAGGCCACGTCTTAGTTGAGGCATGCGGGATCTTTGATCTTTATAGCAGCATGTGGGATCTTTAGTCATGGCATACAAACTCTCAGTTGTGGCATGCAAGATCCAGTTCCCTGATCAAGGACTAAACCTGGGCCCCTGACTTGGTGCCACTGGACCACCAGAGAAGTCCCAACATGTTTTCGCCTTGGAGCCAGGCTGGAGGGAAAAGCAATAGTGCTTATTATGGGAAACCCCAGAAGTGAGGACATTTGCGATGTCTCTGATGCTGGCCGTTATGAAACTTCATCTTGTTTGACACAATGCCTCAGGACATTAGTCCTGACCTAATTGCTGACCCTATGGATGAAGCAACACAGAGAACGATGAACCATCCTTTCTTGCAAGGTGACCTCCTTGCCTACCACCTGGTTTCTCTAAATGCCTCTTCCTGACAAGCATGTGAGTTCAGCTTTGGGGGGAATGAGAAAACTGCAGATAGTCTCACATGGAGCCAAGTCTGGAGGTCAAGGAGAGTGTCAGGTGGAGGCTGAAGGGTAGGGGAAGGTATTGCAGGGAACTTTGAAGCCTATAGTCACATTTTCCTTGTCCAGAGGCTAGTCACAGAGGTCTTCAACAGAGGCTTGGTGTGGTTAATGCAGTACCTAGACTTCAGATTCTGGGATACAAACTCAGGTGTCTTCAGAAGCAGGCAGGTAATATCTGGTGGTAAGCGGCCAGACTCATGTATTTCATATTAATTAGGCATGGCCTTTTAATTCTAAAAGATTCTTCTAAAAGAATCATGCATTCTTCCACTTTTCTTGAACCACAAGGTTTTCTATCATTTTCCCTCTCTGGGAGAGACATGGGTATAAAAATTATTTTATTTCCCTCTTCCCTGCTTGTGAAATACCAAAGCAAGTCAGCTGATCATTGACTATGTATATTCGGCTTACAAGCACGGGAGGGGGTGAAGTTGGGTAGGGGCTGAGATAAAGTGGGGACAGTGTACTACCTCTTATCAAAGATAAACACAGCCGGCTGCTGGTTAAAGTGATAAGGACAATTTCTAATCACTAATAACTACTGTTTTAGGGAAGAGTCCAGTGTGAACTGCGTCCAGCTTTGAATTGAACAGAGGTGACTAGGGGCTTTAAAGGAAGAATGAGGGAATTGGGAGAGGGGATAATCAGGGTCCCGGTAGAGCCAGAGGAGTGAAAAGTTACAAAGCAGAGAAGGGAGTGTTGGTCCCTGTGAGGTCCATCTGGGTCTGCTCACCGGCGCTTATGGAAGTGAGGCTCCTGACCTCCTACAGAGGCTGGGAGACGGGTAGCCTCAGGCATGGGCTGAAACAAGCAGGGAATTCTCCTGGCAGCCTGAGCTTTCTCAGGCAGGCAATTGCCGGGGGTCTTGGGTCATCCTAGGGATGTGGCCTTGAGCTAGTAGGGACTGTTGGTGTTTGTTCAGCTTTCAAGGTCAAGGTTCAGGCCTAGTGGAGAAGAGGCTCAGAAGAGCCCAGCCGGGATCTGGTCAAGGACAGAGTCTCCGTCAGGCTCCATGACGTTTCCACAGCTCAGGTTCCATGGGTTACAGCCATCTGAGACCCAACATTGCTAAGACTTCCAGTTGCCAAAGAAAAGCCAGAAATGTAGATGTTTGCATGAAATCTCCCAACTTTTAAATTTTGACACTTTATTCCAATACATGTATTTTTAACGTAGTGTAGCACAAGCTAGGAGGAGGCAATGGCACCCCACTCTAGTACTCTCGCCTGGAAAATCCCATGGATGGAGGAGCCTGGTAGACTGCAGTCCATGGGGTCGCTAAGAGTTGGACACCACTGAGCGACTTCACTTTCACTTTTCACTTTCATGCATTGGAGAAGGAAATGGCAACCCACTCCAGTGTTCTTGCCTGGAGAATCCCAGGGACGGCGGAGCCTGGTGGGCTGCCGTCTATGGGGTCGCACAGAGTCAGACAAGACTGAAGTGACTTAGCAGCAGCAGCAGCAGCAGAAGCTAACAAAACCTGCCCATGGTTGGGCTCTGGCTTTCTGGCCAGCAGGGTGTGGCCTCTGCAGGAGCTTGCGGTGGGTAAGTTGACCCTTGACCTTCTTTCTTGCCTCTTAAAAATGTCACTCTTTGGCAAGAGCACTTTCCCAATTCTTTACTTTGTGTTCACTTTGATAAAAATGCTTCCTGACAGATGACTTCTCACTTCCCAGGAAGATAGATAGGAACATTATTCTTATTTCGTTGCTGATTTTTAGGCTGATGAATCCTTTTCCTTTAAGAACATCCCTTGATTTCGTTCCTTCAGGCAACATGCTACTTTGCTGAGAAAACTTGGCAGGAGATTATATTTTAAAAAGTGTAGAGCCAAGCACATTCTCCTATCAGCTGCTCCAAAACCCATGACCCTGAAGGAGCAGAGTCTGCAAGCCACTCTGTCTGCCTGTCCACCAGAGTACTTGTTATTAAACACAGAATTGGGTACCTTTGACTCATATGCTTAAGAGAAGTTTATAATAAGCACAGATTTAAAAGGGTTAAATACTTCCTTGCAATCAGTGGAATTGGCCTGATGTTATTGTTACCTGAAATGCCAGTATTTTAAAAAGAAAGATTCTTGAGAAGCAAGAGTTCATCTCCTACCCCCACTCCCCCACCTCCCCCATCAGGCCAAGAGTTCACTTCTGAAGTCCTTTGCCTACATTCACCTCCTTGGGAGCAGACAGCAGGTTTTACTGTTCAACACATTTTATACTTCTAGCTTCAGGGAGAAACTACTCAGATGGGTAAATCTCAAGGAACAGGGGTTGACTCCAAAGAGAGGTGAGAAGCCAGGCCACGGGGATCTTTCTGGAATTTATGGACAATTGTGCAGAGCGGGGTGCTCACAGGGACTGAAATTCAGGCTCATATCAGAAGCCTAGAGGGGTTCCTGATCCCAGGGGTTCAGCTCCATTGATAGGGCACTTGAACCCCAGCCCACAGGAGGAGTCTGCCAATCCCTCCCCTTTATGGGGTATTACGGATGAAATTGTGTCCCTCCTCAGATTCATATGTGGCAGTCCTATCCCTGAGTACCTTAGAACATGACCTTGTTTAGAAGTAAACTAAGTGAACATGAGGTCATTAAGGTGGGCCTTGATCCAATAGGACTGATGTCATTATTAGAAAAGGGAATAGGACATTGACACGCACAGAGGACGAGCCAAGGAAAGAGCCTTAGAAGAAACCAGCCCACTGAGGCCTTGATCTTCCTGGTCTTTCAGCCTCCAGAATGGCGAGGAAACACATTTCTGTTGTTGAAGTCTCCGTCCTGCAGCCCACTGTCATAGCAGCCTTCGCGGACTCATCTACAAGGGTTGGCTGCTCCGGCCCCTGGATGCTGTGGCTCCATCTTACCCTTGTGTATCCTAGGCAGTGGTCTACACTGACCCAAATCTTCTGCTTCCACAGCTCTGCTGTGACCTCATGGCTCCTTCTCCTGGACACAGCACTGAGACCAGCCCTGCTCTCAGCCTGCTGGGTCACATTTGCTGCCCACTTCCAACTCTGTGGCTAGGAGGTCAGCGGTATGCTTGGAAGAGACCTAAGGCTGTCTGCCTTGGTGTGAGGCTGTGGGGAGAGACTGCCCTTAGAAAGGAGCGTGTGTATATACACATGTGCGTGTGTGTGTCTGTATGTATGTGTATGAAGCATGCTTAGATTTGACCTATGGCTACGCTCATTTATTCAAAAGACAATTTACTCTAGAAAATGCAAACTAGTCTGATGTGGCAATGAGATGGGGGCAGGGTAGGGGCAGGGGAGGAAGGGACAGCAGCAAGGTTTGAGGAGGAAGAAAATGCTTTGACAGTGGCCATGATTCATGAGCACACTTATCTTTCAAAAACTCATTAAATCATTTACAATATGGGTGCTGTTTATTGTATTAAATCAAAGCTAAAAAATAACTTTAAAAAAAAGGTGGTTGTTTTTAAAAGCCATTTTATGAAGTCAGTTTCCAGATATTTGACACCTTGGAGGGTGACGGTGAAGCCTGAAGGTTTAGGCCACGCTTTAGTGATGGCTCCGTGAACACTTCCTTGTGTGACCTGAAAGTGTGAGTCCCCACCTTCTGGGGCTGGCAAACCGTGAGGTCGGTCGGGAAGGGCTGGGTGCTCTGAGAAGTGAGTGACTGACTTGCTGATGACAGGAAGTTCAGTTTTCATTGTGTTCCCCAAACTTCTGACTCAGGAAGTGCAAGAAAAGACCCTCTTGTCTGAGTCCTACATTTGTTCACACACCCATTTTGTTCCAGAACCAAGTTTCCTCAGAATTCTAAGTTTCCACCTTGGCATGCAGCTTTGATACCTGCCCCATCAGTATGTATTTATGAGGTGGTGTTGATTTCAGCATAACCTGGAATGAATCCTGTTAGCATCCAGAAGGGATGAGCCCAGACCATGCCCAGGGCCTGGCTTCATTCACGTTTTAAATGATGAGGTCGGCAAGGGTAGATGAAACCAATATATTGCTGCTAAATAAGAAGAGTAGAGTTCAAAGACACAGTCAAAGCTGAAAAAAAAGAGTGATTAAAAAGCAGAGAAAGAGATTTTCACCAGCTGCTCCTTCTTACAAACCTTGTATTGAGATCCAGCCCACAAAGTGCACCAATTATAGAGGAACAGCTCCAGGAATTATCACAAATGGCAAACGCCTGGGTCGGTATCGGATCGAGACAGAGAACATCACCAGCAAATGGAAGCCCCCTCATGCCACCTCCCTGTCTCCTCCTCCCCACCCCCAAAAGATAGCCTCTACCAGGCTTCTAGCAGCATCAAATAACTTTACCTCTTCTTGACTTCATATAAATTGACTCTTATGAAATGAATTCCTTTGTGTTTAGCTATTTGGCTCAAAGTTGTGTTTGCACAATTTACCTGCATTTTTACTCACTGTCATAGATGTTGACTCCCATTTTTGTATATTACTTGTCTCTATGACTACAGCATAATTTATTTATCCATCTATTTTTTTCTGGACATTTGGATTGTTCCAAATTTGGGGCTAATACGAGTAATGCTCCTATGATTATTTTAGTATACTTCTTTAGATGAATACATGTTTAGAATTCTGCTGAGTATATATCTAGAAGCTGAACTGTTGGCTCAGATGATCAGTTTTAGTAGACGCTACCAAATAATTTTCCTAAATGGCTGTAGTAATGTTCACGTTCACCGTCAGTGTCTGTGGGACAGTTCCTGTGGATCTTTGTCAGTATTGCTTTTTTAAAATCATCTTGTTCACTATCGCCTTGGCTCCAGAATATACACAAAAACTTCCACAACTCAACAATAAAAAACAAATAGCCCAATTTAAAAAATGAGCAAGGAGTTCAAATACATATTTCTCCAAAGAAAATATACAAATGGCCAATAAATACATGAAAAGATGCTCAACACCTTTAATGATAGAGATATGCAAATCAAAACCACAATGAGATACCATTACATACCCACTAGGATGGCTATGCTCAAAAGAACAACAATAGTAAGTGTTCATGAGGGTATGAAAAAATTGGAACCCTCATAGATAGCTAATGGGACTGTACAATGGTGAGCTTACTTTGGAAAGCAGTTTGACAGTTCATTTAAAAGTTAAACAGAGTTATTAGTAATTCTACTTCTAGGAACAACCCCAAGAAAACTTAAACAATAGGCCCACACAAAATCTTGTATATAAATGTTGAGAGCAGCATTATTCATAATAGCCAAAAAGTGGAGACAATCCAACTGTCTATCAACAGATGAATGGATAAACAAAATGTGGCACATACATACAATGGAATATTATTCAGCCAAGTACTGGTACATGCTACAGCTTGAATGAACCTTAAAAACACTGTGCTAAGTAAAAGAAGACAGACACAAAGGTCACGTATTATACAATCCGATTTATATGAAATGACCAGACTAGGCAAATCCACTGAAATATAGTGAAGTGAAGTGAGGTGAAGTGAAAGTCGCTCAGTCGTGTCCAACTCTTTGCGACCCCATGGACTGTGCAATCCATGGGATTCTCTAGGCCAGAATACTGGAGTGGGTAGCCTTTTCCCTTCTCCAGGGGATCTTCCCAAATCAAGGATCAAACCCAGGTCTCCCTCATTGCAGGTGGATTCTTTACCAGCTGAGCCACAAGGGAAGCCCAAGAATACTGGGGTGGGTAGCCTATCCCTTCTCCAGCAAATCTTCCCGACCCAGGAATCGAACTGGGGTCTCCTACATTGCAGGTGGATTCTTTAACAACTGAGCTATGAGGGAAGACCACTGAAGTGTAAGTAGATTATATTTTCAGGTTTTGGAAACATACAGTGGAGGAGTAAGGACTGATTCATACAGGGTTTCTTTATGGGGTGATGGGAATGTTCTGGAATTAGGTACTGGTGATAGTTGCACAACTTTGTGAATATGCTACAAAGCACTGAATCATACATTTCAAAAAGGGTGCATTTTATGGTATGTGAATTATGTCAATTTAAAAAATGTATCTCTGTTTCAACATTGCATCAGGTATGCATGCAAAGTCAGGTTGTGTTGATTAACCATCCCAATGACACATTCTTTCTCTTTATAAATTCTGGAAAACTCTTATTCTTTCACCTTCTATTTATTTATTTATTTATTTTAATTAATTTATTTATTTTTTCAGTGGGTTTTGTCATACATTGACATGAATCAGCAATAGATTTACACGTATTCCCCATCCCGATCCCCCCTCCCCCCTCCCTCTCCACCCGATTCCTCTGGGTTAATCACAGCACTTTAGCTTTGGCACAAAGATGTTATTCTATTGGAAGCTGTTTTGTAGCTTAAGAACAAAATAAATTACTGTCACTGTGACTCAGTTTGAATTCATGTAAACTGAATTTTCTGCTAAGTAAAATTCTGAGAGATAATTCCTCTTCATCTGTGGTTAATCAAACGTCTTAGATATCAAAAGTACCACCTTGGCTAACTGTTCAAACTATGCCACTGGAGAAGGGAATGGCAACCCACTCTGATATTCAAGCCTGGAGAATCCCATGGACAGAGGAGCCTGGTGGGCTACAGTCCATGGGGTCACAGAGTCAGACACAATTGAGTGACTAACACTATTACTTGCTTTAGAAAATACAAATTTGTGCATTTTCTTCAGCATGATTTCCAGTATCTTCTATTGTGCCATGCTTACCGTCATTGAACAAATGCAGCCTACATTCACAAATAGGGGATTTTCTCATTCATAAAAAATATTTTTAAGTTAAGTTGAAAATTTGTTGTAAGACTGTGTTTTATAACTTAACCAGGCATTTTTAAAAAAGGAAATGAAAGCAATTATTCCAATCCAGTTTTTATGAAAGTTTTGTCAGACAGTTTCCTATTTCCGAATGTTTCTCAAACTATGTTATGAGCTGAGCTGCCTACTGGTGCAGCAACTCAAAAGTTATGTTAGAACCCTGACCCTCTGTACCTCAAAATGCTTCCTTATTTGCCAATAGGGTCTTTACAGAGGTAATCAAGTTAGGATGAGGTCATTAGGGTGGACCCTACTCTATCCGACTGGTGTCCTTGCAGATAAGGAAAAATCTGGACATGTGGATAGACATACCCGGAGGGAGGGCGGTGTGAAGGGACAGAGGAGAACCCCAGATGGAGGCAGAGGCGTGATGTACCTAAAGACAAGCAGAAACAAAACATTCTTTAATTTGTCTCATCATTAGATTTTCAACTGTTCACATGATTTCAGTGTTAACAGAGATTTCTGGGTTTTGTGTCTAAGTGAGTCTCTGCTCCCCCAGAAGAGACTCTAAGATAATGACGAGGGGGCTGACATTTATTTTTGAGGTGGCTAAAGGAAATGCTGGTGGGGAGAGGGTACAGAAGACAAGGAGTGGAACCAGACAGCAAGGCCGTGTGGTCATCAGTTTACCAGAGGCTTCCCAGGGGCGCTCATGCCAGGTAACTTTGGGGCACTTCAGGGGGCACACCCCAGAGGGACCTGCAAAGTTGCTAGGACCTTTCAAAAAAAGATTTTTTTTTATGCTTATAACTTTTATGGTTTCTTTTTAAAAAATTAATTAATTAATTTTAATTGGAGGCTAATGACTTTACAATATTGTGGTGTTTTTTGCCATACATTGTCATTTAAATTTTTATTTTATATCCACTTATAGTTGATTTAAAATGTTGTGTTAGTTTCAGGTGTCCAGCAAAGTGAATTAGTTACGCATACACATATATCCACTCTTTTTCAGATTTTTTTCCCATATAGTTATTACAGAATACTGAGTGGAGCTCCCTGGGCTGTACCCTAGGTCCTTGTTGATTATCTATTTTATACATAGTCCTGTGTATATGTTAATCCTCAACTCCTAATTTATCCCTCCCACCTTTCCCCCTTGGTAACCGTAAATTTGTTTTTTTTAAGTCTATGAGTCTATTTCTGCTTTGTAAGCTAGGTTCATTGGTATCTTTTTTTTAGATTCCACATATAAGTGATATCATCTGATATTCATCTTTATTAAGCAATTCCCACCAGTCATGGTTGGGGGTTACTCCCAAGGACCGAGGGGCTCCCAAGTCCCAGGAGGTCCTGAGGGCTCATAGCTGGAAGCCGCTGGGTGGCATGCTCTCAGATCGGGGATATGGTAGGATGGGGGGGGTATTGGCTATTGCTTTAGAGACCATCCAACATCTATAAACTGTTGTCTCTAGAAACAGTTTATAAAATCAACATGCGTGCATGCCTGCATACACCTAAGTTGCTCCAGTCATGTCTGACTCTTTGCGACCCCGTGGACTGTAGTCCCCCAGGCTCCTCTGTCCATGGGATTCTCTAGGCAAAAATACTGGAGTGGTTTGCCAGGCCCTCCTCCAGGGGATCTTCCCAACCCAGGGATCAAACCTTTGTCTCTTGCATCTCCTGCATTGGTAGGCAGATTCTTTATCACTAGCACCACCTGGGAAGCCCATGAACTGAACATATGAAAGGTCAAATCCTTGCTTTTGACAAATACTATCACCTTCCAAGAATTTCTTTCCATTGATTTCCATCCTTCCCAACTCTGAGTCTCAGAAAACACAAATGAACAGAGTGTCTGTAACAGCAGAGCCTTGCAGGCAGTGAACGGATGCCGCTGGTAGCAGCGATAGGTTTGCTCTAGGCTGAAATGACTTCATTCTTGCTCGATAACAGAGTTCACAGGGCACTTGGCTCACAGCCTCCTGTTTTAGTGTCAAACTTTCTGGTTAGGCAATCCTAGTTTCTAGGGCACTACCTGCAGACTGAAGCCCCCAGGGCAAGGATCACCTGGATCAAAGACAACGTGCAGAGGGTGGTCACTCTGTCAGTGGAGGGGTCTGGTCCTGGGGTCATGGGCTTTCTAACTAAGCCCGTGTGCTCTGCCTTCCCAAGACTGTATATGTACCTGAAAGGCAGTTGTGTTGTTTCCAGAGGCCACCCTGACTGGTTCTTAGTGAGTTGAGTCTTCCACAGGCAACGAGATCACCTTTTACTTGTCTGACCCTGTTAATAATGTCTGGATGCTTCCAAGGCCTCTGGATGGCCTGGGATGCCCTCCAGTAAAAATAACCTCCAGCAGTAACACGGGGATTGCGATCACCTTGGTGAGCTGTCATCTCAGAACATGAAAGAGACAGGTGAGGGAGGTGGGGGGGGGGGGGAGAAGAGGGTGGGGATTTAAAGAGCAGGAGAGAAGAAAGAAAATGGAGACAGAGAAAGAAAGGAGCAGATTGAAGTAAGGACACGTGAGGACTTCCCTGAGGCTCCAGTGGTTAAGACTTCGCCTTCCAACGCAGGGGGTGTGGGTTCAGTCCCTGATTTAGGTAGAGCTAAGATCCCACATGCCTTGTGGCCACAAAATCAAACCATAAAACAGAAACAATATTGTAACAAATTCAACACAGAGTTTATGATGGTCCTTATCAAAAAAAAAATCTTAAAAAGGAAATAAATAAAATTAAAGAAGGGGCCTGGAGGAGTGAGACATCAGGGAAGGGACCCTGGGCAGAGGTTGCCCATCAACGCTGTGATCAAGCCAGCATCTGCGATAAGCCCTAGTGTGGAAGACCCCCGCAAGGGACCCCGCAAAACGAAGAGCTGTCACATGTATACATCAATCTATGGAAGCCGTGGTTTGAGGGCTGCTCCCAAGGGGACTCGATTCTCTGGATCGTCCACCTGGTCACAGGGAGTGCTCGGTGGCAACACAGTGGGTGAGACACCCATGGGCGCAGCAGGAAGGGTGAGCGGACAGAGGGCTGGGCCGCCAATGTGGGCCACAGCTTTCTGCCCAGTTTCTGGAAATTTCTCTTATAAACCTCTGTCATTGACATTTCAAAGGAACACAGTGATACTATCTCTGCTTGACTTGAATTTGACTCCAACACTTTGTTTCAACATTCCAGATGGAGGGGACCTGGAGAAACTCCTGCAGGGACGCTATTCCCCGGCCCCTAACCCTCCTTGGGAGAGCCGAGGTGGGAGGGACAGCTCTGCGGACATCTCCTGACTTCTGGGAAACTAGTCAGCTTCCAATTCTAGAGAAAAGGAAAAACAAAGACATGGACGTTATATATAAAAAGTCTTACAGGAAAATTTCTCATTGCTTAAGGTGACTCACAGCAGGCAGCACAGGTGTCTTAAGCAAATAAGAGAAGAACAGAGAATGAGAGCTTTAGAAAAGTCCTTTGGGACCACAGCCAACAAAGTTCCTTTAGTAAAATAATCAGAGTATCTTGTATGGTGTTCTCACTTTAAAGAGGTTTGATGGTGTGGATTTCAAGGGCAATGTGTTTACTGTGTCTCTAAGTAACATCTGGGCCAATGGGGGTCTCAAAATGTTGACTCAAACACTTGTTTAAAATAGTCGCTTAAAAAAATAAATAAATAAAATACTCGCTTAACAAATACTTATTGAGAATCCAATAAGACCTGGACTCTGTCCTCTATGCTGGGAGAACAGCAGTGAACCACACTCACAAACACCCCTTCCCAGGGGAACTTCTTGCACAGAACAGACAATGAACAAAATACAGAGGATGTCAGATGGTGATAAACGCAATGGAAGAGGACAAAGCAAGGCGAAGAGTGTGAGGTGAGGGGAAGTTGGGAGCTGCCGCCTTAAACAGAATGGGTGGGCAATACCTGAGCTTAGGGAGGGGGGACGGAGCCCCTGGCACCTCTGGGGAAGGGCCTCCAGGCAGAGGGAACCTCAAGTGTGAAGCCTTGAGCTGGGAGCCTGCCTGATGGGTTAGGGGTGCAGTTAGAAGCTGGGGTGGCTGGGACAGGCCACTGAGGGACAGAGGAATGGTATAGTATGAATTGCTTGGGCAGCTGAAGAGGGAACAAGTTAGTAGGCGCCGGGAGGGTGGAGGGCGAGGTGAGACTGGGAACAACTTAAAATCTCCATCCTTGGTGTCAGTGTTTGATTGTGCTTCAGTGCTCAGTTTAAGGGTGGTAATCACGAAAGGAACTTCTGACAGCTGGCAGAGGAGCAATTTGGAAGGATTCAAGGGCTCCTTTATGCCAGAAATATTTCCCACAAAAAACTCCTTGACACTTGGTGATTCTAGTCCACACACGCAGCCAGAGAGAGTAAGACACTAACTTTAAGAGGCAGGCTGAACCTGGTTTAAAAATGACTCAAAGATGGATGAAACTGGAGCCCATTATACAGAGTGAAGTAAGCCAGAAAGATAAAGACCAATACAGTATACTAACATATATATATGGAATTGAAAAAGATGGTAACGATAACCCTATATGCAAAACAGAAAAAGAGACACAGATGTACAGAACAGACTTTTAGACTCTGTGGGAGAAGGCAAGGGTGGGATGTTTAGAGAGAACAGCATTGAAACAAGTATACTATCAAGGGTGAAACAGATCACCAGCCCAGGTTGGATGTGTTATGCCCGATGTCCGAATCCCCGAGCGGGAAGAGAGAGAAGGCTTCCAAGACAATGCAACTCGCAAAAAGGGAAGTTTATTACTGTCTCGAGCCAGGGCCTTCTGCCACAAACATCACAGTGGTGCAGGGTCAGAAAGCGCCGAGCTCAAGCTTGTTACACAGATTTATAAGATATGCAAAACCGGTTAGTAGCTGGCTTAAGCGGATTGGTTACATGTTTGCAAAGTAATTCTATCGGTACAGACTTTCGCGGGCTTTTCAGCTCTCCCTTTGTTCTTACTGGACGCATATTGATTGGCTGGCTCCAGGTTACCTGATGGGGGTAGGGAATCTTACCATTTCGGGGGAAGCTAAAACTTAGGTCCAGGCCGCCCGTCATGGTATTAACCCTGGCAGCCTCACAGGATGCAAGAGACGGGTGCTCAGGGTTGGTGCACTGGGAAGACCCAGAGGGATGGGATGGAGAGGGAGGTGGGAGGGGGGATCAGGATGGGGAACACATGTAAATCCATGGCTGAAAAAAAAAAAGTTAAAAAAAAAAAAAGACTCAAAGACCTTAACAGACAACTTGCCAAAGAAAAGATACAAATGGCAAATAAGCATATGAAAAGATGTGCATGCACAGTGGCTTAGTCAAGTCCGATTCTTTGCAACCCCATGGACTGCAGCACACCAGGCTTCTCTTTCCTTCACGATTTCCCGGAGTTCACGCAAACTCATGTCCATTAAGTTGACGATGCTGTCCAACCATCTCAACCTTTGCATTTGTGTACCTTCTGCTCAATTTTACTGTGACCTTATAACTGCTCTAAATGTGAAAGTCTATAAAATAAATGAATAAAGTGGGCTGATATAAAGTAGTTGCATATAAATTGTTCTCATTAATTAGCATTTGAAGACCTGCCCTGGGGCTGGGCACGCATCTGCTGTTTCATTGTCACCAAAGCCCTTCAGGGTGGGATGTAAACCTTAAGATCCTCTATAATTCATTTCCACCAACCTCACCTAGCACTCTCCAGTCCTTGGGGAGTATGGGGTAAGGGGATGTAATTCCAGCTGATTCCAATGAGAACTTTTCTTTGGACTTTTTTTGTTGCTGTTGTTTCTTTGGACTTTAATTCCACGAGTTTGGCTGTCTTGAGCCAAGTTCTCTGCTGCAGATGGAGGCAGATAGAAATATATGCCCAAAATGTAGCATGCTGGTATCTACTCAATGGAGGCTTTCACAGCTGTTTAAGACAATGACTCTGACAACGTTGCGACAATATAAGAAACCTTTGGGGGAAAAGTAAAACAAAATACAAAACTGAATTCATGCCAACATTGCCAATATACGTTTTAAGGAAATTGACCAAAAAAGGGGGGGAACAGGAGGACCATGCATGTGAGCAAAGTCCCACAAGGTCACATGACTAAAACCTCAGACTAAAATGACTAAAATCCCTAAGGGTGCAATTTTTTTCCGAAACTGTTTTGAACTCCTTGCTCCCTGATCTTTCCTTTGCTCCCAGAGAAAGTCTGGTTTCCATGAACTGACAGTTTTAAAGAGCCAACTACAGTTTGAATGTCAGACTGTGGACAGCCAACTGGGCCGGGTCTCTCCTCTTCCTGTATCTGGAAACTTAGAGTCAATCTTATCCCAAAGGCTCCTGTGCCCATGTGGGAGGCCAAACTTTTAATCACTCTATATCCCTTTCAAGGTTGGGGAACAATATAACAATTTCCTGGCAGTAATCGCTAGTCGTCAGCAAATTACACGAACAACGAGACCTGATACTGTCTTTCCTCCTTCCTTCTTTCTTTTCAGAAATTTAGTCCAACAGAAATTTCCCAGGTCACCTTTCTTGCCGTGTGACTTTAAAACCCTTCCAACAACCTCAGACACTTCGCTGCAATGTTAATGAGTGAACAAGCCCTGTTAACAAATGTCAAAGGAGGAAATTCAACTTTGAGCTTTAACTAAAAAGAGGGGCATACAAACATAGGATTTACAAAGAAGTCTGTTTAGACTAAAATGTTCAGAATAAAAGTTTTAAGATATTAAGTCCACATGTTAATGCCTATAGGAAGGCTGCCATTTACTTCTATCAATGTATATTTTGTCTGTGTAAAGCAATTTATAAAATCACTCAGGAGCTTAATTCTTCCTTCTATGGGAAGTTTTTGAAACTTGCTGTCCAAAAGCCCACTGGTTGTACTACACTGATAATTATTGAGCATTCATACAAACCAAGGACTTTTGATCTACTAAACAAGTTGCCACACTGTCCCAAATGCATTTAAAAAGCATTCAATTTATGAAATCTCTACTTTGTAGATTAACATCTAGTAAGAGGCTCCCATGTAACAATCATGGATTTTTATGGCTATTTCTTTTTCCTCCCTGCACCAACCCCCTCACCTTCCTTTCCTCCCTCCTTGCCTTTTTGCCACTTGTCCTCCAATGGCTGTATTTCTCATATCTCTTAAATTATTAAGTGTATTTAACTGGTAAACTTTTAAAAAAATTTTAGTAGATGGAAAATGCAATTAGTGACCCTTGCCACTGTATTTCCTCATGTCCTCCTCTCCTGCCTTGCTTTTCTTACTTTGCCTTTGTCCTCTTGCAAATGGGAATGTGAGAAAGCCTCATCAAGATTTGGGGGGAAAGGTAATGAGGATCCATCGCTGGTCCATGTGCTAATTAAAGTGGGAGTTGGCATGCTCTGCTAATTAACCTCTGCATCCCAGCTCCTCGGCTGTGACCTCACTCTTTGATGTAGCCATTGTGTGGCTCTGCTTCCAACCTCAGCTGTAAAAAGCCGACCCCAGCGTCAGTTGGCAGATGTGTACAGTTGGAATCATCTTCTGGCCTTCCAGCAGAAGCTGCATGGTTCCTGCTCTGCTCTGAGCCAAGCCGGCGTGTCCTCCCTCTCTTTCTTTCCTGGCTCTGCTGTTGGACGTGGCTGGCTTGTAGATGACTGTGATCTGGAGTAAACGTTTCTAAGACCTGTCTTGGACAAGATTATGTGTCTCAGTGGCTACCCCAGCACCCTGGCTTCCCTGCGTTTGCCCTCAGTTCCAACACAACTTCTCTCGGACTTCCTCCTGTTCAAGCAATTACTCAGATCTGCTGAAGAGAGTCCAGATATTTACACCCAAACTCTTAACACTTCTTCTAAAAATTGCTCTCTGGGTCCACTTTGTATCCAGTAACATACATGTGTACTCAGTCATGTCTGACTCTTTGCAACCCTATAGACTGTAGCCCACCAGACTTCTCTGTCTATGGGATTTTCCAGGCAAGCATATTGGAGTGCGTTGCCATTTCCTCCTCCATTATACATTACTGCGTATATAGTAAACAGCAGGAATTGTATAGGCCCACCTAATGACTCCACTGATTCTCGTGGTCAACATCCAGAATTTACACCTACTGCACCCATGCTATACCTGGATTTGTTCCCAAAAGCATTCAGGTTCCAGTATAGTCACTTATTTGCAGCAGCATCTACTACAGGATTTAAAATACCCAGATATTGTGAGAAAAACAATCTGGTGCCTCTGTTTTTGGGTAATTTGCCAGCACAGAGAAGTTGTTAGGTCATAGAGTTTGTACATGTCAACCCTCTTAGGATCCCCAACTGGGTCTGAGAGCTAGATTGACAAAGATGAACAGGAGAAAAGTAGACTTGCTTGTTTAATATAGGTTTTACATGACATGGAAAACTTTATAAGGAAATGAAGCTCCAGAGAAACAGAGCTATAGTGCTCGCTTTGGCAGCACATATACTAAAATTGAAACGATATAGAGAAGATTAGCATGGCCCCTGCGCAAGGATGACATGCAAATTCGTGAAGCATTCCATATTTTTACAATGGAAAAAAGACAGCCTCTTTAACAAGTGGTGCTAAGAAAACTAGTCAACCACTTGTAAAAGAATGAAACTAGAACACTTTCTAACACCATACACAAAAATAAACTCAAAATGGATTAAAGATCTAAATGTAAGACCAGAAACTATAAAACTCCTAGAGAAGAACATAGGCAAAACACTCTCCGACATAAATCACAGCAAGATCCTCTACGACCCACCTCCCAGAATATTGGAAATAAAAGCAAAAATAAACAAATGGGACCTAATGAAATTTAAAAGCTTTTGCACAACAAAGGAAACGATAAGCAAGGTGAAAAGACAGCCTTCAGAAGGGGAGAAAATAATAGAAAATGAAGAAACAGATGAGGATTAATCTCAAAAATATACAAGCAACTCCTGCAGCTCAATTCCAGAAAAATAAAAAATAAATGACCCAATCAAAAAATGGGGCAAAGATCTAAACAGACATTTCTTCAAAGAAGACATACAGATGGCTAACAAACACATGAAAAGATGCTCAACATCACTCATTATCAGAGAAATGCAAATCAAAACCTCAATGAGGTACCACTACACGCCAGTCAGAATGGCTGCTATCCAAAAGTCTACAAGCAATAAATGCTGGACAGGGTGTGGAGAAAAGGGAACCCTCTTACACTGTTGGTGGGAATGCAAACTAGTACAGCCACTATGGAGAACAGTGGGGAGATCCCTTAAAAAACTGGAAATAGAACTGCCATATGACCCAGCAATCCCACTGCTGGGCATACACACCGAGGAAACCAGATCTGAAAGAGACACGTGCATCCCAATGTTCACCGCAGCACTGTTTATAATAGCCAAGACATGGAAGCAACCTAGATGTCCATCAGCAGACGAATGGATAAGGAAGCTGTGGTACATATACACCATGGAATATTACTCAGCCATTAAAAAGAGTTCATTTGAATCAGTTCTAATGAGATGGATGAAACTGGAGCCCATTATACAGAGTGAAGTAAGCCAGAAAGATAAAGACCAATACAGTATACTAACACATACATATGGAATTGAAAAAGATGGTAACGATAACCCTATATGCAAAACAGAAAAAGAGACACAGATGTACAGAACAGACTTTTAGACTCTGTGGGAGAAGGTGAGGGTGGGATGTTTAGAGGGAACAGCATTGAAACAAATATACTATCAAGGGTGAAACAGATCACCAGCCCAGGTTGGATGCATGAGACAGGTGCTCAGGGCTGGTGCACTGGGAAGACCCAGAGAGATGGGATGGAGAGGGAGGCAGGAGGGGGGATCAGGATGGGGAATACATGTAAATCCATGGTTGATTCATGTCAATGTATGGCAAAAACCACTACAATATTATAAAGTAATTAACCTCCAACTAATAAAAATAAATGGGGGGAAAAAAGAAACAGAGCTATATATTTTTGTGTGTTTTTAAATATATATTGGCCCAATTTATTTATTTTTTTACTTTATGGCCATGTAGCATATGAGATCTTATTTCCCTGACCAGTGGACCCATGCAGCCTGCAATGGAAGCATGGAGTCTTAATCATTCGACCTCCAGGGAAGTCCCAGATTTATGTACTTTTGTGTTGGGTTGGATGAAGAATGGACATGCATGGAGGAATATGACAGGTTAAAGTATGTGAAGAATGGTACAAAACTGCGGGAAATTAGCAAGTCCTGTTTGCTAAGGATTCTTTTCAGTGTCCTTTTATTTTGGAGAAAAAGATGTTACTTTCCTCTGATTATGGGGGGGTACCTCTCACAGGAGGGTTTTATGGGGTTTTATAGGGGGAGAAGGTCAGAGTGACCTTCTTGGTTTTGCCATTTTCTCAAGCTCCTACATCTCAAAGCATTCAGTATGCCAAGGTGCCCTTCTGTGGGGGACCTGTCCCAAACCCGATCGAAGCACAGCAACGATTTTTAAAATATCAGTTTTTGACATGACATGTTGCTTAAAACTACTTAAGGTGACATTTCTGCAGGAGCCAACCAACGTCTCCAGTTAGAACTTGCATGCTAGGTTGATCTAAGTGATTGCCAGAGTATAGATTTCAAGGGGAAAGAGGGTTTTATTGAGGTATGCAAAAAAGATATGCATATCAAGAGTATATCCTTCAAACTGAACACACCCCTGTAACCAGGACCCAGATCAAGAATCTGTACCCTCCCAGTCCCCAGACCTGACTGTCCAGCCAGGGTAGCCATACCCTGACTTCTAACAGCATAGGTGAAATTTTCTATTTTTGCACATCTTGAGCATGGTTTCTTTCAATCCACATCACATGTGTGATATTTCCATGGTTGCATGTAGTTGTAGTTCATTCATTTTTCTTGCATTTCCATGATGTGAGTAAACCACAGTTCATTCCACTGCTGCTGGGCATTTGGTTGTCCAGTTATGGCCATTACAAAGAGCTCTGCTGTGAATGAACATCCTGACATATGTTTTGGGGCGCACGCAAGAGCTCATTTCTAACGAGTATACCAAAGTGACATTGCTGGATCACAGAGCGTGGACATGGCAGCTTTATTTGACACTGGCTCCTAGGGTGATGGTGTGTCAGTTCACACTTTCATCAACAATACGAGAATGTTCGAGTTATTCCATTCCTCACCCACACTTGCCATTATCTGTGTTCTTCATTTTAGCCACTCTGAGAGTGGCTATAATTTGCATTTCCCTAATGGCTAATTAAACTCGCACATCATTGATCATCCAGATATTCCCTGGGGAATAGACTTATAATATTTCCAAGGAGGGTTTGCTTGTGCCATACAAAATGAAGTAGAGGAAAAAATAAAAATGCAGAACTAACCTTTCACCCTCACTTAGCCTTTCATCCAGTCATGCAAACACAAGTGGACATCATTTTCCTGTCTGGAAACCACTTAATTTAGATTGGTCAGTGAAGAGACTTCCACAGTGGTCCAGGCAGGATTCACAGGAGAGCAAAATGCAACCAGGAGCCCACAGCAATGGGAGCCATAAGCACCCCAGACCTAAAGGTGCAAAGGGAAGGATCTCAGGAGCATGATGAGAACTGCTCCAGGGAGGAGGCTCTCCTGGCAGAAGCCGTAGCTGTGAAGGGGCACAGACAGTGCCAGGAAACACTGCCCCGAGCAGAGGGGACTTGGGGAAGACACACGTCATCCCTTTTTTCCCTGCTCTCCACTCACTGGCTCACGCCAACCATTGGTCAAATCCAACCGACGTCCAAGGAACAAGGGAGCCCGGAAGAGGTACCTCAGGGCTCAGAGAAGGGGCACAGGAGGGTGAAGTGACCCTGCAAGGCATGGTAGTGAAGCATAGAGGTTAACCAGCAGGTGCAGTGGTATAGTAGGAAGAACTCAGTACCCGAACCTCTGGACTCTTGGGACTCACCGCTGGGTCACTGAGAAAATACACAGTCTTTCAGAGCCTCACTATCCTCAACTGCAAAAGAAGGGTCTACCCGAACATTCTGTGAAGTTCCTTTCTGTCCCCTGATTTTGGTTTTCAAAACTTGGTGAGTCACACTGAGGAGCTATTGCCCTCTTCATCAGGATGGACTAGCCAAGTTCCCAAGGTCTCCACCCCTTCCTATGGTCCTATACAGCCCCCACTGGCTTCTGGATCTACAAACTATGGCCTAAGGTTTCCAGGTTGAATAAGATCTCAATTAAAATCTGTTCCTGGGAGACTTCTCTGGTGATCCGGTGGTTAAGACTCTGTGTTGCCAATGCAGGGAGCATGGGTTCGATCCCTGGTCAGGGAAATAAGATCCAATATGCCAAGTGATGATTTAAAAAAAAAAAAATCAGCTCTTGTGTAAATCTTATATTGCCACCTATAAACATGTACCTGCTTCATTAAAGAAGTACCCCAGTGAGAAAGAAATGATCAACTGGTCTGGGTTTCAGATGCTCCATCCTTCTCCAGCAGAGAGGAGCCTAGATGCAGGGCAGGCCCATTGAGGGGGATGACGTGTCGTAAAGCACAGGGTGGTCCTAAAGTTACCAGTATAGGGTAAAATAGAGTTGTTGCTGTTCAGTAGCTCAGTCATATCTGACTCCTTGCAACCCCATGCACTGCTGCACGCCAGGCTTCCCTGTCCTTTACCATCTCCCGGAGCTTGCTCAGACTCAGGTCCATCAAGTTAGTGATGCCATCCAACCATCTCATCCTCTGTCGTCCCCTTTTCCTTTTGCTTTCTATCTTCCCCAGCATCAGGGTCTCTTCCAAAGAGTCAGCTCTTCACATCAGGTGGCCAAAGTACTGACATCAGTCCTTCTAATAAATATTCAGGGTTGATTTCCTTTAGGATGGACTAGTTTGATCTTGCAGTCAAACAGGCCCCACCCCATATGCCAACCACACATGAAAGGAGGGAGAACAGAAGTTATCAAAGCATCCCTGCAAAAGGTACCAATATCTCTTCAAATCTAAAAAATCAAACTCCTTATGCTCTAGCAATTTCACTTCTGGCTCTCTCCCCTTAGGGCTTCCCAGAGAGCTCAGTTGGTAAAGAATCCACCTGCAATGCTAGAGACCCTGGTTTGATTCCTGAGGTGGGAAGATCTGTTGGAAAAGGAATGGGCTACCCACTCCAGTATTCTTGGGCTTCCCTTGTGGCTCAGCTGGTAAAGAATCTGCCTGCAGTGCGGGAAACCTGGGCTCAATCCCTGGGTTGGGAAGATCCCCTGGAGAAGGGAAAGGCTACCTACTCCAGTACTCTGGCCTGGAGAATTCTATGGACTGTACAGTCCATGGGGTGGCAAAGAGTCGGACATGAGTGAGCGACTTTCACTTCACTTCATTTATCTCTCTTAAAGACATCTCAAGCATGGTTTAGGCTTCATGTTAATGAACTAACTTAAATTGGGGTTCTACCCTTCATCATCTCCTTATCCTCAAGTCTATATGATCAGAGTGTATTAACTGACTAATAATTTACCTTGACATTGTATTTGTGGAGACTGTTCTTTGAACTTCAGTTATAGGCTTGGTTTCTGCCATCTGTGGGAGTATTTTCACTAAAAGTCATGCCATCCAGAGAAATTCAATGCCAGGAAATGTTGCCCAACAGATAGAGGGCTGAAGGGAAAGCTAGAGGTCAGTGGCCCCCGCCAGGTCCTCTGCAATTGCTGACTGACCTTGGGTGACCTTGCTTATGGTTCTTCTTCCCTTTATCTGCCCCAACAGGTCTTTGCCTCAGATATTGAGTTCACTTTACTTAATCAAGAATCTCATGAAAACTTCAAGTCTTTCTCTGCTTCACAACAAAGAATACCTCTGCCACCATCTAAGGTAGATGCTTGTCATTTTTTTCCCCTTTCTTCCTTTTCTTTTGTACCTCACAGCTTGTAGGATCTTAGTTCCCTGACCAGGGATTGAACCTGGACCCTCAGCACTGAGACCCCTGGACCACCAGGGAATTTCCAGATGCCTGTTGTTTTATCAGGTTCCCCAGTGGCTCAGCAGTGAAGAATCCATCTGCAATGCAAGAGATGCAGAAGACTCAAGTTCGATCCCTGGGTTGGGAAGATCCCCTGGAGGAAGGCATGGCTACCCACTCCAGTATTCTTGCCTGGAGAATTCCATGAACAGAGGAGCCAGCGGGGCTACAGTTCATGGTGTTGCAAAGAGTGAGACATGACTGAAGTGACTGAGCACATCCTTTTATCATCTGCATTTGAGTTGTTGATGTAAAAAATAGCTATTCAAGCCTTGGACATTGCTTACTAAACGAGACTAAATTTAAATTGGCATTTACAGCCTTAAGAAGTCGGTGAACTTATTCGATGAAAATTTTATCAGCCAGGTAGATTTTCATCTGTCTTCTAGTTTAGAAGTAGACATGCCACTGAATTTAATAATCAATGAGTAAAGAACTCTATTGATATTATGAGTCAACTTACTAAAAATTTACGTGGTATTGCAAATCATTATGTTTCCTCTGATGATGTGAGATGGTGGGATTTTTCAGGTCAATGAAGGTACGGCATTTTAGATTAGTTTCAACTCTCCAGCTTTGTCTGCTACAGAAGATGAGCCTTAATGATCGAGATTTTTTTAGTAAAGAGGAAATTGTATAGTTAAAAAAGTAAGGAATACAACAATATGGATTTCATGGACATATTGTTGGGCCAAAGAAATCAAACATAGAAGGCAATATACTATAGGGTTCCACATGTGTGAGGCTCACAAGCAGACCAAACTGGTCCACGCTGTCAGAGTCGTGGTTACTTCTGGACTTGAGACTGTCTTCCAAGTGCTCGAAATAGTCTGTATTTTGGTGGTTTCACTGGTATTGACATATGTAAAATTTATCAAGCTGTATCCTTGCTATTTTTGTCCTTTGTTATATATAAATAAAAGATAAATTAATTAAAATAATTTTTAAAGAACTGAGCAAAAAAACCACATGGAACACAGTGGCAGCTTAAGATGAGTATTTTGCAAATTATCTATAGTCTAGAATTATTCTGGTACTATTTTAAGAAACTATGAAAACGAATAAAGACAATCCACCTTTGATCTATATTTAGAAAACAATTGATATAGGTAATTAATAAATCAATTTGTTTTACATGGATCTCTCAGAATGAAGAGGCATCATCTTTACTAAGCCTGATTAATTTCTCAGCAATGTCATGCCCAAGTCATCTGATACCAATGCATTGGGTCATATAGAGTGTTCTATGTTATCATACATTTTAGTTACCCTTATTGTCCATAATGTTTATATCTAATTACAATGGATTTTCCTATAATACTTGCTTTTATGTATTTGCTCAGATAATAACTTGTGAGAAACAGGGTGACGATCATTTTTCCTTTAGTATGTTTTCAGATTTTTGCAGTTTTCTGCAAAACATCCATTGTGTGGCTAAAAATGAATCTCTCTTGTTGTGTTCTGCTAGTTGTTGGATGGAAAATAGTGTTGACAAATTATTAATTTTGAAGCTGCAATTATTGTCATTTCTTTTGCAGCGACCTCTCTGAAAGAAAAGAAGTGTCAAGCCCCCAAATTACCAGTGAGCCAAGAACACTTGTTAATCCTGTACACAGAGTGTGCTGGACAATTTTATGTCTATTTTCAATTGCATGCACAATGATTGTTTCCGGGTTATTTTTTTAAACTTCTCCCCTAGAGACCTGGCATTCAATAAAGCTCAGATATTAAAAAAAAAAAAAAACAAGGAAGTGACCGATAAAAATCATAACATGGAGTCTAGAACTAAACAGTTTATTCTGTCCACAGAGATCATAAAAATTCTTACTTGTGGTCATTTTTGGATGAATTCCACCACAGGAATTGGATAAGTCCCATGTTCCTAAGTCACAAAGTTGGGCTCCCAGGGGCTGAAATGACTTATTGCAAACAGACACTGCTGGCGCTCTGTCCATATTTCTTGGCATGCTTCTCACTGTGCTTACATGCAACCTTTACCCGTCCTCACTGACCCCTCAGACTTCAGTGTATTTTTTCTTCCAACAACCTGAGGCATATTCTCTAGCTACCAAGTTGCCAAAATGTGCAGACAGCCAGGAGAGCTGGGAAGTTACTCCTCTCCAGTGACTGTTGGGTACAGGACTTTGAAAACCCAGCTCCCTTGTCTCAGGTTAGATCAAATTCTCAGATGTAACTTTCCGTCCAGCATTCCTCATGGGGTCAAGTTGAAGTCGGCTTCTACAAGACCCTGCCAGAACTTGCATCCCTGCTTGATGTCCTTCCTTCCTCCTCTGCTCCCCTGACTATGTCCCCACTTCCTTAGCAACTCCCCTTGGGGAGTACCCCCTTAATCAATCACTCTCACATAAATCTTCATCTTAGGGTTTGCTTCTGGGGTACCTGAACTAAGACGTGACCCAGACCCTCATCTGTCATCAGCAACTTGGGTTTCACAAACGCTGCATCATTACTGAGACTGGAAGGGGTTCAGGAGGTGAAGACTACTCACCATGACTGTTTTTTTTCTCTGCTCTTTTTACCCTTGTAAGAATTCAGTTCCCACTCACTTTTTTGAGCTTCCCGGATGGCACAGTGGTAAAAGAATCTGCCTGCCATCATAGGAGACCCAGGAGACGTGGGGTTGATCCCTGGGTCAGGAAGATCCCCTGGAGTAGGAAATGGCAACCCACTCCAGGATTCTTTCTTGAAGAATTCCATGGATAGAGGAGCCTGGTGGATTCCTACAGCCCATGGAATCACAAAGAGCTAGACATGATTGAGCAGCTGAGCATGCACATGCCATTCCCTTTTATACATTCAGCACCTTTGGGATGTCAACTCGATGTTACCACCAAACTCTATGCAATGGCAGGGTTGATTGTATATAACTTCTAAACCGCCTTGAGTGCAAAGTTGGAACCATCAACTACCTTCCTAAATTACCTCTGGTAGGGGTGAAACCAGAAATCCTTCCAATCAAGGTCTTACAAGTCCAGCATTATTATGAAGCATTGTTGTTACAAAGCAGCATACATAGTTGAAATGTAAGACAAATCCTCATGATTCATGCATGTAAAATATATGCAGGGACTTAGTTGGTGCCCAGCAGTTAAGACTCTGTGCTCCCAATGCAAGGTTCGATCCTTGGTCAGGGAACTAGATCTTGCATGCTGCAAGGAAGATTTCCCATGTGGTAGTGAAGACCCCAGGTGGCACAGCTAAGACCCAACATAGCCAAGTAAGTAAATAAATAAAAAGAAATATTAAGATATATGCAATAAAGAAATGAACAAGATTTGCTACCCATTTTCCACTCCATCTGCATGATTACAAATGTAAGAGTGAAAAATACTTCAACTCTTTGGAAGAACCACAGACATGAGAGTCAAACATTCTCTCATAAGGACTGATCCTGAGTTCCCAATATGCCTTACTGGAATACTGACTACCACTTTGTACTTTAGGAAGCCCAGGAGACCTCATTCAGCAATCTTGTTTGTGATTTCTAACATCAAATAGAATTCTTCCTTTTCTAGCTATTTTTAAAATCTCCCTGGAATATTAGTAATAGAGGGGGATAATTGGATGTGTTAGTGTAAATAACTCTGTGTCTATTTTTGTCAATATGTTTTAAAATAATCAACCAATCAAGTAATTGTTAAGTCTCTGAGACGGCAGCAGATGTAGCCTGCCTAAAAATAGGACACGAAAACAGACCCACTTTCCTCAATGTAATACTTTTTTCTCACAACTCAAGGATTAAAACAGCTAGTTAGTTGGGTTATTAATCACTGTTACAAACTATTTTTCTGAAGAGTGAGTTCTGAATAATTCAGGGGACAGTTCTTGTCCCCTATTCCCCAACACTGGCCATGAAAAGTAGGGCCAAAGTGATGTCAAAGCATAAAAATGATTGACCCAATAAGTGGCCCCTGGTTCTTGGTCTTTATGGAACTGGGTCTTTACCCAAGACCCCTGGACACAGGAATTTGGGAACAGCTGTCAGAGCCCCACTGTGGATCTCAAGTTCTTTTTCTTTACTGTACATGCCTTTTGTGGGAGGGTGTTTGTGGCTTCTACCAGATTCTTAAATGGGTTCATGTTCAGCATAAAATCTGAAAAATCCCTGCAACAGAATGTCACAGTTTTGCTCACACAGGATACAACTTTGATCTCCCGCCCTGACCTAGCCTCTAGCCACACCAGCCTCAAGATACGAGATGAGGGATGCTATCATTCACCTTGCCACAGGCATCTGAGGCAGCTTAAGGCCTGGAAACGTGAGGAAAAACAAGGCACCTGGAACAGTTTTGAAACATATACCACACCATCATGCTTTCCAAGTTGTTCTTGACTAGAAATTTTGGCAGAATGCACATCAGTAACAAAGAGAGAGTTCTAGCATCAAGACAAATAAAGTATTTGCAACAGTGAGAATGGGTGACTTGAAAGAGGAGAGTAGAAGTAAGGTTAGAAAGTGGTCAGATCTTGAATGTGTTTTTGAAAGCAAAGCCAACAGAGTCTGCTGAGTTGGAGGCTGGTATTACAGAAGAAGGGACGTCAAAAATTGGGTTGAGCGTGATCGTCTGGCAGGATGGTGTTTCTATTGATGGGGGGGGAAGCTACTGGAGGAGCACTGGGTGGAGCCAACTGGAGTTCTGTCTTTGATACATTATATTTGAGAGGCCAATGAGCCATCCAAGAAGAGTCATCGAGTAGGCGGTTCATGGGCGATGTCCAATCTGGACGTACACATTTGAGTCATTAGAATATAGGTGACAAGCTTCACTTAGTGTGACAATCTCTAGGTCCAGCCATGTCGTTGCAGGTAAAAAGGATTACTTCTTTCCTTTTTATGGCTGAGTGATATTCCATTGTATATATGTACCATACCGTCTTTATCCATTTATCTGTCAATGGACATCTAGGTTGCTTCCATGCCCTGGCTATTGTAAATAGTGCTGCAATGAAGATCGTGGTGCATGTACGCATGTATCTTCTTGGATTGTGGTTGTCTCCAGTTATATGCCCAGGAGTGGGATTGCTGATGCTAGTGCAACATTGTAAATCAACTCTACTCCAAAAAAAAATTTTTTTTTTTAATCTTCATGAACAATAACAACAAAAAGAATATGGGTGACATGGAAAGCCATGAAACTCTTTGAGATCACCAATAAAGAGAAGAAAATAAAAAATAGAAGAAGTCCAAGGACAGAGTCCTGGGGAACCTGAAGTTTGAGGAGTGGAGAACAGGAAGAAGTAAAACAGGGTGAGGAAGAGCTGCTGCTGAGACAGGAGAAAGTCCAGGAGAATATAGGATTCTGGACGCCAAGTGCGGCAGATTATCATTTCCAAAGATGGTGTCAGCCGTAAAAGAGACCACTCAATGGCACTCTACCACTCTCCCACCACTCAATGGCAGCTCCATCCTACCAGGAGACCATGCTCAACCCAATCTTTGACGTCCCTTCTCTCATACCCACTTCCAATTCATTAGCAAATTCTGTTGGCTTTTTTTTTTTTTTTAATTTTTAATTTTATTGAAGTATTGTTGATTTACAATGTTATTTTAGTTTCTGGCATACAGTAGTCAATGATTCAGTTATAAACACACACACACACACTAGTTGGCATTTGTTAATCCCAAATCCATCCCTCCCTTACCCCCTTACCCCTCTGCCTTGGCAATCATAAATCTGTTCTCTCTGTCTGTACATCTGTTTCTGTTTCATAGATAATTCTGTTGGCTTTTATCAAGCTACTCTCTCCCTTGACCACGTGCTGCTAACACTGCTCGGTCAAGAGGTGGGACCTGGGAAACTGACTTCCAGTCTCTCTCTCTCTCTTTCTCAACTCTTGTGAGCCCCAGGGATGTAAGCCATCTGGCTACTCTGATGCAGATGCCACCATGCTGGGGAGATCAGATAAAGGAATAGAAACAAAGAGATGCCCCAGAATCCCAAGGGCACCAGCCCCTTGTGTCTGAATCTTTGCGGCCCAGGCATCACGCCTGTGAGTAAACGAACCCCAGCTACTTCCAGTCCTTGGCCTTCAAGTATCGCCAAATGTCCTTGGCCTTCAAGTGTCCACTCTGATACAGAATGAAGCAGAAATGAGTTGCCCCCCCAAGTCCTGTCCAGTTTGCAGATTTTTGAGCAAAATAGTTGTGTTCATTGTTTTAAGTTATTAAATTTTGAGATAAATTTGTTATGCTGTCCTAGCAACACGAACACCCAGTGAAGACAGAGTTTCCGAGAGAAGCAAGTTCTCCCTCATGTCAAAGGCTGCTGGAGGCAAAATAAGATGATGGCTGAAGGGGACTTCCCTGGTGGTCCAGTGGCTGAGACTCCATGCTCCCAACGCAAAGGGCCTGGGTTTGATCCCCCGTCAGGGAACTAGATCCCATAGGCTGCAACTGATAGTTTTCCTGCCACAACTGAAGATCCCACATGTCACAATTAAGACTTGGTGCAGTCAAATAAATAAAAATAAGCAAAAAAAAAAAAAGTGATGCCTGAGAGCTGACCACTGGGTTGATTGTGTAAAAAGCACCAGGAACATAGGGTGGGTGAGGGGGGTGAGGGCAAAGCTGGAATGGAGTGGGTTTAAGAAAGAATTGGAATGAAATTGCAAACAGCTGGTGATGGCAACATTCAAAGGAATTTTGCTACAAAGTAGATTTGATAAAAGGGGCAGTGGCTGGAGAAAAAGGTAGGGTGAGGAGAGAGGCTTTGGGAGATACAATGGTACAATGGGAATCATCCAGTAAAAGGGGGGAAATGAATGCTGAAAAAGCAAAAGAACATGGCTGGAGACCGCCCCACAAGAGATAAGCAGTCTCGGGGTCAATGACTCCGTGACATAGCCGGAGACAGTGGTGTTAACTCGACTGTGGGCAGTTTATTCCTAGTTGCAAAAGGCAAGCGTGGAAACATCGCCTAGGGAAAGATGAGTGGGGACTTGTCTGCTTGCTTCCACTTTCTTAGCGGGAGAGTCAGCGGGCTGAGGCAGTGCCTGGGCTCATGGAGCAGCACGATGAGACCCCTCATCGTGAAGAGAAAGGGAGGACAGTTAGTGTGGTCGTGATCTTGTCCAGCCACACTCAGTGGCCTGGGTACAAACACAGAGAAGGGGCATCAGACTTGGAGAAAACCAGTGAGAAAGGAACAAGGAAGCCAAGGGGCTCTGCAAGGGAGAGATGAGATAGACTGGCTGTGGAATTCAAGCTGCTTAAAGAGGAAAGGAGAGCTGCGTGGGGTTGAGGGGCAGCCAAGACGTGGTAGGATCCATGAACTGCAGGTCACAGTGGAGTTCAAGGACTACTTGAGCCCAGACATTTTAATTACCCCCATTATGAGGATGAAGAGCTTCTGCTTAGAGGGGTGAAACTACCTCACATGTGAAGTAGCCAGGGAGTGGCCAAGCTGGCTTTAAACCCAAGCTGTCCGGCTCCTGTGATAGTGAGAACGTTTTTCACACCCCGACTTCTGGTCACAAAGAAAGGAGAGAAAAAAAAGAGCAACCAGTGTTGATGGCCACCAAGGGCTCCAAACACGAGATCTGGAACAGTTTCCGGGAGAGGTCCCTGGGATCCTGGAAGTTTGGCGTTAAGTCCTGAGTGAAATCATGTTATGTCCTTTTGAAAAGATCTGTGCTTTAGGAAACTCTGCTCAATGTCATGTGCCAGCCTGGATGGGAGGAGACTTTGGGGGAGAATGGATACATGTATACATAGGGTTGGGTCCCTTTGTTGTCCACCTGAAACGATCACAGCATTGTTAAATGGCTATACTTCAATATAAAACAAAACGTTTGCAATAAAAAAAGATCTGTGCTTATTTTTCATGGAAATCAGTTGTTAATTCCCTTTAGAACAGGGATGCAGCAAGAAAGAGTTGGCATGGGGTGTAGAAACTACAAACTCGTCATTTCGGTCTATCTTGTGTGACTGGTGCGTGCATCCTTCCCCACTGAGGTATTTCCTGGAGCCCAGAGAAGATTTCATCAGAGGAAGCCTGTCCTGGAATTGCATCATGATCCCGATTGTTTCAAGTCTGTCTTACAACCAATTAATTATAATGAGAACAGGGGGCTCTCCATCTTGTCCCTGGTGAGATACTTTGGCGAGTGGTTATCACACCATGGTTATAAGAGGATGTTTGCAAGAGGAAGTTTTGTAAGAGGAATTTGACAAGGCTCTCATGTGTATTCTGCCCGCCATTGTATTTGCAATAGCATTTCCTATAGTTGATTGTCCTGTAATTCTGGTCTTGCAGCAACTCTGGCACCGGTAATGTGTTTATTTCCAGAGGGGTGGTTTGGGTGGGGATCACGAGATGGCTGACAGGTTGTCCTTCTGTGTTTAAAAAGGGCAGGTCAGCCCCAAGGTAATTATCTTCTCTTTATTTTTGCCTGTAGGGAGAGAGAGAGAGAGAGAAAGAGAAAAGAAAATAAAACATGGCTAAGTTCTATGATTTAAGAGATGAGCATATTAAAATAGTTAGAAGAAAATTAGGTCATTCAAAACACGAAGTTGTAGGGAGGGAAGAATTTTCTCTGCCCATTGCTTGGATCACATTTTTCTCACTTCACCCCAACACCCTTCTCCAATGTTACCCACACTGGGACTTTTGAGACCTCCTGTTACTTTGTAAATATTGACACAAGGCACAGGGGGAAAAAAAACCACATTAAGTTTTAGCCTTAGAAATACCTGAGTTTTTATCTAAACTCCATCAATGAATGAGTAGTCTTGAGTTAGATAAAGCTCTTTGAGCCTCAGTTCTGTCCTCTGTAAAGTGGGGATGATAATGCCTACTTTGTAAGGTGGTTTGTGAGGCCTAAATGAGAAAAAAGTATGAAAAAGAAACAAAAAACAAAACAAAACTAAGAGAAAGTATGAAAAACATCTGGCTGCTCATGACTGGCATATCTCGCTGCCTTCTTCTCCTCGGGCTATCCTTCAATTCTTCCCATCGTCTCGTCCTGACCAAGGTATACAAGAGTTTGAAATGTCTCCTACATCCCAGCAAATCTGATATGTTCCCCCCTCCCTTTTTTCACCCGCTCATCCCTCCCTCCTTCCTTCCTTCCTTTGAGGCCTCCACATTCCAATTGTCCAATAAAGCCTTTCCAACTATGAGAAGCCTTAGTTTACATATCATGTTTCCTTTGACACCACATGAAAATATCCACGACTCACGTGGCTCACCATGGTATCAGTCATGTGTTCATTCATCCCATCATCTGATTTGCAAGTTGGGGCAGCATTTCCTTTCTTGTTTATGCCCCCCATGTTGATATCATATCTGACATCTTATATTTTTATAGTGTTTCATACTTTGTATCCAGCATGTTTTATCATATATTATCTCAATTGAGCTTTATAACATCCTGTGAGGTAAGCAAGACAGATATCAATATTATCAATTTCTATGTTGATAAGTGTAGAAACAGGCTGAGCAGAGAAGGTGGCTTATCTACCGCCGACCCCCAAGATCGGAACTGTGGTTTCCAGAAGCTTGTTGTCGTCATCTTGATTCAAAGCAGACACACGACCTTCACAAGCCACCTCCTACTTGTATGTGAAATCTACAGCATGTGAAATCTTCCCATATCAGGGATCAAACCAATCTCTCTTATGCTGTATGTAACCCTAATTCCATCAGGGGAATTCTCTGGCTGCAGAGCCTCAGGAATAAGGGTGTCTGTGTACTCCAGTCATTTTTTCCAGGCTGCAAAAGGACCTATTTGAAGTGCCCTTACTATTACGTATATCTGCCTTTTTCTTTAATCTGAGATTTCCTTAAGTGATGAGACAGACTTTGGTTTTGGTTTTCTAACAGTTTAGGACCATCAGAAGCAATATCCTGATGGTGAGGAGAGAAGATTCCCAGCGAAGTATTGGGCTTCAAGATTTGGCATGTATTTGACCAAACAGGTTCAGCCATTCCTAACTATAATTCATAAGTTCAAAAGTATGCTGAGTTTTATTGTTGCAGAACCTGTTTATCGCTTATCTCATAAGCAGTTGCCGTGTGTTTAGATTAAGTCAATGATTGCTCTATGTCTCAGCCCTTAAGCTGGCTAGTCGACATATACATCCCCACAAACCAAAAATCCAAACACGCCCATAATGACAATAGAATAACCCTCTAATTTTATTTTGATTCCAGAAGACGCTGTGTTCCAGGAGACTTGACTTGTGGAATCTCACTCACCTCATTTGTGTTGTGTTCAGCCCCATTTCAGACTTGAACCCTATCATGAGGCATATGAGCCAAGAATTTAAACACAATGCTAGAAAATACATTCAATGTTTGGAGTTTTTAAAATGAATGTGCTGGCATTATAAAATATTTCTGATTTCTTTCTGATCCATGTTTGGACCCAAATGTCACTGGCAATTACCCATTTTTGATTCTGTTTTCTTTCAAATTTATCTTGGCAAATTTTTATTATTTTGAGTATATATTTGCGGTTTTCTGTTTTCCAAGGAAGCTTTATATGATTAACCCATTACATATAAGATGTGAATTAAGGTGGATATTATTTCTTGGTCTCTTGAGCTACACTTAAAAGGCAATCCTATAGGAATAAAGGAATATTTGGAAATGAATTTTCAATTCAGCAATGTGTGTTGTATTACTTTGCAGTAAGCAACAGGGGGAGGAATGAAAAGATTTAAATACAGGCTTGGTTTTGGAGTACATGAGATTAGTCAGTACAAATAATTGAAGAGGACTTCCTTGGTGGTCCAGTGGTAAAGAATCCACCTGCCAATGCAGGGGACAAGGGTTTGACTCCTGGTCTGGGAGGACTTCACATGCCGAGGGGCAAATAATCGTGTGTGCCACAATTACTAAAGCTGGCACACAGCAACAAAGACCCAGCACAGCCCAAAACAAATGAATGAATTTTTTTTTAATTGGAGAAATAATACAAATAATTTAAAGTAAAATGCTAAAATGGAATCTAAACAAAAGATAGATGAAATTATCTGTGCTACACCTGGAAGAAAAGAGAATTATCAATACGAACCCAAGTCATTGATGAATTTGTTCCCCCAGGCACGCCAGGCACCTTGCCTTCTGGATTCTTAGCATATTAGGTGTCATGAATGATGGCTAAGGAAAGTACCCATTAGAAGCCAAGACATTCACTGAGTCTGTTTTGGCTTTATATTGCAGAAAAACACTTCCAAACCTAGAAGCTTAGAAACAGCAATCATTTTTATTATTTTTCCAATTCTGTGGTTTGACTTGGGCCCCACTGGATGTTTTTCTGTTCTATGTGATGTCGCTAGTCGACAATGTGGCGGCTTTTCTGAACCAGACATCCCAGTGGAGAACTCACGTGGCTGGTTGATGCTGGCTGTTGTCTGGGAGCTGAGCTGGGGCCGAACACTGAGTGTCCGGTTCTCCTCCATGTCCCTTGGGCTCCTTCCAGCATGGCGACTGTGTTCCAAGGAGTGGAAGCTGCCAGGCTTCTTAAGGTTCAGGACAGAAGTTCCATAACATCACATGCCATGTAGTCTTTTGACCAAAGCAGTCACAAGGTCAACCCAGAAGCAAGGAGAGGAGAAACAAATGCCCCTTATCAATGGCAGAATGACTTCTACATAAAGGTGAAGGAAAGAATTTCCTTGGAGACTATGTACTACAGAGGTCAAGCAAGCACACAAGATGTTCATGATGAAGGCAAGAATTTTTCATTGGTCAGCCTGCCAGAACCATCCACTGCCACCAATTCCGCCACCAGCCTCCTACCTTCCTCTTCTTTATACCTTTCTTCCCTTGAGTGAACTAAGTCTATGACTTCTGAGTGCATTCCAAACGCAGATGCCTGCCCTTTTCTAGGAATTGAAAGTCTTCTTTCATACTTCTGTCACAGACTCATGTCCCAGGCTTGACACCACCTCCTGCACTCACAGAACTATCCTTAGTGTGATGGGTTCTCTCTCAGGCCCCTGCTTAGGGCCCTAATGCCTGATTGTCACCTAGGGGGAGTTCCATGGACTCTTAGTCTCAGCTTTCCCTGGTTGAATCTGATCTCTTGCTCCCAACATTCTGATTTTAGTATTGATAGAACATGAGATGTAGATAAAAGGCCATGCAAGATCCCATAGATATTAACAAGTTAAACAGGTTTTGATTAAACAGAGGATGGAAAGTCTGAGCAAAGCTCTACGCTTAGGACTAAGCATAGAATGTTTACAGAACAGACAGGGTGGAGGAAACTTAGTTTGGAATAGGAAAAAATGCGGGGTGGGTGGGAAAACTGGGGTGTAGGGCCAGATGATGACAGTCAGGCAAAGAAGTTTAAATTTGATGTGATAAACAGCGGGAAGCCACTGTTCATTCTTGAGCCGAGGTGTGGTCTGGGGAAATGATGCTGAAGTAAGATTAGTGCAGGGGTGGAATGTAGGGGAGGGTGGAGAAACTGAAATCAAGAAGGCCGATGGTTACTGGGTTCTTGGGTGATGACTTATAGAACTAGGAGGCTGCAGTGGAAATGATGAGAAAAGATGGATATGAGACAATTTGAAGGAAACAATGTATAGGGCAGTGACTTCTTGGACATGGGAAATTAAACTAAAGATGACCAGGAAGTGACTAATGAGATGGACAATGGGAGGCTGCTGCGGGGTCGGGGAGGGGTTGGAATGATTGACAGCAGCGTGAAGAAAGCAATGGACAGGGTGAGACCAGAGTGAAAGAAAGATTGGTTAGACAGGAATGACTCCTCATTGGAGCTGACAGACCCAGGAATGAAGAAGGAATGAATCAGGAAATGTCAGAGGCAGAAGAGATGGTCTTCAGGGAAAGTTTCAATTGAGAAGAAAAGGAGAAAGAATAGGGTGAGAGTGACCTGTCTGGATGCTGAAAATTTTGGAGCCATTGGCAGAAAGAGGGACATGGCAAAGGAAGTTTAGTTGGGAGGGAAGGTGAATATCCCAAGAGGTGAGTGGAAGGTAGCACTTAGTACTCTAGGAGGAATATCTAGAAAGGCCAAGAGGTGGGGTGAGAAGTTAGGAGGTGACTTTGAAGAGTAAGTCCCTTGTTCAAAGTTGAGATCCAGTACCAGTACGGATGTGGTACCCACCTATATTCCTGGACCACCTTGGGTTTGCCCTTCACCATCACAAGTCCAAGCTAAGATGGCACATAGGAAGGCAGATGGTACAGGGATGGGACAGGAGCCCCGAGATTCCAGCTCTCGCCTTTAGTTCTCCATTGGGCTCGCCTGCTGCATACCTGACCTCCATCACCTGACATCAGCTGTTCGGCTCACCAGGTCTGAGGAGAGACGTGTGCATCACTGAGGTGTCTCCCAAGTGCGATTCACGATCCTCAGCAGCAAAGGAATTTTAAGCTGTGGATCCCAGCTATAGTCACATGTGGAGTACCAGGCTGACAAACCTCACAGCCCCTTATGCAAACACGCTTTGATAGGCTGGGACCTGAGCCCTGAGGCGCTTGTTCATCCCCCTGCTTCCTCTCATCTCACAGGGAGCCTACTGCCTCTCGCAAGATGCCTGGGAAGAGCGCGCCCTTCCCCCACCTCTTCTCTTTTCTGCTTTGGACCTGGAAGGTAGACGCTGCCCCCAGCTTGTCTCTCCCTGCTTTCTGAAATTCCTTTCCTCTTCAGCTGACATCAGGAATTTCCTATATCTTCTCTCTCTCTTCTGCAGGTGAGTTGAATATGGCATAGCTTTTCCTCCTAAAGACTCCATATCTAAGAACAGAGGTGTTCTCTCAATGGCCAGGTTATCAACTTCATCTACTGCCTTTGTAAACATAATTTTCAAGTACATACGTCAAGACAGAAATCCACTGTTTTCTTTTCAGTGATAGCATTACCAATAAAGCCAAATCTTTAATGCTCTCCATCTCCAACCCTGGCTCCTTCCGTCCTCCCAGAGTTCACCACTGTTGTGAGTTTGGTTTCTATCAGCTGGATAAAAAGGCAACACATTTGAACAATATAAAGGAACTACTGATGGACGAATCTCAAATGTACTACACTCAATGAAAGAAGCCAGTCTCAAAAGATTGCATATGGTTTGGTTTCACCTATAAAACATTTTGAAAAAGGCAAAACTATTGGGATAGAAAAGTTACCAGTGCCTGCTAGCTGCTTTTTTCCCCCAACTATTTTAGATCTATCCAGGTTGATATATAGAGTTCTTGTTCATTTCTTTTTAACTGCCATAGAGTTATTCTATCACATAAATACATCATTTTTCATTTATCTATGGACATTTAGCAATATGTGGCTAATATAACTAAGAGGAATGAATTCCACTGCACATATTTGAATGAGTTTCTCTAGAATGAATACACAAAAAGTAGCCTTACTGGGTGGTAAAAAGTGTGGATTTTTAGTTTCATCAATTACTGTCAAGATGCCCTCTGAGAAGGCCATATGAAGTTGGACTCCCATCAAAGTGGTATGAAAAGACTCATCTCCTCCAAAACCTTACAACACTTCACATCATTAAACAAACATTCACTCAGCTGCTTTTACTACACTTTCTAACACATTGGCAATGACAAGGTTTCATTTTAACAGGGACTGCTGCAGTCCCTTCACTGGAGTAAGACAGAATGGAGACCCTGGCGGGTCTCTATGGAACAGTGTTTTCAGGGAATTGAATATTTTTTTTCCCACTAACTTTGGGTGTGGATGAAGTCATTCAGCAGGAAGAGAGTGGAAAACTCAGGCTGGACCTTGGGAAATACATGCTTCAGTTCAGGGAGTGAAAATAAAAGAAGGAGAGGATCAGAAAGAAGCGATCAAAGACATACTAAAAAGCCAACAGCCGAAAAAGCCCTGGAAAGAGCTGGAGAGCAGCAGTCTGGGCCTGAGCGCTGGTGGCGAAGCAGACTGTGTTCAGGGCTAGTGAGTCTTTATCAAGTGCTGGGTGTCACACTGCCTTGCATGCATATTCTGTGTCATCTTCACAGTTCGCTTTATGAATTTTTAACTCTGAGGCTTGCTCTGCCCTGTTTCTCAGCTTCCCTGGGGGGATTAAACCCCAGTTGTCCACAGTGGCAATGTGCTTAATAATGTAACCTTGGGACTTCCCTGGTGGTCCAGTGTCTAAGACTCCACGATCCCAATGCAGGGGACCCAGGTTCAAACCCCGATCAGGGAACCAGAGCCCATATGCCACAACTAAGAGTTTGCATGCCATAACTAAGACCTGGCACAGCCAGATAAAGAAATAAATATATTTTTTAAAATGATGCATGCTTTCCTGGTTTCTCTTTTTCCTGTTTACTTCCCTTCCTCCCTACCAGTGTTTCCCAGTGTCATCTCCCGAATGAGCTACTTGCACTCACATCTTAAGTCAGGGCTCGGCTGAGTCACTGTGGGTAACAGGCCTGAGATAAAGCTTTCCCAGGCCCTCGTGGGCTGATCCACTGAGAGCTCCGCGTGCTGGGGGCCAGTTATGGGGGGGGGAAGTAACAGGTCTGCAGAAGCCAGGTGGTTGCTCAGCAGCTGGGGGCCTCGGCATGGTTTGAGCGTCTGTGTCAGGGAGCATGAAGATGATGCTAATCAGCCAGAGGACGATGGCTGGTGTTCCCTGTGGGCCTGGGACAGACTCGGAGTCCTCCAGTCACACATTTTGCATCCCAAAGGCCAGTCAGGTGTTCAAGAACCAGGAACATGAAGGCCATCCCTCCCGGGAAGGAGCCAGAGGACACCATCCCCCAGGACCCTAAACCTTCCTCCCAAACATCCGAAAAGCCATTTTGCAAAAGACTCTGTGAAAGAGGCAGAAGAGACAGAAATTGGCAAGGCCGAGCTTCGCTTCAGAGGACAGTGAACGGATCAGATGGGCAGAAGTAAGTTAGCTGTTTTCTCTCGCTCGTGGGTAGGGGAGGATCAGGACCAAGGCAGACCACAGGAGGAGTTCCCTTTTCTCTGCACACCTGAGCCATGTGGTGCGTTCAAGCGTGTGAGCCCCCTGGTGCAGCTGGTGGGTCCCCGGGGCTGAGCTGGGGGCGTCCACACTGGGAGCCGGTCTCCTCAGGGTTCAAATATCTTGGAGAAATGTCATGTGTCCCCAGTGATGGGCCATGAGAGCACAGAGTCTCAACCACTGGACCACCAGGAAGTTCCCTTCATCGTCTCTTCTGAGCATATATAGGTGTGAATTTGTCCCTTTCAGGGGCCCTTTTTATTAGCATTCGAGCCCCTCTCCACCGGGAGTTCTGACCCTCCGGGAAGAGGATGTTGTGCAATTAGACTCCCCTTCTAGAAGGGCATCGACATGCACAGGGCACTTGTTGGCCCTCTGTTTCGTATTCCGTATCTGTTGAAGTCGCTCCTTCTACTGAGATGGGAGCTGGCCTCCCTTAGCAGTGGGGGACCCACTCCAGCCCCTCCCAGCTAGGGCTAAGGGGGACCATGGACTTCCTGGCAAGACAGACCCTGAACTGCTCCTGACAAAGTGCCCATGAGGGCAAGGGAAGCACTGAAGTGTTAGAATTTCTGGCTAAATCACAACACGAATGTGATTATCTCGGGGTGGGGGGGGCGCTGGAGAACCATGCCATTTAGAAAAAAACAGGGAGGCTGCTCCGAGGTGTGTACAGGGCACTTTGTGTTGGCAGGAGTTTGATTATTCCTTCCCAGGCAGCTGATCATAAACACTCAGCTGACAAAGCTTCCCTGTGACGGTTTGAGGAAGCAGTTTGAACCCTCTGGCTTGAGTAAACACACGGTGAGCACTGGCTCCTCTGTCCTGGACAGTGTCTGAGAATAGGGCTCCAGGCCATTTCCTTTACTGGCAGAAGAGTGACTTTTCATGAGGACAAACTCCAAATGTAAAGGCCAGAGGCCTGTCTGCAGCTAACGGGGGGTGGGGGGGGGTGGGGGGGGGTGGGGGGGATAACCATAGCAACAGCAAGAACCACCAATAGGAGCAATTCTGCCTTGAGCCCCTCTGCATCTCAACCACCCGAGGCATCCTCTCTGCTCCAGAGCCACCCTTCTAGGTCACTGTCTCCATGTTACACTTGAGGAAACCGGGTCTCCGAGGAGGAATCTGCCTCAAATTTTAACACTACGACTGCTAAGTGATGGAGCAACATTGCAATCCAGGTCTAGTCATTAAGCTGCCTTTTGCCCATATGTCATTTTTGGCCTTTGTCTCTATCTCTCTCATCCTTTCTCTCTCTATGAAACTATCTTCATACCCTTTGGTTTTACAAATCAAACAATGAGATGTATTGTTGGCGATTTTCCCCTGCAAAGGTCAAAAATCAAGTTCCTTCACTCAGGACTTTAAAGATAGAAGAATATTCCAAAATTCTGTACTGACTCAGAAAACTGGGAGTTGGTCACCTGCCGTGGGTCTTGGTTTCCTGCTGGATGCAAGGTAAGCGGGGTGGGTGGCTGAAAGTTTTCACCTTTATGTGCGTGACTTTTTTGGTAGAACCTATGCACAGTCCCATGTTCCCCTCGCATTGGCAGAGGAGCACACCACCTTTCCTTGAAGTCTCTGAGAGTCTGAACCTTCCTAGAACGTTTTGTCTCACCTCTTATGTCCACCCACAGCTGAGAAATGAGGTCTTGAAGGAGTTGTGTTGAGTGCACCTTCCCCTCCACATCCCATCCAAGTTTAGTGAACACTCAATTGTCTGCATCCATTTTTAAACTGTTTAAATTAGCCAGTTCAGATTATACTTCAAACCCTACAGACTGTACCTGCCATTTGGGTTCTATCATATCAATTTTATCTCACAGGGCAATCATACTGCAAAGATATACACAGTCCATACCAAGGAGTGACAAAAATACAAAAGACTTCAGCAAGGTTACCCCATGAGAATATTTGTCTGAGTTCCCCATTCACAGAGGTGACCCACAGCTTGTCTGTGTCACTCTTCTTTCTATGTGCCTGCTCTCACCGTGGCTATAGGATCACCTCCCCAGAATGGTTCTGGGAGGCCAAGTTGATCTAGCAAGGTATGAATTATGTGTCATGTATTTGGGGGAGCAGAAGGGAGCACAACCTGGTGAGTTTCTGCTGGATTTCTAGCTTAAAAGGACAAAATCATAGTTAGATGTCTCATAAAAGGTGAAATTTTAATGATCTCAGTTGAGCTTCTCTTGATACTTCATGTCGTATCCTATCGCTGTGAACCAGAAAAGAAAAAAAAATCTGCAAATGTTCTTTACTTCCTTGGAACTGTAGATTCAAATGTTGGAAAATGAATGACCAGAGAGGTGTTTGGGAAGGCTTAAACATTTCTAAAAAACTATAATGGGGAGATGGAAAGGCTTGTTTGCATCACAGGAAAGCAGAGCCGATCCAGGCAACGCGTTGGGCTTTCTGAATGACAGAAAACACTCAGGCAGTCATTCAAATGGTGCCTCTTCAGCCTCCTTTCCAAACATAGGTCATGCTCAGTTATAATTCTGCCAGCAGGTTAGGGACTGGAGGAAGCCCCTTGTTACCCGACAATTGTCTAATACAGAGGTGTTTGCTCTTCGTGGAGTGAAGTGATGATAGATTTGTGTGACTGAGGAAGCACCAGGCACAATGATCTCATGTTTGCAGGTTTTAGATTTAGTTTCAGCAAGAAAATAAAATGAAAAACATTCCTCACACATGCAAGACCCCACCCACCAAGTTGGAGGTCATTAGCTGAAGCTGGTACGTTTATCTTCTTGGCATATTGCTGAGTGAGGGGTGACGTTTAGGTTATTCATGGATTGCTGGACTCTCCCCATCATTTGTACGAATGTGGTAGTGTCCTCTGTTGGGAGTTTGACTCCCCTTCCACTGCCATTCACCCTATTTCACGTGACAGCACCCCATTTTCTCTGGGGAGCTTTCCTCCCTCATTCTCTCCCAGGTAACTCAGCTTTTCCTCCATCCTCCAGCTGCAGTGATAGGCAGGGGGCCCAGGGGGGGCCAATCCAGGGCTTCGGGGTGATCCCCCATTGTGTGGTGACCGTCCTGGTGTGCGGGGAGTGGGGTGGAAAGGAGCCAGATGAAGGGGAGGACAGACAGAGCTGCAGGGAAGCCAGTTCCAGGTGAACCTTGAACCCTGAAGCCAACTCCATGTCTGACTTCTCACTTGCATAAAATAATAGCCTTTTCTTTGTTCTCTCAGCTTGAGTTGGGCTTCCTCAGAGTTACATCAGAGAAGTCCTCTCTTCTATCGTTTCACTGTTTACTCCATATTCTGGCAGTTTTAATTTCTCCTTATAATTAATCACACAGCTTTCATCTCCCTGTTTCACCTTGGGACGGTCAAGAGAGGGATTTTTTGAGTAACATTTTTATTTTTTTTTACACATGACAAAATACAGTTTTGAAATGTCCAGTTCAATAATTCTGGACAAATGTACCCACCTGTGTAATAAATGTCCCAAACAAAATGAACGCTTTTTTCTGTCTCACCTCAAAATTCTCTCATTGTCTTTCTAGTCAGTCGCTACATGAAGAACCCACGTTCTGATTTCTATAACTAGACAATAACTTTGCCTGTTCTAGAATTTATGTGAGTGGAATCATACCAGATGTGTTCTTTTGTGTCTGCTTCTGTTATTCAACATGTTTTAGAGATTCACAAATACTGTTGCCTGAATGGGACTTCCCTTATAGCTCAGGTGGTAAAGAATCTGCCTGCAATGCAGGAGACCCCAGTTTGATTCCTGGGTCAGGAAGACCCACTGCAGAAGGGATAGGCACTCCAGTATTCTTGGGCTTCCCTGGTGGCTCAGCTGGTAAAGAATCTTTCTGCAACACAGGAGACCTGGGTTTGATCCCTGGTTTGGGAAGATCCCCTGGAGAAGGTAAGGCTACCCACTCCAGTATCCTGGCCTGGAGAATTTCACGGACTATACAGTCCATGGGGTCCCAAAGAGTTGGACATGACTGGTTGCCTGAATCACTGATTCTTTCCTCTTTATTGCTGGGTCATGTTCTGCAGCATCAACAGGTAATTTGTCTAATTTTTTTCCCCTTTGGACATTTGCATTGTTTCAGAGATCAGTTGTTTTTTCATATTCATGTGATACAAAACTCAGGAGACCAGTATGGCCCCCAGAAGATTACAGACATGAAAACTCACTTGCCAAGATCTGGTTTCTCAACTTGATGTATATCAGAGAGGGTGGATGGGAGAAATATAGGAATTGTCAAAATAACGGCCTTCTCTGCCTGAAACAGGCAAACAGAGTTCATCCATTCAACATACATTTATCAAGTGCTTGTTGTATGCCAGGCACTCCTTTTTTTAAAAAAAATTAAAATATAGCTTATTTATATGGTGTGTTAGTTTCTGGTGTGCAACAAAGTAACTCAGTTTTATATCGTATGTATAACACACACACATATATAAGAATATATATATAGAAGAACATATATATTCTATACATACAGAAGAATATGAAAAAGAATACATACTCATTTTCATATTCTTCTCCATTATGGTTTATCACAGGATATTGAATATAGAACCTGCCTGTAATGTGGGAGACCTAGGTTTTATCCTGGGGTCAGGAGGATCCCGTGGAGAAGGGAATGGCAACCCACTCCAGTATTCTTGCTTGGAGAATCCCATGCACAGAGGAACCGGGCGGGCTAAAGTCCATGGAGTCACAAAGAGTCAGACAACTGAGTGACTGAACAACAACAAATGTATCTGTTGGTCCCAAACTCCTAATTTATTCTTCCCTGACCTCCTTCCCCTTTGAAAACCATAACTTTGATTTCTATGTCTGTGAGTCTCTTTCTGTTTTTTAAATAAATTTGTCTGTATTGTTATTTTAGATTCCACATACAAGTGATACCATATGGTATTTGTATTTGTCTGCCAGGCACTCTTGGGGGCAGTGATAGCAGAATCCCGGCTACACGGAGCTCACCTTATGGAGGAAGCTTTCACCATGCGGAGCTGTCTGCACACACTTGAACAAGATGATTTCGGATTATGAAAGCGTCCTGGGGAAAATCAAGCTGGTTGGTGTCAAGGGCATGGGGGAGAGATGAACCCTGCTTTCATCTGGGGTCGGAACAGTAAAGGGCCCCATGGGGGTGATGTTGGGGTGAGGCCTGGTCAACCGGGCACCATGAGCAGAGCCAGGGTCAGTTTCCATCCAAAGCAGACAGCGAGTGTAAAACCAAGAGGTGGGAACAGATGAGGGAAAGAGAACCAGAGCAACGGAGTGGGATCATGAAGGAGAGAGTGGGGGGAAGGAGGTCTGGGTGGTTAGGGCCGGCCAGACGGGCAGGGCTGTGTAGGCCCACACATGGTGCTGCTAGCTTAGAAGCTGGGCATGAGCAGAAGGACAACACTGGGGATGTTCAGCCCACTGCTGGTCCCCTCCTCTTCCCCTCCTCCCTCCAAGGCATCTTCCATGCAGGCCCATTTGGGGTAAACAGAAGATGCTGGAAAGCCTTGTACTGACACCCTCACTGGGCATTCAGCTTCTCTCCAGATCCCTTCTCATTACTCCTGCTGACCCCAGGCTGAGTACCCAGGGAAACTGCCCTTAGCCTGAACTCAAAGCTCAGACCTGGAAAAATTATGCACCCTGGGTTCTGTGCAGGCCAGCACTGCACAGCCCTGAGAATGAGGGCCCTGGAATCTCGTGTCCCAAGCGCCTCATCCCCAGGCCAGTTTCTTGTTTGTTGCCCCACACTGGATTTCGCCCAGGACTCATCCTTTACTCTGAATCACGCTGGCTCATGTTCAAGAGAGCTGGTGATTTTTCCAGAGAAGAAAGAAAACTTGAAAATTTGCGCACTTATAGCATCTTATTTACAGTACCCTCTCCAGAGCTCCTCATGGAACTTTTCTTGGATGTTTGGCTTCCATGGTGGCTCAGTGGTAAAGAATCCGCCTGCCAATGCAGGAGACTCAGGTTCGACCCCTGGGTCAGGAAGGTCCCCTGGAGAAGGAAATGGCAACCCACTCCAGTATTCTTGCCCTGGAAATCCTATGGACAGAGGAGCCTGGCGGGCCACAAAGAGCCCTTTGGGGTCGCAAAGGGTCAGACATGACTGAGGGACTAAATAACAACCACCTCAACCCCTGCATCTGTACAATGAGGATAGCAGTAATCTCTATCTCATAAAGATACTGTGTGGATAAAGATAGTGTGTGAAGAAAAAAACCTTGTTACAGAGAACCTACTGTATAGCTTAGGGAACTCTACTCAATGCTCTATGGTGACCCAGATGGGAAGGAAATCCAAGAAAGAGGGGATATGTGTGTACGTATAGCTGATTCGCTTTGCCATATAGCAGAGATTAACACAACACTGGAAAACAACTATTGGAGAAGGCAATGGCACCCCACTGCAGTACTCTTGCCTGGAAAATCCCATGGATGGAGGAACCTGGTGGGCTGCAGTCCATGGGGTCGCTGAGAGTCAGACACGACTGAGCAACTTCACTTTCACTTTTCACTTTCATGCATTGGAGAAGGAAATGGCAACCCACTCCAGTATTCTTGCCTGGAAAATCCCAGGGACAGGGGAGCCTGGTGGGCTGCCGTCTATGGGGTCGCACAGAGTCGGACACGACTGAAGTGTCTTAGCAGCAGCAGCAGCAGTAAAACAAGTATACTCCAATAAAAACTGATCAAAAACCAAAAAGTTACAGTGTCTCACATGTATCAGGAGCTTTACGAATTTTAGTTACTAATATTTTGAAGTACTATTTCTATTGACTAGTTCAGGTAAGCTCTTGATGGCCTGATCTGTTGACCCCAGAAGGGCCCTGGGGTCTCATTAATATTTTAAAACACTTCACGTTCTCTAAACTAAAGGGAACACTCAAAATGAGAAAGATTTCATGATCCAGGGTGTCACCTCTAAATAGCAGCAGAGTCGTTGCTGCCTTGATTAGGTAATCAGTGTCCGCAAAACAGCTGAATCACAGCCTCCCTCCCTCCTGGTGGAAACTCACATGGTCATAGTACTCATGTTCTATTTCTGAACTATACCTTCATGGATGGAATTTTTGGTGAGGAAGTGAGAGAAAACCTGGGCCATCTAATTCAGAAAACTTGTGGGCAATCACATCAATGCGGCGAAAATAATTTTTTGATCAAAATCAACTGACTGGAGGTGGGGAACGAAGAATGACCATTTAATTTCATTTCTAGCAAGAATAAAGCGGTGAAAATAAATGAAAACAGCTAAATCAACCTGCCATTATCTTAATCAAGTAAGCCAGAGCACGCAACTCCTGAGTCACCTTCCTGGCCAACTATTTTTATTGACTTGAAATAACAAAGGCTGAAAGCCTGAAATGACCTACATGGCTTTTATCACTGAGCTCCCGGGCTTCAGAGCCTGATGGATAAAGCTATCCTGAAATTCTCCTAGAGGTGAGGACTGTTTACATCAGTCAGTACTTTGAAAATAGATTTTTATAGAGTTGGGGGAAGAAGTTAGAGTCAGAGAAACATTTTCTATTAAACACTGATTTAAAAATTCCTTTTCTAAATGAGTGCTTTACTAACTTTGCATAGATCTGGTCCTCTGTTTCTTGAGCACAGAGCTTGGAGACATCAGAGCTTGAGAGGAAGTTTTAACAAGGAAAGACAACAAGTTAAAGCCAGAACAGAGTTGTCTCTGGGTCATTTCAAAACCAGAGTAACTTTGTGTATTTTCAAATCATAAGCCCTGTATTTCAGTCAGGAATGATGAGACCAACGCCCATCAAACAATCACATTCCTTCCAAGGGCCACTCTTGCTAAGCTCACCGCCAGAGGCGACCACTGCTGCAGATTCAGGGTTCTCCACCCGTGTATATAACCTAGCAACCTTGCACGCACGTCTGCACACATACACACACATAGAGGAACACGTGTACTGGGACACAGACAGGAATGCTTGTCACAGCACGGGCTGCAATCATGAAATTTTAGAACAATCTCAACATCCATCTACAGGAGAATGAAGCAACTCTGTACAGGATTCATGCCCTCAGACCATGGTGAAGCAATTAAAATAATAGCGTATATATCAGAACTGATAAAAAATCTCAGAAATATAATATTGTGCGAGCTGAACAAGTTGCAGGAGGAGCCATAAAGAATGATGCTGTCTTTCTCTCAGGTTTCTGAGTTGGGTGAGAAAGGCTGGAGATGTTTTACAGTGCACCTTACTTTGCCCCAGGCTAAGGTCTAGACTGATTGGTCATGTAGATGGCTGGAGCCATCCTTGTTCTCTTGTGTGTCATCCACCTAGAAGCCCTGAGATTTGTCTTGCTGGACTTTCATCAACTTAATTCACTTTGATTTAACTTACAACATCAGCTCCTCCTTTGCTGAACTCAACACTGGCAAAGAAACACTGAAACTCTTATGTGCTATTCTGTTAACAACCTCGGCTTATTATTTTGACTATATTCTCTTGTAAGACTGAGTGCTCTCTAGGGTTGAAACAGATTTGAGAGCAAGTAGTTGATTTGAGAGAGGAGCCCAGGAAACACTGGGGCCGTGGTGGTGCAGAAGGGAGACAGAGAGGGGAGGGTTCATGATCGAGCAGGTAAGCATGGCATTCCTGAGTTGTTCCACTCCCAAGATGAGGGAGCTGGGCTCCTTATCCATCAGCTCCCTGTCTGGCATTGGTGAGGGCAGCTTCTGAGAGCAGTGACTCTGATGTGTTCACTGTGCCCTGTGCATGGACCAAGTATGCTCCCACAAGGAGATAAAACCTTTGGATAAGAGTCACAAGTTTTCATGGCACATGGCCTCCAGGCCAAGGTGAGGACAGATGACACTGGTTGGAACACCAAGAATGCCTGTTCATTTTTGAACCTTGACCTTGGTGGCATTGTGATAAGTGAAGTAAGTCAGACACAAAAAGACAAATGTATGATCTCTCTTATATGTGGAACCTAAGGAAGCAAAGAACTCCCATAAAACAAACTTGCGGTAAAAGAGATCCAATTTGTGGTTACCAGAGATGGGGCAAATGGGGGCAGGCAGGAAGAATGGGATGAAGGTGGTCAAAAGGAACAAACTTCTAGCTGTCAGATAAATAAATATCAGAGATAAAATATACAACATGATGGCTATAATAAACACTATCGTAAACACTGCTGTAAGGATATAATACATAACACTATGGCTATAGTATAAACCACTATATGGATATGATATATAACACAATGGCTATAGTAAATAAATTGCTGTAAGGTATATTTGAAAGTTATGAGAGTAAATTCTAAGAGTTCTCACCACAAAGGGAAAACTGTTTTTCTTTTTCATTCTTTTGTATCTATATGAGATGATGGATATTAACCAAATTTATTGTGATAGTTACTTCACCCTTTAAGTCTATCAATACGCTGTACACCTTAAACTTACATTTGGTGTGTTAATTACATCTCAGTAAAAAATGGAAAATATCTGAAAAAAAAAAAGAATCTCTGTTTAGCTTCTTGAGTGAATGTCAGCAGGGTAAGTTTTACATCTGTCAGTGTTTTCCAATCAAGTTCAACTTATCTTGTGGTATACCAGAGCCAGTTAAATATGAATTGTTGTTTGCTAGGATTTCACTTTCCAAAGCAAGAGACATATAAACCACATAAACAGTGTATTGAATGCCACACTTTAAAACAAATTCCTTTGTGTCAAGACTCTGAATATACTTCCAAGGGTCAGGGTTTCTAGAAGACGGGGATCTATCATTGGAGACTTGCAGAACCACACGCAGGTCCTGTAGTTGGAGAATTGTCAGCCTGGGAGGTGAGTGAGTGCTCTCAAGGGCCCACAAGCTCTGGAGGTCTCAATAGCATCACCATGAATCTGTGCCTGAAGTCTGGTGATGCAGGTTCAGAAGCTCAGTATTACAATACTTGCTTGTGGTTTTTAAGCTCCGGGTGACTAGTTCAGGCCAAACAAACCAGTCCATAAAAGATTTCATCAAGTCAGGCAGAGTCAGAGCCCTGGTGGGCTGGCAGTTCTTGAACAATACTTCCCGCCTTCCAGCAGTTTCCACTAAAGTTAGCACTGTCCCTCTTCTGGGAGTTCTTGGTAAACACTGGCAAGGTCTTATGACCTAAAGTGCCTTCTAATCAACCATCCAAGTCACCTTTCCTGTGTCATCACAAGAGTATAACAATCTGTTGCATCCTTCTCATTTTAGCAGTTCCTTCCTGAGATTACACCTGGGGCTCTTAACAGACACTGGGAAAGCCCACTAGTACCACAGGGAATGCAGTTCTTGTATCACTGAACCAAACTCAGGTCCACTTGCCCACTTGCAGTAAAGGTAACCTACTGACACTGGGTTATGGTGAAGGAAAGTGTAGAGTTTACTGTGAGGCGCCAAAGAACCTGGGACTTCGAGTGCCCCAAACACGTGAGCTCCCCAGTGGGTTTCAGCAAAGCGTTTTTAAAGGTCGGGTGAGGGAGGGGCAGCTCGCTATTGCACAATTTCCTGATTGGTTGATGGTGAGGTCACAGGGGTTAACACTATCCATTCTTAGGCTCCAGTAAGCTGGGGCAAAGTGTTCAGGGAAATCCTCCATTTGGCGGTGGTATTGGCATTTGTAAATCAACTCAAGAAGTGTGCATCAGATACTATTATCTGGGTGCTTCAGAGAGGAGCTCAAGCAGGCGATGCGGGGAGGGGTCTGTCCGAGGAAGGCCCCATGGACTCCAGCTCCTTTCTATCAGGAGAGCCTCCTTCTCTGGCTCCAAAGTCCAGCAGTCTGTCTGGTGGGGGGATTTGAAGAACCGAACATAAAAGGATAGTCACACGAATGGCCAGGCAGAAATATGAGCTCCTTCAGCGTGGATAAAAGACTGTGTGTTCCTAGCAGACACAGGACGAAGCAGGAAGTTTCCTTTGTTTCAAGTCTCCAGGACTAGGAATGTCACCTAACAAACAAAAGGTCCTGGTAGATCCTTCCAAAATCTCCTTTTGTCCATTTTCAAGGCTGATTTTTACAAGATCACTTCCCTGACAGATTGATGAATGATCATAATTCTTTTCTTTTTTAATACTTTAATACTTTATTGCTAAAAGATGTTGCCCAGGGTTGCCACAAACCTTCAATTCGCAAAAATCACAGTATCAGCGAAATATAATGAAGTAAGATGTTTGCTGGTATGATGTGTACGAGTGAAAAAGTAACCTAAAGCAAGTGGAATATGGTTCTAGAGGCATTACAACTACCTTTATGTTATATTTATTCCCCAAATAGGTCACAGTATATGGAAAAACTGATCACACTGAAAAATCCTACCATTTTTTTTTTTTTTTGCCAAGCCACAACAGCATATGGGATCCTAGTTCCCTGACCAGGGGTGGAATCTGGGCCCCCTGCATTGGAAGTGCAGAGTCTTCACCACTGGACTGCCAGGGAGGTCCCTACTTCTAGTCATTCATAACCTAAAGTTTGCTGTGTTTCTAGTCATTCTTCATTTTCTGGAATATATCTCCAGATGTACATTAGAAATATGTAGACAAATATGAATTGTTTAACAGCAAGCTTAGAGCTCATTAGCTGCGCTCTTGCTTCCTCCTCACTTTAACCTCAGGCCACAGGGATCCTAGGATGCTCTGGGATTCTAGGGAAATGTGGACAACGGTTGATTGGGCCCAGCTTCTTCAGTTGGGAATGGTCATAATTCTTAATCCCTCTCTCTCTCCATTCATTCCCTTTGCCCTCCTCCCCTGATGCTCAGTTCAGCCAGGTAAGTTGCTTTGGCCAGTAGGATAACAGCAAACATGTCACAATTAGAAGCTCATAAATGCTGTGCAATCAGGCTTGCTCATGCCTGCCCTTTGTCATTATCATGAGAAGCACACTCCCAAGCTGCTCCACTGGTCCCAAGGGGATGAAATATGGACCAGAGCCAGGGTACCCCTGTCCTCCCAACCAAGCCCAACGTGGATCAACCAGTAGCTAGTAAACCCTCAGATATGGAAGCAGTCTCAGCCAAGATGAGCCAAGTCCAACCCAGATCAGGTGAGCCCCACAGACCCTGGAGCTGGACAAACACTTACCAGTGTATGCCGCTGAAGTTTGTGGTTGGTCTCTATACAGCATTTTAGTGGCAAAGATAATTGATATGCCCTCTTCCCAACTCTTCTGGAAATTTCATCCATGTTCTTGTCTGCCCATCTACTTCAAGGAACTACTTACAAACCCAGCACATTTTTAAGAACTTCCTGTAATCCTGGAAGGATCCAGTCAATTTCTGTTGCCCTGCCTCTTTCAGATGTGCCTCATGCTTTTCCTATGAATATTCTACTGATTATTTTGCAAATACCCTAATATCCTCTATGGAGACAAACTTTGGGTTTTTTCCTTGCTGCTAGCACCTATATTCTTTTTTCTTTTTTGGTGGGTGGGGGTTGGGGGAGGGCATGCTATGTGTTATGCAAGATCTTAGTTCTCTGACTGGGGGTTGAACTTGTGACGCCTGCATTGGGAGCAAGGAGTCTTAACCACCGTATTGCCAGGGAAGATCCAGAACTCAAATTCTTGAAGCTGTTTGTTATGTCTGCCTCTCCCTCTGGAAGACTTTTCTTCCTCCCTTCTTGCCCCTACATTACTGCTTTTTTTGCAGGGAGCAGGTGGGAAGCAATCCTTGTCAAGTCAGTCACTTTCTGGGAACAAAAATCTAAATTATCATGTGGACACCAGACTAGTCTGAGGTCATAAGAGATGAGTCAAGCAGAGAGTCATAGACTCAGAGAATTTGAGAAACCAGAAGGATACTGGAGATAAGCCATTGGAGATGGTGTCTGATTTTGTCCAGCAGAAAAGACCAGTCTTTGAGATTTGTAGTTTAAGATCCTTGAGGCTACAACAGATACCCTCTCTGTTTTTAGCTCTGTAACAGTAATCTCCAAACTCAGTGGCTGAATGCAACCAGCATTTTATTTGCTTATAACCCTGTAGTTTGGGATAGGCTTGACTGAGACAGTTTATCTCAGCTCTGATGGAGAGAAGTATCTCTTGGCATCTTTTGGATAAATTATTCAAGTCAAACTTTTTAGTATCTGAGGTGTTACTTTGTCATCTCTGTGACTGTACAGTTTAAGTTATTAATCTCACTTATAATAACCTGAATTATTACTTTAACTTTGCAAAGACCCATAGACCACACTTGGGTTTGTGGCACACCAGAGAAATAAAATATACCTGGAACAAACTGCTGGGTCACAAATTTAGGTCCATGAGCTTTAGACCAGCATTCTTAATCCAGCATCATTTAAGGTCCAAAAAGATGCAGCTATTTCACCTAGTGTGATGGGGGCATCAATGAAAATATCCCTACTTGCCAAGGGGTGCACATTACAAAAGTTGGTATAAAAGATTTTAGGACATTGCTTGACCTATTCTAACAGTGTTCAGTGTACACTTATGGAAAACCATGGAAAACTACAGCTGTGTGTTCTGCTCTGCTTAATTACTCAGCTGTGTCAGACTCTGCAACCTCATGGACTGTAGTCCGCCAGGTTCCTCTGTCCATGGAATCCTCCAGGCAAGAATACTGGAGTGGATTGCGATGCCCTCCTCCAGGGGATCTTCCCGACCCAGGAGTCAAATCCAGATCTCCCCACTGCAGGCAGATTCTTTCTGGTCTGAGCCACCAGGGAAGTCCATATAGCTGTGTAAACTCCTCCTATTAAACACATTTAGAAATAAAGTGTGTACACAAATTGACAGTCTTAGCAAACTAAATTTCCTTGTTTGCAATTTCTAGGAGTGGGAGAGATGGGAGAAACAAAGTAACATTTATTGAACATTTTAGTACCATTGTACTAAATGAGTACCATTGTACTCATTCTTTCCACACTGATTTACTCTTTAGAATAGGGTTTCCCAGGTGATGCTAGCAGTAAAGAACCCACCTGCCAATGCAGGAGACATAATGAGACATGGGTTCAATCTCTGGGTTGGGAAGATCCCCTGGAGGAGGGCATGACAACCCACTCCAGGAATCTTGCCTGGAGAATCCCCATGGACAGAAGAGCCTGGTGGGCTACAGGCTACTCCTTCATGCAAAGAGTTGGACATGACTGGAGAGACTTAGCATCCACACACTCTTTAGAATAAAGAGCCCAGTGCAAGTTTGTCTCCATTTTCTAGATGTGGAAAACTGAAGCTTGGAGAATTGTCACCCACTTAAGATTGCAAAGCTAGTAAGTGGGGAGGACTGAAAGTCAGGGCATTTGCCTTTGTTGTCATCTCATCCGGCCCCCCACAGATCTGTAAGAAGTCCACTTGTCTCCTCACTTTGGCATCACCACCCTCCACTTTCATTAGGCCCTGCTGTTTTTACAAGGCTACAAGAATACATTCTCATTTCTGTAACCTCAGTAGTATGCTGAATATTATCACAGCACAAAGTTCAGTTGCTCAGTCGTGTCCAACTCTTTGTGACCCCAGGGAAGAACGCTAGGCTTCCTTGTCCATCACCAACTTCCAGAGATTGCTCAAACTCATGTCCATGGAGTCGGTGATGCCATCCACTCATCTCATCCTCTGTCGTCCTCTTCTCCTCCCATCTTCAATCTCTCCCAGCATCACGGTCTTTTCCAATGAGTCAGTTCTTCGCATCAGGTGGCCAGGTACTGGAGTTTCAGCTTCAGTCCTTCCAGTGAATATTCAGAACTGATTTCACAGCACAAAGCTGGGTAGAACCACACAAAATCAAACTGCTTCTGATATTCTTCACACAGCCCTTTGCATAGGCTTTACCTCCTAGCCTTGCCTTGGGTGTGTTCATCCTTTCTCAGTTCCAGGTATCACCTCCTCCAGGAAGCCTTCTCTGAATCTTCCTTTCATTGTCATTTTGCAATTCTCCCTGCCATCTTGTGTAATGCATTGCATGTATCGCTGCTGTGAATTACTACTGTCTAGTTAAGTAGGTGTCTATCTCCTCCATTAGATCGTGACTTCTCGGGGGGTTGAAGCTTCATCCTCATTGTCTTTGTAACTCTCAGAGCTGCATCAGTACCTATTTTCCTAGTTATTTTCTAAGCCTGTTTTTCCAGTCTCCCATTGATTTTGACAGCCAACATTCTTTAAATCAATTGTCTTTTGCTGTTGCTTGCAACTGAGAATCCTGTCTGAAATAACAAGTAAAAACTCTAAACTTAAGACATAGGTCTATGTGTAGATCAGGAAAAGAATTTGAACTCTTGTATTGTTTTTCCCAAGAAAGGTTATGTTCTCCAATAATTATTTTGAGATTCATTTTTTTTCCCTAGAGAACTGCAGGAATCTGCAAGGAAAACAAGCTGTATGATGGTGTTCTCCATTTTGAGTAAATACACTCTGTTGACATTTCATACTCTGCATTCATTTTTAGAAAATTTAACACCCAGTTGAAAATTAAAGTGTGTATCTGATCTAATATTAAATCTAATGATGACACTTTGTTTATTGGGAGCAGAGGTGAAGGTGACAAATTTTTGCAGACGTCTTGTCTTATGTAAATCTGTCTCTCTAGCCTTCATACGTCATCTTTTATTCAATTTTTTTTTCTATTGACAGAGTTTCCATGATTCTTGATTTTTCAAGCATTATCATGCAAAGACTTTTTTTTTTTAAACTTACATACATTCTCATGTGCTTACTTCTGTGCTTATTTTTTCTACTGTTGATCTATACCCATGATTTAATACCAAAATGTTATTAATGTTTTGATGATAAAAAAAGAAAATATGTCCCCAGAAGATGACATCGTGGTTGAAATGCACAGCTGTGAAAACATCTGCTTGAATACATTTAGAAAAACGATTAGGTTTCTTTCCCTTTGGGCATCACTCTGTTATCAGGCATCCATCAGACATATCAAAATGAATAGAACATTTTCAAAAACTTTTTTGAGCCTTTTGTGAATTAAAATTCTCATATAAAATGATTTATAGTCAAGTTTATAGTTAAGTATTAAATCTCCTTTCTTGACAGATTTGGAAAGAAAAGAAACTAATAGGAAATATTTTTGGAGGAGAAAATAATACATGTTTTTAGGGTATACAGTAATATATCATCTGGAAAACAGAGATTGGGTTTCTTGTTTCTTAAGCATTGGGCATTGCATTTCATTCTTATGAAGGGTTGTCAGCCATGCTTTTTTGGGAATTTTAGGTGTAGATTCTCAGGAGCACAAGATACATATTAAATGATGTTAAGTCAGTATTTTAGGGTGAAAGCTGATGCAAGAAAAAAACTTGAATTTATTATATTGTATCTTTTCTAAGAAGATAAGAGTGCAAAGAGTCCCAGATTAACAAAAAACAGACAACCTGGTGAGGCTGTTTGTAGCAATAACATCCAAATGAAGATCCACAGTATGTCTGACCCAATGAACCGTAATCCAGAGGAAAGGTACAATGAATTTATCTGACAGGAATATTTGTGGATAAAAGTTGAATTTTTCCTGATATTAAAATTAACATAACAGTCATGACAATTAGGATTAACATTCAGGCTTGAGGTGTTTTAGTCAATCTAAAAAAAATTCTTCCAATCTGAAAAATTCTGATGAAAGAAAAATTTGGAAATAAAATACATTAACAAGTTGGTTACCTGGAAACCACAGAGCTGGCAAGTCTAAGTATCTGGAATGATTCCAACTGTGGAAGTTAAGAAGATGAACACAAATTGTCTCTGATAGCCATGAGTCAGTTTGGGGCAAGATGTGGTCAAAATTAGATACGGAAAGTCTATGGGGTGTTTCTCCTTTGTTGTTAGTAGCAATGCCAATTTAGGAGGAGATGCAGGGGGCCACAGAGGTGGGGGGGAAATAAATTATGGTTTCAGAAACAATGAATAGTCTGTTCAAGAAGATGGAGATTAACGTACAGCATAGAGAATATAGCCAGTAATATTGGAAATACTATGTCTGATGACAGGTGGTGACTAGACTTATTGTGGTGATCATTTTGTAATGCATAAAAATATTGAATCACTATGTTGTACACCTGAAACTAATATAATATTGTGTGCTAATTATAACTCAATAAAATGGAAGATGGGGAAGCCTGAGGTCTATTTTAGAAAGACTTCTGAGAAAAGAAGCCTAGAATTTTAAAATATGGGTACAAGTTCGTTAAAGCAAAACCATCCTACTGAACAACATTCCCTGATTATGCTGAGATATTAATGAATGAGTGAGAGAATGAGTGAATGAGTGAGAGAATGAGTGAATGAATGAAGCAAAATGAGAACATAGGAAATTTTTTCATTACTTCTTATGGTTGCACAGAACTGTCTTATGTGGATGGACTGGGTTCAGGTGTGTGTGCATGTACAGAAATTAATTTTTACCCAATTCTGGAATCCAGAAGTCTGGAATCAAGGTCAGGGTCAGTCTCCCTTTGGAAGACCCCCAGGGAGACTCCTTCCTGGCTCCTGGCTTCTGGTGACTGCAGGGGTCACTTGGCTTGTGGTCTCATCACGCCAATCTGCCTCTGTTTCACCTTCTTTGTGTACTTACAAAGTCTCCCATGTCTTACAAGGACACTCACCAGAGTCAGGGCCCACCCAGGTAATCCAAGATGATTTTACCTTGAGATCCTTAACCTGACTACCATATTCAAGGATTCTTTTTCCAAAAAGTCACAACCACAGGTTCTGGGGAATTAGGACATGGACATATCTGTTCAACTTTACTATATTGATTATTGCAAATAATGCCAAAGGAGTAAACTTCCACATGTGGTTTTATGTTTGTGCAGGTATAGACTCTACTTCATAATAGACTCTCAAAAGTAGGATTTCAGTGTCAACGGACAAATTTCTGTAATTTAGCCAAATTCTCCCCTATAGGAATTGTATCATTTTACACTCCTATCAATTATGCTTCTCTACAGCTCTGCCGGGTTTTCCCTGTGGCTCAGTGGTAAAGAATCTACCTGCAATGCAGGAGCCACAGGTTCTATCCCTGGGTCAGGAAGATCCCCTGGAGGAGGACATGGCAACCCACTCCAGTATTCTTGCCTGGAGAGTCTCATGGACAGAGGAATTTGTGGGCTACAGTCTAAAGAGTCACAGAGTCGGACATGACTGAAGGGACTCAGCACTCATGCACACACAGCTCTGCTACCAGAGTGTGTTGTCAAATCACGTTTCTATTTTGCTAATCAAAATGGCATTTCAAGGTGGTCTTTATTTGCATTGTAAGTGTATTTCATTATCTGTATTTGTTGGTGTCAGCAGGCTACTTCTTCAATAGCACTCAAGTGTCTACAAAATACTTGACACTCTGAATCTCCAGGGATAAACATTAATTGCAAAGCAGGTGATTTGCTCAAGTCTAGCAGGAATTATTTTGCAGTGCAACAGAAAATAAGAAGAGTATTTTTATTTATTTGTATTTCACTTGGAATATTCATGGTGGGTGGGTGAAAAGCCCAAAATAATAGCTTAAATTTCTTGGCTTTTTAGAGACGACTCAGAGTTCTATATTTTCATAAGTAAGTAAAGGTTAGATATGATGGATCAGATGAATCTACATGCATGAATGTCTGTTTCTGGTACCACCAAGTTTGGACCATGTCATGTGTTCGTTGAACACTATTGTTTGTCTCCTCAGTTTTCTAGTTGCTCTGCCTCTCAACTAAATTGGAAGCTTTAGAGGTCAGGAGGCTGCATCTTATACAGCTTTTTATCCCTAAGGTTTACACTCCTGCCTTGCACATAGCAGGTGCTCAACAATAGTTCGATAACAGGTTGTTTTGCGACAGAAAAATTGAATTCCCTAAGGCAAGAGCATCCTATTTTTTCCATCAGTACAATGAAAGGTATCTTCTTAAAGGAATGTTGTGGTGAATATTGTGACTTACTATGTGTAGCCAAGTACAGACTAAATTTCTGTAGCAAAGGCACCCAGAATGTCTTCACTCAACAGGGAAGGTTGTCTCTTCTGACAGTCAGGGAAGGTTTGTGGTCCTGATGGAGATGACACCTGGGGATCCATCCTGTCATCATCCTGAGTGTGGGGCCTCCATCTCTGGGTCTGAGATTCATGCTATTGGGTTTATTGGTTGTCTATTTCTTTTTATTCCTAAGTAACATTCCTTTGTATGAATATATCCCAGTTCTATCAGTGCTATTTGAAAAATAGAGGTTCTAACAACTAGGAGATATTTTTTGCATGCCTTGATTAAATATGTAAGACTATTTTAGCTTTTTATCCCATTTTCCTTCACAAGCTTTTATTGAGTGCTTTCAAGGTCAAATACTGAGTTTAGGAATGAGGATACAAGGCCATGTAAATCGCTGGCTCTTCCCTGCAGTTAGTTTAGCTGACTGAGGAAAAGACAGTTGTGTTATCCCAACCTGATGGAAACCACGTGATTTTAAACAGCTTAAGTTTGAACAGCTTAAGCCAGCTAAAATGTGGTCAAAATTTGAAGCATCAAAGGATCCAGATGGCAGTAAATATCCCCACAGAGCTGAAAGAAATCTCCAGACCATCTTGCATCTCAAAGTCTTGCCCCAGGTTACAGGCACCTGGCTTTAAAAAGCATCTCAGCCTGAGAGTCAGGTCCCTCAGGTTCTATTTCTGGTTCTGCTACTGTTTTGCTAGGTAGCCTTGCACAACACAGAGAACATGCACTTCCTACAAAGCAAGAGGTGAGAAGTTGAGGAGCCCTCCGGGTGAAGTACTCTCATATTCCAAGTGAGGATGGGTCCCAGGAACCAGAGGCCTCCTCTCCCAGAGTCTAAGCATTCCTTTCCCTTCTTCCAAAGCTGTTCATTTTAGTGCATAATTGGAGCTCTGATTTTGATATGGCCGAAGGGTTTACCACTCCTTCCCTCATCGTGTGTTAGTCGCACAGGCGGGTCCAACTCTTTGGGACCCCATGGACTGTAGCCCACCAGGGTTCTCTGACCATGGGATTCTCCAAGCAAGAATACTGGATTAGATCGCCATACCCTGCTCCAGGGGATCTTCCCGACCCAGGGACAGAACCCAGGTCTACTGCATTGCAGGCAAATTCTTTACACCGCTGAGCCACAAGTGAAACCTCAGTACCTAGTGTGAATTCAGAAGTCAAAACTTAGATGGTTTACATTGTAAAAGCTTTGACAGTTGTCCTACTGTGTGTCCTTCTTGATGTACGTTGCAGTAGGGAGAACTGGGGTGGGCGCGAAAGGCTGCAGATACAGAAGCCTGGGCCTCCAGGGGTAGGTAGGGGGTCGGGCAGATGCTGCACCCATCTGGAGAGGCGGTCTCAGGGGCCGGCCTCCTGGAGAACTACATTTCCCAGGAGCGCTGGTGGCCTAGCGAGCGGGGCACGTGCCCTGAGCGGGCGCACTGACTCCGATCGCGCGGAAAACACGCCAGCCTCGTTGGAGGTCGCGGTCACGGAGCATCCCGGGGCTCGGAGTACAGCGTGCGCGCGGGGGGCCACCTTCTATTGTGACTCGCGGCGCCGGCTCCGCGCGCGGGCCCGCCCCCCACGAGGCGGGGCGGGACCTCGCGCCGGTGCGCAGCGCCCGTGGCGGGGGCGGCGGGGTGGTGGTGGCGGCCGGCGCCTCCCGCGGGGGGCGGGGCGGCGGGTTTCGCGTCGACACCGCCTTCCTGCCCCGCCCCGCGCCGGCTCGGCCCCCGCCCCTCCTTCCTGGAGCCGGGGCTGGAAAGGCGGCGGCGGCGGCGGCGCTGGCGGCTGCTGCCGGGAAGGGGGGGGCGGCGAGCGGCCCGCGCGACACGCGCCGGCCCGACCCTCTGCTGTGACCCGCGCGGCGCAGGCGCCTCCTGCCCCGCCGGCGGGGTCCGGCTTCCCGCGGCGGGATGTTCTCCCGGAGGAGCCACGGGGATGTGAAGAAGTCCACCCAGAAGGTGCTGGACCCCAAGAAGGACGTGCTGACCCGCCTGAAGCACCTGCGGGCGCTGCTGGGTGAGGCGCGGCGCGGCCGAGGGCGCGCTCCTGCCGGGATCGGGCGGGGGTCGTCGGGCCGCCATGCCGGGCTGGGGGCGCAGACCCTCCGCGTGGGTCCCGGCGTCGTTCCCCGCGGGCTTCCTCGGCGGCCCCCTGAGTTGTAAACTCCTCCCCCTCCCCGGGTGGCCTCGGAGCCGGGCTGCGGCGGGACGGTCCCCTCCCCAGCAAACCCTGGGGGTCGTTGCACGCACCCATCGAACTGTCATCTCCCCTCCCAGCTCTTAATTTTAATGTTTGAGTCCGAGACCCTAAGTGGTCCCAAGTGGGGTCCCAGCGCAGACTGAATTGAACTGTCATCTCCCCACCCCCCCACCCGCCCTAACCCCCGCCACTTTTAATTTTACTTTTTTTGAGTCTGGTCCCCCAGTAGACTGAGCCTCCGAATGGCCTCGGGATAAATTTAAGTGTCATCTCTCTTCCCATGGATCTGGCTGACTCGGTTTCTTTGTGTCCATGGTGTGAAGGGGTCTCCTCGTGTTTGCTGGGTGGGAGGGGTGACTTTCCTGGGTTCCAGGAGGCTGCTTATGTTTTATTGTCAAGATGACCCTGACGGTTTTGCGGCTTCTTGCGTTTTTGTGAGCCCGTTGGGTGGAGGAACTGCAGACCCCAGGTGGGCCTGCACTTGACCTGGGGTGAAGCTCACCCCCAAGGGTGTCAAGTGTTCCCAAGGCCTCCCTTCACCTGCCACCTGTGATCTGTAGCCAGTTTGCTCTGCTATTTGTTTTTTCTTCCTACCTCCTTTAGTCTTAATTTTTGTTTAGAATGTAAACACCTTTACTGTGTATATACAGACTTGTCTTTGTATATTTTGGGGGCTGTGAAAAAAATATGTTTCTTCTAGATGTCTTTTTTTCTTCTTGAAAGGAGCAAAATTGCCTGATTTAGGGCACAAAGTCTTCATGTGTCTGTCACTTGAGGAAAGAGGGCATAACAGAATTCATTGTACATGTGAGAATTTTAAATAAAGCTCTTGTTCATGAGATTAAAAGTTGCAAATGATTTCTATTTATACTGTGGAGTACCTCTAAGGAAGAAAAATCCACACACCTAGTTTTGCCAAGTGAAGTTTTTCACATTCTCGGATTCCTTGAGATGCCACTGCCGGCTTGGTCAGTTTGGAATGAAATGTAAATTAGGTACTGTTAGAGGGATTAGCTTTCAAGACTTTTGAAAGTGAAATGCAGTCTTCTTGGTAAATGGAGCTTTCTACTTCCTGTGCTGAAATACTAGGCACACACAGGTCGTATTGTGTGGGTCTCTTTAGTGACTTATTAACACCTACTGCAGGGGCATTTTTGATAATGGAGAGCAGAGCAGAGAGGTATTTTAAAGCAGTTGTTGCTCAGGGACTTACTCTGTGGTAGAGAACTTGAACTTATGTTCAGTCCAAGCCTACAGGATTAAGTTTGCTACCTTTTGCAAAGGCAGAATCCTTTAAACCTAGATGTTGGGTTTCTTAGGACACATAGTAGGTTGTTACCGTTCTGAGAAAGTAATTAATTTTCAAGGCCCTGTGGTTTCACTTGAAAGTGTTTGTCTCATTTTGAGGAACTTTGTTTTGTCCTTTCATTGAGATATCTGACCTCAGTTTTGTAGCCTGGAGGGGCTCTTTCATATTCCTTATGTATACCGTTTTTGTTGTTGTTGTGGATTGTCTACAGTTATTAATGTAATCTTTATCTGTAGGGACTAGATTTTTGTAAACATGTCTGAGGCATTCTGGTTCATACTGTTTAGTGTAAACTCTTGCTTACAACTGTGGGTTTAAAGGCTTTAAAGACAAATAGTACAGCAATGTAGTGGTCCCACCACATCACATACCCTATTGATTTGCTACTTTATGGAAAACTCTGCTTAGAAAAAAAGACCTTCTGATCTGAAAGCTTGGACTTAGCCAAGATCAAGAAACTATTTGAATCAGGATTGACATATACACACCCAGGTGGCTCAGTGGTAAAGAATCTGCCTGCCAATGCCGGAGACGCAAAAGATGCAGGTTTGATCCCTGGGTTGGGAAGATCCCCTGGAGCAGGAAATGGCAACCCACTCCAGTATTCTTGCCTGGAAAATCCCATGGACAGAGGATCCTGGCGAGGTACAGTCCATGGGTTTGCAAAGAGACAGACACGACTGAGCACATATGTAAGATAGATTAACTAATAAGAACCTACTGTATAGCCCAGGGAACTCGACTCAGCACACTGTAATGTTCTATATGGGAAAAGAATTTTAAAAAGAGTGGATATATGTATACGTATAGCTGATTCAGTTTGCTCACAGCAGAAACTAACACAATATTGTAAATCAACTATACTCCAATAAAAATTAAAAATTAAAAAAAAATAGAAAAAGAGAGAGAGACCAGATTTGTGGTTACCAGAGGCAGGATGTGGGGGGGCGGGGGGAGAAGATAATTGAATAAATGCAGTCAGAAAGTACAAACTTCCAGTAATAAAATAAATAAGTACTAGGAATGTAATGTACAATGTGGTAAATGTAGTTAACACTGCTGTATGTTATATATGCAAGTTGTTAAAAGAGTAAATCTTAAGAATTCTCATCAAAAGAAAGAACATTTTTCCTATTTCATTAATTTTTTATCTCTCTGAGATGATGGGTGTTCACTGAACTTTCTGTGATAATCATTTTGTGGTATATGTAAGTCATATCATTATGTTATAGACCTTAAACTTACACAGTGCTATATGTCAATTATGTCTCAATAAACTAGCAGGAAAAAAAATAGATATATTTGCAAAGAAAAAATCAATTGAAGGAAATGAATCAAAATTATTGTTGTATTTTTATCTGTATATTTAGATAATTCTCTTGCTTGTCACATATTTTCAAGTGATAAGGCCACATTAGTTTTTAAATACAAAGTTGATACCGCTGACCTGGATCTATAGCCTGCGGCTGCATGACCTTGGGCCAGTTCTTCAGCCCGTCTGTGAACCTCAGTTTCTTCACTTTGTGAAGTGGGTATGGTAATGTCTGCCTCATAAAGGTTATTATGAGTGTACTGTATGAGCTACTTCAGCTCCGAGTAGACATTTAACAGTTTCCTCTCTCATCACTTCTTTCCTGTCATTAATAGGCTAGGACAAGCCTTTTGATGGGCTGTCCCTTCTCCTTTCTTGTTTGAGTAATTGTGATGGATCCTTTCCCTCTTCAAAAAGAGTAGTCTGTATTTAGGACAACTGGCTGAGAAAGATACAGTTAGCTGGGAAAAGGAGAGTATTTGTTCGTATCACGGTAATGACTCCAGTTAGAACTTAACTTAGCTACTTTGACTTGGCTGTATATCATAGATTAGCCTGATATTCTTAACTTTATATTAAAGGATGGGGGAGAACCGAGACCAGGCAGGGCTCGTTGGCCAAACCAGGTACTAAATGTTGTGAATATATTATCTGAGTTGGAGGAAGAACAAAGAGCTCTTCGATTCCCGACTCCCAGTTCTCCTTACATTGTTGAAATCATCCTCAGGAAAGAAAATAAGTAAACAAAAACAGAACTAAAATACTGTGTATTGCTCTCGTGCTGCTGCAGAGATTCCATGCCTAATAACAAGTTGAGTGCCTGCTATTAAATAGGGTTTAGACATGGCATTGATGTGGCAAGAGCAATAGATATAAAATATTTACTAGTAAGCATATAATGTGTTATGTACTTAGATAGTGGCTTATATGGTAGACTCCATTATAGGATTTCAACGTGCAGAAAAGATCATTAATAACAAAGAGGGGGGGACTTCCCTGGTGGTCTAGTGGTGAAGACTTTGCATTTCTAATGCAGAGGGTATGGGTTCGATTCCTGATTGGGGAACTAAGGTCCCATATGCTGAGTAATGTGGCAAAAAAAAAAACCCCAAAACACTAGAAAGACCAAAGATAGGGCATCTTGAAGGAGGTTTTACTCATGCCAGGACCGAAAGAATGACTAAAGGTTAGACGAACTTTGTCCAGTAGAAATACATGTGAGCCATAGGTGTAATTTAAACTGCTCTGGTGGCCACATCTAAAAAGGTAAAAAAAGAAACAGGTGAGGAACTTCCCTTGTGGTCCAGTGGCTAAGACTCCACACACTCTGTGCAGGGACCCTGGGTTCAATCCCCGGTCAGGGAACTAGATCCCACACGCTGTAACCAAAGACCTAGTGCAGCCAAATAAATAAATGAACAAAATAAATATTAAAAAATAAAAATATTACAGAAAGAAAACAGGTGACATTAATTTTAGTAATACCTTTTATTTAACCTTATACATCTGTTTTGTCAATAGGTAGTCCAAGTAAAACGTTGAGTTTTTTCACTATCTTCACATAGCATGTCTTGGAAGTCGTGCATGTATTGTTCACTTGCAGCATGTCTCTGGTCAGACCAGCCCCATTTCCAGTGCTGGGGAGCCCCTCGTGGCGAGCACGGCCTGCTGGGCAGAGCAGGGTTAGATTTGGGGAAAGTCAAGGGTGGGGAGGGCTTTTCCAGCTGAGAAGGGGAGGAGTTGGTGGTGGAGATGTATCTGGGAGACGATGCATGAGAGCGAAGAACCTCAGACACGGAGGACTCGGTGCTGGAACCCTGGCCCTGAGGGCGTCTGCAGTATCAGAGCAGTGGCTGGAGTGGCGTATAGACCAGGGGTGAGGGCAGGACGGGGAGATGGACTATGAGGTCATGGGGGAGATGGGGAGGGGTAGCCTGACCGGGTAGAAGCTGAGGCAGTTGGGGCCAGATCACAAGGGGTTGGATGCTTCGATTTTATGCTGCAGGTGAGAGGGTGCACTTGGAGAATTCTTAGCAGGTCAAATGATAAGATTTGTGAACTGCCTCCCTGCCAGCAGGGCCAGGATAGAACGGGGCTGGTGGGAGGGCAGGGAGTCCTTGGGAAGGCTGGCGATGGAGGAGCTGACAGGTGACAACTGGAGAGAAGGGTGGAGTCATGAAGGACCCCGAGGCAGAAACTAGTGATTCTAGATTCAAGTGTGGTTTGCAGAAGCTGGACGAAGAGTGGTGAATCTGAAGGAGAAGAGGTTTGGGGTCAGGGGCCACAGCCCGGTCAACTCTAGTGACCCCAGTGTTCAGACCAAATAATTTGGAACCAGGGAGGAGAAAATAACTGTTCACTGATGCTCTTTATGCCCATAGAACAGAATCGAATATTTTGATAGGTTTCCTTCTGTGCATCTGTTGCTTTAAGGAGGGACAAGTTTGCTTATTCACAAGTTGTAAATATTGCCTTTTAAACTTCCTGTTAGCTTCTACCTATGTCTTTTTCCTTTTATTTTTATTAACAACAGGTATTTGTTGAGACTATTCTCTGGTGATTAAATAGGTTCCTTTCTTCGTCAATCCTTTTTTTCCTCTTTTTTTTCCTTCTTTTTCTTTCTTTCTCGGGTGTAAATACTACTACTCTAAACATCTTGGGAAACGGCGTTTTCTGCACTTTGCCTTGTTGCCGTAGAATAGATTCGCTGAAGTCAGGTTGCTGGGTTGAGCATGTTTATGCCTTGATTCACTGTGCTCTCCTCAGTGTTGTTCAAATGCTCTCTGGCAGCAAGGGTGAAACAGTCAAATCCTCTATAATCTGACCAGCAGTAAACACCTTGTTGGGAGCAGGAAATGGCAACCCACTCCAGTATTCTTGCCTGGAGAATCCAGTGGACAGAGGAGCCTGGCGGGCTGCTGTCTAGGGTCGCACAGAGTCGAGCTTGACTGAAGCAACTTAGCAGCAGCAGTGGCAGCAAACACCTTGTTAAAATTTGATCATTGATGTTAGGTATTTGGGAGAGTAGGGGTGCCATGGATAGAGCCAGAGGGTTGGGAGGAGACCCTGGCTAATAACAGAACAAGGTGAGTTTGGTGTGATGTGTGTTGAGTTTGAGTTGAGAGGAGGAGATGGTTGGATGGCCTCACCGACACGATGGACATGAGTTTGAGCAAGCTCTGGGAGTTGGTGATGGACAGGGAAGCCTGGCGTGCTGCAGTCCATGAGGTCGCAAAGAGTTGGGCACGACTGAGCGACTGAACTGAACTGTGTTGAGTTTGAGAGAAAGGCGAGATCCAAATGGGACCGACCATCGGGAAGTTGTTAAACGTGGGGTCTGGAGCCTAATGAGGGGTTAGGAAGCTGTGACATGGTTGTTTATCAGTGTCATGGTCTCACTGGGTTGTCCCCCAGTTTCTGATGACTGTGGTGGTGTCCCCACCCCCAACCTGGAAATGGGGAAACTGAAGCTCCCAGAGGTGGACTCCTGCCCATAAAGGGCAGGGCTGGCAGTCATGGGATTGTACAGCTCATGTCGTGCTTTTGCTAGTTATCCTGACTCAAAAGCATATTTACATACCAGAGAATATCCCACCAGAATGAATGTTAACATGTAAACCAAAGCCCCCATGTCTCCCAGACATGTTGCTTTGAGGTTCGTTGCCCTCTTCCTAGCCCGTTTTCACTGTATTGTTCTAGGCAGACCTTGAGGCCGTATTTGATGTGAACATGACAGAAGATAAAAAGGCTCCTCCTGTGTTTTCGTGTTCGCTGGCCTCTCCGTGTCCTTGGCAGCCATCACAGGTGGTAAAATAGTTCCTTGGACATGAATGCCACATGGACACTCCGCAGCCAGCACAGAGCTGGGGCGTATAAACCAGGCCCTTCAGGCAGTCGTGGGATGGCTTCTCTCTGGTGACCTTGTTTGAAGCCAAGTGATTTGGCCCTAATGCTCCCTTTCTTCATTTTTCATCAGTTGCTCACATTTTTTACCTGTAACTTCTGGAATATAAAATGAACTTTGGACACATATATGTCACACAGATACCCCACCCCTGTTCCTTAGGCTGGAGATTCTCTGGTATGAGAAAGGTGGACCTAGGATGAAAGTCTGACTGAGTTCAGATGTTTTCTTTGAGATAACTGAAAAAGGCTGCCTTTGACCTTTAATTCTGGGAAGAGGGGTAATTGAGTCCAGAGTATTTTGGGTAAAAACTTTTATAATTTTTATTTTGCCTTTGACCTTTTATTCTGGTGGTGGTTTAGTCGCTAAGTCGTGTCCTACTCTTGCGATCCCATGGACTGTAGCCCGCCAGGCTCCTCTGTCCATGAAATTTTCCAAGCAATAATACTGGAGTGGGTTGCCATTTCCTTCTCCAGGGGATCTTCCCAACCCAGGAATCGAACCCAGGTCTCCTGCATTGCAGGCAGATTCTTTCCCAACTGAGCTACAAGGGTTCTGGGAAGAGGGGTAATTGGTAGGTCCAGAGTATTTTAATGAAAAATTTTATAATTTTTATTTTGCTTGTAAATGCTTTATTTGCTGATGGACATACATAACTTCTACTAGTTGTTTAGTGTACTAATTTCTAGTCTCCAAACTAAGTACCAGAGATAAAACTGTAGAGAACTGCTTATTGTCTTTAAAAAATTGACTTTCAAAATAGCAAATCAATTCAATTCAAAGTTTCAAATTATCTTTAAAAGAAGCAATATGTTACTCTACTGTAAAATTTAGCATAATGAAAGTATAAATGTAGTAAGCCACTATCTTGTTTTTGGATTTTTTAAAAAATTTGGTTTCACGTACTTTTTTGAGTCTGTGTGTGTGGATATGTGTGTCTGTGTGTATGTGTCTGCTTGGTAGGCTGTGTCTTCAGAGATTAATAAGGCACAAGCACGGGATTTGCAGTTTGCTAGGGGAGACAGACAAGTAAATCGCTACATTTCCACGAGGGTGTTGGTGCCTGGGTGGGGTGTGTGGAAATGTATGGGTGGTTGCAGGTGGAGAGGAGGCACTTCAGAAAGCCCCTTGGAGAACCCAGCAGTGCTTCCTGAGGGCACGTGGGGCTGAGGTGGGTCTGGAATTGTGAATGCAGAAGTTTCCCAGGCGGGCAAGTTGGGGGTGAGGAGCTGCAGGAAAGAGCAGCTGGTGCAGAGGTGAAGGCATGGCCACCGTGTGACTGCACGGTTTTCATCCTGTGCTGTTGGTGGATGTTGGGAATCCAGGCAAGAGTTTTAAACAGAGGAGGAGCCAAATCCAGGGTCTTCCCCCGGTGAATGGTCCAGGAGCCGCAGTCTCCCTGAGGTTTGAAACATGGATGCCTGGAGGGTGAGAGCTCCTCTCCTTTGAGATGACAAGCCAAGAGGATGTAGCCTGTGCTGCCTTTCCCTCCATGGGGGGAGCACCTGCCTTGAATCGAGTTCACCGTGAGAAGGAAGCAGAGCGGAGAGATGGAGAGTGAAGAGAGTCCATGGACCCTGTGTGAACTGAGGAGCTCAACCCCGTCTGCACCATCCCCACCCGAGCTTCTCAGCTGTAGGAGCCCAGAACACCCTGGTTTTTTGCTCTAGCCAGCTTGAGTCCTATTTCTGGGCCTTGCCACGGGGAGAGCACACATTCATATGCCAGGAAGAGACTGGGAAATTCCAGATCAAGGATGGATGGGTCTGTGTGTGTGTGTAGATATAAGTTTTACATTTTTTAAGACCTGGGGGAATTTGAATTTTTGTACATGTAGGAGAAGGAAATAATAAAAGAGCAAAATTGAAGAAATAGAGAGAAAGGGGCTAAAATGATGAAAGTTGTGATCTGCTGCGGGATCCAGAGGGTGGGACAGAACAGGCTTGACACAGGGGCTCCTCTCTGTCTGAGGCCGCTCGGAAGAAGCAGGGACCGGGTGTGGGGTGATAGGGTGGTGCAGGGACCTCTCGGACCATGGCTTCTGCTTTTTCTGTGAAGGTACGAGGGCAAGTCAACTGCTGACTAGTTTTCTCGCTGGTATAGTGACAGGAACTGAAGGTGTCTTACTCCTTTTTCTCTGCCGTGCATCTTCACAAAATAAACACTGTAATCGGAGAGGCTTTGTTTTTGTTCATTGTGGGGGGTGGGGAGAGCTCATAAATGCAGTTTAACTTATGTCATGAAATGCTTGGCCAGAAGGGGGAAATGTATATGTATATAAATCAGTTCAGTTCAGTTGAGTTGCTCAGTTGTGTCCGACCGTTTGCGACCCCATGGACTGCAGCACACCAGGCCTCCCCATCCATCACCAACTCCCAGAGTTTACCCAAACTCACGTCCATCGAGACAGTGATATCACCAACCATCTCATCCTCTGTCGTCCCCTTCTCCTCCTGCCTTCAATCTTTCCCAGCATCAGGGTCTTTTCAAATGAGTCAGCTCTTCGAATCAGGTGGCCAAAGCGTTGGAGTTTCAGCTTCAGCATCAGTCCTTCCAATGACTATTCAGGACTGATTTCCTTTAGGATGGACTATATATGTAAATGTATATGTGTAAATATGTATAAACATGATGTATATATATGTGTGTATATACACACACACACACATATATATATAAATAAATAAAATGGGGACAGTTTAAGTGGTACGGATTTTGCCTACCCTTCCCGAGCAGTGGCTTGAGGAGGGTCATGGCTGTGTCCCCATAGGTCCTCTTTCCTTCATGTCCCTCACTGTGGGAGCGCCTTCCCTGCTGGGTGTGGCTCCCGTATTCAAGGGTAATTGGGATTTTCTCCATTTTTACCTTTCATGTGACTTCACCCCACCTGAGACGTCACTTGACTGTATTGCTATCTCATATTTGTGTAGCTCTTCACATGTCTACAAAATATTTTCTCATTTGAGCAAATTGCGGCCTCAAGCAACCGGTTTATAAAGGAATTTTCCTTCTAGATTCTTAGTAGAGCCTTCTTTCTTCGTTCTGAATCTTCCTCTGAGGGCTTTAACTTTGATTTTTAGAAAAGAGATGTTTCATAATCACTTTACGTCTTTTATGTTGTTTCAGAAACTGAGACCACATCTGAAAGACACAGAACGCTATTTTAAAAGTAATTGTCATTTATAACAGTAAATATGTACTTTGATTTTGCTTTTGCAGTTGCAGTTTAGTTAAAAAAAAAAAAACTTTTGAAAAAGATAAGGATATGGTCTTGTGTTTGACTTTCAGCGATGGCACATATTTGCTGAGGCTCAAGCATACTTTCAAGGACACAGGAGGTACCAGGGCCCCGGCTTGTGCCAGCCGTGGGAGCCGTGAGAGGCTGTGCTCAGATCAGCTCCACTGCGGGGCCCCAGTGACCGATGCTCCCGGTGCTGCCCTTGGACCCATCTCCACTGAGTAGCCAGGGCTGGGCTCCTCCTGGGCTTCCTCCAGCCAGTTACTGAGCACGTGGGCTACTCACGTGGTCATTCCTCGGAGACCCAGACGCCTGGGCTAGCAGCCTCTTAGGCCTCTGCTGCCTCTCAGCCCCCCTCCCTCCCCTCCGCTGTGCAGGGCTCAGTCCGCCCTTCTCAGGTCCTCCTCTTTGTCCTTCACGGCATCTCCCTCAATAAACCTCCTGTGTGAACAGTCCTGTTTTGATATCCATTTCCCAGAGAACCCAAATGAATACCTGGTCCCTTCTCCTAGAGGGTGTCGGCCATCCCATCCCGCAGAATTTTTCCAGAGCCGGCAGAGTCACGTCACATCTTCACACAGAGTGCCTTCACCCCTCTCCCCTGAAACGTTCTTTTCTCAAATTCCCACAGCTCTTTGTATCTTCCATTGGCATTTGTAGCCTTTGGTTTTATATTCTGCTCCTCTGTGTTCTGCCTGATCTTGCTCACTAAATGATACTGATGCTAAATAATACCAAGAACACCATCAGCTTTTTGTACATCTTGATTCCTTATTTGTAATAATAACAAGTAGCATTTAATTGGCACTTGCTCTGTGCCAAGGACCACCAGAAATACTTTACATGTACTTTTAATCCTCTCCCCTGTGGGGTGGGGATTATCATTATCTCCATCTTCCTGATAAAACCCAGAGAAATTAAGAACATTGCCCAACATTGCCCAGCTAGTGAGTGATAGCGACAGGACTGAACCCAGGCAGCTGGCTCCAGAATCCCGTGTTATTTTTTATCCAACACCAACCACATGTCAGGTATTATACTCAGCCCTGGGCATGCCTGAGCTTGCATTCAGAAAAACCAAAAATGCGATTTCCACGTACCTGGATCTGAGTCTGTGGGAGAGGAGTAGCCACCTATATGGATGTTCAGAAAAATTTCTAAGAGCCTTCCTGCCCCAGAGATTGTTTTCACTAGCCAGAAGCTCCCATCAATAAAGTAATAATTCAAGGGACTGCCCTGGCAGACTGGTGGTAAAGACTCCATGCTTCTGCTGCAGGGGACATGGGTTCAATCCCTGGCCATGGAACTAAGATCCAGCATACTGTGTGGCATGGCCAAAAAATGAGTCGAGACCATGAATTAAGTTCTCCTGAAAGAAACCTCTCTCCTCCTGTGTGTGCAAACAGACCCACTCCTGGGTCCCCAGGGAAATGTTATTGCTGTTCAGTTGCTCAGTCATGTCCGACTCTTTGTGACCCCTTGGATTGTAGCCCACCAGGCTCCTCTGTCCATGGAATTTCCCAGGCAAGAAGACTGGAGTGGGTTCCTATTTCCTTCTTCAGGGTATCTTCCCAACCCAGGGATTGACCCGCGTTTCCTGCATTGCAGGCAGATTCTTTACTTGGAGGGAACCATATTCAGCACATGTGGCCGTTCCTTCCTTGCTATTGCAGTGGGTCATGATGAGGAGACGGGCCGGGACCACTGTGGCCAGTGAGCAGGAATGCTCGACTGCCCTGGGCCATGAGATTGGACCACGCAGCAGCTCGAGCTTGTGACAGCGTGGAATGCACTTGCTATATCACCCTGAATTCTTGTAAGAGCCAGAGAGTAGGTACCTTAGGAAGTGCCCTGATGTGGACAAGAAATGGAGAATAGCTAGTGGCTGGAAATGAATGAGCACAGGAAAACATCCATGGGTCAATGCAGTGTTAATTTATCCCATGAACGGTGGTGAAAGGCAGCAGATGGACTGGGTTTCGTGTACCTACCTGCTAAGTTAGGACCCTGTTTGTGCTGTAGATTGTGTTGCTTTTTCTTTTTTAAAGAACTTGAGCCACTAAAAAAAAGTTGTTTTGACCATGCTGCATAGCTTGCAAGATCCTAGTTCCCTGAGTAGGGGTCGAACCTAGGCCCCAGGAGCGGAAGCCCACATCTTAATCACTTGACCACCAGGGAATTCCCTCTAGGTAGTGTTTCTTAGTGGAAAGGCCTGAGGGAGTCTTGGTCTTCAGCTCAGTGATAATTGAAGAGATATGTGGTTTCTACGACCCGGTGTTGCTGCTGAATCGAAGGGGAGTCTGCTCCATGGTTGGTGATGAGCCCTGGATTGAGCAAAACTTAATGTGTGCTGAGGCTATCCCATCCAAGTGAATCTGACCGTGATTGGAAATTTCATCACCTTTTTGCATTCAGGGGGGTCACAGCATTGTTTGTTCCTGTGCAGTACAAGCTACCAAATGGCTGGACAGAGATCATTTCTTCCTGCCCGACTGTATCATTTTTCTACCCTTTGAGGTGAATGATGATTAGAGAAGCAGCTTTCCCTAAAGACAGCAGAAAAGTCCTCTAGATCTGAATCATCACAAGGCATTTATGTACAAAAAATTTCTCTGTTGTTACAGAGAAGGTCTACTCACAATGTTGGGCAGAGGAAGTTTAAATTATTTTCTGTTTTTAGGGCATTTTCGTCCTGGTAAAGATACTACTTTTCTGTATTACTTGGATCTTGAATGTTCTTCAAGCTTGAGTCAGACACGTTTGGAGGAAATTATGGTTGCTGTTACGTCTGCTGTGCTTTTTCTTTTTTACGATAAATAATCAGACATTGGAAAAAAATCTCTGAAACACTGTGGCAGCTTTTTGTTTGTTGGTTTCTGAAATGAATAATAGTTTTGTAGTTTTTTCTGGTTGTAGAATTTTACATACTCATTATAAACATTTGACTTATATGAATAAGCAAAAAATCATTTAAGTGTGAAAGAGCTCTTCACATTCTTCAGTCCCCTGATAACCAGTGTTAAAATTTTGGTAGGTGTGTTTTTGTGCTTGCTGTTGCCGATGTGTGATCTCTATGTGTTGTGCGTGCACACAGAAACGCAGTTTTACACAAGTAGTTATTATGCATGGGCCGACACTCTTTCTGATCTGACATGCCTTGGACGTTTTTCGCATCAGTAAGTGAAGACTTACCTGTTACTTAAATGGCCCTGTTGTGTCCCATGGGACTCACACGGCAAATTACCCACCACCCATTTCAGGTTGGGAGTCCAGGCTCTCTGCGCTGTCAGCAGACCCAGGCTGGCGGGAGAAGGGTGGCTGCCTCTGGTTTCTCATATGAGGGACGAGACAGGCCTGACGGTGTCCTGGCTGATGATGGGGCAGGGGACGGCGGGGCGAGTTTCTGGAAGTAAAGAGAGCCCCTTGCGAAAGGCTGTCTCAGTCTCCGCTGAATTAATTTCACAGAAAGGCCACCCTTTTAACCTGTCTTGGAGTGAAGGTCATTCCCCTTGCAGGCTGGCTCTGGTGTCCTAAATATACCAGCTTCTGGGTTCTCTGTGGAGTTTAGTAACTGTTTACTAAACAGTTGGTAGGCTTTCTACCAACTCTGTCTTATCTACTTCAAAAAAATGGTGTTTCCAAGTGTACTTCCGTGCACTTCCTCCATCATTTTCTGTTAATGTTAGGCTCACTCAGGTAAGCAGTGCGGGAGAGCCGGACTGCCTGCCTGGGTTCCAGTCCTGCTGGGGACCTGACCCCGCTGACCCTCCCCTGCCTACTTCCTAGGGCTCTGGGAGGTTTGAGTTAATATATACAAATCCCTTTTGTAAGTGGTTATTATGCTTATTAATAATGATTGTTTGACATAAGTATGATGCCTCTCTCTGCCCTCATCACCTCTCTTCTGCCTGCTTAGTTGTTAGAAGTGAGCTGGAGCTGTTCCCACTTAGCTCCTGTTTTATTTATTTTTATCTCTAACTCTTTCCTTCCTGAGTGAATCTGAGTGAATCTGGCCTAACACAGGCCAATTCAGATCAAGAAAAGTGAAGTGCATTATTATGTGTAAAGTAGATATAATGAGAACCTACCATATAGTCAGGGAACTCTACTGAATACTCTGTGGTGATCTAAATGGGCAGGAAATGCAAGAAAGAGGGGTTGTATGTATATGTATAACTGATAACACTTTGCTGTACAGAAGAAGCTAACATAACATTGTAAGGCAACTATATTCTGATTTTAAAAAGAAAGAAAAGTAAAAACAGTTATGCATTGCCTTAAAAAATCTGATGAAACTTGCTTCCTATGAAAGAAGAGATATATGAAAATTTATGAACCATTATGTATAAATTAAACCAGAAGGATATATTATACAACATAGGGAATGTACCAATATTTTATAATAAACATGAAGTATAATCTTTAAAAATAGTGAATCACTATATTGTACACCTGTAACTTATTGTATATCCACTATTCTTCATAAAAAGTGAATGTATATAAAACACATTAGATTTAAACATTATATTTCATTGGTGTATATATTTTGTTTGATTGTGTTGGCACTTGATATCTGTTAATAATAAAGTTTTAGAAGCCTGCATTTGAGAGAGGTGTGTCAGCAATGTTTAAAAATAGCTCTGCTTTGTAAAACTTTAGCTCTAGGTACATGGAGTATATCTTTATCAGAATCACTTTTACATGGGGACTGTCAATCTAGAGTTACAGAATTTTTAACATCTTTCCGACCTCTAGAATTTTACTTTCTTCACCTATCTTGGAGAAGGCAATGGCACCCCACTCCAGTACTCTTGCCTGGAAAATCCCGTGGACAGAGGAGCCTGGTAGGCTGCAGTCCATGGAGTCGCTAAGAGTCAGACACGACTGAGCGACTTCACTTTCACTTTTCATTTTCATGCATTGGAGAAGGAAATGGCAATCCACTCCAGTGTTCTTGCCTGGAGAATCCCAGGGACAGGGGAGCCTAGTGGGCTGACGTCTGTGGGGTCGCAGAGTCGGACACGACTGAAGTGACTTAGCAGCAGCAGCACCTATCTTACCATATAGGTATAAAGAAATGAAAATAAGACACCTTAGGAAATGAAGTGGGGTGACTATAGCTTTTACAACCTTTTAGTTATACTAGGATTGGTTTCTACTGTCAGAATCTGCAAAGATGTTTTTGGATACAGGTAACAGAAAACCCAAGTGTAAGCATAAACGAAGAAGAATTTTTTTTCTCCTTTGAAAATTGGCCCCAAAGCATGTGAGCACAAGCCAGCTGGCACAGCTGCTCAGCGATGTGACCGTCCCCTGGCTCCCCCTCCCTGCTCTGCCCTCCCTACTGTCCTCCGTCCATGTGGCAGGTCTGTCCTCTGAGTGGCAAAATGCCTGCAAAATGCAGCCCGGACAGAACGTCTGGGCAGAACGTCCAGAGAAGCCCTTGCGCTTTGTGACCCTTTATGAACCGTGACCCTTTCCCGGCATCTCCACCAGAATTCTTCCCAGTGCTCGCAGGGGCACAGGCTTGAGCCTAAAGCATTGGGTCACAGGCTTGAGCCTCAACTCATGGTTGGCGAGGGGCTGTTCCCACTGTCATTGACTCCGCAGCATCGGGTCTCCCACCCCTGCCCCAAGAGCACACAGTTCTATGGGGTGGATGGTCCCTGAACACATGGGTCTGTTAGGAAGACAGGGGTCTGCTGTGGGCCTGACCGGGTGTGGGGGGCAGAGGGAAAACCAGAGTGCCTGCTCCAGGCCACTCTCGCTTTCAGTTTAAATTCTACAGAGAACACCTATGGAAAGAGTCCATTATGATACAAATTTGAATATATGTCTGTGTTCAGGGGAAATTTCTTAAAAATTTAAAACAGCCCAACATGGCTATAATAATGTGTAATGATAACAAAACCATCAGCAGAGTGAAAGTGAGAGTTTTGAGTTTCCGTTTCAATTTCTGCAAAGAGGAATATGTAGTTTAGGTCCCTGCATGCTTCCAGAAGTATCAATGTTATGTCGGTGTTCTAGGCTCTTCCTTCTGCTGGGCTTGGCTCGTGGTGCTTGGGCACTGGGTTACTAGCACACCAGCTGTTGGCCCTGAGACATCTGAGAATCGGTGAGCAGTGTGGAGCCGCTTGCGGGGGTGCTTGAGTGGGTGGGTTTAAAGTGCTTGCTTTGTTATACATGTGCAAAACATTTTTTCATGTATGTGCATGTATGCTAAGTTGCTTCAGTTGTGTCCGACTCTTTGCGACCCCATG